>NC_139549.1:5677121-6277121 GCF_965153285.1 Podarcis tiliguerta
GCAAAGTTCTCTCGTTGCTATTATAACATTAGCTGATGAAGTCCCCCCCCTCCTCTCTCTCGCCTTTTTACTAAGGTACAAAGAACAACAATGAGCTGCAGGAAAGAGAATAATTGTTTCAAAGAGTTGAAGGTGCTCTGAAAGAGGGATCACCGCCCAGGGCATGTGATCCAATCCTTCTCCCCACCTGTGGCTAAAAGGCTGGGCAGGTTTTCGGTATCGCTTCTAAAACCTGTTTGATTGGCATCAACGGTGGGCGGGAAAGGAACGGCGGGAGGTCTACTCTTGTGAAACGGGTTTCTTTCTTTGCCGTCTCCTTCTATCTATCGCTATTTTCCATCAACCTGTTTTTCTGTCCCATCACGAGCTCTGTGACGATGACAACAACACCCTAGATGGATGACCAGAAACTGCTTGCATTATTGTATAGGAATGGATGATCATCTCAATTTTGGTTTTGCTGCGCATCTCATTTTTGCCATGTTCAGTTCAGTTTCAGTTTCCACTTTGCTTTGTGTGTTCAGAAGTCCTAATGAACATTAATAGGCAGTTTAGTTATTTGGTTCTTTATCAGAAGTTCATCATGTAAAAGAATGCATACAAGTATATGTTCCATAAAACAAAAACAAAAAAATACTGTTTCCATTTAAAATCACAGCTTTAGTACAAAATTTGCCGAACACACATATTTTTGCAAGAGCTTTTTGCTAACTTAATGCATTTTTTTTATATTTCATGCACACTTTCCGTCATGCACACAATTTCTGCAATCATTTATAAAAGTTGTTTGGGTTGCAAGCGGTTTCGTTTGTTTGTTGGAGAATTGTTTTGCAAAATTCAAAGTGAAATTTTCAAAGAGCAGCTGTGGTTTCAATTCAAATGTTGTTTCTGGAAGCGAGACTTGGGCAGTTTTGCATTCAGAGACAAACCAAGCCAAATTTCTCCTCCATTGTGGGTTGCCTACATAATTGTGGGTTGCCTTCACACTCCAAATCTGTGATGCGGTGATATTTGGGGACTTCTGCTTTCATTTACTCTTCCAACATCTGTAATAAATTCTCCTTCTTTCCTATTTGACCACTGTTACTTCTTCATATGCAAAACCAACCTTACAGAAATTTTATGATTCAGTATTGTTTAAATTAATCTGGAATTACTGTGTGTGTGTGGATCACACAAGAATGTTCACAAAAACTCGGATAATCTGTACACACATACAAAACTTTCTCCCACCATCTCCAGTGACGTGTCCCTACTATAGAACTTTCAAACATTAAGATCAAACTATAGACGGACAAAATGTGTCTGCTTTCATGATTTAAAAAAAACACAACAGATAGAGAAATAAAGAGGATGGGAATAAATGTATTTTTTTAGATAGATTAGCAGCAGAATCCTAACTGTGTCTACTCAGAAGTAAGTCCCACTGAATTCAGTCCTGCTTGCTCCCAGGTAAGTGGGGATAGGATTGCAGCCTAAATTATTTCATGCATTAACGATTTCTGTTGGAATTCTGGGCTGGGTCAAACCTTTGTCCTGCTCAAAATAAATTCACTGAAAACAATAGAAAGGGCTCACTTAGGCACATGATTTTCCCTGAATCTACTCTTGAGTAGTTGGACAAAACCCTCTGCCCCGAGAGTGACTTATTTCAATTAGGTAAGACCCTTGAGCATTCATTATTGGCCTCTATTTTGTTTGTTTTTTATTTGTTTGAAAGGGAGCTATCTCTCCACTTCTTAATCCCATTTTCCTGAAGAGACGCCCATAGTGTGACCCCCACTGTCCTTTCAAGACAAGCATTTAATCCTACAGAGAGAGGTGTCTCTGGCCAGTAGAAGGACCTTACAAAGTAGTATTTATTCATTCTCCAGTAATCAAGGACCGTAGGAGCCCAAGACCATTTTGGAGCTGAAACAGACTCGAAAGAGACAGTAGAGAAAGTCGGTGGTAAATTCTCAGCAGAGCTCTCCAGCTTGTGGGCCCTATCCCAAGACAGAGGAGACCCGCTGTAATTAATGGTCAACAGTCCATTAATTTCAGTGGGTCTACTCTGAGTAGGGCTTAGCTGGCAACAGCCCCATGAAATGGATTTTGTGCCATCGCCTATCCACCTGACCCACTTCTAGGGCTTAGAAGTTGCCTGGTTTGTCCCCCTCAGATGATCTATCTCAATAACAGCACCGCTGCCACTTTATGTTAAAGGCTTTATAGTTATGGATCACATATATAGATGGGGAACGATGTTGTTGTTGTTTAGTCGTTCAGTCGTGTCTGAATCTTCGTGACCCCATGGACCAGAGCACACCAGGCCCTCCTGTCTTCCACTGCCTCCCGCAGTTTGGTCAAACTCATGCTGGTAGCTTCGAGAACACTGTCCCACCATCTCGTCCTCTGTCGTCCCCTTCTCCTTGTGCCCTCCATCTTCCCCAACATCAGGGTCTTTTCCAGGGAGTCTTCTCTTCTCATCAGGTGGCCAGAGTATTGGAGCCTCAGCTTCAGGATCTGTCCTTCCAGTGAGCACTCAGGGCTGATTTCCTTCAGAATGGAGAGGTTTGATCTTCTTGCAGTCCATGGGACTCTCCAGAGTCTCCTCCAGCACCATAATTCAAAAGCGTCAATTCTTCGGCGATCAGCCTTCTTTATGGTCCAGCTCTCACTTCCATACATCACTACTGGGAAAACCATAGCTTTTACTAAACGGACCTTTGTTGGCAAGGTGATGTCTCTACTTTTTAAAATGCTGTCTAGGTTTGTCATTGCTTTCCTCCCAAGAAGGGGAACGACGTACAAACCCTAAAGTTATAAATTCAAGGCTTTATTGTTATCGCTGAGTTAAAGCATTTATGTGTTGTAGGGTTGGGGGGGGGGGATAGTCATTGATGGAGCCCCCTCCATTTGTCAACAGAATTCTTCTGGTGCGTATCAACAAATTTAATTTCGCTTCAGGAATCTGCCCAGTTTTGGGAGCGGGTGGGTTGGGAGGAAAGCTCTGATAACTAATAGAAGTTCCGAAGGATTTGTTGGTGTGGATGATGTATTTGTGCCATTCTCGCTTCCCAGGAAAAAAAGAAAATGTTCCCGGGGGAAAAACCAGAACATTAAATATCCCTCTCTCCCGTAATTTTAGATCTTCTTCCCTCCCCTGATTTGTTTTGCAGGACAAATTGGGGGGCCCACCCACGCTGAAATCCTGCTGAAACAGCCCCCCCCGATTCCCTGGCGTTGAACGAGGTGACGAATCATTTGCACCCCTTCCGATCTGAAGTCAAAATGATCTGCAATGGGATGCAGCGCTCATGAAATGATTAAAAATAAATAAATACCGGAAGGAGGCTCTGGAATAAAAGGTACAAGGTCAGAAGTATCACTGATCCCACATGCAAATTTTCTAAAATGATGCTTCTGTTCGCTAGAGTGGTGTGCGATTAGCAGTTCCCCTGTGAAAATAACATTTGCCCCTATCTTTACAAAACGTTACAGTCTCTCTCAAAATTCCCCAGGGTTATTTTTCGCCTGATGCAAGACCTCCCCAATATTCAGCTTTTGTAGTGTGGTGGTTTGAGTGTTGGACCAAGTCCTTGGAGACCTTCATCATCATCATCATCATCATCATCATCATCATTTTATTTGTATTCTGCCTTTCCATAGTTGAAACTATGCTCAAGGCGGCTTACAACATGATGGGATTTACATAATAATTACAAACACAACAGAAGTCATAAACAATAGATAAAACACATCAAAAAGTACACAACCAATTGGAAATAATTTACATGTAAATCATAAGATCTTAAAGATACGAAAAATAATATCGATAACAGCAACAAGCTCTCTCAACCCCCATAAACAATACTCCAGCCCAAGAATCTGTTCAACAGCCTCAGTTTTTGTAGCTGGAGTCAGTCCGCACTCCACTCTCCCAGGCCAGATGGGAAAAGGCCAGCAAGGCAGGGTGCAGATCTTCCAGGGCTCACAGCCAATATGGTCTCATTTAAAACAACACAGATAAAAATTTAAAAAGGTAAAGGACTCCTGACAGTTAAGTCCACTTGCAGATGACTCTGGGGTTTCGGCGCTCATCTCGCTTTACAGGCCAAGGGAGCCGGCGTTTGTCCACAGACAGTTTTTCCGGGTCATGTGGCCAGCATGACTAAGCTGCTTCTGGCGCAGAGCAGCACACAGAAACACCGTTTACCTTCCCGCCAGAGCGGTACCTATTTATCTACTTGCACTAGCGTGCTTTCGAACTGCTAGGTTGGCAGGAGCTGGGACTAAACAACGGGAGCTTACCCTGTCACGAGGATTTCAACCGCCGACCTTCTGATCGGCAAGCCCAAGAGGCTCAGTGGTTTAGACCACAGCGCCACCCGCGTCCCACTAGATAAAAATTAAAAACATTTTAAAAGCAGGCACAGTCCTTGTGAAGCCCGACAATCACAGCCCCAAGCCAGGGGGAGAGAGGAAAGGGCAGGGCCCTTCAGGCCCTCAGCAGCCAGTCGGTTCACATCCCCACTTAGCCATTAAACTCACTTGGTGTGACCTTAGGGGCAAGTCACTGCCTCTTAGACTAACCTACCTCACAGGGTTGTCGTGAAGGTTAAATGCCATACCTGCATGCCATACCTTGGGCTCCTTTGAGGAAAAGGCAGTGGTGTGGCGTGGGTTGTCAGCACCCGGGGCAAGGCAAATAATCTGCGCCCCCTAACCCGTGGATTTGCACCCCCTAACCCTAACCCCCAGATGTTGCGCCCGGTGCGGCCGGCCCCCCCTGCACCCCCCACGCTACGCCACTGGGAAAAGGTGGGATATAATTGCAATAATAAAAAAAAGGAAAATGCAATGCTGGTGGTCAACAAAAGAGGTTTAAAGACTGTCTCATGGCAATTTTTTAAAAAATGTATAAACACCAACAATCGGGAAACACTAGCCTGTGAGCGCTCCAGTTGGAGAACAGCCTTTACCAAAGGTGCCCTGGGCTTTGAAGACACTCGAACTCAGGACGCAAGGGAGATATGTGCTAAGAGGAAGGCTCGCCTGGCAAATCCACACCATGATCAGCTCCTGCCCGGTAACTGTTATGTACTGAGTTGAATAGGATCCAAACTGCAGCAGTCTGATTGGTCCTAGAACAATAGGATCCAAATCGCAGCAGTCTGATTGGTCCTAGAACAATAGGATTCAGAATGCATCAGTCTGATTGGTCCTAGAACAATGCAGCAGTCTGATTGGTTGGCAGGAACCACCCAATCATGCTCCAGATATAAGTGAATCCACAACCTGATTGGCTTACAGTAGAATTCCAGAATTAGCCAATCATGTGCAGCCCATTGTGTAAATAATGTATATAAAGCAGATACTTTGAGGGGACTTTCATTCATTCCTCCTCACCACTATGAGCTGAATAAAGAGCATGAAATCACTTTGCGACTCCGAGTATATTTCACTGGCGACGAAGGTGGGATCCCGCTGAACTGACTGCCACACACAGCACCGCAGCACCGCCACCTGCCGCACCGCTGCCTCGCACCGTGTATCCAGGCTTCAGCTCCGGGACACAAGGAACTCAGAATGGCAACCAACAGCAGCTTCTCGCCGTTCAACCCAGCATCTGGAGACTGGGAAGCGTACGCCTCCCGTTTCACCTTCCTCCTAGAAGCCAAAGGGGTCACCGATGAAGAAGACGCCAAGAAGAGGGCAATATTCTTCAGCGTCTGCGGAGAGGAGACGTTTGAAATCGCCCGGGCTCTCCTTGCGCCTGAAGACGTTGCTACAGTTCCATACAAAACAATAATGGAACAGCTGAAGGGGCACTTTTCGCCACAGCCCTCAGTGGTGGCTCGTCGAAATGCCTTCTACGCAAAGCGGCAAGCCCCTGGGGAAACCATAACTGGGTTTGTGACCTCTCTCCGCCAAGCCGCCCGGTTCTGCAACTTCTCAGAGCTGGAGAACATGCTTCGTGACCGCCTCGTCGGTGGCCTGAAGGATGAGAAGCTGCAACGACGCCTCTACGCCAAGAAGGACCTAACGTTCCAGGTCGCTCTGGAGGAGGCCCTGGCGACGGAAGCTGCTGAGAGGTCGACGCAAGAGGCACGGCCGAGCCAGCCGTCCCAACCGAGGGTCCACCACGAAGACCTCACCGACGACTCAGGATCCAACAGGGAGGAGGTGCACCGTGTACAGCAGCGCACTCAAGCAGCCCACATACCACAGCTGCCTCGACGAGAAGGAGGGAACTGCGCAAGCTGTGGAGAAAGTCACGAGAGGAGGACCTGCCGTTTCCGCAACGCAGAGTGCAGGCAGTGCAGAAAATCGGGACACATCGCCCGGGTGTGTCGGGCTCGGCCCACCCGACGCCAGGCATCAGATGACCACTCCAAGAGCCCCAGGTCCTGGGGCCCAACGCACCAAGGCAACTCAACGGAGCTCACGGACCTCCAGGTATACCAGTTGCCCTACCCCAACGTAGAGAAAATTTATGTAGAGGTACAGATAGAGGGGGCCCCATGCCGCATGGAGCTTGACACGGGTTCAAATCTATCCATAATCTCGGCAAAGACCTTAAGGAAACTGTGTCCTACTGGGGGTCCCAAACTCAGGCCGGCCCCATTCACCCTCCGGGACTTCCAGAAACGTAAGGTCCCCACAATGGGGGTGGGGACCTTCAGGGTGCAATACCGAGGGCGGACGCGGCAACTGGACTTGCTTGTGGTCAAGGGCCCCTACATTAGCTTACTGGGATTGGCATGGTTTGGACCACTGGGGCTAGCCGTCACTGGGGTGAACAACACTAGCTTACAAGTGGACGTGGACGCCATATGCAAGGAATTTCCGGGGGTTTTTGATGGGAAATTGGGACAGTATACGGGCCCCCCCATTGCTCTACAGCTTGACCCCGCAGTACGACCAGTCAGGCTCAAGGCCCGCCGGGTCCCGTTCGCCCTGAAACCCCGTATAGACGAGGAATTGGACCGGCTCGTGGAGCAAGGAGTGCTGGAGCCGGTGCCTAATGCCCCCTGGGAAACCCCAATCGTCACACCCGTCAAGCCTAATGGTTCGGTCCGCATCTGCGCAGACTACAAATGTACCATAAACAAGGCCCTCACGGCCCATGCATACCCAGTGCCAGTGGTCAGCCATGTCCTTGCCACCCTGGCTGGGTCGAAAATTTTTGGCAAGCTGGACTTGGCCCAAGCATATCAACAGCTACCAGTAGATGAGGCCACAGCAGAGGCACAGACGATTGTGACGCACAGAGGAGCGTTCAGGGTAAAGCGGCTGCAATTCGGCGTCAGCGTGGCACCGGGCATATTCCAGAACCTAATGGACTCTCTCCTTAAAGGAATTCCTGGCGTCACCCCCTTCTTCGATGATGTGTTGATTGCCGGGCCCACACCAGAGGAGTTTGAGGACCGCCTCCGCACTGTTCTGCACCGTTTCCAGACGGCGGGTCTCAAGGTAAAGCGGGAAAAATGTCTACTAGGAGTGCCTCAGGTGGACTTTCTGGGATTTATGGTGGACGCAGAAGGGGTCCACCCGACTGGGGACAAGGTACGGGCCATTTGTGATGCCCCAGCGCCCAAGAACAAGACTGAACTTCAGGCCTTCTTGGGACTATTGAACTTTTACCATTCCTTCCTTCCCCACAAAGCGGCGGTAGCAGAGCCCCTACACAGACTTCTGGACAAGCGGGCCCCTTGGGTGTGGGGCCAGCGCCAGGAGGCTGCATTCCAGGCAGTCAAGGACTTGCTTGTCTCAAACTCGGTCTTGGCACACTTCGACGAGAGGCTGCCGGTGGTGCTAGCATGCGACGCCTCACCCTATGGCATTGGCGCTGTCCTGGGACACCAACTCCCGGATGGAAGAGAGGTACCAGTAGCATACTTTTCCCAGACACTCAGCGCAACCGAACGGAACTACTCACAAATAGACAAGGAGGGGCTGGCAATTGTGAAGGGAGTAAAAAAATTCCATGATTTCTTATACGGGCGGCCCTTCACCGTGGTGACTGACCACAAGCCGTTGCTTGGCTTGTTTGCCCCCGAAAAGCAGACCCCCCAAGTGCTGTCTCCTCGCGTCCTCAGGTGGTCAATTTTCCTTGCCAGCTACCAGTATGCACTGATTCACCGACCTGGGAAGGCGATGGGCCATGCGGACGCTCTCAGCAGGCTACCACTACCGGAAACAGGCCCCGACCCAGCACCTGCACAAGAGGTTATGAGCCTGGAGCTGCTTCCCGACCGCCCCATTCAGGCACAAGAAGTTGCACACCATTCCAAGAAAGACAGGGTCATCTCCCGGGTCCTGGACTGGGTGTGGAGGGGATGGCCCAGCAACAGCCCTGGGCCAGAATTCGCTGGCTACACAACCCGCAAACATGAACTGTCGGCCCACAAGGGGTGCCTGTTATGGGGAAGCAGGGTCGTTGTTCCCCAGCCCCTCCGCAAAAGGGTCCTCACAGCCCTACACGAGACACACCCAGGGGTAGTAAGAATGAAGGCCCTGGCCAGGAGTTATGTGTGGTGGCCGGGGATCGACGGAGAGATAGAGGCCTGGGTCAAACACTGCCAGGCCTGCCAAGAATCCCGCCCAGATCCCCCAAGGGCCCCAGTCCAGTCCTGGGAGTCCGCCCGAGCACCATGGTCACGCCTGCATGTGGACTTCGCTGGCCCCTTTCAGGGGAAAACATTCTTCATAGTGGTGGACTCCTACACCAAATGGCTGGAAGTCGCACTGGTACCGTCCACTTCTACTTCCGCAGCCATCCGGGCACTACGCAGGCTGTTTGCAACCCACGGGCTCCCTGACACTCTCGTCTCAGACAACGGGACTGCATTTACGTCAGGAGAATTCCAAACCTTCACAGCGCAGAACGCCATCCGCCACATCCGTTCGGCGCCATTCCACCCTGCCACCAATGGCCAAGCAGAACGCATGGTGCGGACCACCAAGGACACCCTTCGCCGCATGACGCAAGGGGATTGGGAGTACCGCCTTGCCACATTCCTCCTAGCACAGCACAGCACCCCCAGCTCAACGACTGGCCGGAGCCCCGCTGAACTACTAATGGGTCGGCGCCTTGCAATCAGATTGGACCGCCTTCACCCCGATAGAGCTCAGGATGAGGTAGTGGTGGGGGAAGGCAGGAACCCCCGGACCTTCGAGGCCCAGGACCCAGTGTACGCAAAGAATTTTGGGGCAGGCCCAGCATGGGTACCCGCCACAGTCACCAGGGTCACTGGCCCCGTGTCATACGAGGTGCTAACGGATGGGGGGCAATGCTGGCGCCGCCACTGCGACCAGATACGGCGACGATTCCCGGGAGAAAACCAGGAGGAGGAAAGGTCAGAGGAGTCCCAAGGGAACAGAGCGGCAGTGAGGCCCATAGAGCAGGAGGGGCCAGCAGGAGAGGCAGGATCAGTAAATACAGAGAGGACCCACGAGGCCGAAAGGACACTGGAACCAGAACCACGACTGAGCGAGCCGGTTGCGCCAGACCAAACAGGCCCATCACAGCCAGCATCCTTGGAACACGAGCCAGAACCTGAACCCCGGACCAGGGAACACCACAGGCCGCAACGTACACGTAGGCCGCCGGCGTACCTCGAGGACTATGATTGTGACCTCCCGGGCAGGACTGGAACTTAGAGGGGAGGGGTGTTATGTACTGAGTTGAATAGGATCCAAACTGCAGCAGTCTGATTGGTCCTAGAACAATAGGATCCAAATCGCAGCAGTCTGATTGGTCCTAGAACAATAGGATTCAGAATGCATCAGTCTGATTGGTCCTAGAACAATGCAGCAGTCTGATTGGTTGGCAGGAACCACCCAATCATGCTCCAGATATAAGTGAATCCACAACCTGATTGGCTTACAGTAGAATTCCAGAATTAGCCAATCATGTGCAGCCCATTGTGTAAATAATGTATATAAAGCAGATACTTTGAGGGGACTTTCATTCATTCCTCCTCACCACTATGAGCTGAATAAAGAGCATGAAATCACTTTGCGACTCCGAGTATATTTCAGTAACCAATTTCCCCACTGTGGAAGGACGTGTGGATCCAGAATTGGCCTCCACAGTCCCTTACGGACTCATTGTCAAAACCCTGTTTATGGAAGACAATCTTACTCGGCTACGAGGGATCGCCAAAGAAGAAGAAATGAATAAACAAAACAGTTCTAATTTCTTCTGGGTGAAACAGGGTACAAGGGTACAAAATGTTTACTATACAGTGGTGCCTCGCAAGACGAAATTAATTCGTTCCGCGAGTTTTTTCGTTGTGCGAGTTTTTTCGTCTTGCGAAGCACCACTGCATTTTAGCACTAACAACGGTGGGGAGGGGTGGGGAGAAGCAGGACAGCTGCCGCAGCCGGTACCTCGGACTCACCCGCGCGTTGTGGCCACCGAGCGACGCGACTACTGGAGGGCGGCGGGGCTCAGGAGCGCGACTCCGGCTGCAACGGCTCCTGAGGGGAGCGCGCGAAGGCGGTGGGCAGCGGCGCGAGGCAGCCGGAAGGTCGGCCGTCAGCCGGAAGGTGGGAGGGAGCCGGAGGAGCGGGGAAGCGAGCGTGCGTGCGTGCAGTGACCGTCGCCATGACAGGAGAGTCAGGGCCATTTCGTCTAGCGAAGCAAGCCCTTAGGAAAATCCGTCTTGCGAAGCACCTCAGAAAACGAAAAACCCTTTTGTCTAGCGAGTTTTTCGTCTTCCGAGGCATTCGTCTTGCGGGGTACCACTGTACCTCGATCTGAGAAGGGCACCAGGCCATTAGTTTTTAATCCTTGATATTATCTACTCCCTAATGTTGTAAAGTGAGGGATTAGCCCAACAGCTCCTTCCCAATGAAATCCAGGCAACTAGCGGAGGAAGTTGTTCTGTGTCTTGGTGGCTGTTATGAAAGCAACTGACCCAGATACACAAGAAGATAGCCAAAGCGCCTTGGACCCTCTCCTTGTCTGCCTTGTGCATCACAAACCTGCCACGCAACACTTTAAGTTTATTACGGGAAGCATCCATTGAGGGCGTAGGAATGGACCTCTGAAAACTCCAGCTGCCCTCTCTGCTACCTGCCTCTAAATCTGCACTCAGAACTGCCCCAAACCCATCTTCAGCTCCCTTAATCTGGCAGCGGTTTCCTCCACTCCAAAAGATCTGCTTTCGCTGACATATTTTTTCATTGGGAGCTTTTTAATTTAGAGAAAAGGCGAGCCAGAAGAGATGAGGCAGAGGTGAATTTGACTCTTCATGGTGCGAATACAGAGAAGGCAGATGGAGAAAAGTTTTCCTTCCTCTCTGGGAAGATTAGAACTCAGGGGCAGGGCTGGATTTAGGTTTGATAGTACCTCGGATTAAGAACTTTGCTTCAGGATGAGAACAGAAATTGTGTGGTGGCGGCACGGTGGCAGCAGGAGGCCCCATTAGCTAAAGTGGTACCTTAGGTTAAGAACAGTTTCAGGTTAAGAACTGACCTCCAGAACGAATTAAGTTCTTAACCCGAGGTACCACTGTATAGGGTATGTTCTTAGTTTCTTATGTTAGAAACACAAGAGAGGGGAAACTCAGGAAGATGCCTATGAAACTGTCTGTGTAAAGACTGGACAGAACAGTTCTGAACGTGATCATGGTCTGAACCATACATTACATGCACGTAATATAACGCTTGTTGTTTTTGTCCATGGAGTTGTCTTTGTTCATGGAAGTGAGAGCTGGACCATAAAGAAGGCTGATTGCCGAAGAATGGATGCTTTTGAATTCTGGTGCTGGAGGAGACTCTTGAGAGTCCCATGGACTGCAAGAAGATCAAACCTCTCCATTCTGAAGGAAATCAGCCCTGAGTGCTCACTGGAAGGACAGATCCTGAAGCTGAGGCTCCAAGACTTTGGCCACCTCATGAGAAGAGAAGACTCCCTGGAAAAGACCCTGATGTTGGGAAAGATGGAGGACACAAGGAGAAGGGGATGACAGAGGACGAGCTGGTTGAACAGTGTTCTCGAAGCTACAAACATGAATCTGACCAAACTGCGGGAGGCAGTGGAAGACAGGAGTGCCTGGTGTGCTCTGGTCCATGGGGTCACGAAGAGTCGGACACGACTAAACGACTAAACAACAACAAATACAACGCTTTCAGGCCTTTAAAAAAACAGATAAAGAAAAAAAGAATAACACAAGCGCCAAGAACTCACAATAATGAGGCCTGACATCATCAGAGTGGTATGCTTGGCATTCTGCGCATCAGATTTGCACATTGAGAGCTCCTAACCATGTGTCCAGAATGACGGGTGTGCTTGCTGATCTATCTTCCCGTTTGCCAAGTAGGGAATCGCCAACTCTGTCCCTGCTTTTGGTACGGCTATACAAAGAAGTGGTTAAATTGCTCCTCACCTTTTTAGGGGAGGGGGGGACATTTTCAGCGGTGCCCAAACCAGCAACTTTGACCTTCCTTCACGTCTGCATCAACATTAGTCTTGTTCACCCTCTGTGACCTCAAATCACTTAGGGAGAATGCAGACCCATGTGGCTGCGTTATGCGCTGACCTCTGGCGATCTCATTGGGTCAGATATTGCATGGTGACTTTGTCCCGCTCAATCCCTGATTGGTTGGGGCCACCCGCCTGACTAATTCAGGGTTAAGGGAAGCATCAGCGGGAAGAAAGTCAGGGAATGTAACTGGGAACATTTTCCCTGAAAATGACATTACTTGTCCTGCTGTCTGCCGTGGTGAAATTACATAATTCACACTGTCATTACATTATCACATCCCATTCAATTCAATGCAAGGGAAACCCGATGCAAATTGGGAGGGGAAGATGCACAGCAAATTATGTAACATTTCTGGGCTGAAAGCAAGCAAGAACGACAACAAAGAATGCCGATCGTGTTTGCTGCATTGCTTTCTGTTCTGGAAATGGGGTGAATAAGCGGACACCAACAATTTCCTCTCTCTTTTCTGTTTCCATCGGAATTCTTTCACGTCCCTAGTAGGAGGTGAATATTCATAAGGGCCGGCTCTGACGTTGGGCAGGGTGAGGCGGCTCCCTCAGGCGGCTGGTTTTGGGTGCCATCGGTAGGCAGAAAATTAGTCATGTCACCCATTATTGCTGCATTTTCACTGCGAAGGAGAGGAGGACAGACACTTGTGGAATGTTCACGGCCTCAGCTACCATAATAATAATAATTTATTATTTATACCCTGCCCATCTGGCTGGGCTTCCCCAGCCACTCTGGGCAGCTTCCAACAAAATATTAAAATACAGTAATCCACCAAACATTAAAAGCTTCCCTAAACAGGGCTGCCTTCAGATGCCTTCTAAAAGTCTGGTAGTTGTTGTTTTCTTTGACATCTGGTGGGAGGGCGTTTCACAGGGTGGATGCCACTACTGAGAAGGCCTTCTGCCTGGTTCTCTGTAACTTGGATTCTCACAGTGAGGGAACCGCCAGAAGGCCCCCAGAGCTGGACCTCAGAGTCTGGGCTGGATGATGGGGGTGGAGACGCTCCTTCAGGTATACAGGACCGAGGCCGTTTAGGTATACAGGACCATGATAACTTGAGTGGCCATGCAATGTGGATGGTGTCATTTGCAACTTTGCCTAATAGTCCTGGGCTAGCTGTAATAGCCACACAATAGATGCCTGTCTAGTTTCCCCCCTAGATGAAAGCATTTCTACCCCATCAGAACAACCTGTTGTTTTGCCCAAAGACAAAAACGGATGAATACAAATATTCGAAGGCTTGTAGATAACAGGAAAGCAAATGATTCTTGGACACATTACTTGGCTCTTTCTAGAGATGGGGGAAGATTTTGCTTTTTGCAGCGGGCTGACCTAATCTGATACTCTCCCGTTTGCTTGTCAATCAGAAAACAACTCCCAGGTTTTCGCCTCCAGATTCTCCAGTCCAGTTTCAGGGAAAGTGTGCAAAAAAATACATATTATATGCAAAAAAATTGCACAAACTTTTTTTAAAAAAACGAACCAGTGCACTGGAAAGTATATATTTTATGTTGAAAAGTGCTTAGGTTTTAAGAGTGCATATCTTATTAGGAGCGGGGGGAGGCGACACAAGAGGCTTGCAAGATGCAGACATTTTTTTGCACACCCTTCCAAAATAAAGACCCACACAAAGCAGAATGGAACGGATTCGTGAGTGAGCTCCAGCGAGACTGCAGGAGGACAGGAGAAGCTGCTCAGGTCCACACCAAAATCTCTCCACACACAGCTGTAGGAATTTGCTTTTGCAGAGTGCATTCAGAGAACTGAGACAAACTAGGCAAGGCAGAAAGCTGCCTCTTTCTGAATCAGACCACTGGCACGTCTATCGGCACTGACCAACACTGGCCCTCCAGGGGTTCCGGGTCTTTCCCAATGACCCCAGAAAAGGATTACAAAGAGATTACAACCTACAATTTCCTTCAACAATGCATCAAAAAGTTGAGTGGGTGGGGCAAAGGCACAGAAATTCCACAGTGAGAAACACAAACTTGATATTATCACAATCACGCCAGTGCCAGCCAGCAAGTGTTTTTTAGATGAAAGCTGCTCCCTACCACATTGTGCACAGAAATGCACACCAACAACTTTTCCTGCCTGGGACTGCCTGCCTCGGTTGTTGCGATTATTCATCTCACAAACCCGCAATTCAACCCCACATTTTCCTCTGCGGAAAAGGCCACATTCCCAGTCGTCGTTACAGAACTCAGCTGAATTGCTTAGTTCGGGCTTTGATGCTCCCCGAAGCAAAACGAGAGGCATACATTTGATCAAATCGTTTAGGTACAAAATTACCCAGAAGCGTGGGTTAAATAATCAAAACGAGTAAATATTTGAAGGAAACAAAACCACACACACTACTTTCAGCATCCAAGACAGAACACACTTTGCAACAGAATTCAGCATCTATGTTTCACTAGGTAAAAGGGACTGAAGATTCCTCCCTGTTCAGAGCCAAGAACGAAGGGGAAACCACAACAGCAATGTATCTTAATAGAAAATCTAGCAAACATCCAATTCCCTCCTTCTCCTGCTTGCCACAAATGGCTTACCCAGTCGATTCCCCGGCCGTCTCCCCGCATGATCTCAGCCCTTGAGTTTCCCAAAGGCGGCTGGACTGCTTCGGAGATGGGCTTCGAGTTTGCTAGCCCCATGAGTGGCATTGTGAAGGGAAAGAAGAGAAAGAAGAGAGAGAGAGAGAGGGAAAGGAACTAAGGGGGAAAGAAACCAATTGGTCCCTAATCTGCTTGAATACACTCCTTTTGCTGAATCCATCAATTTAGCGCAGGCTTTGTTTTCAGGGTTGTTTTTTTTCAAAACTAAGTTCCTTCTTGTGAGGCCATCTGCAAAGACTGGAAAGCAGGATAAATGGTTTGGAGAGGTATCTTTAAAAAACAACAACACACATGATAAAAAGTTTATAAAATTACACCTTACTCTCTTGCAGCACTAGAAGTCCTGGACGAAGCTGGATGTTGGAAGATATGTTTATATGTCCTAAAAGGAAGGACTTCTTCATGCAACACATGGTTAAACTATGGAAATCGCTCCTGCAGGAGACACTGCAGGCCACCGAGCTCGATGGCTTTAAAGGAGGATTGGACAACTTCATGGAGAAGGCTGCTGGCCATCTGCAGAGTCAGAGACAGCAAAGCTTCTGAATTCCAGTTTCTAGAAACTGCAAGAGGGGAGAGTTGCTTTTGTGCTTAGATCCTGCTTTCCCACAGACATTTGTTTGGCCACGATGAGAACAGGATGCTGGACTAGATGGGCCTCCTTTGGGCTTGATCTGGCAGCCAGGACCTTCTGGTGTTCTTATGACAACTGAATCCAGGTGGGGTGTGGGGTTTCGCGGCTGCCATTATAATTACAGGCGCATGGGAATGGAGTTGAGCGATCACCTAACCTGGGGAGAAAACAGCAAAGGCCTGAGGAAGAGAGCACAGCAGAGGTTATATTTTCTGAGAATCCTCTGGAAAAACAATCTCTCAAAGGACCTGTTGATGGCATTTCCCCATTGTACTGTGGAGAGTCTCTGTGTGTGGTTTGGGAGCTGCGGGGTAAGGGAAAAAACAATGCTGTCTGGGGTTGTAAAGACTGCGGAGAGAATAATTGGGTGCACTCTTCCCACCTTGGATCAAATCAATGCTTCCAGGTACCATAAGAAAGCTGCAGAGATAGCGCAGGATAGTGCGCACCCCAGAAATGATCTCTTTCAGCTTCTGCCTTCTGGAAGAAGGTACAGTGTTATAAAGACTAGCACTAGCCGCCTGAGAAACAGTTTCTATCCAAATGCGATTTTGGTTTTAAACGCAGTGTAAGGTAGTCTCTATGGGAGCATATTGTATTTAATTATGGGGTATCAGACTTTTTAGGGGGCTAACCAGGCTGGGATAGCAGGCTTGTTGGTTTCTGAATGTCTGATGTAGATTTTCAATTTCGTTGTTTTTTATGGGACAATGACAATAAAGATTATCGTATCGTATATTTTGAACTGTGTGCTTGACAGTGTGCAGTTTGACCTGGCAGGGAGTGTGTGTGTGTGTGTGTGTGTGTGTGTGTGTGTGTTCTCCATCCCCTGGGCTGATGTCTCCTGCAGATTCCGCAGCTATAGGCTGTCTTGTGCTATTTTAAGAGCAGAGAGGCCCTTTGTTCTTTTAGCTGAAGATATATTAGCAAACCATAATGATCCGATGATATGTTAATTGAGCATTAACGCACCTCGCCGGTTGTAGAGGAGGTGAAACGTGTCTTTATTAAGAGACTTGTTCCTAAAGTGCTCCAGGACTGTGAGACTCCTTTTTCCCCAAGTCATAAATTGCTAACAGTTAAAAAAAGAGCAAAATATTAAAATGACAAATGTTGAAAGAAATAGCAGCACATTGTGGATAAAGGCATATTGGAGGATAAAATAACCGTCGTACACCTGGGCTGTGGATAGAGAACATTTGCAGCTCTCCAGAACTAAAATCCTCCAAATTATTATTATTATTATTATTATTATTATTATTATTATTATTATTATTACCTTGCTCATCTGACTGGGTTCCCCCCTCTGGGAGGCTTCCAACATATAAAAAACAATAATAAAACATTAAACATTAAAAAACTTGCTTTTACAGAAGGCTCTGGGGTCGGGTAACTCCATACCCTCCAACATTTCTCCGATGAAAATAGGGACGTCATAAGGAAAAGCGGGACATTCCTGGATAAAATTAGAAACCAGGGTGGTATCTGTAAATTCAGGACTGTCCCTGGAAAATAGGGATGCTTGAGGGTCTGAGATCTTGCAGGGATTACTATTTTCACCATCATCTCTGACCACCGGGCCTTGCTGGGAGCTGGTGGCCCAATGGCCTTTGGGGGTTTCACATGTTCCTTATCCTTGATTTAGACAGCAAAACAAGAATGGGGAACAGTCATGCCTATATCTCCATTCATCCCAGACCGCTGGGCTATGTTGGCTTCTGGGAGTTGAAGATCCAATAACAACTGTAAGGTCAGAGATGCTCCTTATCCTTGATTTAGGCCAAAGGCCACCTAGAAGGAGAGAATTTTGAGATGGCATTGAAGCAGCGTAAAAATTTTTGAGTGTCACTCGCGGTGCAAGGAGTCACACATCTTGGGGAACTCTACAAAGAAGAGTACATTTCTGAGCGCAATTCAAAGTGTTGGTGCTGACCTTCAAAGCTCTCAACAGTTTTGACCCTGTATACCTGAAGGAGCGTCTCCACCTCCATCATCCAGCCTGGACACAGAGGTCCAGTGCCGAGGGCCTTCTGGTGGTTCCCTCACTGCGAGAAGTGAGGTTGCAGGGAACCAGGCAGAGGGCCTTCTCGATAGTGGCACCCGCCCTGTGGAACACCCTCCCACCAGATGTCAAAGAGAAAAATAACTACCAAACTTATAGAAGACAACTGAAGGCAGCCCTGTATCGGGAAGTTTTTAATGTTTGATGTTTTATTGTGTTTTTAATATTCTGTTGGGAGCCGCCCAGGGTGGCTGGGGAAACCCAGCCAGATGGGCGTGGTGCAAATAATAAATTATTATTATTATTATTATTATTATTATTACTACTACTACAAGGAGGTTTTTAATGTTCAAGGATTTTTGGGTTTTAATTTGTTGGATGCTGCCCAGATTAAATAAATGAAGAAGAAGAAGAAGAAGAAGAAGAAGAAGAAGAAGAAGAGGAGTTTGGATTTGATATCCCGCCTTTCACTCCCTTTAAGGAGTCTCAAAGCGGCTAACATTCTCCTTTCCCTTCCTCCCCCACAACAAACACTCTGTGAGGTGAGTGGGGCTGAGAGACTTCAAAGAAGTGTGACTGGCCCAAGGTCACCCAGCAGCTGCATGTGGAGGAGTGGAGACGCGAACCCGGTTCACCAGATTACGAGACTACCGCTCTTAACCACTACACCACACTGGCTCTCAATAAGAATAAGAATGGAATACAGAGAGCACAGAAGAAGCTTAATGAAAAACTGAAGAAAGAGGGAATGGAAGGAACTCAACCAAGAATGGAAGAAGGAATCCCACACCTTGGCCAACTCTATAAAGAACGAGGAAAGGACAGAATGGAAGAGTGGAAGGAAATCATTGATGGATGGAAGGAGGAGCACCACATCTTGGATAACCTTATGAAGAAGGAAGGGCTGTCGCTCAGTGGTAGAGTAAGCAAGCTATTTGCCATGCAGAAGGTCCCAGGTTGGTTCCATGGCCTCTCCAGATAGGTCTGGGAGAGAACCCAGCCTGAGACTCTGGAGAGCTATTACTGGCTCAGTCGGGAGATCACGAAGCTCTTAATCTCAGGGCTGTGGGTTCAATCCCCGTGTTGGGCAAAAGATTCCTGCATTGCAGCGGGTTAGACGAACCTTGCAATCCCTTCCAACTCAACAATTCTATGATTCTAAGCTACGTAGGCAATACTGAGCTACATCGAACCTGATGGTTGTGAAGGAATGGGTTTCCCAAACCCCAAAACTGACTGTGCAGGCAGTTTTTAAACTGCACCAAAATCCCCATTTCTCCTTAGCTAAAATGCATAAACTTTAGCCGTTGAGCAAATGCAAAACAAGAACACAGCTCTCTCCCTTATCAGTTTGACGGCAAGACTGGCCTTGACTTTACCAGTAGAACAGACACAGACATATCTTATGTCCTGACCACAAATGATGCAGAGACCCAAGTCTGGGACTAACGCCAGAGCATGTTCTCAGAAGTAGTGACCTCTTGCTCCAAGATAGGAGTAGGAACAGGAATATCCTTTTATGGTCAGAAGTACAGGAAGGAAGATCCTTTTATGGTTGAGAGTACCAGAGCAGGAACATATGCAATGTCAACCTGTGTATGTACGCCGATGTGGTTGGGCTCCTAGGGGAGGAGTGAGAGGGTGCCTGGAGGATATATAAACTGCATGAAACCTGTCATTTCTTTGGACTTGCTGTGGACTTGATCACGCAAGTGCCTTCTGCTATCCGGAGAGCAGAATAAACTCTTTCTTTGAACCAACCTCGGTGTCATTTTGACTCCCTTCCTCCTGTCCCGGAGCAACGCAGACCCAATAAGGCTACAGTTGCAACGTTTTTTAAAAGTTGTCCCCAAATCTCCCCCACAAGGCAATGGAAGCTGGGACACTCTCTTGCAAAGAGGGTCTGAGCTTTGTTTGGTTAACCAGGTGATGGCCCGACAGCCATCTCCCCCCGTTTTACTGCAAGTTCCCAGGGTCACAATCCTCCCTAAGCTGCTGAACTCGGGAAGGAAAACATGTCGCCAGAGCAGTGTCACTGTGAAAACACAATGGAAACGACTTTGCCGTCTTCCATCTCAGAGAGGCTGGTGATTTAGAGTATTCTTGGTTCCCCAGGGGGGCCATATCCCACATCCTGACGGGCTCCATAAACCAAAATATTTCATTTCTGTGTCGTCGCAAAACCCGACTCTGTGTCCTTTACTGGACACCCCCCCCCCAAAGCTGTGTTGTGTTTAAGGAGAGCCTAGTTTTGTTTTGTTTTGAAAAAAATAATATATTAGTTACCGCTCATTCTCTCTGCGTTCGCAAGCAGAGAAAGTTGGTCCGGTTGTTTCCATGGGAGAGTTCAAGAGTTGAGAAGCCTCTTAAAAATGAATAAATGATAGTAAATAATATAGGGTATCTCGGGTCCAGAGAACTCAGCCGAAATGGCGCAAAAGCGTGAGAGCCTTGCTCCCCCTTGGCATTCCTGAGATATTATTAACAGAAGGATAAATAGCCAATTTGGCCCCACACGATGGATACAAAACACTCAATTAGACATTGGTTGGGGCTACGATTTCCCAACAAACATCCCCTAGTTTTGGGGTTGAAAATTTGGTGTTTCTTTTTAAAAAAATATATTTAGGTTAAATAACAGAAACCGAAACATCAATTAAGAAATATTCGTACCATTCCAATAGGCTGAAAAGTGGAACGCTATCATTAAATTTACTATTCCAAAACACTACCAAAAATACTATTCCCCCCAAAAAAACCTGTTAGATTGATTTATATGTATTAGTTTATAATAACTTAACTTAATCATAGTTACTAGAACCCCTCCCCCCCCGCAAACCATTCACATACAGTAGGCGATGTTACCTCTTCACCACTGTGAATCTTAACTATCTTTGCAACAGTTGTAAAATTACTATTTCTCGATCATTTTCTGAGATAACGTCCCTCAGATAACTAAGTAGAAATATTTTAGGACGGTATATGATATCCTTGTTGTTGTTTAGTCGCTTAGTCGTGTCCGACTCTTCGTGACCCCCTGGACCAGAGCATGCCATGCACTCTTGTCTTCCACTGCCTCCCACAGTTTGGTCAAACTCATGTTCGTAGCTTCGAGATCACTGTCCCACCATCTCGTCCTCTTCCTTGTGCCCGCCATCTTTCCCAACATCAGGGTCTTTTCCAGGGAGTCTTCTCTTCTCATGAGGTGGCCAAAGTATTGGAGCCTCAGCTTCAGGATCTGTCCTTCCAGTGAGCACTCAGGGCTGATTTCCTTCAGAATGGATAGGTTTGATCTTCTTGCAGTCCATGGGACTCTCAAGAGTCACCTCCAGCACCATAAGATATCCTACTGTATCAGAAATATCAGCCTGGACAGATTTCAAATATGTTTGTAACTGAGAGCAATTCCGAAAGTTGATTATATAGCCCGCTTTACTCAATTCACAGGTCCGGGATTTGTCTGATGCCAACTTATATATTAAATTAATCTGTAGGGTGTTAAGTACCATTGGTCAAGGATCTTAAAGCAATTCTCTTTTAGGTCAGCTGAAATTATGTGAGATGGAAATTTGTCCCAGTTTCTTGTGTGTGGGGGATTTCCCAAGGAGTTTTGGGGGAAGCCAGAAAAGTTCTAAGAAATTTTAGAGGTAGATATTCAACAGCTTGGAACGAATTAATCCATTTTACATTACAGTGGACGCTCAGGTTGCGAACGTGATGCGTGTGGGATGCATGTTTGCAACCCGCAGTGGTGCGTCTGCGCACACGCGGGTTGCGATTCGGTGCTTCTGCACATGCGCAAAGCGCAATCTAGCACTTCTGCGCATGCGCAACCTGCGAAACCCGGAAGTAACCCATTCCGGTACTTCTGGGTTTTTGTGGTTCATAACACGAAAAAGCGCAACCTGAAGCATCTGTAACCCGAGGTATGACTGTACTTTCTATGGGAAAGCGCGCCTTGGTTTTGGAATGTTTTGGTTTTGGAACGGACTTCCGGAACGGATTAAGTTCGAGAACCAAGGTACCTCTGTATTTTATTGTCTTACAAGAGTTATCTACCATGGAGCTACCGCCCCCTTCCACGGCGCCTCGTGGTGAATGGTGCGTAAGATATCAGTTCAAATAAATCAAGCATTGAGCTCATCTTGACTCCGGAGCGGAACAAATTGCCAAAGTACGCTGTCCAGCATGCTCTAGCGCCACCTAGTGCTCATCTTGACACTTCACACACGCTCCCAGTGAGGAAGGGTTCATTCATTCTGAGCTCTTAAAGGGAAGATGTTGCTGTAGAACAGCTGGTGGTTCCATCCAATGCCAGATTTACATATAAGCTAAACAAATTGTAGCTTAGGGCCCCACTCTCTTGTTGTTGTTGTTTAGTCGTTTAGTCGTGTCCGACTCTTCGTGACCCCCTGGACCAGAGCACGCCAGGCCCTCCTGTCTTCCACTGCCTCCCGCAGTTTGGTCATACTCATGCTGGTAGCTTCAAGAACACTGTCCAACCACCTCGTCCTCTGTCGTCCCCTTCTCCTTGTGCCCTCCATCTTTCCCAACGTCGGGGTCTTTTCCAGGGAGTCTTCTCTTCTCATCAGGTGGCCAAAGTCTTGGAGCCTCAGCTTCACGATCTGTCCTTCCAGTGAGCACTCAGGGCTGATTTCCTTAAGAATGGATAGGTTTGATAGGTTTGATCTTCTTGCAGTCACCCACTCTCTTAGGGCCCCCCCCAAAATTAAAGGAAAAAAACAACTGGATATACATTTCCAGAATATAAGAAACAAATAAAACCTACATAGAGCAGCCGTGTTTTGTGTTGTGTAGCCTCCTATGATGCCCCGCCTGCTAGCCTGCTCCCTAAAATATCACTGGTTTGCTCATTTCTATATATAGGGTGCCTACATTCTGCATGGACTTCATATTCTACATGGACTTTTCAACAATTACTTTGATAAAATTCATATTTTGTTATGTGCAAATGGCTTTAGGTCCATAAATTACCATTAGCATATATTCGACACACAAAAACAGTGACAATTTGTTGTTAACAAAAGACAGCTGGTCATATAAAGGGCCCCATTACCTTCAGTAGCTCAGGGCCTCATCAAACCTAAATCCGGCCCTGGTTCCATTCCAGCCTCTCCAGGATATTGTGACCCAAAATAGGGGACCCTCTTTCCCCTTCAGGACAGATTTAGTTAAAGGTAAAGGGACCCCTGACCATTAGGTCCAGTTGTGGACGACTCTGGGGTTGCAGCGCTCATCTCGCTTTATTGGCCGAGGGAGCCGGCGTACAGCTTCCGGGTCATGTGGCCAGCATGACTAAGCCGCTTCTGGTGAACCAGAGCAGCGCACGGAAACGCCATTTACCTTCCCGCCGGAGCGGTACCTATTTATCTACTTGCACTTTGACGTGCTTTCGAACTGCTAGGTTGGCAGGAGCAGGGACTGAGCAACGGGAGTTCACCCCGTTGCAGGGATTCGAACCGCCGACCTTCTGATCGGCAAGCCCTAGGCTCTGTGGTTTAACCCACAGCGCCACCCGTGTCCCACTGTAAATGTGTAGGAGAAGGAACTGCCATGATGTTGAATTGGGTCCTTCAGACCAGCTTAGTTGCACATAGATTACAATCCAGGGATAGCCAACCAGGTTCCCTCAAGATGTTGTTGGACTCCCAGTTCTCATCAGGTCCAGCCAACATGGCCAATGGTCTGGAAATGTCTGGAGGGAGCCATTTTGGCTACTCTTGAGGTGCGCACTTACTTACTTGGGAGCAAGTCCCATTGAATTTAATGAGATTTACTTCTCCCAGGCAGTATTGTTCAGTTTTCCACATTCATTCTTGGCCTTCTTGGTAGTGGCACCTGCCCTGTGGAACACCCTCCCATCAGATGTCAAAGAAATAAACAATGCTCTGACTTTTAGAAAACATCTGAAGGCAGCCCTGTTTAGGGATTTTTTTTAATGACTGATGTTTTAATCTATTTTTAATCTTTTGTTGGAAGCCGCCCAGAGTGACTGGGGAAGCCCAGCCAGATGGGCGGGATATAAATAAATAAATAAATAAATAAATAAATAAATAGCAGATTATTTTTTTTCAAATCCCCATGAAAATTCAACAGCATTTTAGGGAGAATTTTTCCTAATGAACATATATTTTGTGCACACTTTTGACTAACATTTTTGCAAGCTTTTCCTCATCATATAATGCATTTTCGTATTTTGTTTTCACTAATATAGCCATTTTTTAACGCAGGTTTTCCTCTCGTGTATGTGCTTTTGGAAACATCGTTTGGGGAACTGCATCATAAAATTTGGACAACTGCAAATTTCAAAGGAGGGTTGTGCTTTGGTTTGGTTCACGCATTGTTTCAGAAAATGCAAAGTTGATGGGTTTGGCTTTAAATGAAAACGGAATCAAGTTTCTTACTCCTTAGTTAAGTCCCATTTATTTCAGTGGGACCTAAGTCATGGTTAACTTTTCACTCTGAATTCTCCTTCTCTTCCTTCTAAATTCAACATGACCCCGGAGTATTTCAAATTCCTATATGGGCACACTGCGGACGTGGAGTAGAGACCGTTAGAGTGATTGACTTCCACAAACCCCAAAGAAATAACAGATAGAACCACGAGGTTCTTCTTCTAGGCCAGAGTTTCCCAAACTTGGGCAGTTTTTGGACAACAACTCCCATCATCGCTAGGTAACAGGACCAATGGTCAGGGATGATGGAGTTGTAGTCCAAAAAAAGTTGGACACCCAAGTTTGGGAAACCCTGTTCTATTCCTTAAAAAGGTAAAGGTAAAGGTACCCCTGCCCGTACGGGCCAGTCTTGACAGACTCTAGGGTTGTGCGCTCATCTCACTCTAGAGGCCGGGAGCCAGCGCTGTCCAGAGACACTTCCGAGTCACGTGGCCAGCGTGACATCGCTGCTCTGGAGAGCCAGAGCCGCACGCGGAAACGCCGTTTACCTTCCCGCTAGTAAGCGGTCCCTATTTATCTACTTGCACCCGGGGGTGCTTTCGAACTGCTAGGTTGGCAGGCGCTGGGACCGAGCGACGGGAGCGCACCCCGCTGCGGGGATTCGAACCACCGACCATGCGATTGGCAAGTCCTAGGCACTGAGGTTTTACCCACAGCGCCACCTGCGTCCCCCTGTTCTATTCCTTCCAACCTGCTAATTTTGCTTACATGTTGCTGGTCTTTGCTGGTGTCAGAACTCACGTTACCTAAGTTGCTCTCCAAACTGTTTTCCAGATTTGGGGTCAAACATAAACTCTGCCAGTGAATCTTCCCTGCGCCCAGAAAACGGCAACTTTAGTTGGCTGGCATGCCAGTAATTGGTCCTGCACGTCACCAGAAGTCTGTAGGTGGCGGGTAATTTTCAGTGGTTCCAGCTACCAATGGAATGGAGACGGCGCCATCTGCTGGGAAGCCTGCCTCAAACTGCTTTTGAACTTCCAGTTGTTGGAGCATAGCTCTCATTAGTGGAATGCAACATTTTTAAACTCCTTAACTCATTGCACTTCAAATAGGCATTCCAGGTCTCTGTCATTTTCCTGGACTTTCAAGACCTTTCCAATGAGCCTTTTAATCCCAGTCTGTTTTTTAATGACTGATGTTTTAATGTATTTTTAATCTCCTGTTGGAAGCTGCCCAGAGTGGCTGGAGAAACCCAGCCAGATGGACGGGGTATAAGTAATATATTATTATTATCATTATCATTATTATTATTATTACAGTGGATGCTTGGGTTGCGAACATGATCTGTGTGGGAGGCACGTTCACAACCCGCAGCGTTCGCAACCCGCAATGCCGCATCTGCGCACACGCGGGTCATGATCTGGCGCTTCTGCACATGTGCAAAGCACGATTTAGCGTTTCTGCACATGCGCGAGAGCCAAAACCCGGAGGTAACCCGTTCCGGTACTTCTGGGTTCGGCACGGTGTGCAACCTGAAAACGTGCAACCTGAAGCGTCTGTAACCTGAGGTATGACTGTACTATTGTAAATTGCTTCTACATATGGAATTGTTTTTGATTGCTTCTGTTGTTGATGTTTTCCCCCAGTGGAACTGCTCTGAGATATTTTATGGGACGTGATTCATAAACAGAATAAATGGCTCCTTACCTCCCTCACTCTGCCCTAGCCACTGTGATCCACGTGACGGTCACCTCCAGACTTGATTATTGTAACTCACTCTATGTGGGGCTGCCCAGAAACTCCAGCGGGTGCAGAATGCTGCTGCAACACTCCTTACGGGGTCCTTGCCGCAGGATCACATTCACCCGGTGCTATACCAGCTGCACTGACTCCTGGTGGAGTACAGGATCAGGTTTAAGGTGCTGGTTTTAACCTTTAAAGCCCTATACGGCCTAGGACCCTCGTACCTACAGGACGGCCTCTCCACAGAGGACATTACGGTCTTCAAACAAAAACATCTTGGAGATCCCAGGCCACAGGGAGGTTAGGCTGACCTCAACCAGAGCCAGGGCTTTTTCGGCCGTGGCCCCGATCTGGTGGAACGCTTTGTCACAAGAGACTAGGGCCCTGTGGGACTTGACATCTTTCTGCAGGGCCTGCAAGACAGAGCTGTTCCACCAGGCCTTTGGCCAAGGCACAGTCTGACCCCCTCCTTTTGTAACCCTCATAGAACTCCAGCCCAATGGTAGCCATTAATTTGACTCTGAATTGATTTTAGAATGAATTGATTGTAGAATGTATTACAATTAATTGATTGTGATTTTATGTAAACTGTGCTATTTTTACTGTTGTTAGCCACTCTGAGCCTGGCTTCGGCTGGGGAGGGCGGGAGATAAAAAATTATTATTATTATTATTATTATTATTATTGAAAAAACAGCCAAGCAAATAAAAAACAACATTCCTGACATGTTTGGTCTGGAGTTAGGAATCAAGACTATAATTTATAGAGATGTTTGTCGCATCGTCCCCAAGTTCCTTCAGTAGAAGAGCTTTAAAATAAAAACATAAATGCTGAACATACAGGATCCCACAAAGCTGTTGCATTAGTGCCAGGATTTATGCTTAGAATCATAGAACTGTAGAGCTGAAGGAGACCCCAAAGGGTCATCTAGACCAACCCCCTGCAATGCAGGAATCTCAACTAAAGAATCCCTGGCAGATGACCATCCAACCTCTGTTTAGAAACCTCCAATGAAGGGGAGTCCACCACCTTCCAAGAGACTCCACCTTCCACTGTGAAACAGCTCTTAGAAAGTTCTTCCCGATGTTTAGTCTCCTTTCTCGCAGTTTGAACCCATTGGTTTGGGTCCTACGCTCTGGAGCAACAGAAAACAAGTTTTCTCCATCTTCCACGCGGCAGCCCTTGTGGGCATCTGAAGGTGGCTCTCCTGGTATGCCCCGCGGAGGACCTTAAGGTCCACAAATGACAAAAGTTTGGAGGTCCCAAGCCGCAAGGAGGTTAGATCGGTCTCAACTAGGGCCAGGGCCTTTTCAGTACTGGCCCCGACTTGGTGGAACACACTGTCACAAGAGACGAGGGCCCTGCGGGACTTGACAACTTTCTGCAGGGCCTGCAAGACAGACCTGTTCTGCCTGGCCTTTGGTTTGGACTCAGTCTGACCCTTATGTTTCTCTCCCCTTATGGTTTTGACCTTTAAAATGAGGCTGCATTTTAAATTGCATTTTAACCTGTATTTTAAATTGGTTTTCCCCCTATTATGTTTTTACTGTAATTTTACTGGTGTTAGCTGCCCTGAGCCTGACTCTGGCCGGGGAGGGCGGGGTATAAGTAAAATATATTATTATTATTATTATTATTATTATTATTATTATCCTATCACATCTGAGTCTTCTCTTTTCCAGGCTAAACATGACCGACTCCCTCAATTGCTCCTCACGTGGTTGCACAACCGTACTTCTGCCCTCTCCTCTCCCTGCCCCTTCCCCAAATCTGCATCGTTTCCCATAATCTATGCATTATTATTATTTTTTGCAAACATGGTTTTACAACCATATGTCAGGAGTGCTCTGATGGTGTTTCCTGCTTGGCAGGGGGTTGGACTCGATGGCCCTTGTGGTCTCTTCCAACTCTATGGTTCTATGATTCTATGATGGTTTGGTCAGAGAACCGCATTACAAAATTCAGAGAAGCGCGAATCCTGAAGCCCGGCTGCGTCTTGCTCTGTAAAGGGCCGTTCACCTTCAAACGAGAACAAAATCAAATTCTTTCCCCAGCCCCAGTGAGGAGAGGGGCTGCAGCGCCCACAGAAACTGAGCCAAATGCTTGCACGCCACTAGTCTCGAATGGCAGGTCTGTCGTCCTCGCTGGATCTTTACCCATGTGATGGAATCTTGCTGTTGCTCCATCTGCTCTGATCTTTTTTTAGAAAACTCACCCCCCCCCTCCGGTCCCTTCCCGGACTGGTTCCTGTTTTAAACACACATACCCCCACCCTGGCTCAAGCTCCCATTTACAGATGCCAGTTTTCGGAACAGGTGCTTCTGTCCCTTGATTTATCTCTGGTGCCCCCCGGCTCCTCTGCAAAGATTAGCCAAGAGGGGGTGACAGTACAGTATCTGCGTGTCCAGAGGGGGTGTGTCAGATGGGTCTAATGATGGCATTTTCCACCCCCCACCGCTCCTTGTCTTTTCCTTTGCCTGGTGCTGTGACCCAGTTTCATCATCTCTTCCCAGATCTCATACCTTCCAACAGTGGCGCAGCGTGGGTTGTCAGCACCCGGGGCAAGGCAAGTAATTTGCGCCCCCTAACCCGTGGATTTGCGCCCCCTAATCTTAACCCCCAGATGTTGTGCCCGGTGCAGCCGCCCCCCCCTGCGCCCCCCACGCTACGCCACTGCCTTCCAAAGGGGAAGGGAAATGGCAGAAGGTTTGGAAGTCTCCCCCACCCCTTCATAAATCCCAGCATGGAGTTCTGGGCTCTTACAAAGAAATCCAGTGCCAACATCTTCCAGAATGTCTCTCCAACGATCAAGGAAGTGAGTGGTGATGCCCAGATTTGGGAGAGATTCTCTAAAATCTGTGCAGCCAACTTGGCATTAAACAAAACTTGAGTTTCGCTGGTGGGTAAGAGGATTCAGAATCATAGAATCATAGAATCATAGAATCATAGAGTTGGAAGAGACCACAAGGGTCATCGAGTCCAACCCCCTGCCAAGCAGGAAACACCATCAGAGCACTCCTGACATATGGCTGTCAAGCCTCTGCTTAAAGACCTCCAAAGAAGGAGACTCCACCACACTCCTTGGCAGCAAATTCCACTGTCGAACAGCTCTTACTGTCAGGAAGTTCTTCCTAATGTTTAGGTGGAATCTTCTTTCTTGTAGTTTGGATCCATTGCTCCGTGTCCGCTTCTCTGGAGCAGCAGAAAACAACCTTTCTCCCTCCTCTATGTGACATCCTTTTATATATTTGAACATGGCTATCATATCACCCCTTAACCTCCTCTTCTCCAGGCTAAACATGCCCAGCTCCCTTAGCCGTTCCTCATAAGGCATCGTTTCCAGGCCTTTGACCATTTTGGTTGCCCTCCTCTGGACACGTTCCAGTTTGTCAGTGTCCTTCTTGAACTGTGGTGCCCAGAACTGGACACAGTACTCCAGGTGAGGTCTGACCAGAGCAGAATACAGTGGCACTATAACTTCCCTGGATCTAGATGCTATACTCCTATTGATGCAGCCCAGAATTGCATTGGCTTTTTTAGCTGCCGCGTCACACTGTTGGCTCATGTCAAGTTTGTGGTCAACCAAGACTCCTAGATCCTTTTCACATGTACTGCTCTCAAGCCAGGTGTCACCCATCTTGTATTTGTGCCTCTCATTTTTTTTGCCCAAGTGCAATACCTTACATTTCTCCCTGTTAAAATTCATCTTGTTTGTTTTGGCCCAGTTCTCTAATCTGTCAAGGTCGTTTTGAAGTGTGATCCTGTCCTCTGGGGTGTTAGCCACCCCTCCCAGTTTGGTGTCATCTGCAAATTTGATCAGGATGCCCTGATCAAAGAGGCACCGTTTTCAGACAGGGCAATATTGGTCTTGCCTGTTTCATGAAGCTGGGCATGGCGGATTTTTTTTTTAATGGGCAGCCATTTTTTCTATAAAATACTTCCAGAGAGCAATTGGAAAGGGGAGAAAGTGAAGATGGGAAAGGCAGGTGGAAATATATTTACCCTATTTTTCGCTCCATAGGGCGCACCGGACCATACGGCGCACCTAGTTTTTAGAGGGGGAAATAAAGAAAAAAATCCCGCTGGCTGTCTTGGCTTCCACTTTAGTCACGCACAACCTCTCCATCCGGGAGAGGCTGCGCGTACCTTTGGCAGAAGCCAAGACAGCGAGTGGGATCGATCCCGCTCGCTGTCTTGGCTTCGTTTTTAGCCATGGGGCTGGGGCGGGGGAAGCCCGAGCTTACCCCGAACCCTGCCCCCAGAACAGGTCCGGGAGCGGTGGCAAGCGCTGCGGATAGCTGCCCGAAGCCTCGGGAGCTCAGCGCTGTGCTCCCCGGGCTTTTGGCTGCAGGCTGCTATCTGCAAGCCTTCGGAGCCCGGCGGGAACTCCTATAGATAAATCCTATAGATAAAAAATAGAGTAAGCTGCAGTTGTGGGAAGGTGCAACTCAACTGATGGTGGAAGAGGTCTTGGCATCAGCTAAGTTGCCACTCCTGTATCTACAGAGAGTTTGGTGGAAAGAGCCAGTTTCTATCCACTCAACCCAGAATTTTCAGCCTTGCCCTTTTGGGTTCTGCGAGCTGCTCCTAGCTGCAATAGCACAGGGGTGGGACGATTTGGTTCAGTTTGCTAATTGACCTTGTTCAGTATTGTCTATACCAGTGGTTCTCAAAGGGTGGGCATACCTCAAGGCTGTGGCATGCCACAGTGGTGTGGAGGGAGAGGATGGTAAGTGAGGCAGGAAGATTGATGGACAATCGGTATTATACCTCGGGAATGATTCATGTTCTTATGTAGTTGCCTTGTTTTATACTTTATGGACGTCCCATGAAAGACCTACATTGGCTCCCAGTACGTTTCCAAGCACAATTCAAAGTGGTGGTGCTGACCTTTAAAGCCCTAAACGGCCTCGGCCCAGTATACCTGAAGGAGCGTCTCCACCCCCATCGTTCAGCCCAGATGCTGAGGTCCAGCACCGAGGGCCTTCTGGCGGTTCCCTCACTGCAAGAAGCAAAGCTATAGGGAACCAGGCAGAGGGCCTTCTTGGTAGTGGCACCCACCCTGTGGAACGCCCTCCCATCAGATGTCAAAGGAATAAACAACTACCTGACATTTAGAAGACATCTGAAGGCAGCCCTGTTCAGGGAAGTTTTTAATGTGTGACATTTTAATGTATTTTTAATTTTTGTTGGAAGCCGCCCAGAGTGGCTGGGGGAACCCAGCCAGGTGGGCGGGGTACAAATAACAAATGATGATGATGATAATGAAGAAGTAGTTGTGTTGTACATTATAAATCGAGCACTGCTAGGAGTTGTTTCTTTCCCCCATTTCTTTTTGTTTTCTAAAGTATTTCATATCAATAAAAAATTCAATGTGGCACGAACAAAGCAGTTCCTCTTCCACCGAGCTATTCCATTTCCCTGTGTCCTGGTTCCAATTTAACTAAAGGCATAGGCAGTTCCCTTGTAAAGGTAAAGGGACCCTTGACTGTTAGGTCCAGTTGCGGACAACTCTGCGGTTGCAGTGCTCATCTCACTTTATTGGCCGAGGGAGCCGGCGTACAGCTTCCGGGTCATGTGGCCAGCATGACTATGCCGCTTCTGGCGAACCAGAGCAGCGCACGGAAACATCGTTTACCTTCCCGCCGGAGCGGTACCTATTTATCTACTTGCACTTTGACGTGCTTTCGAACTGCTAGGTGGGCAGGAGCAGGGACCGAGCAATGGGAGCTCACCCCGTCGTGGGGATTCAAACCACCGACCTTCTGATCAGCAAGCCCTAGGGTCTGTGGTTTACACCACAGCGCCACCTGTGTACAGTCAGGCAATTGGTGCATCTAGTTGACTACACGGATTGGAAGCAGCTCTCCAGGGTTTCAAGCAGGGGTGTCTCCTAGACCTAAACCTTACCCAGAGATGCCAGATCGAGCACAGCAGATCGGTGACCGGCCTCCCCCCACACCAGGAAATACTGTAATGCTTCTCAAAACAACATGCAAAGTTAGGGCTGCCACACATCTGGACATTACTGGGATTTCAAAGGTGGAATTTCCAAAAGGTGGCACTTTGTCCTGGATTTATTTTTTGGTAAAAAAAGAGGTCTTCCTAAAAACTTTTGGGGTGTCCTGGTTTTTACTTTTTGAAATATGGCAACCCTATGCAAAGTGAAATGAACCTATCCTTTAAAATTTGCACTTCTCTGAAATTTTGCAATGCACTTCTCCAACACTTTGAAATTGTATAGAAATGTGTATATTAGCAGAAAGCGTGTATGAAAATAACATTATTTACTAGGGGAAACTGCCTTTGCAAAATGTGTAAAATAAATATCAGGCAAGATCACAAAAAAATGTGTCTATTTGGAGATGCTGAACATTTTTCTACCAAAATTTCGTGCATCTGGAATCTGGGAGTTTTTGGTTTACGTTATCACGATGAGGTCTTTGAAGCAAATGCCAAGTCGTGAACGTGTGTGGCACTTTGCAGCTCAAACAACAAATACAGCCCCTTGCCCTGAGGAGAATACAATCCAGAAGCTGACTATGCAGCAGACTTTGACAGAAGGGGAAAGATGGAGCAACTGTGGTTAAGAGGCCTACAGAAATGTCTTTGAGGTTGAGAATAAAGACAGGGGAAATATGCCAATTTAGATTTCCATCAGAGCCTCACCTGCCCCCATGTAATTCTCTGTTCTCCTCGTTGACACATCAGTTTGTGATTTCTCCTTTACTTTTTTTGGGGGGGAAGTCATCATGAAAATTCATCAGCAATTTAGTGAGGATGTTTCCTAAAATAAGACATGTTTGTAGGTAATTTCCCCCTTACAATTTACATTTTTGCAAAACGAGTTCCCTGAGTTAAGACGTTTCTGTGTGTTTTCTTTTCACCAGCAGATGTATGCTTTGGTATATGCATTTTCGTGACTTGGCTGGGGAACTGCGGTGCCAAATTCAGAGAATTGCAAATTCTGAAGGCAGGAGCGACTTTTTTTTATTATTCATGTATTTGTTTCAGAAAGTGTGACTTTGGTAGGTAAAGGGACCCCTGACCATTAGGTCCAGTCGTGACCGACTCTGGGGTTGCGGCGCTCATCTCGCTTTACTGGCTGAGGGAGCCGGTGTACAGCTTCCGGGTCGTGGCCAGCATGACTAAGCTGCTTCTGGCGAACCAGAGCAGCGCACGGAAATGCCGTTTACCTTCCCGCCGGAGTGGTACCTATTTATCTACTTGCATTTTGACATGCTTTTGAACTGCTAGGTTGGCAGGAGCAGGGACCGAGCAACGGCAGCTCACCCCATCGCGGGGATTCGAACCGCCGACCATCTGATCAGCAAGTCCTAGGCTCTGTGGTTTAACCCACAGCGCCACCCGCGTCCCTTGGTAGGTGTGAATTAATCCATGTTCTTCCCAGTTGTGAGTGACTTCTCAGGAGGGCGGGTATCACTACAGTTCCCTGAGGGCTGAACACTCCATTTCTGCAGGTCTCTCCCAGGTCCTTCCCCTTCCCTCTTCCCATTCTGGGTCTGCAAAATGTATTTCTAAGCTACCACCGTGCTGGATCAGGCCAAAGAGAGCCCATCTAGTCCTCCCTCCTGTTCTCAAATCAGCCAATCAGAGGCCCAGCAAACAGCAGCAGATCACTCCCCATTTGTGATGACCCACAATTAATATTCAGAGGAAAAGTTGTGTGTGTGTGTGTGTGTATACAAGGTGTCAGTTACTAAAATAAAACCAGCCGCCTCCGGGATGTGGCCTTCTGCCCGCCCCCGAATTCTGCTTTCGGGATCCAAAATACTACAACCTATTTTTAAAGCATCTGTTGCGGACCTTTGCCTTTTGGGGGACAGATCAGGTTGCAGAGGCTCAGCTGTCTCTAGGCTGCTGGACACAAGGAATTGATGTCTTTTCCCCCTCGATTATCACGAGAAGGCAGGAGCTGGGGGCCGCTGGGGGAGTTTATGGAGGAAAGCAGGCTGTTTTCCCGCAGGGGGAGTTTGACGAAGCAGCATTCTAGTTCACATCGAGGTAAGCATTTTGGTTTATTCTTTCTGCATTTCTTTTCATGCATACACACACACACAGAAAGAGATACATACCACTTGGTTTTGAGAGATCGGCCATTTTAAATATGTATCCTCAGAGGGGAGGCTGCTTCCACCTTTCTTGTGACAGCAGGTTGCAGTGGGTGAAAGAGGGGCACTCTGCACATGCTCAAAGGCATCTTCGTGCATTGCTTCGTATTTGTTTCTTTAAAGAATTGGCTTGGCCAAAAGATGAGACAGAGGTAGTGCTAAGTGGGGAAGGTTTATGGAGAGGTAGAAAAGAGCAAGATTGGTATAAAATTATGATCTTAGCTGGTGCCCTTGTTATTGCATCAGGATGGGAAGAAAAGGATAAATAGACAATGGAAAAATGGAATGACTATGTTTTTGAATATGTACAATCTGATATATTTGAACAGGTAATGGGGAAACAAATGTCAAAAGATTTTGAATAAATGGACAAGTTATAGTAATTGGATAGCATTGGGGGAAGCCAACCCAAGCATTCAATTAGAATGAATAATCTGTGCACATGGTTAAAGATTTGAAGAGAGAACAATTTTGGAGGGGAGGGGTTAAAGGGGAGGGAGGAAGGAAGGGGAAAAAATTAGGAGAAATGAGTGGGGACAAAAGTATATACTATTATGCATAACTAATAGGAAGATGATTTTGATGCATGTTATAGTTAGATTTATGACTGAATGATTTTTTTTTTTGTAAGTTATTCGACGTCCCTGGATGAAAATGTGATTATAAAGAATGGGGGGGTGGGGACTGGTTTATGGAGTGGTGTTTCATTAAAAAAAAAGACCCCAAACCCCTGCTCTCTGAATTAATTCTTCCAGTTCCTTTTCCAAGCAGAAACTAGATGGAAGGGGAGAAGAAAATGGAACGAGAGAGAGAGAGAGTGCAGCTGAATAGGGTTAATGACACTCAAGGCAGGTGATATTCCAGGCCTTGGTGCTGATTCATTGATGGCTTTCGCTGATAGCAACTCACCTCCGTTCTCCATGAGGCAAAGCATTTATGTCAGTTGCAGCAGCTCAGAGGGAAGATGCATTAAACCCAGTTTTGGCTTGCTGTTATGATCTTGAAGGTATCCACTCTTCTTGAGAAATGCCCAAAGGGGCACTGCGTCATCTACCTTCAGGGTGGTGGTGAAATGCTGCAATTTTATCGCCGAGAAGGGCTCCTGCTCTGTCGGCACAGCACCTGCTTCGCAAGCAGACGGTCCCAGGTTCGAATCCCCACGGGGCATCTCTAGGTGGGGCTAGGAGAGGACGGTGCCCGGAACCCTATGCCAGGGTGTGTGGCAGGAGGGGATGGCAAGTGTGGCAGGAAAATTCAAGGGCAATTTAAAAAGACAAACATTTTAACATTTCAGTGTATGGTAGCTTAGTATAGCATGTGTGTGTCTGTGTGTATACAGTGGTACCTCTGGTTGCAAACGGGATCCATTCTGGAGATCTGGCCACATCCCGAGGAATTCACAACCGGAGGATCACTTCTGTGCATGTGTGCATGGAGAAACCCAGAAAAATACTTCTGGGTTTGCTGCGTTCGCATCCCAAAGTTTATGTATCTAGACGGTTATGTAAGCGGAGTACGACTCTCTCTCTCTCTCTCTCTGTGTATATATATAGATATAGATAGATAGATAGATAGATAGATAGATAGATAGATAGATAGATGATAGATAGATAGATAGATGATAGATAGATAGATGATAGATAGATGATAGATAGATAGATAGATAGATAGATAGATAGATAGATAGATAGATAGATGATAGATGATAGATAGATAGATAGATATACAAGCAGACGAGGTGAGCTCCCATTGCTTGGTCCCTGCTCCTGCCAACCTAGCAGTTTGAAAGCACGTCAAAGTGCAAGTAGATAAATAGGTACCGCTCCCGCGGGAAGGTAAATGGCGTTTAAGCTGCCCTGATTCACCAGAAGCGGCTTAGTCATGCTGGCCACATGACCCAGAAGCTGTACGCCGGCTCCCTCGGCCAATAAAGCGAGATGAGCGCTGCAACCCCACAGTCGGCCACGACTGGACCTAAAGGTCAGGGGTCCCTTTACCTTTTATACAAGCAGAAATAACAGTATCCACTCCAAGGGCAATGACTGTTTTCTTATACTTCTCCATGACATATTGTTGTGAACAGGGATTTTAAGCTCTGACAAAAATGCAAGATGCAGAAATAGAAGGGCTTATATTTGTGTTGATAAGGAGATGAGAGTTTGCTTGTCTCCAATTAGACCTAGAATAAATGAAATTGTCCGGCCAAAGCAAACTCGCACCCTCTGACTGAGTTTGTATACGTAAAGCACTTCTGCAAGAGGCTCATTTACAACTGTATTTTGGGAACGGCTTCTGTTCTTATGTAGCTGTCCCTTGATCATATTATAAAGTAGTTGTGTTCTACGTTATAAATCAAGTACTGCTATCCACTTAACACAAGGCTACCTACTTAAGAAACTGGATGTAGAATGTGATTAATGACGTAGGAAAGCGTAATGAAGACATCTGAATGTAAATTAAAGCAGCAGCATGCAAAACAATGAATGCATAATTCACTGGATATGCAGAAAGGGGTCAAGAAATATACTATATCTGCATGTGGGGCAGGACAAAGGGGGAATATTTGGGCTATATGTGGGAAGCAGGTTTTTAATAATAATAATAATTGTGCAAAAAGGAAAACAAAATTCACCTGCCTTCTTGGAAGGATCTTCCACCTCTGTTTTCAACCATCTGAATAAGGAATACCCATATTTTATAGGGACGTGAGTGGCACTGTGGGTTAAACCACAGAGCCTAGGACTTGCCGATCGGAAGGTCGGCGGTTCGAATCCCCGTGACGAGGTGAGCTCCCGTTGCTCGGTCCCTGCTCCTGCCAACCTAGCAGTTCGAAAGCACGTCAAAGTGCAAGTAGATAATTAGGTACCGCTCTGACGGGAAGGTAAACGGCGTTTCCGTGTGCTGCTCTGGTTCGCCAGAAGCGGCTTAGTCATGCTGGCCACATGACCCGGAAGCTGTACGCCGGCTCCCTTGGCCAGTAAAGCGAGATGAGCGCCACAACCCCAGAGTCTGCCACGACTGGACCTAATGGTCAGGGGTCCCTTTACCTTTACCTTTTATATTTTCAGGACAGACACTGTCCAACCAGTTGAAGGAAGTCTTCTCCCTGCTAAGCATTTTAGGGGAGGGCTCATTACCAGTCAAACCTGGTGCAATCCTCAAAAACAGCAAGTTCTCCAAAAATTGCCACCTACTCAAATTTCACCAAATGTGCAAATCAAAGTTCATGCCAGAAACTTTGTATTGTTTTTATTTTGAAAGGAAAAGGGGCGAGGGCAAGACTCGCAATCAGAATCATGCCCATTGACTTCAGGCAGGTGCCTTCTTCACCATATTCTTTGTGGCTCTCGCTGAAAACATTGCCATTTGGGGAAAGCCTATTTGAACAAGCAGAACGTTGACATGTGGTAGTTAACTTGGTTTTGTTTTTTTATAGCTTATCCTTCATTTTAATTACATTTTTGATATTTTAAATGGTTTTTTTAAAAAACTTTATTCTTTTTTATAAACTGTTGTGAAGTTCCTTTTCTTAAAAATAAAAATCAAGTGGTATATAAATGAATTGAAAATCAATCCATCATGCAGATGTATGTTTGGTATAGAATCTGTCTTTTCTGTCTTTTTCTATGTTTCTGAGCACAATTCAGAGTGTTGGTGCTGACCTTTAAAGCCGTAAATGGCCTCGGCCATACCTGAAGGAGCATCTCCTCCTTCCATCGTTTGGCCCGGACATGGAGGTCCAGCTCCGAGGGCCTTCTGGCGGTTCCCTCCCTGCAAGTAGAGAGGTTATGTGGAACCAGGCAGAGGGCCTTCTCAGTAGTGGCACCTGCCCTGTGGGACACCCTCCCATCAGATGTCAAAGAGAAAAACAACTACCAGACTTTAAGAAGACATCTGAAGGCAGCCCTGTTTAGGGAAGTTTTTAATGCTTGATGTTTTATTGTGTTTTACATATTCTATTGGGAGCTGCCCAGAGTGGCTGGGGAAACCCAGCCAGATGGGTGGGGTATTAATAAATTCTTCTTCTTCTTCTTCTTCTTCTTCTTCTTCTTCTTCCTTCTTCCTCCTCCTTCTTCTTCTTCCTTCTTCCTCCTCCTCCTCCTCCTCCTCCCCCTCCTCCTCCTCCTCCTCCTCCTCCTCCTTCTTCTTCTTCTTCTTCTCCTTCTCCTTCTCCTTCTCCCCCCCCTCCCTCCTCCTCCTCCTCCTCCTCCTTCTTCTTCCTACTACTATTATTATTTGGCTTTTCTTCCAGACAACCACTGAAAGAAAGAAGGAAGCAAAGAGAACAGAGGGAGAGGAACAATCTGGGTAAGAAACGTTCCTAAACTCTGGATGGATTGGAATGGGGAGACTCGCCTGCTCCATGAGGCCGGGACGCTCGACGAATGCTGGTTTCATCCTTAAAGCGCTCTTTCTTCTCCTGCTTTGTAGACATGGTAAGGACTCGACAGGCAATTGGCTGGATCCAGCAGACTCTTCTGCTATACAGTGGTACCTCGGGTTAAGTACTTAATTGGTTCTGGAGGTCCGTTCTTAACCTGAAACTGTTCTTAACCTGAAGCACCACTTTAGCTAATGGGGCCTCCTGCTGCTGCCGTGCCGCCGGAGCACAATTTCTGTTCTCATCCTGAAGCAAAGTTCTTAACCCGAGGTACTATTTCTGGGTTAGCGGAGTCTGTAACCTGAAGTGTAGGTAACCTGAAGTGTCTGTAACCCGAGGTACCACTGTACCTGTTTAAACCAGCCCTTTATTCAATCAATCAGTCCTTTATTAGGCATAGCAAACCACACATTAGAAATCAAACACCGTATGCAGATTGTGGAAAATATGAATTCAGCATAACAATTTGCATAAATAAAACAGTATAACACTACCACATCACTGACCAATCAAGAACCACTAAATCTCTCTATAATGGCCCAGTCTTTCCTCATGGACAGCACTCAAAAATTTAGCCACTATTAAAGTGATTTGATCATTCCTGTCCGAGAGCAGGCCCTGAACCGTTGGCAGCATAGAACCAAGCCTGTTAGATTGTAAGGCCTCTAACAATTGTCTTCTGGCATAAATGCCAAAATCACAAGAAAAGAAAATATGCTCCAACATATCAGGTTCCTGGCTACCAGGAAGAGCTGTTCGACAGTGGAATTTGCTGCCAAGGAGTGTGGTGGAGTCTCCTTCTTTGGAGGTCTTTAAGCAGAGGCTTGACAACCATATGTCAGGAGTGCTCTGATGGTGTTTCCTGCTTGGCAGGGGGTTGGACTCGATGGCCCTTGTGGTCTCTTCCAACTCTAGGATTCTAGGATTCTACCACATTTGCAGAGACGCTCTGCTTCTGGGAGAGCTAAATATCTTCCTCTTACTGTCATTGAGGGAAACATATTAAATCTCCAGCCCTTTATTCAGAGCCACAAGGACTGGGAAATTGCTATTATTTTTAGGGCAAGGACTGCAGCTCAGTGATTGTACGAGTGTGTTGCTGAATTCTCCACAGTTATCTTTGCAGGGAAGGAGGGTGGAACAAGGGGTCCCCACCCCCCACTCAGCTGCCCCACGTGATCCAGTGGATCCCTGCCAGCATGGCACTGCAACGAACACTGAACTGTTTTATATGTTGGAAGAATTTAGTCTTATAACTTATAATTTATTACCTTTTAAAGTACCTTTAAAAAAAAAAAAGCAGAGTCCTTTTCATTGGGGATAATTCAGAGGAAATTCCCAGGTGTCAAAAAAGACTATTTATGCATGCCACTACTGTGGCCCATGTTTTGTTAGCCTATAAATGGAAAAAGAGTGAGGTCTCAACCAAAGAAGAGTGACGGAATACGTGCAGCTTGCGGATTTAACATATAGAATAAGAGAACAAGAAGAATGTATGTTTAAAGAAGACTGGAAAATGCTTACTGAATAGTTGGATGAAAATTGTGTTCATTTAAAAGCTCCGGTACCATTAAGATAAATTCAGCAGTGAATATAAGTTTTGATGGAAGTAATGATGGATTACTGAATGTTTTAGTTGAGGGGTCAGCAAACTTTTTCAGCAGGGGGCCGGTCCACAGTCCCTCAGACCTTGTGGGGGGCCAGACTATATTTTGGTGGGGGGAAACGAATGAATTCCTATGCCCCACAAATAACCCAGATATGCATTTTAAATAAAAGGACACATTCTACTCATGCAAAAACACGCTGATTCCTGGACCATCCATGGGCCAGATTTAGAAGGCGATTGGGTCGGATCCGGCCCCCTGGCCTTAGTTTGCCTACCCATGGTTTAGTTCATGTAAAATATGCAGGGATGTATGGTATGCAAAATGAACCACGGAAAGAGAAGAAGGGAAGTCGTTGATTTAAGGTTGTTTAAATGAATATTTTGAAATGTAAATCAGAAAGTTTTACCTGACTCTGTTTTTTTTTTGTTTTTTTATGTGATAATATTTATTAGAAGTTTTATAGTTACAGAAAAAAAGTATGAGAGAAAAAAAAGCAATAAAAAATTAACAAACAATACATTGAAAATAGAAAGAAAAAACAATACACCAAAACAACAAGAAAAAACAAAAACATTTAAAAACACATCCTATTTCCATATCTTTATCTTTCATTTACTTGTTTCCTCGACTTCCTCACACCTCCCTTTTTTGTATTCTAGTTCAAATTAGCTAATTCAACAAATCCTTTCCCTCTTTCTCAATTTTTTGTTCTATAATTTATCTTAACACAGTCTACCTTTAAATTTTCCACTTTAGCCCATTAACAATCAGTTTTTGCTTAATTCTTTATAACATTTCTGCTAAAACCATATCATTTCATTCCAGTATTCTTCTAACATTCATTAATTTTGCAGTATTTCTATAAATATACTTTAATTTTTTTCCAATCTTCTTCCATCGACTCTTCTCCTGACTGTGATCTTCACGGCTGTTTTTTCCCTTTCTCTTCCTATCATTACCATCGTTGCTATTTGGGTTCTGTCCTGCAGCATATTCCCACTGCAAGATCTTGCGCTGCAACTCCGAGTACGTGGCCGCCACGCTCAACTTGCGTGGCCCCAACAAGCACGCCAGCTACTGCAACACCCTGCGCTCCTACTCCCGCTGCACTCGCAGGACGGCCCGTACCTGCCGTGGGGACCTCGCCTACCACTCTGCCGTCCACGGGATCGAGGACCTCATGATCCAGAACAAGTGCTCCAAGGAGGGGCCTACTTCACCACGGCGACCCCCCGCGCCGCCCCCTGCACACCAGGGTTTGGAACCCCCAGAGATCTGCGATTACGAGAAGAGCTTTTCCCGCAAGCACAACAGACCCCCCACGTACCAGCACTGCGCCACGTTTGGGGACCCCCACGTACGGACCTTCAGCGACGAGTTCCACACGTGCAGAGTGGAAGGTTCCTGGCCGCTGCTGGACAACAACTATTTGTTTGCTCAAGCGACGAGCTACCCCGTCTTGAAAGGATCAAACGCAACAGCTACTAGCAAGGTAAGAAACGGTGACTTCTACAGGTGTCCCATTAAAGTTTCTCATGGCTTGTTTCATTGGTAGTGTGACCAGGGAATCATAGAATCATAGAGTTGGAAGAGACCACAAGGGCCATCGAGTCCAACGCCCTGCCAAGCAGGAAACACCATCAGAGCACTCCTGACATATGGTTGTCAAGCCTCTGCTTAAAGACCTCCAAAGAAGGAGACTCCACCACACTCCTTGGCAGCAAATTCCACTGTCGAACAGCTCTTACTGTCAGGAAGTTCTTCCTAATGTTTAGGTGGAATCTTCTTTCTTGTAGTTTGGATCCATTGCTCCATGAGATATCCATGAGATAGCCTCATGATTACTATGGGTATTTCTAACAAATTGCATCTGTGGCATTTGCCCCTCTAGGTGCGCTGGTCCCGTGGGTTTCCGTGAGGCGAGGTCCGAGTCTAGTCTGAGGTCGAGGGAGCAGTGTTGAGGCCGTCCGTCAAAGCTGACGCAGGGTCCAAGGCAGGGAGTCGGGTGAGGTCAGGAGATCCGGCAGGACAGGGCGCAGGCAGGAACAGGCTACCAACAACATTGCTCCCGCAACTTGGGACTGGGGCTGGCTGGCTTTTATCTGCCCCGAGGCATAGGGCGGCCCCAGTCCACAGGTGGCTCGCCTCTCCTGGCCTGGAGGCGAGCACTCCTCCTGCGGGAACTTAGTTCCCATCGCCTCTCTGCCCTGAGCCTCTGCAGCTCAGGAGAGGCTGGAGGGTCACTGGACCTAGAGGCAAGCTCAGCCTCCCCCGAGGGGGCTGAGAGTGGCGCACCTGCAGGCAATGGGTCCTCCATCACCTCAGGAGCCAGAGCAGACTCAGCTGGTGCCTGCACCTGAGGATCCAGCACAGGTGAGGACCCTTCAGGCTGAGGCCCCAGCCCCAGCTCAGCTGGTTCTGGAGGCGGGGAATCCTGTGCAGGCTGGGATTCCTCAGGTTCAGCCTCCAAGTCCGAATCCCAGGCCATCACACTAGGTGTGTGACATCATACTGGGTTCATAGGGAAAGGGTTAACTAACTGTAAAATGACTAACCAATGGGAACCCAGGGGGAGGAGTTAGAGTTAGGGTGGAGAAGACAGTCTAGAGTTAGAAGAGACAGATAAGATAAGTCTGGGTTGGGCTAGTCTGGTGTGAGAGAGTGAGAGAATTTGTTAAGAGGAGTCAGTCAAACAGTTGAGCTAATCAGTCAGAAGGTATTAGGAAGGTACAGGCCGGTAAATAAACTAAAGTTAAGATACTGACACGAATATCATCGGAGAAACCATAAACTTGTTAATGTCTGCAAAATAAACTTGGGTTTTTTTCCGGTTCATTTTTAACAACTGTCTGGACTTACCAGAGAGTAACTGGTTGGTGGCAGCAGGGAAGCGAGCACAGTGGTGGCACAGGGATCAATGGGCCGTTAAATGTCTGGGGACCCTGTGTGATCACCACAGTATCTAAGATTCCAACACTGTATATATCAGAACCGGAAAGCCTCAGGCCAGGGGTGGGGTTCATATGGGGCTCACTCCTCCCACTGGACTGGATAGCCAGAGCCTTCCAAGTCTTCTCTCGCCTCTTCTAGGGGGAGGAGACCCTCCAGATCTGGCAGAGCTAAGGATGGCCCTGAAAAAAACCAAGCAAAGTGTGGTCACCATGCCGAATACAAAAAATTATGCCGCAGGAGACACATTCGGAAGTTACACAACACCACACTTACATCTCCGTTGAAACCAGGGATGGATCTACACTGAACTGTTTTAACGTTATGAGAAAGATATTAAATATAATTCAGGCACGTCCATCTCCCAAGAGACTGCAATGTACTCCCAGTATATAAAAAAACTGGCAGTCATTGTCATTGGAGGGAGGAGGAGCGTGCGTGGGGTGTGTGTGCAGGCGGAGGATTGCCCAGAGTTTTTGAGCTTTTTAAAGGGGGGACTGCCCAGGGTTGTTTTGGGAATGATCCCGCGATCTGCCACGAGCAGCCGGGGATTTTTCGGTAGATCACGATCTAGTGGTTGGACATGCCTGACATATATCATTCTAAAACATCACAGGGCATGCTTGTTAAGCGGGTTTTAGCTTTCTTTCTTTTTTCTCTTTGAAAAGCTGTCTCCCTACTGCTGATGTCTGGTTGCTCTGCGCAGCCCACCTGTGTTGCCTTTTTATAGCGTGTTATGAACGTTAAAAGTAGGACGTCATGTGTCCATATATGTTATCAAAACCCTTATTTAACATTAAAAACCACGAGTGTAGATCCACACCAGGACAACAAAAGCATATGAACCCACACTCTGTAGGAGTAAGAGAATGCAGAGGAAACCAGAGGTGGGTGGATGTCCTCCGGTTTACAGAAATTAATGGCAAGTACCAATTTTTGTTTTTGCCAATGAATATTCTATGAATAGGGTGCAGCAGAGCAGGATTCCCTAAGGACAGGGCTGGTTTTCCCTGCAGCAGAACAAATACGAACAACCCTCCGCAGTGCCTTTCTCCCAAATGCAGCGTCTGTCAGTATATGGAAACATCACCGCTGCAGACACACAGATTGTTGACATCACATGATGCGCCTATCTGTGGGAAAGAAGAGTTTCCCAGGACGTTCACAGGCTGGATAAGTCTTTGTGAAGAGTGTAACTTGAAACCTTCTGTGTGCGCATGTTCAGGAAGTTTATCTGACTTGCTAGAAGAACTGAACTGAAAGGACGTGTTTTTCTCTAGTGCTGTAATGTCAGAAATAAACATCATGTAAATAGATTTCTGACTTATTTTCTTTCCCCTGCGGAAGCAGGAGGGAGGGGTTGTGCATTTTACCCACAGGAAATGTCGCCTATCAAAATCTCCCTGGTCTGTCTGGATATCAGCCAGAGGAGGTTACCGGTAAGCAAGCTCCGAGGACAGTGAGAGGGGCCAGCCTCTATGGAGGGGGCTTGCAAACCGACAGCGTCAGCAGAGGAAAACTCTGCCTGTTTTATAATTCTTTGCAAAAGTATGAGCAGAGGCCCAAGTGGCTGCCCTGCAGATGTCAACAACAGGGAAACTGCCTAGGGCTGATGCTGCCACTTCCCTTAAGGAGCGACGAATCCCCTAGGAGGACTCTTCAAGTTCGTACATGGACAACTAGAGAGCAGGAGAAGAGAGATACCTGAGAGGACGTATATTCTGAAGTACACGGGGCTCTTGATCGGCCATCTGTCAGAGATTCCTTAGCTGGGATTCCTGCATTGCAGGGGCTGGACCAGATGACCCTTGAGATATCTTCCAACTCTCTGATTCTCTGATTCTCTGAATCTCTCTCTCTCTCTCTCTCTCTCTCTCTCTGTGTGTGTGTGTGTAAAGGACCCCTGACAGTTAAGTCCAGTCGTGGATGACTCTAGGGTTGCGGCGCTCATCTCGCTTTACTGGCTGAGGAAGCCGGTGTTGGTCCGCAGACAGTTTTCCCAGGTCGTGTGGCCAGCATGACTAAGCCACTTCTGGCGAAACCAGAGCAGCGCACGGAAACGCTGTTTACATTCCCGCCGGAGCGGTACCTATTTATCTACTTGCACTTTGTGCTTTCGAACTGCTAGGTTGGCAAGAGCTGGGGCAGAGCAATGGGAGCTCACCCCGTCACGGGGATTTGAACTGCCAACCTTCCAATCGGCAAGCACTAGGCTCAGTGGTTTAGACCAGAGCGCCACCCGCGTCCCGTGTGTGTGTGTGTGTGTGTGTGTGTGTGTATGCATATGTATTTATACACACAGATACACATACCCACTACCCACAAACATATAAAATTCCTCCTGAAAAATCTGTCAGGGTTTCAGTGTGCATTTCTCTTGCCTGTACACATTTTTGAAAAATAATAAATGGGTCAGCCCACAGCTTTCACACTACCAGGGAAGATTAAGTCGCTTGGGCACACATGGAGAGCATGAAATAGTGCTGTGGTCTAAACCACTGAGCCTCCTGGGCTTGCAAATCAAAAGGTCGGCGGTTCAAATCCCCATGACGGAGTGAGCTCCCATTGCTCTGTCCCAGCCAACCTAGCAGTTCGAAAGCACACCAGTGCAAGTAGATAAAAAGTCACAACTGCGGCAGGAAGGTAAACAGCGTTTCCATGCACTCTGGTTTCCAACATCCCGTTGCTCCAGAAGTGCTTTAGTCATGCTGGCCACATGACCCGGAAAGCTGTCTGTGGACAAACACCGGCTCCCTTGGCCTGAAAGTGAGATGAGCCCCTCAACCCCATAGTCGCCTTTGATTGGACTTAACCATCCAGGGGTCCTTTACCTTACCTTTTTACCTCTCTCTTTTCAGCTCACCATCATATTCAAGAACATGAAGGAGTGCATAGACCAGAAAGTCTACCAGGCGGAGATCGACAACCTGCCGGCGGCTTTCGAGGACGGATCCACGAACGGGGGCGAGAAGCCTGGAGGGAAAAGCTTGAGCATCAACGAGCGCACACCCGGGCAGCACGTGGAGATCCTCGCCACCTACATCGGCACCACCATTGCCGTGCGCCAGGCAGGGAAGCAGCTCTCTTTCTCCATCCGGGCGGCTGAGGACGTGGTGCGCTCCTTCACGGAGGAGCAAGACCTTCAGCTGTGTGTGGGAGGCTGCCCTCCCAGTCAGCGCATCTCCCAGACCGAATGCTGCTGCAGCAACGGAGCTATCCCCACGCAGAAAGCCCAGCTCCTGTGCAAGGAGAAGCTGCCGGTGGAGGACGTCTACTTCCAGTCCTGCGTCTTTGACGTGGTGACATCGGGAGACGTCAACTTTACGCTGGCTGCGCACGCTGCCTTGGAGGACGCCAAAGTCTTCCACCCGGACGCCAAGAAGCACCACCTCTTCCAAAGCGACACAGCTTGCTTGTCCCATTGCTCGGCCTTCCTCCTCGCCATCACGTTGGTCCTTTCAACGTTGCAGCTACACTTCTGAAGGTTTCTGGGGACTGGTGGAAAGTTGTATGGTGCTAGTATGAGAGGATAGCGAATGGGGTTGACTCCCCCAGAAGTATGGCCGTCAGCAAACATGGGACAGGACAAACTGTAAAGCTGTAAGAATCTGGGATGGATGGAAGCAGAGCACCTTGACCTTCAAAGCTTTATTAGGGAGAGGAAAAGCTGAGAGTGGAAATGGACAAATCTGTTGATTTTGACCTCTCCGCTCCTCATTCCTCAAATCTTAAATTCAGCATGTCACACTTCCACATCATTTTTTATTTATTTAACAAATCCTCATGAGAATTTGTCAGCGTTTTGGTGAGAATTTCTCCTAATATGCACATTGTTTTTGCAAGCAATTACTAGGAATGCATTCTTGTAGACTATTTTACCAAAGTATGCACACTTTTCACCCTAGCAGATGCGTATTTGTACACTTTTTCTTTGTTAGACAGCTGCATCGCAAAATTTGGAGAAGTATGGATTTCTAATGACATCTGTGCTTCAGTTGGCGTATTATTTGGTGCTGCAAGTGGCGAATATAGGGCGGAACAGAGAATTATGTCTGCTTACACTCTTACTGTGTGTGCCCCATGTTCTGCCTGACACCCTGCTAAGCTCGCCTGCTCGTCTCAGGCACAGTGAAGGTCATGGCACCATCTCTACCACTGAAGTCATCTCTAGTCAACTGCCAATCCAACAGCCTTCTCTACATGAACTAGAAGGGGGACACCATCTTGGGGTTTTTTTGAAGGGGATTGCACTAGATAACCTTCTGGGTGCCTTCCAACTCTACAATGCTATGATTCTCCTCCATCTCAGGCAGCAAAATGGCTTCAGTAGTCTTGAATCAACAAATCTCAATGTAGCAGTCCCAGGAGAACATTCCTCTCTGGAATGAGCCCTGACATCGTGGCCTGTTGACTCCAGGGCAAGCCTACTGATATGAGGAAGACTAATACTAAGGGATGCGGGTGGCGCTGTGGTCTAAACCACAGAGCCTAGGACTTGCTGATTGGAAGGTCGGCAGTTCGAATCCCCGCGACAGGGAGAGCTTCTATTGCTCGGTCGCAGCTCCTGCCAACCAAGCAGTTTGAAAGCATGTCCAAGTGCAAGTAGATAAATAGGTACTGCTCTGGTGGGAAGGTAAACGGCGTTTCCGTGCGCTGCTCTGGTTCGCCAGAAGCGGCTTCGTCATGCTGGCCACATGACGCGGAAGCTGTACGCCGGCTCCCTTGGCCAATAAAGCGAGATGAGTGCCGCAATCCCAGAGTCGTCCACGACTGGACCTAATGGTCTAGGGATCCCTTTACCTTTACCTTTACTCTAATACTAGGGGACAGGGTGGTGCTGTGGTCTAAACCACAGAGCCTAGGGCTTGCCGATCGGAAGGTCGGCAGTTTGAATCCCCATGATGGGGTGAGCTCCTGTTGTTCAGTCCCAGCTCCTGCGCACCTAGCAGTTTGAAAGCACGTCAAGTGCAAGTAGATAAATAGGTACTGCTCCAGGTGGGAAGGCAAATGGTGTTTCCGTGCACTGCTCTGGTTCACCAGAATCGATTTAGTCATGCTGGCCACATGACCCGGAAGCTGTCTGCGGACAAATGCTGGCTCCCTCAGCCTATAGAGTGAGATGAGCGCGGAACCCCGGAGTCGTCTGCGACTGGACCTAACGGTCAGGGGTCCCTTTACCTTTACTCTAATACTGCTGATGTGTGCATTGCAACCTTAGGCCCATATAACGTGTGCTAATTGAAACCTACTGGATCTGATCGGGGAGGGAAATTATTAAGGAATGTAAATAAGAAAGGGGGGGGGGATGATTAATATATTAAAGCTGAAGACTTTAAGAGAGGTTGCATTTGTCCGTGGAGACTGTGAATGTAATCTGCTGATGGTGTCATTGGTATCCGTTATTGATGTTGCATGGAAGCGTCATTCCACGCCAAATCACTTGGTGCCATGTGCTCTTGCGACTCAATTTTTTTTTAGGTTGAGAGATAACCTCAAATTATTTTTTTAAAGATTTTTTGGTCCATCATTGACCATATCGCATGTATTGGAAACAAAATAGCTTTGACCATATCATTGCAGAAGTGTTTTACACAATAAAATGAGTAAGGGCTCTGAGATTTATTTTGTTTTTATTAAATAATCAATAAAACTGAATTTTTAAACTATATTAGATGACATTGTAACATAAGAGGGTACAATTTCAACTATTCTCACAAATGTGTGAGTTATTTCAGGCTCAAAGAGACCTTAAACCTGTACAAATAATATTTTTTTTTTGTAAAAAATATTCTTCAAAATCAATTTATTTTATTGACACAAAAACACCCTCCTTATTTTTAAAACATAACAAGTACATGGTTAGCCCATTCTACAAAAATGTGCTAGTTGTGGTTTGTGCGCTATGGCTTATCAAATCTGTTGTTGTTTAGTCATGTCCGCCTCTTCGTGACCCCCTGGACCAGAGCATGCCAGGCCCTCCTGTCTTCCACTGCCTCCCGCAGTTTGGTCAGACTCATGTTTGTAGCTTCAAGAACACTGTCCCACCATCTCGTCCTCCGTCGTCCCCTTCTCCTTGTGCCCTCCATCTTTCCCAACATCAGGGCCTTTTCCAGGGAGTCTTCTCTTCTCATGAGGTGGCCAAAGTATTGGAGCCTCAGCTTCACGATCTGTCCTTCAAGTGAGCACTCAGGGCTGATTTCCTTCAGAATGGAGAGGTTTGATCTTCTTGCAGTCCATGGGACTCTCAAGAGTCTCCTCCAGCACCAGAATTCAAAAGCATCAATTCTTCGGCGATCAGCCGGGAATAAAATCTACCGGGAATAAAATGACAAAAATTCACTTTGAATGGTTGGTGACCCTTTTCTGTGGCGCTTAATACCATTTTTATACCTTATTTTGGAAAGATGTGGAGACCACAACTAGCTTTATTTTGATACCAAAATAAGCCCAGTTGAAAAATAAGTGAAACAGGAAGTTTTCTCTAAACTGACACAGAAATTGCATTAGCCTAAATCACTCAAAAATAGAAATTTTCAAAAAAATTATCCTGCACCCAAATTTGGACCAAAAAAATTAATTTGAGGTTATCTCATAGCTATCTACATAGCTATGAGCTACCTCATAGCTTTTTTTTTTTAAAAGAAAATCTGAGTTGTGAGAGCACGGTCGAATATTAAAATCAGTTGATTTGGCGTGGAATGACCTGGAAACCAAAAGGGGAAGAAGAATGAGTGTGTGTGTTTGTGTGTGTGTGTGCGTGTGTGTGTGGTGACGTAGCCTGCAATGAATTTCTAGATTTTGATTCCTTCAAGCCACGTCACGTCACAATGATTGGGTACGAGACATATTCCCATATTCTCTGCTCTCTCCAAACCTGCCTCCAGCCCTAACAGTATTCGCTTCTGAACTGCCTCCGTACAGCCTCTGTTAATCCTCAAGTGTTTGGCATTAAAAATACATCTATTTTTGAAGCCTTCATTTCCTCTCATCTGTTTCTCCTTTAAGCACCCGGCTTGCAACAGGTGAAGCTAAAAATAACTCGCCTTAAAGAGGGCAGGGGTGTGTGTCTCTCTTCCGTTGGAAAAATGAAATGCATACAAAACAGGGTGTCCAGCAATGAAGTCAGAAAGGAGAGGATCCCTGTATCTCCAATTCAGACATTCCTCCTAACTTTCAGCACACCAGTTCATGCGTATTTTCATTGCCACTCCAGTCACCAAATGTGCAATGTAATCTCTATCTCTACGGTTGTGTTTCTGACAAACAGGGTCGGCGAAAACAGGCAAGTCCATTAAATAACATGGACAGTTTAACCTAGGTTTGGATGGCCACCTGCCATGGATGATCTGGCCGAGATTTCTGCAGCGCAGCATGTTGGACTAGATGATGCTCATGGTCTCTTCCAACTCTGCAATTCTACGATCCTGTGATTCTAAAGGTACAGGACTTCACTCTTCTACAGAGGGTCACTCTATAAAGTGTTTTAAACCAACGACCCACAAGAGGGCGTGCTGAAGTTAATTTAACGGCTTGGAGGCGTGTAGTGAGAAATTGGCAGCCAGAACGGCAGACGATCTGGGCAGGAAATTGAATTAAATTGCAAACACTGCAAACTCTGTACAAAATAGCTGCATAAACAAAATGCTGTCACGGTCACACAAAATGCACAGTTTATGTTCACTGACTCTATGCTATATTGCTCTTGCACAGCGCTTAGAAACTACAATAATAAGCAATAGATATATTGCTAATCCATCCATCCATGCTATTACTGGCACAGCACCTATGTATTTGAATGGAAATAGTTTCCCGGCAGCCTCCAGCTCTCCTTTCATGAGCTCTTGTGTGGACAAAGAACTTAGCTCACTGTCTCCCTAACCTTTTTTGGTCCCCCACACCCTTGATTCCATAAACTCAACCCCAGTGCCCCCTACCCTATGTTGTGAACCACCCTGAGATCTACGGGTATAGAGGTGGTATACAAATTTAATAAATAAAATGATAATATGCTATAAGAAGGGACACAGGTGGTGCTGTGGTCTAAACCACAGAGCCTAGGGTTTGCCAATTGGAAGGTCAGCGGTTCGAATCCCCGCAACGGGGTGAGCTCCCTTTGCTCGGTCCCTGCTCCTGCCAACCTAGCAGTTTGAAAGCACGCCAGTGCAAGTAGATAAGGTACCACTCCGGCGGGAAGGTAAATGGCGTTTCCTTGTGCTGCTCTGGTTCGCCAGAAGCGGCTTAGTCATGCTGGCCACATGACCTGGAAGCTGTACGCCGGCTCCCTCGGCCAATAAAGCGAGATGAGCACCGCAACCCCAGAGTCGGTCATGACTGGACCTAGCGGTCAGGGGTCCCTTTACTTTTATGCTATAAGAAGCATTATTTAGAATAGTGGCTCGCACAGCCCACTAGAAGCAAAGCAATAAAATTCAAAGCAGTAACAATTAATTGCATGTTTATTCAAAATCCAACTAAAACTACGTAGTTTAATCAGTTTAACAAAAAATGATGAACGTGACCCACTGATACGAGGTTTTCAACGTCTGATAGACATTTACACCTCCAATGCCCCCCGCCCCCTTCTTAGCTCTCAGCACCACCAGGTAATCTCATTTCCCCGCAGGGGGCTGTACTACCCTCTTTGGGGACCACTGGGTTGGAAAGATTGGTAGCAGAATTTGCAGATGGTAAGCCCTGGAAGGAATACTTGAAGGAAATACAAATAAAGAAAGGATGATCCCTTCTGCAGTCAATCCACTGCCCTCCTGCCTTGTGTGTGCCAAGAAGCCCAGGTCACTGCTGGTCACCTGCAAAGATTTCCTCATCCTTGACTAAGGTCCGTTTGTCTAAAGCAGAGGGCAGTTGGCAGAACGCCAGCGCCTTTCCTTCCATTTCCACGGCCGCTGTTGAAAGCTGCAGTTTAGAAACTCCAAGCGAGCTGAGCTGCTGAAAGGGTGAGCTATTAATTCATTAATTCATGATCATTAATTGGATTCCTTACCTACCCTTCACCTTAAGGTTCTAGGGTGGGTGCTGGCAGCATAAAACAACAAAAACAACAACACCAGTTTAATGCGAATTACGGTCCCCCAAAATAGGGTGAGATCTAAAATACCATATTTTTTGCTCTATAAGACGCACCAGACCACAAGATGCACCTAGTTTTTGGAGGAGGAAAACAAGAAAAAAAATATTATGAATCTCAGAAGCCAGAACAGCAAAAGGGATTGCTGCGCAATGAAAGCAGCAATCCCTCTCGCTGTTCTGGCTTCTGTGATAGCTGCGCAGCCTGCATTCACTCCATAACACACACACACACACATTTCCCCTTACTTTTTAGGAGGGAAAAAGTGAGTCTTATAGAGCAAAAAATACAGTATATACAGATACATGTGGTGTCAAGGGCCAGGATAAAGAGGTGGGTCTTAATGACATGACAGAAACTACATTTTGAAGCTTTGGAATAGACCTCTGTGGGGAGGGAATTCTGCAGATTAGGGGTTGTCACTGGAGAAAGCCCTCTCTTTAGGGGCAGACCTTGGTAATATGCCTGTCTGGCTGAAGGTGTGGTCTATGCCACAACCACAGCAATATTTCGCTTGCCTTGAAAATTCTCCCCTTCTCTCTGCCCTCTATAATATTGGCCTGGCTTTGTAATAAAATGACCCCTCCCCATGTTAGTCTGTTCTCTTTCCCTCCGATTTATTTCACAGGCATTTCTCATGCCTTGGGGACAGTTCCGCTTTTGTAACTGGAACAAAGAACTTTGGAGCAGGGGTGGGTGGGTGGAGGAGGCTTGCTGCTCCAAAATGAAGTCTGAAAGCATTTTTGTGCAACCTCCAATCATCCAGGAGCAGAAATGAGTGAAACTGTTCCTGATGTTTTCAGCCCTAAGTGTGGTTCACAAAATTTCCACACTTATTTCCACACCGAAAAGCTCAAGATACACGCTGATCTACCCACATGTAGTTGTGATCCCTGAGAAACGTAGAAAATAACAGGATATATTTATCCAAAGTAGTGATGTATGGAAGTGAGAGCTGGACCATAAAGAAGGCTGATCGCCGAAGAATTGACGCTTTTGAATTATGGTGCTGGAGGAAACTCTTGAGAGTCCCATGGACCTCAAGAAGATCAAACCTCTCCATTCTGAAGGAAATCAGCCCTGAGTGCTCACTGGAAGGACAAATCGTGAAGCTGAGGCTCCAATACTTTGGCCACCTCATGAGAAGAGAAGACTCCCAGGAAAAGACCCTGATGTTGGGGAAGATGGAGGGCACAAGGAGAAGGGGACGACAGAGGACGAGATGGTGGGACAGTGTTCTCGAAGCTACAAACATGAATCTGACCAAACTGCGGGTGGCAGTGGAAGACAGGAGTGCCTGGCGTGCTCTGGTCCATGGGGTCACGAAGAGTCGGACACGACTGAATGACTAAACAACAACAACATTTATCCAAAAGTCTTCAAACTTACACGACCCTTTAAAAATTAGCTGATGAAGGTGAATACTTCGAAACAGGGCCCTGTCCTGGTTTCTGATCCATAATTGACTCCTGATTTCTGCTCACTGATTGAAACTTCATGTCGAATCTGACTATGGGCTAACATGAACTTATTTCTACTCATCAACTCTTATCTCTAATTCTGTAACGAATTATTGTGTTATACATCTCTTTATGAGTTTGAGTTTGTAATCTCTGTTTGAGTTTGTAATCTCTATCTGAGTCTGTAATCCTTGTCAGAATACATACTTTTGAATGGATTAGTTTTTGTCACAATTGACTATTGATTTGCGAGTAGGGACCACACCCACTATTGAAACTTGCATTGGCCTGAGTTTTTGCTGTGCTTTTTTTCTGGTATACAGTGGTACCTCAGATTACATACGCTTCAGGTTACAAATGCTTCAGGTTACAGACTCCACTAACCCAGAAATAGTGCTTCAGGTTAAGAACTTTGCTTCAGGATAAGAACAGAAGTCATGCTCCGGTGGCGCGGCAGCAGCAGCAGGCCCCATTAGCTAAAGTGGTGCTTCAGGTTAAGAACAGTTTCAGGTTAAGAACGGACCTCTGGAACGAATTAAGTACTTAACCTGAGGTACCACTGTATTTAATAACAAGAACTCCAACTTATTTAACATGAAAATTTATCTGCATTTTAGTGCAAATTTCTTCTGATATCCACATTCATATGGATATGTCCTCTTCGGTAGATTTATTGCTTTATTGTTCGGCATCCAGCACGCTTCCCCCTGCGAGCCTCTGCAGGTCGTAAAGCAATTAGGAATTAGCAAAGTTGCACAGTGGTCATGTGTGTGGAAAGAGCAGTCCCAAACGTTTCTTCTGTCCTAAAATCTCTTTATTGGCACAAAAGTAGTGTATTTACAAAGTCCCAATTCCATCTGATTCAAGCTGCATCTTCTCCCTCTGCTTGCAGCGACGCAACAGCCTGCTTTCGATTTCCACACAGCTCACAGCATTCCAAGCTGCTTTTGTCATGTCCTGGCTTACTTCCCTTGTAAGCCCGTCCCCTCAGTCTCGAGGCATAGAAGGTTAACCCTTCACTACACCCAACATGTCCAACAGACACATTTTTACAAAGTTGTTTCCTGTAATATAATGTATTTTTTTGCATGCAATAGTCACAGGTGTATTTATCTTTATGCACACTTCACAATAGTATATGCAATCTATTTGTATATACTGTACACTTGTTGGCTGGAGGACTTCGTTGCAAAATTCAGTGCCAGTTTAAAAGGATGGCTGTACTTTGGTTCACATAGAAAGTGTAAACATGGTGTGTTTTCCTTGGATTGTGGACTGAATCAGGAAATTGGAATTGTTGACATTGCAGTTTTTGTTGGGATGCAAAGAGTACTTTGGTACTCTTTGGTGAGAGAACCTCAGCAGAGATTTATAGTCACAAAATATTCAGCAAAGTGTGGAGATAAAGGCTGCTAGACCCTTAAAATGTGCCCTTTAAAGTGAGTACCAGAGTTTCCCTCTTCCCCCAGCATAGAAAAAGACCACACATTTGGTAAGTTAAAAATAGTTTACTTACAAACTCTTCAAAGGTCAGGTTCATGTGGATTTCTGCCTGAGAGACTTTTTTTTTTGTAGGTGGTGAAGAGAGATTCTCATGAAATAAACTTGATCTCTCCCACTTGGAAGAATGAAGGCGCTTGTGGCCATTCTGCTTTGTGTGATTGTCTTCCCAAAAGGTTTGGAGTGTGGTAAGTCTATGTATGTTCATAGGGGAAGAGGGGAGAACTAGCTACATAATGTTTTGTAAAGCTTTTATTGCCTCAATTTCCCTCCTTAAAACCACACTGACATTTTCTTTCCTTCTCTGCTTCTGAATCAACAAAAGGGCGACACTACCTTATGTTTCAAGACCACTCTCTCACAGACAGCTGCCCTCCAAAAGGACAAAACCATATTTTCTTCTCCACCCCAGTTCCCTTTTTCTTTCTCTCTCTCTCTTTCTCTCTCACACGTATGCAAGACATAGAATGCCTCAATCAGTGCCAAAGTTTATTGACCAAAGTTCTTGCAACCTCCCCTCCCAGTTTTGGAGCAAATTCTTAAACATTTCAGCAAAAAAACCCCGCTTGCACATTTTCCCCCAAACACAAACCAGAACACTAAACACACTTATTATACATAGATACATACATCTGTCAACATAGATTACAAAAAAGAAAACAAACAAACAAACTAAACATACAGACATAAATTTTAACTTCCCTCCACCTATATGTGCTTTCCTTTGTTTCTTTTTCTTCTTTTTGCTGTGTTATCCATATTATTTTTGACTATCTCATCTTATACCCATTTCTTCTTAATTTTTTACCCTATAAGTTTCATTCATTGCATATTGATATATTAATACCAGAACAATGTTTTTTTGATGTATTCCTTCATGCAAGTCCACTCCTTTTTGGTCTGATTGGCCTCTTACCACTGCTGGAAGTCTTGCTGATTCTGTATATTCACAAAATCTTATTTGCTATTCTCTTATTGAGGGAGTTTTTTCTCCCTTCCATTTTTTTGCTATAATCATTCTGGCCGTAGCGGTTGCAAATAAGAAAACCTTTTTTCCTAGCGGCAGGCATGTCAGTCGATATAATTCCCAAGTTTCCCCAGACATTTCGAAAGGTTGCTGAGATCTCCGCCCTCGCCACAAGACAATATCACCAATGCAACTATCTGTAAACAAAAATAAACTTCCAGACAAATGGCCAAAGTAGTTTCTCTTCCAAACAGGTTTTATCTTAAACAATTGCAAATGCATTGAGTAAAGAGCTCACTTGTAATATATCAGTGGCTCAGTGCTCATTTATTTTCTTTTGGAAGAAAACTTATCACTTGTGTCAATTGCAGTAGCCAATGTATCACCACCCTCCTGTTCATTGTTTTATTGAAATTTCTGCCGTGCAAAGTACGGGATTTTCCAGTCGTATTGCTCTATATAGGGAGATAAAAAAGAGCCTCAAATCGATTTACAATCAAGGTAAGGAATAAAATAATAAAATAAATAGAAAGGAGATTTAACAGTGTCGCATAACGTCATCTTTGCTACCCGACTGCCTTGAAAAACAGAAAAATGATTTTGCCTGGTACTGAAATGATGACGAAATCAGCGCCAGTCAAATTGCCAGGGGAAACATTCCCTTAACCCTTGACTGTAGATTGAGAGGCCCACAAAACACTTTCCCACCCCTTTCCCCAATAAATGCACTCCACCTTTCCTCTCCTGAGTCTAATAAGGAACGCCTTCTGCGCAGACACGGACGGTTGCATTGCCTCCTTGAAAAGAGACATCCTCAAGCTGATGGTCAAATGGGAAGATGCCAGCTGCCTCCAGAACCAGCAGGGCCTGGTACCAAACCTCCTCCAGACCCTCCCTCGGAGCTGCAAGGAAATCAAAACGGCTCTGGAAGGAGCTCCAGGTAGGTAAGCCAGGAAGAAGATGCGCCAGATCAGAGGTACTTTGTAGGCATCTCAAGGGGGTTCGACCAAATGCCCCTTTAGGTCCCTTCCGACTCTACAATTCTCTGATTCTGTGCTCACTGCTGTGTCAGGGAATGGTCTGAAAACGAGAACTGGGGACTGCATTCTATGGCAGACCAGCTTCTCTCTGATGGAGAGCTGTAGGGGGAAGAGTCGCCCCCCCTCCGCCCACAACCTGTTCAGAAACAGAGAGAGACAGGAGCTGAACAGCTTAGGGAGGAACTACCTAGTTGCAAGATAATGACAAGGGAGCCAGAAGGGAGGGTGCAGCTAGCTGAGACGCCACTTGAGAGTGTGGGGGACACCACCCTTACCGTGGACTCGGAGGTCCGAACATATCAGGGAGCAAAAGAGGCAATGGGAGGGATGAACTTAGTTGTTGCGGAGGTTGGAGGAAGGATTTAGAGTAGCCTCTCCTTGCGGAGAGCTGTATATTTGTGCTTGTGACATGATGCTGTAATAAAAGGACCATAAATATATCAAATGCTCGTAGATTCTTATCTGTGGAGCTACCGAAGGGAGGGGAGGAATCTCCACGCGGCAAGGATTACAAAACGTGATCAGAGTCAATGCCGCCAACGGAGAGAGGGTCATAACGATAGCCTGTTTGGCTCATTGGCAGATGGGTTGTATTTCCTGAGCACGGAGGATGGTGAGATCTACCAAACCTTCTGCGACATGTCCACCAACGGAGGCGGCTGGACGCTGGTGGCCAGCATCCACGAGAACAACATTTATGGGAAGTGCACCCTGGGAGACCGCTGGTCTAGTCAACAAGGGAACACTGCCAATTACCCAAGTGGAGAAGGCAACTGGTCCAATAACAACACCTTTGGGACAGCTGTGGGCTCAACGTGTGATGACTATAAGGTGAGGCTCTGTTACCTTTCTTGAGTTTCTTGAGGACGTGGGTGGCGCTGTGGTCTAACCACTGAGCCTCTTGGGCTTGCTGATCAGAAGGTTGGTGGTTCGAATCCCTGCGAGGGGGTGAGCTCCTGTTGCTCTGTCTGAACTCCTGCCAACCTAGCAGTTCAAAAGCACACAGTGCAAGCAGATAAATAGGTACCGCTGTGGCCGGAAGATAAACAGCATTTCCATGTGCTCTGGTTTCCTTCACGGTGTTCTGTTGTGCCAGAAGCAGCTTAGTCACGCTGGCCAGCTCAGTTGGGGGGGGGGGTTGTGGACAGGTCAAATGACCTCCGCTGGCCGCTTCCGGCCCATGGGCCTTAGGTTGCTGACCCCTGCCCTATAACTTCCTGCCTAACTTTTCATTCCACTTTGGTTGCGTTATGGAGTCGTCCCTCTAGATGGCAGCAATGTGTTAACCTTGTGGAAGCATCACAGAACAACTACCGTATTTTTCTTTCTATAAGACACACTTTTTTTAAAAAAAAATATTTATTAGAAGTTTTATAGTTACAGAAAGAAAGTATGAGAGAAAAAAAGAAAAAGCAATAAAAAAATAATTTACAAACAATACATCAAAAATAGATAGAAAAACAGTATATCAAAACAACAAGAAAAACAAAAACATTTAAAAACACATCCAAATTCCATATCTTTATCTTTCATTTATTTGTTTCCTCGACTTCCTCACACCTCCCTTTTTTGTATTCTAGTTCAAATTAGCTAATGCAGCAAATCCTTTCCTTCTTTCTCAATTTTTGTTCTATAATTTATCTTAACACAATCTAACTTTAAATTTTCCACTTTGGCCTGTTAACAAGCAGTTTTTGCTTAATTCTTTATAACATTTCTGCTAAAACCATATAACTTCATTCCAGTATTCTTCTAACATTCATTAATTTTGCAATATTTCTGTAAGTATACTTTAAATTTTTTCCAATCTTCTTCCATCGACTCTTCTCCCTGGTCTCGGATTCTGCCTATAAGACAAACTTTTCCCCCTCCAAAAATTAAGGGGAAATGTGTGCGTGTCTTATGGAGTGAATGCAGGCTCCATGGCTTCAGCGAAAGCAACGTGAAGCCCCCAGAGCTCCCGCTGCGCTCCGGAGGCTTCGGGCGGCTATCCCTGAAGCCAGGAGGGCAAGAGGGGTCGGTGCACACCAACCCCTCTTGCTCTCCTGGCTTCGCTTCGCCGGAGAGGCGCTGCACAGCTTTCCCTCTCTGTGCAGCGCCCCTTCAGTGAAGCGGGAGGAGAAATGGAAGGGGCTCCATTTCTCCTACTGCTTCACTGAAGGGGCGCTGCACAGAGAGGGAGAGAATTGTTTTTCCTTGTTCTCCCTCTCTAAAACTAGGTGCGTCTTATGGACGGGTGCGTCCTATAGAGTGAAAAATCTGTATTAAAGCAAAGTCTTGTGCGGATGGTCCATTATGAATCCACCACTGAGGCACTCTGATTGCAGAATAAGGCCCTGACTAAATATATAGGTGTTTTCTCCTACCCTCTTCTGATATTTTACAGAATCCGGGCTACTCTGACCTCCAAGCACGGGATATGGCCATCTGGCATGTCCCAAACAACACCCCCCTGAGGGAATGGCGTGACTCTGCCTTCTTGAGGTATCACACCGAGACCGGATTCTTGTCCGTAGAAGGAGGGAACCTTCACGGGCTTTATCAGGTAACTGATGTGGCTGAATGGACAGTCAATATTTAGTGCCTCAGTTAGCCCAGACTTCTCAAAAGGATGTGGCGGTGTGTGTTTGAGAGCAGATTTCTAAATACCCGAAGACCTCAGATGTAGATCTCAGAGGTCCAGGTTCCCATCCCGTCACAACTTCACTCTGCCCTCTGTTATGACTTTGTTAGGGAAAACATGGAAAAGGGACACTCGCCCACCCCCATGGCCCAACCCTCGGGTATACAGCATGTGCACCGCTCTGGGCGCCGGAGCAGCTAGCTTCACCTCTGTCTGGAGGCTGTAGATGCTTCTGAATGCTAGTTATTGGAAACCGGAGGAGGGGAGAATATCTCTTGTGCCCAGGCCCTCCTTGAGGGTTTCTCATTGGTGCACCGGGCTGACCACTGAGAGAATAGAATTCTGGACTAGATGGGTCACTGCTCTGATCCAGCAGGCTTTTCTTATGTCCTTAAATGTGATCAAATTAATAAGTAAATAAGGAAGGACACAGGGAGGATGATGCAATTACAGTGGTACCACGGGTTACACATGCTTCAGGTTACATACACTTCATACACTTCAACGAAGAAATAGTGCTTCAGGTTAAGAACTTTGCTTCAGGATGAGAACAGAAATTGTGCTCCAGCGGCACAGCGGCAGCAGGAGGCCCCATTAGCTAAAGTGGTGCCTCAGGTTAATAACAGTTTCAGGTTAAGAATGGACCTCTGGAACGAATTACCGTATTTTTCGCTCCATAGGACGCACTTTTTCCCCTCCAAAAATGAAGGGGAAATGTGTGTGCGTCCTATGGAGAGAATGCAGGCTTTCGCTGAAGCCTGGAGAGTGAGAGGGGTTGGTGCGCACCGACCCCTCTCGCTCTCCAGACTTCAGGAGAACCGCAGCACCAGCCCCGTAAGCTCCGGGGACAGCGGGGAGGCGCAGCGCATCTTCCCGCTGTCCCCAGACCTGGTCTGAAGGCAGGCGGCGGGGAGAAGATCGCTTCTCCCCGCTGCCTGCCCCGCAAGCTCCGGGGACAGCTGGGTCTTCCCGCTGTCCCTGGACCTGTTCTGCATGCGGGCGGCGGGGAGAAGAGCGCTTCTCCCCGCTGCTGGCCCCACAAGCGCCTGGGGTGGAAATATTTTTTTCCCCTTTATTTCCCCCCCAAAAAACTTGGTGCGTCCTATGGGCCGGTGCGTCCTATGGAGCGAAAAATAAGGTAAGTACTTAACCCGAGGTACCACTGTATATTCTTTTTAAACAAATTTGATGCTCAGGCTTGTATGCTTCTAAGTTGAACAGGCCAAGGTGTCTCTCTCTCTCTCTCTCTCTCTCTCTCTCTCTCTCTCTCTCTGGTTTATTTCCCATTTGTTCTTCTTTCCAGCAATACCCAGTCAAGTTTGGGCTTGGCGGCTGCCCAGCTAATAATGGCCCCATCGTCCCTGTCGTCTACGACACCGGAAATGCGCAACAAACTGCATTCTATTACTCTCCAAATTCCAGAGGCAAGTCCATTCCGGTCTGAAGATACACCCACATGGATTTTCCTACAAAGATCCTGGGAACTTTAGTTTGTTAAGGGAATTGTAGCTCAGGGAGGGGTAAGTTAGAACCCCCAGGATTCTTTGGGGGGCGGAGCTGTGTGCTTTAAAGGTACGTTGAATGTGCATCATCCGTTTTATATATGTGTTGCGGACGTGAGCTTTGTCTCCATGCCTTTCAAAGAGGATTACACAAATTCACGGAGGAGGAGAAAGCTGTCAATTGCTCTCAGCCACCAAGACTGTGTTCTCCCTCCCCGCCTCTCTGTCTTTCCAGGTGAATTTGTCGCTGGCTACATCCAGTTCCGGGTCTTCAACCACGAGAAAGCTGCCATTGCGCTCTGTGCTGGGATCAAAGCCACTGGTTGTAACACAGAAACGGTGAGTTGTAAGTTGGTGGAAAGAGAGCCAGGACTCAGCTACATTGTTGTTGTTTAGTCGTTTAGTCGTGTCCGCCTCTTCGTGACCCCCTGGACCAGAGCACGCCAGGCACTCCTGTCTCCCACTGCCTCCCGCAATTTGGTCAAACTCATGCTGGTAGCTTCGAGAACACTGTCCCACCATCTCATCCTCTGTCGTCCCCTTCTCCTTGCACCCGCCATCTTTCCCAGCATCAGGGTCTTTTCCAGGGAGTCTTCTCTTCTCATGAGGTGGCCAAAGTCTTGGAGCCTCAGCTTCACGATCTGTCCTTCCAGTGAGCACTCAGGGCTGATTTCCTTCAGAATGGAGAGGTTTGATCTTCTTGCAGTCCATGGGACTCTCAAGAGTCTCCTCCAGCACCAGAATTCAAAAGCAGCTACATTAGCAAAGAAAAAAGGAACTGAACGCATTATAAACATGCAACACCAGATGGCGGAAGAGAGAAGGAACGGTTTAAAACGAGATTTCCCCAGCGGGGGAGCTAGCTGCTCAGGCACCTGAAGGGGCGATCAGAGCAGCCTAGGGGGGCCATTGGCGCCCCTTGGGGGCGATCGGCGCTGCGATCGTTGGCCATTGGGGGCTATTGGCATGGCGATCGGTGCCCATTGGGGGTGATCGTGCCCAGGGGGGCGGGGTGTGACCCGCTCAGGTGGGTTTTGTCACCCCTCTGAGGGATGACACCTAGGGTGGGCCGCCCACACCTACCTACGCCCCTGGATTTTCCCTTGGATTTTTATTTTTTCTCCTTTTATTTAAAACAATCTAATTTCTGATTTACCATACTTTTCCATGTATAAGACTAGGTTTTTTTAAATTAAAAATTATGTTCAAAATTGTGGGTCATCTTATACACGGATACAATCTCGCCCCATTTTCTCAATTTGGAGTCCCAAAAATAGGGGGTGGGGCGTCTTATACTTGGGGGCATGTTATAAACCTTGGGTTAAGTACTTAATTCGTTCTGGAGGTCTGTTCTTAACCTGAAACTGTTCTTAACCAGAAGCAGCACTTTAGCAAATGGGGCCTCCCACTGCCGCCACTCAATTTCTGTTCCCACCCTGAAGCAAAGTTCTGAACCCGAGGTACTATTTCTGGGTTAGCAGAGACTGTAACCTGAAGTGTCTGTAACCTGAAGCATCTGTAACCCCAGGTACCACTGTATTTATAGTGGTTTCCCCACTGTGTTTAGATCCACTCCCGGGGTGGCGTATAGGTTAGAGTGTCGGACTAGGACCTGGGAAACTGGGGTTCAAATCTCCGCTCAGCCATGGAGATCACTGGGTTTGACCTTTTAGGGTGGGGGTGGGGGGTAGTTGCTGCCTCTCAGACTAACCTACCTCACAGGGTTGTTGCGGGGATTAAACGAAGGGGGGGGGGAGGAAACCACGTATTCCACCTTGCAGGAAAAAAAGGTGTGATAAATACTGTATTTTTTGCTCTATAGGACTCACTTTTCCCCTCCTAAAAAGTAAAGGGAAATGTGTATGCGTCTTATGGAGCGAATGCAGGCTGCGCAGCTATCCCAGAAGCCAGAACAGCAAGAGGGATTGCTGCTTTCACTGCGCAGCGATCCCTCTTGCTGTTCTGGCTTCTGAGATTCAGAATATTTCCCCCCCCCTTGTTTTCCTCCTCCAAAAACTAGGTGTGTCTTGTGGTCTTATAGAGCGAAAAATGCGGTAAATAATAATAAAAGAGGCAGGATAAATTTGGGAGCTGCTTTGTCCCGCTGGCGATGCCGAATATGATGAAGGCCACTCCCAGTTCCGAGCTAAGGTAAAAGGTAAAGGTACCCCTGCCTTTTGGGGCCAGTCTTGCCAGACTCTAGGGTTGTGCGCCCATCTCACTTAAGAGGCCGGGGGCCAGCGCTGTCCGAAGACACTTCCGGGTCACATGGCCAGCGTGACAAGCTGCATCTGGTGAGCCAGCGCAGCACACGGAACGCCGTTTACCTTCCCGCTGGTAAGCGGTCCCTATTTATCTACTTGCACCCGAAGGTGCTTTCGAACTGCTAGGTTGGCAGGCGCTGGGACCGGACAACGGGAGCGCACCCCACCGCAGGGATTCGAACCGCCTACCTTTCGATCGGCAAGTCCTAGGCGCTGAGGCTTTAACCCACAGCGCCACCCGCGTCCCTTAGTTCCGAGCTAGACTCTCCCAAATTTCCTTTCTCCAGTTCTGTGTCGGTGGAGGAGGGTACTTTCCAGAATCCAGCCGGCAGTGCGGCGACTACACGGCCTTCGACTGGGACGGCTACGGCACCCACACTGCCTGGAGTGCTTCAAAACAGTTGCTGGAGTCTGCGATGCTGATTTTTTACCGCTGAGTCCAACACTGCTGCTGATTCTCTGAGCACCAGAGCTTTGGACTGGAGAATGAGGACTTTCTCCCCAGCTAAATCTCATCTCATGTCAACAAGGCTAATACAACCATCTGGTTCATACGAGTCTTAGTCTTTCTTGCACCATCCCATCAAAAGCAACGCGCCACTGCCCACGAATTCTAGTTTCGTCTTTTCGTGGTTGCATTCTGACCAAGCTGTCTGCTTATGACGTTGTGGGGGAGCGGAATGAATATCGCTGTTTTGGGGGGAAGGGAAGGCATTTGTGATAAGGGGGTGGAAATTCAGATCAGCTTGCATTTGAGTTGCAAAGCTGTTTCATTAGCCCTTCCCGAAATACTATGTGAAGCAGAATCGCCCTTCCAAATTGGCACCTTCTTGAATTCTGTGGTGCAGTTCTCCATTCAAACAAAAATGGTATATCAGGAGAAACTGTGCCTAAAGAAGCATATATTTGAAATGCATTCTGTGAGGGTGGTTCTTTGCCAAAGAGTGTACATTAGGCACAACTGCATGCAAAAAAAAATAAAAAATTGTCTGTGTCAGGATGATATGTGGGTGCTAGCCGAGATAACAACCCGGGATTCCAGCCAGCTTTTACAAGATTTATTAAGTCCAACAACTTTGTACAGTATGGAGCTCTTAAAAGCATGTCTTCCTCACTTGCTATCAGTTGCCGGAAGTGACTCGTGCCTTTTCCTTTTCCAGCATAGAAACTTCCTGACCCCCCCCCTTTCCTCCTCTCCTTACGTAAAAACCAAAGCGTTGTAGGCTGTTCCTTTCTCTCTGTTTCTGTGTTTCCTGACAGCCCCTCCTACTCCTCTCTCTCTCTCTGATAAAGTGCAGCTGCTCATTAAAGGAGATGGCTCCCTGTACGTTCCTATCTCTCCCCCCTTCTCAGCCAACAGATCCCTGACAGTATGGATTATTATCACTATGAACTTTATGAACTACCTTTCACCAGCAGGCCCCAGGGTAGGTTAAAAGGTAAAGGTAAAGGTACCCAAGCCCGTATGGGCCAGTCTTCCCAGACTCTAGGGTTGTGCGCTCATCTCACTCAAAGAGGCCGGGGGCCAGCACTGTCCGCAGACACTTCCGGGTCACGTGGCCAGCATGACAAGCTGCATCTGGCGAGCCAGCGCAGCACACGGAACGCTGTTTACCTTCCCGCTGGTGAGCGGTCCCTATTTATCTACTTGCACCCGGAGGTGCTTTCGAACTGCTAGGTTGGCAGGCGCTGGGACCGAACGACGGGAGCGCACCCCACCGCGGGGATTCGAACCGCTGACCATGCGATCGGCAAGTCCTAGGCACTGAGGTTTTACCCACAGAGCCACCCGCGTCCCCAGGGTAGGTTACCACACTTTAAAATTCAGAATCAAAACAGTTAAAACATATTGAATTCGCATTAGCTTTGGTCATCCTTGTTTAAAACAAAAGCTGGTCTGTCATCCACTCAAAGCTCCTCCTCTTTAGTTTGTAGAATTAAGGGTAACTCAAGACTGATGATCTTTTTGAAGATTTACTGTGGGCTTGAAAATCCCTTCCTAATCAGATTTTTTACTCCTCCAGGGAAGTTTGAGATTCACTTGAAAGGTCAGTTAGCATCGTGTGATCACTGCTGAATGGACCATTTTATTTCTGGATGGAATTTTTTTTTTTTGGGGGGGGGGAGTACGCAAAGTTTCAGTTTTGATTGAAGGATTATTTGAATGGAGTTTCCATCCTTAGTCTCCTATTTTGCTGAGGGGTATCCTGGCTCTCCCTCCAAAAAAAGACCCCTAACAACAACAGTGTTATAAGAAAAACTGCTCCTTTTTCCTTATGGGGTATTCTGGAGCCCATACAGAGTCCTTAAGTGGGTTCCCTATCAGTAGGAGAAAATAACGGAGGCCAACCAGAGTATATTGAGAAGCAAAGCAGCTAGTAAGCCTGATCTTTATTCAAGGGACTATTGCAACAGGGTCCCCACTCACCACACGCAGGAGGGAGGAGAACCCTCAACAACGGTGTGCAAGCCCTTATATAGACTCTTGAAATTGCCCACCCTGTAGCCCAAGACCACCCCCCTAAAACATCATACTTACATCACAGGAGGCGGCGGTCCACAGCAGAAATCCTCTCTACCAGGATACCTGATAATGGTCACCTTACTTGGGCAGTCTGGCCATTCTTTTGTGAAGGTAAATACTTTAGTTCCTGAATCCAGGTCACAGGCTCACCCTAGTCATACACAAATGAGCCCTTGAGACAGGATTGGCAAGCAAAAAGACAATGGGAAGGCTTTCCCCATTTGCCTCCCTTACAGCAGAGGAATATTTGAGGTCATTGGGAAAGTTAAAATGGCTTCAGGACTGCTCTCCTGTACTATTTCAGACACATGGTTCATATATTTAGATATGCATGCATTTATGAATATTTATTCTATATTTCCAGGGGTCGGCAAGGTTTACCTCGCCTGGGCTGGTTCACTCCAGCGCCGATCTCTCTGTGGGCTGGATTGTGTTTGCATGCTCATGCGTGCGCCCAAGATTTCCAGCATCTGTGTCTGCGCAGATGTGATTTCTGGCATCTGCTCAGGTGCCATAGCTGCCAAGCGTCCCTTATTTGGCGGGACAGTCCCTTATCCCAGCGCCATGTCCTGTTGCTGTCCCTTATTGATGATGTCCCTTAAATTTCCTGGGTTTCAAAGGAACCCGGTCAGGGAGGAGGGAGGCTCTAAGTGTGATGCTTGGCTGTGTTGCTCACCCAATAAGGAGTCTAAGAATGACTGGGGGATGGAGCCTGCATGCTTTGTGCCAATCAAATCGGCTGCGTTGCCTGGAGACTCGCCTTTGCTCAGCGCTTCCCAGCGGAAAGGTGACGGTGGGTTTCCTTGCTGCATCCCCTTTGCTGGGTTGCTGCGCTATGGGAACAACCGCTTGAGGCTCTGTTTGGCTGCTGGTTGTCTAAAATCCCTTATTTTGGCTGCTGATCCCTTATTTTCAAGGCTGGTGGTCCCTTATTTTCAAATCTGTAAATTGATAGCTATGTCATGCGCAGATATGGCTTCCGGTGCCATGGAAGCCAGTCCCCGCGCTGTGCTGCGCCGGTTTAGTGCAGCGCATGGGGACTCGTCAAGCAGGTGGCTCAGTTTGGGGGCAACTCGTGGGCCAGTTAAACGACCCCTTTGGGCCGCTTGTGGCCCATGGGCCTTACGTTGCCTACCCCAGTTTGAAACCTTAAGGTTCTTAGAACAAGAGCAAGAGGCCGGATCGGAGTTCAAGGACACATTTCCAGACAGGCAAAAAGACCCCCAGGAAGGTGCAAAGCAGGGAAATTGAGAGGCATGGTGTGGGGACAATCTCAAGGGGCAGACAGAGTAGCCTAGGGGCCACATCTGGTTCCCAGGCCTGAGCCCCCACCCTCAATATAGACGATGAAGTATACTCGGAGTCGAGAGTGGATTTCATGCACTTTATTCAGCTCATAGTGGTGAGGAGGAATGGAAGTTCCCCCACAATGTCTGCTTTATATACATTATTTACACAATGGGCCCCAACGTGATTGGCTAATTCCGGGATTCTCCTGTAGGCCAATCAGGTTGCGGATTCACTTCCACCTGGAGCTGGATTGGGTGGCTCCTGTGGACCAATCAGACTGCTGCATTCTGAAACCTATTGTTCTATGACCAATCAGACTGCTGCATTTTGGATCCTATTCAACTCAGTACATAACAGACGACCACCTTCTTTCTTTCTGATAAGCCCTGCTTAAGAGAGTTAGCAACTGCTTCAGGTTCAGGTACCTTAGTCAGACTGAAAGTTGTGGTCAGGAAAGGGAGGCGATGCCTTTACATTTTCCAGCAGATATACACAACATAAAACTTCATTATTATTATTGTTGTTGTTTAGTCGTTCAGTCGTGTCCGACTCTTCGTGACCCCATGGACCAGAGCACGCCAGGCACTTCTGTATTCCACTGCCACCCGCAGTTTGGTCAGATTCATGTTTGTAGCTTCGAGAACACTGTCCAACCATCTCGTCCTCTGTCATCCCCTTTTCCTTGTGCCCTCCATCTTTCCCAACATCAGGGTCTTTTCCAGGGAGTCTTCTCTTCTCGTGAGGTGGCCAAAGTCTTGGAGCCTCAGCTTCAGGATCTGTCCTTCCAGTGAGCACTCAGGGCTGATTTCCTTCTGAATGGAGAAGTCTGATCTTCTTGCAGTCCATGGGACTCTCAAGAGTCTCCTCCAGCACCCTAATTCAAAAGCGTCAATTCTTCGGCGATCAGCCTTCTTTATGGTCCAGCTCTCACTTCCATACATCACTACTGGGAAAACCATAGCTTTTACTATACGGACCTTTGTTGGCAAGGTGATGTCTCTACTTATTATTATTATTATTATTATTATTATTATTATTATTATTAACCACCAAGGAAAGGAATGTGAGCCACAGGATTAGCAAAGATTGAAAAATAAATGTAAAGACCTGCTCACCTCCCTTTTACATATGTTTGCGAGGAATGGGGGTTACATGTTACTCTCTCCCCCCCAAAAAATGTTTAGGGGTACTCTCATTTTCCTACTCGTATTGAAATACTGCCCCTCAATGAGGCCAAACTTAGATTCACAAAATGTTTAGGGGTGTGGGTCTCCCCAGAAAAAAGCACTGCATGTAGGAGATTCCCTGCCTGGAGTTTAGCAAAGGAAGAATCCCAGACTGGTTTCTATTTTAGCATGAAGCTCTCTTATCTACCCAACTCACACACCCTGGAATGAGTCAAAAACCGAAGCGAAACCGGCCTTCGCATTTTCAATTACTATTATTATTTGCTCCTCTCCAAATTTTGCAAATGCAGTTCTTCAGCCAAAATATCTGTGCAAAATAAAAATTTAAAAAAAATGTGGCCTTAGGGGGAAAAAGTGTGTACAAAAATTGGCCAAAATGGCATATGAAAATGCAAAAAGTCTAGGGAAAGCGCTTGCAGTCCTTTGAATATCAGGGAATATTGCACTGAAATATGGGCATTGTAGGATAAAGGTAAAGGGACCCCTGACCATTAGGTCCAGTCGTGACCGACTCTGGGGTTGCGGCGCTCATCTTGCTTTATTGGCCGAGGGAGCCGGCGTACAGCTTCCGGGTCATGTGGCCAGCATGACTAAGCCGCTTCTGGCGAACCAGAGCAGCGCACGGAAATGCTGTTTACCTTCCCGCCGGAGCGGTACCTATTTATCTACTTGCACTTTTGACGTGCTTTCAAACTGCTAGGTTGGCAGGAGCAGGGACCGAGCAACGGGAGCTCACCCCATCACGGGGATTTGAACCACCGACCTTCTGATCGGCAAGCCCAAGCTCAGTGATTTAGACCACAGCGCCACCAGCATAGAAAGCCCAAAATGGCTTGGGACCCCAATCCCTGTAAAAAGCACTTTCCCCTATATCAACCACTTCAGACCCTGGAAGAGAGAAAGTTTTTAAACTGTTGTTGTTGTTGAAATGTTTGAAATGCCTTCTTAGTGATGCTTGTGCAATCACTTCCCTGGTAAAGTGTGTCTGTCTCCCTCATTACTGATATTCAATAGGGATTTAAAAGCCTTCCTGTACAACCCAGGTATTTGGCAATTGTTCCTGGCAATCTTGAGACTGCAGGTTAAAGGAAAGCTTTTAAACAGCTTTTTAGAATGCTTTTCAATGCTTGTATTATGGATGTGTTTGCTACTCAGGCGCCTTCAGGGAGAAGGGCGGGATCAAGACTGAATCAACAAATCAATGGTAAAGGTTAAGGACCCCTGGACGCTTAAGTCCAGTCAAAAGCGACTATGGTGTTGTGGCGCTCATCTCGCTTTCAGGCCGAGGGAGCCAGCATTTGTCCACAGACAGCTTTCCAGGTCATGTGGCCAGCATGAATAAACCACTTCTGGCACAACAGAACACCGTGATGGAAACCAGAGCCCACAGAAACACCGTTTACCTTCCCGCTGCAGCGGTACCTATTTATCTACTTGCACTGGTGTGCTTTCGAACTGCTAGGTTGGTAGAAGCTGGGACAGCAATGGGAGCTTACCCCGTCGCGGGGATTCAAACCGCCGATCTTCTGATCGGCAAGCCCAAGAGGCTCAGTGGTTTAGACCCCAGTACCATCTGCGTCCCTAGTAACAAATCAATAAGTAATGGCCGTTGCAGGGATAATCAGGAGGTGTGCATAAAGAGCTCTGCACACTTTAAATATACTGTTGTGGGTTTGTAGGGTCTGTATGGATGATGCCCTTCCAGTTGTCAGGGTCCTGTACCCAATGAGGGTTAGAATCTAACAGCTGGGGAGATTGCTGAACTGGTCAGAAACTTTTCTCTGTAAGACAAAGCTGGCTACTTGAGTGCCCTCATCAACATCTCCAAAGAATGAGCTCAATTGCAAGAGCTCCAACTAAGTGGTGGTCTCCTGCAGGCTAATGGATGGGTCTTTCCTCTGGCCCCTCTCCTAGCTTCTGGGTAGGAGAACTAAAGCCATCTGCATGTTTCCATCAGGAGGAGCATAAAAAGAGGATGGTGTCCTTTAGTTTAAATATATATATTAAAAAATAAACAAATTGTCCAGTAGCACCTTAGAGACCAACTAAGTTTGTTATTGGTATGAGCTTTCTGGCATTAGGGGGGAAAAGTGTGTACAAAAATTGGCCAAAATGGCATATGAAAATGCACAAAGTCAAGGGAAAGCGCTTGCAGTCCTTTGAATATCAGGGAATATTGCACTGAAATATGGGCATTGTAGGATAAAGGTAAAGGGACCCCTGACCATTAGGTCCAGTTGTGACGGAATCTGGGGTTGCGGCACTCATCTTGCTTTATTGGCCGAGGGAGCCAGTGTACAGCTTCCAGGTCATGTGGCCAGCATGACTAAGCCGCTTCTGGCGAACCAGAGCAGCGCACGGAAACGCTGTTTACCTTCCCGCCGGAGCGGTACCTAATTATCTACTTGCACTTTTGACGTGCTTTCAAACTGCTAGGTTGGCAGGAGCAGGGACCGAGCAACGGGAGCTCACCCCGTCATGGGCATTCAAACCGCCGACCTTCTGATCGGCAAGCCCTAGGCTCTGTGGTTTAACCCACAGTGCCACCCACGGGAACCAAAATGCTGACTAATTTTCCTGAACTTTCCCCCCAAATAACTCAAAGTGGCATGCCTTCTATGGGTGGGTAAGGGTCAAGAGAGTTCCTTTAAGAGGACTCGGTTTATTCTGTTGGTATTTTTTATAGCTGTTTCCCCGAAACAGCAATAAAAAAACTTAACCGGAGAAGCACTGAAGTCACTAAAAACACAACCTTCAGTCCAGCTGTGGACAGTGTCTGCTCTGTGTGAAGTCCCAGAAATTTTCACTGTGTTGTTGTTGCAAGCCTCCTCTTTTGGCATTTGCAAATCTATAGCAAAAATAACCAAAATCATGTAAGGGGAAACAGATTATCATGTGCTCATTATGTCCTCTTCCTTTAATTGTGTTTTTGGCATTTGCATGCTGCTGCGTAGCACAAGGTTTTCTGTGTGGCTTAGAAAAAAATAAATCAAAAATCATTTTGCATACAACCATAATATTCAAAAACCCTATGTAAATACCTTCCTCTAAAAAAAGCCCCCTCTTTGCATTTTCAGAATTAAAAACCACAAAGAAAAGAAAAGAAAAGAAAAAGGCTTTCTATAGATTCCCTTACTCAGCGCTTTCCTCCCTTCTAAAAATAATGTTTAGGGGTTAACGGAGAAATTTGAGGGCTCCCTTGGACAAAAAAAACCAATGACACCAGCCAGGACTATCAGAGCAAAACAGCAGCCAGTAGGCTATTGAAGACTATCGCGACAGGACTCCCACCTGCCACCAGGTGAAACAAAATGGACCATCAATGTCTGGGACCATCAAGGTTGTCATGCCAACTGGGTAGGGCTCCTGTGTATGTGCTGGTATGCTCAAGGGATTATGGCTGTCCTGTATCAAACCATCCCCCTTTGATAGTCGTTCCTTCATGGAGTAAAATAAAAGTGGAACGGTGCAGATCCGATGTATGGTTGATTTTCTATGAGTTTATAACAGAAGCGTAGCGTATGTCGTGTGTGAGGGTGTGTCGAGTTTGTACAAACTGAATGATTGGGGGGGGGGGTTTCCTGCGACAAGGGGTACTCTAATTTAACTACTCATATTGAAATACTGCCCCTTAATGAGGCCAAACTTAAATGCACAAAATATTTAGGGGTGTGCGTACCCCTGCGTACCCCCAGGAAAAAAAGCACTGCCCTTACTAAAGATTTCTGAGTAATCTTGACAGCTGTGGAATAAGAAGGCAGGTCCTCTTTTGGCTCAGTAACCAGTTAAAAAACAGGTGGCAGAAAGGAACATTCCCTCCCACTCCCAAAATTTAAGGAATGTAAGATGTGAGCCCCACCAAGGACTGGTATAAGGGCTTGTTAAAACTCTCTGTAGTCTATGCTTCTTTGTGTTGACTGTATGCAGGGGAGACACTCAGTTCCTGAACAAGAAGTCATGAGCATAAACTCATGACCATAACACAAACAGCTGAGTTTTCCAAAAAACAAACAAACAGGGCCAGCAGCTTTTACCCTAAATAAGGAACTGTTGATAGAAGCAACATTTCTTGAGCTGGGACTCGTGGACCTCCGGTGAATCTGAACATTGAACAATTCAGGGCAGACAAAATAAAATACTTCTTTATGCGGCTCGCAGTTAAACTGTGGCACTCCAGTGATGACCATCAACTAGGGTAGATATAAAAGAGAATGAGACAAATCTGAGAAGGACAAATAGCCATGATGGTTCTGCTCTGCTTCCATAAAGGTAAAGGTACCCCTGCCCGTACGGGCCAGTCTTGACAGACGCTAGGGTTGTGCGCCCATCTCACTCAAGAGGCTGGGGGCCAGCGCTGTCCGAAGACACTTCCGGGTCACGTGGCCAGCATGACATTGCTGCTCTGGCGAGCCAGAGCTGCACACGGAAACGCCGTTTACCTTCCCGCTAGTAAGCGGTCCCTATTTATCTACTTGCACCCGGGAGTGCTTTCAAACTGCTAGGTTGGCAGGCGCTGGGACCGAACAACGGGAGCGCACCCCGCCGCGGGGATTCGAACCGCCGACCTTTCGATCGGCAAGCCCTAGGCACTGAGGCTTTTACCCACAGCGCCACCCGCGTCCATAGCTGGAGGCAGAGATGCTTCTGAATATCAGTGGCTGGAAGCCAAAGGAGGGAAGAGTTGCTCTTATGCTCTGATCCTGTTTGCTCAGGATACTTCCAAGAAGTATCTGCCTGGCCATTGCAAAACCTCCAACATTTCTCAGATGAAAATAGGGATGTCCTAAGGAAAAGTGGGACATTCCAGGATCAAATCAGAAACTAGGGTGGTTTCTGTAAATCCGGAACAGTAAACCCTGGAATATAACAACAACAACAACAACAACAACAATTTTATTTATACCCCGCCATCCCCAGCCAAAACTTTTTTTTTTTTTTAAATATTTTTTATTGCGTTTCTTTCCAAATTTTGTACATTGCAAACAACATACCTACAAATTTACAAGAAACCATTTTTTTTTTTTAATATAACAAAACAATATAAATCAAAACAAAAAAGAGTCCTAACTTGGACTTCCCCACCCCTTCCGATTCTGCATTCTTTGTATTAACAATGTCAGCAATTTGTTACCTTATGTCATACCTTATTGTAACTTTCACATGTTATGTATCCAAATTCAATATATTATGTCACCATTTTTATACCTTTGAAAATAAACGTAACATGTTCAATTCATATTGTCTCCTTTTCTCTTTGCTCACTTAATTTACTGTTTACTTAATCATAGTTGCTAAAGCATATCCTTTCCAAATCATGCACAATCTTAAGATTCATACAGCTTATAATACTTTTGCAAATAATCTTTAAATTTTTTCCAGTCCACCTCAATTGTTTCTACATCCACATCTCGGATTCTGCCGGTCAATTCAGCTATCTCCATGTAATCCATCAACTGCGTCTGCCATTCCTCCAGCGTGGGTAGATCTTGTGTCTTCCAGTTCTTAGCGATGAGTATTCTTGCTGCTGTACTAGCATACATAAACAAAATTCTGTCCTTCTTTAACACTCTCTGGTCCACCATGCCCAACAGGAAGGCCTCTGGTTTCTTGGGAAAGGTATACCTAAATACCTTTTTCAACTCATTATAAATCATTTCCCAAAAGGCCTTAACCCTTGGGCAAGTCCACCAGAGGTGAAAGAAAGTCCCCTCTGCTTCTTTACACTTCCAACATTTATTGTCAGACAGGTGATGTATCTTAGCTAACTTGACTGGGGTCATGTACCACCGGTATATCATTTTCATAATGTTTTCCTTCAAGGCAGTACTTGCCGTGAATTTCATTCCGGTGTTCCATAACCTTTCCCAGTCTTCAAACATAATGTTGTGTCCAACATCCTGTGCCCATTTAATCATAGCAGATTTAACTATCTCATCCTGTGTATTCCACATAAGCAGCAAGTTATACATTCTAGATAACAGCTTTGTCTTTGGTTCTAACAATTCTGTCTCTAGTTTCGACTTTTCCACCTGGAATCCAACTTTTTTATCCATTTTGAAAACCTCTTGAATTTGAGCATAATGTAACCAATCTCGCACCTTGTTTTTTAATTTCTCCTGGCTCTGCAGCTTCCAATTGTCTCCAATTTTTTCAATTAGTTCCCAATATTTCGGCCAGTAGGCCTCCATATTGGGTCTTTTTCGGGCCTTGGCCTCCATTGGTGATAACCACCTCGGAGTTTTACTCTCTAGTAGGTCTTTATATTTCATCCAGACTGCAAAAATTGCTTTTCTGACAATGTGGCTTTTAAACAATTTATGTACTTTAACCTTGTCGTACCATAGGTATGCGTGCCAACCAAAAGCATTATCAAATCCTTCCAGATCTAGGACATCGGTGTTTTCCAACAAAAACCAATCTTTCAGCCAGCAGAAGGCTGCAGCCTCATAATACAACCTCAAGTCCGGCAGGGCAAACCCCCCTCTTTCTTTTGAATCTGTTAGTATTTTAAACTTTATTCGGGGCTTTTTGCCCTGCCAGATAAATCTAGATATGTCCTTCTGCCATTTTCCAAAACAGTCCACTCTGTCCACGATCTGCAAGGTTTGAAACAAAAATAACATTTTCGGCAACACATTCATTTTTATAGCTGCGATTCTTCCCAACAAGGAAAGTTTCAATCTTGACCAAATTTCTAAATCCCTTTTAACTTCCAACCAACATTTCTCATAATTGTCCTTAAATAAATTCAAATTTTTGGAGGACAAATAGATCCCTAGGTATTTCACTTTTTTTTCCACATTCAATTCTGTTTCTCTCTGAAACCCCTCTGTTTCTGTAATTGTCAAATTCTTGGTCAACACCTTAGTTTTTTGTTTATTTAACTTAAATCCCGCCACCCGACCAAATTCAGATATAAGTTCAAGAACTCTTTTTGTACTGGGTTCTGGCTCCTGCAATGTCAAAACTAGGTCATCTGCAAATGCTTTCAGTTTATATTGTTTCACTCCGACCTCTATCCCTTGTACCAACCGGTCCTCTCTGATCATGTTCAATAGCACCTCCAGGACTGAAATAAATAACAGAGGGGATAGGGGGCACCCTTGTCGTGTCCCTTTCTCGATTCTAAATTCCTCCGTCACCACATTGTTCACTATTAATTTAGCCTTTTGTTCTGAATAGATTGCTTGTAATCCATTCTCAATCCCCCGTCCCACTCCCATCCCTTCCAAGTTCTTCTTCATAAACATCCAAGATATATTGTCAAATGCTTTCTCCGCATCAATAAAGATTAACACCGCCCTTGTGTTCCTATTAGTCTGCAAAAGTTCCAAAATGTCAATGATGTTTCTGGTATTTTCATATAAGTGTCTACCAGGGAGAAAGCCTGCTTGGTCCTTATGAATTACTTCATTTAATACTTTTTTAAGTCTACTTGCCAAAATGTCTGCAAATATTTTGTAATCCACATTTAGGAGTGAGATGGGACGGTAGTTCTTGAGCTGAGTCTTTTCAGATTCTGACTTGGGTATCAATGTGATGAAGGCTTCTTTCCACGTTTCTGGTGCCCTCTTCCCCTCCATGATCTGATTGCATACCTCCAACAAGGGTTGTATCAAATAGTCCTTCAAAGTCTTGTAATATTTGGAGGTAAGCCCATCCGGGCCTGGAGATTTGCCTAGTTGCATATTCTGAATGGCACCTTCAATTTCCTGTGGAGTTATTGTAGAGTTCAAGATTAATTTTTTATCTTGAGTTATCTTTGATAATCCATTTGTCTTTAAAAATTGATCTATCTCTGATTCTTTCTGAGGCCCCTGTGCATACAGTTCTTTAAAATATCTGTGGAAGCACTTCCTGATTTCTTCTGGTTTCTGAATCATCCATCCTTCAATCTCTAGATTTGTAACCGTGTTTAACTTTTGTCTTTTTTTCAGCTGCCATGCTAGCAGCTTTCCACATTTATTCGCTGATTCAAAGGATCTTTGCTTCATCTGTTTTATTTTCCATTCAATCTCCTGATTAATCAATTTTGAATATTCTGCTTGATGGAATTTAATTTCTCTCAGCACCTCCTTTGACTTTGGTTTAGTTCTCAATTTTTTCTCTCCTTGGTGTATTTTCTCCAATATTTTATCTTTCTTTCCATTCCAGAATTTTTTCTTGATTGTATTCTGCTGTATCAGAAACCCTCTCATAACGGCTTTGCTTGCATCCCAGATCGTTCTTTTTTCTACTGTAGTATTCAAATTTATCTCAAAGTAGTCCTTTAGTGTTTTTTGGGCCTTTTTCACAATCTCTTGATCTCTTAATAATGTGTCATTCATTCTCCATCTGAAGGAACCGGATTGAGTTAGTCTAAATTCTATTTTCAAGGCGTTGTGGTCGGAGCATGTTTTTGGGCAGATTTCCACCTTTTTAGTCTTTGGTGCCAGCCCCCTGGAGGTCCAAATTTGGTCGATCCTTGACCAGGACAGATGGGCCTCAGAGAAGAAAGTTCCTTCTTTACCTAGGGGGTTCTTTGTCCTCCATATGTCAATCAAATCCAGATTGTCAGTCAGTTCAAAAAAAGTTTTAGGCAGTCTGCCATCTGATGTTAAATTCTGATTATAAGACTTATCCATGTGTGTAGACACCACTCCATTCATGTCTCCCATCAATATGATGTTAGCATAATCCAGATAGTCCAGCAGCGTCTCATGCAGCTTCTTGAAAAATTCTGATTTCCCGTCGTTTGGAGCATAAATTCCTAATATCAATATTCTTTCTCCTTGAGCTTGAATTTCAATTGCCAAAATTCTACCTTGTTCATCCTTGAATAAAAATTTAGGTGTCAGGCTCTCTTTAGCATAAATCACCACTCCTCTCTTCTTTACTTTGTCCGACGATATAAATTCTTGGCCTAGTCTTTTATTAACTAAAACCTTTCTATGGAGCCTGGTCACATGAGTTTCTTGTAGGCAAATAATGTCCAATTGTTCTTTCTTCAATATGTGAAATAACCTCCTTCTTTTCTCCGGGGAATTTCCGCCATTAATATTCCAACTAAGTAGCCGCAGAGACATCCTGAACTATTCTGTCACACCTAGAGCGGTGTGTCTTCTTTCTCCTCTGGTTCCGAAGGTGCAGGCGTTGGTCCACCTGGGTTGGGTAAAGGCCAATTAGCTGCTGCTTGTTTTTGGAGATCTTCTCCGTGGTCGTGCAGGAACTTTTGCAGGTCCTCTGGTGATCTTATTTTAGCCTTCTTCTGTTTGTAAGTAAATGATAGTCCTTGTGGGAACTCCCACCTGTAAGGAATTATGTTAAGTCTCAACAATTTAGCCAATTCTGAATAGGTGGCTCTCAAATCCAATAACTGTTTGGGAATGTCTCGGTAAATTTCCACCCTTTTCTCTTGTATCACAATTGAGTTTTTAAAGTGTAGGCCTAGTATTTTGTCTCTCTCTTCCCTTGATCTCAAAGCTATTAAGCAGTCTCTGGATCTATCTTTTCTTACCAATCTTCCCAACCGAAAAGCCGATACAATTTTAAAGTCACTTTCTTCTTTTAGATCCCAGAACTTTGTAAACTCTGTTGTCAAGAGTCCAATCAAATCTTCTTGCTCAATTTCTGGGACTGCCCTCAGCCTGAGGTTAGTCTCCCGATTTTTCAATTCCACCAATGAGAGATAGGTTTGTTGGTCACCTATCTGTTTGTGTAGAGGTTTGACTTCCGCTTTAACTTTCTCAACCTCTTTTTTAGCCGATATTGCAATTTGAGCGGCTTCCCCTGCCAGTTTACGATTCTCTTCTGATGCTCCTTGCAATTTTTCAATTGCTAGGTTATGTAGGGAAACTTGCTCTGTCAACTTCTGGATTGAGGATGTTGATTGATCAATTTTTATTGATTGATTATCAATTTTTTGATTTATCACTGCCAATTGTTCCAGAACTTGTTTCAGTACACCCTCAGCTCCTCCTGTTGCCATATCTCCCTCCTCTGATTTTTCAGGCTTTTCGGTTTCTACTTTTTGTGTCGCAAGCACAGCTGGAACTGATAATCTGCGTCCCTGAGTTAAAGTTGTTTGGACAAGCTGTGCCTGCTTTTTTGCTTTCTCTTTCTCCTTAGCTTCTTTAGCTTTGGCTGCTCTTGTCTTTCCTGCGCCACTCATCAGTCAATGTTCAAGGTCAAATGTTATAATCCCATGGGAAAGACAAGCTCAAATTTAAAAACAGTCCATTGAGAGAGGATAAACAGAAAACTTTTCCCTGGCCTCTATATTGCCAATATCCTCTAGGGGGAGTGCCACCAAAATTTTAGTGAGAAGAAGGTAACTTTCCGCCATTTAAAGTCCCTTTGTTCCAACTTTGAAAGCACCTTTAAAGGCGAATTAGTTCCAACGCACTAAGAAAAGAGTCCTGCAGAGCACTTTTAAACATGTAACAAAGTTCCAGCAAGGTGCCTGCAAATGTATCCACTTCAGCTAAATAAGCTCAAAATTACACTTTCCAGTTACAAAAGTATCTGGAGGTTTGCAACAGTTCCGCAGTTTATACAACTTTGCCCGGCCACCCGGGAATATGGAGTTAGAGTCTTCCCTTGCCCCTTGGGGGACCACTTCAGGTCCAATTTATGCTGTATTTATTCTTAAAAGGAAAGTTTCCAATGTGCACGAAAGTCCCAATTTAAAGCTTGAAAGCTTCTCTACTCACAGCGCTTTCCGCTCTTTAGATCATCTGCTTTGATCTTGCAAGCAGTGCCGGAAGACGGACTTCCTCTTTCTCGTCTCCCGTTTTCAGCCAAATTTTCCGAATTAATTTGTAGGATCTTAGGTCCTTACTCACGGGTTTGATGTTTCAGCCCGATGTTTCTTGGAAGAAGGATCAGCGCTCATCCGTGACAGCCGCGCGGCTTCGCCTCCGCAGAAAGAGCGATGAACCCACAGCACCGCTCCCCCTCCTTCACTCCGGAGCCCCTTACGGGGTTCCTTTCGTGATTTCGGGGTCGCTCCAGGTGCCCGCCGGGTCCCACGGCCACGGACTCACTCTGCCCGTGGTTTCTCTTGATGGGTTGTCGCTGCGCCGTCGCGAGCAACCCTTTTCTGCGGTGCCCCTCTTCAGAACTCGAAGAGGTCCGCCATCACGGTTTCGCGCCGCCCCCGGAAGTCATCCCCAGCCAAAACTGGGCTCAGGGCGGCTAACACCAGGTATAAAACAATTGATTAAAATACAACATTAAAATGCAGCCTCATTTCAGTAGAAACTCAAATCAAAAACTTTTGGGGAATGAAAACGTCAAATCTTCACCAAGACCAACTATCCAGACTGGTCCTACGAGGGCCAGAAAAAAGCCAGGGAAGTCCCCAAATAGGAGTTCCATCACAGAAGGAGAAAGGAAAAAGGAAAGAGGGGGAGGGGATCAAGTTGATTCCAAGCCAAAGGCCAGGCAGAACAACTCTGTCTTACAGGCCCTGCAGAAAGAAATCAAATCCTGCAGGGCCCTGGTCTCATGAGACAGAGCGTTCCACCAGGCCGGAGCCAGTGTTGAAAAGGCCCTGGCTCTGGTTGAGGCTAATCTGACTTCCTTAGGGCCCGGGACCTCTAGGGTGTTGCTATTTATGGACCTTAAGGTCCTCTGCGGGGCATACCAGGAGAGGCGGTCCTGTAGATAGGGACACTTGGAGGGTCTGTGAGAACAGGATGCTGGACTAGATGGTCCATTGGCCTGATCGAGCAAGATCTTCTTATGTTCTTAATGGTCAAGCACCTGTTCTATATGGAACAGATTTCAGGTTCAGTCCCTGGCAACTCCAAAACTGTTATGTACTGAGTTGAATAGGATCCAAAAGGCAGCAGTCTGATTGGTCGTAGAACAATAGGATTCAGAATGCAGCAGTCTGATTGGTCCACAGGAGCCACCCAATCCAGCTCCAGGTGGAAGTGAATCTGCAGCATGATTGGCCAACAGGTGAATCCCGGAATTAGCTAATCACGTGGGACCCATCGTGTAAATAATGTATATAAAGCAGATATTCTGGGGAAACTTCCATTCCTCCTTACCACTATGAGCCGAATAAAAAGCATGAAATCCACTCTCTATTCTGAGTATATTTCAGTAACAATGGACTGATACAGCGTGAGACAGTTCCCTATTGAAAAGAAGGTTTTATTCAGGACCATGCAGACGAAAACCTTGCTTTTGTTTGTAGGAAAAGGTCATGGGCTCAGTACGGAAGGTTTTCTTATGAGGAAGCTTTGAATCTGAAACTAAAGCAAGACAGCCGTCTTCTCAAAGCGAAGGGGGCAGGGAATGCTCTCTATTCTCACAAAAGCTGAAAACACATCACAAAAAAGCACGCCGCTAGCCTTCGGTGTTCAGCAATCGGTTGCAAGAACTTGGGTCAAAATGCACTGCGTCTCTCCTCTCCGCAGACATTCTCACAGCCTGCTGTCTTGCCAACCCGAGAGCAGAGGATGGAGACATCTGCACCGCTCGGCTGCTCCAAAGCAACGGCCGAGCCTGTCGTGTGGGCGTCGTGGTCAGAGGGTGGCCTACTTGTGGCTGCTCAGGGGTGGTGGCCTTCAGGCGTGAGAGGGATGAGAAACCAGAAGGGGCCTCAAGGTCTCGGCCTTGCTCAGCAGCCTCGCGGTTGGGTTTGCAGAAGTGATGGTCAGGATCTTTGCAGCTACATCACAGCCGTCTGCACTTGGGGAACTTTTTGGCTCACGACAAAGACCTTGGTATTCTCTGAGAAGAACTGCATTCGAAAACAAAGCTCTAGCACTGCACATTCACCGGAAGAAGGACAATAATGTACTCTCCATCAGTCCTCCGGTGAAAAGAGGAATATTTCTTACCATAGCTGTCAACTAACAGCTTTGAAAATAAGGGACCAGCAGCCTTGAAAATAAGGGATCAGCAGCCAAAATAAGGGATCAACAATTACTTTGATAAAATACATATTTTGTTTCGTGCAAATGGCTTTAGATACCTATTAGGTCCATAAATTACCATATAGCATATATTCAACACAAAAAAACCGGCAACAATTTGCTGTTGACAAAGGACAGCTGGACATAGAAAGGGCCCCATTACCTTCAATAGCTTATTTAAGGGACATCATCAATAAGGAATAGCAGCGGGACATGGCCTTGGGATAAGGGACTGTCCCGCCAAATAAGGGACGCTTGACAGCTATGTTTCTTACTTCCCCGCCAACTGACCCTCCATGACACCCCCCCCCCATTTTTTGACACCACCACAGAACATTTTCTATCTGAAGGGCGAGTGCCACGACTGCTACCTCAATGGGACACAGCACACACAACCTCCACCGTCCTGAGAAAACCCATTAATCCCAGTTTTATTATATTTTATTCTTTGGTAGATTTTATTCTTTGCTACTAAAAGAAAAACGCACACCAATAAATACATTTTAGAAAGGGGCAAGGTGCGTTGTCAGCACCTGGGCAGCAAAATGGGATGGCCTGCAGGTTGCAGTCTTCTCTACTAAGGTGAGGTGTTTTGTGTTTCTATTTAAATTTTGATACCAGCTTCTAAGTTTGCCTCCATCGGTATTAAATCGGAAAATGCAACTTTTATGCGAATGGTCCCTCTTCTTCAGTGATGCCCAACCTAAATCTGCCAGAGAAGAGAGGGAATCTAGAAGAATTTTCCAATCCTGGTGCTGTCACTGAGGAGACCCTGTCTCTTTTAAATGCCTGGTTGATACCGGGGTGTGTGTGTGTGTGCCCCTGAAGCTGATCAGAGAAGAAAAGGTGGGAAATCCATTTGTGAGCAAGTGGTTTCTGAAGTTCACTGACCCTAAGCCAGGCATGTGCAAAGTCTGGCCCAGGGGCCTAATCCGGCCGTCTGGTCGGTTTAATTCGGCCCTTGTGTCAGCTAAAATCCTTTAAAAAGTCCAACAACTTCACACATGTTCACTTCATCAAATCTGTTTGGACACTCATGCCAATATCAACACTTTTAAAACCAAGTTCTTGTGTGAGTTTCGTTTTCTCCTCATTCACAGCTGTGGATCCAGTGTTCTGTAAATTTTCCTCCCTTGCTACGTGCTTCCTGACCCAAAGACGACCTTCCTGTTTTTCAAACTCGGGAGATTCCAGCTGTGCAGCCCTAACCAAAATACCCCAGTTCAGCTCAGCTGGACTTCTGCCATTCTCCCTCCCTTCAGTTTCCAGTTAGATTTCAGCAGTCGTCATCCTCTGAGCAGAAAAGTGTCTGGTTTGTTTAAGACAGCGGCATTGCAAGCAGAAGCACCTCAGCAGAACGTGATGTTGTAGGTTTGGGGTGCGTGTGTGAGCTGGGTCAGTCTAGATGATGCCTGAGTCCCTTCCAGTTCTTGGAGTCTTGTACCTGGTGAATCCAGCAGAGGAGGAGGTTCCTGAACTTATAAGACGAGGACCATAGCTGGACACTTAAGTGTTCTCATCAGCATCCCCAAAGAACAAGCCGGGTTGCAAGAGTTGCACCTAAGTAATTGTGCCTTGCGGGCTAATGGTTGGGCCCTTCTTCTGGAGCTAGTATGGTGTAGTGGTTAAGAGTGGTAGTCTTGTTATCTGGGGAACCTGGTTCGCGTCTCCGCTCCTCTACATGCAGCTGCTGGGTGACCTTGGGCCAGTCACACTTCTTTGAAGTCTCTCAGCCCCACTCACCTCACAGAGTGTTTGTTGTGGGGGAGGAAGGGAAAGGAGAATGTTAGCCGCTTTGAGACTCCTTAAAGGAAGTGAAAGGCAGGATATCAAATCCAAACTCTTCTTCTTCTGCCCCCTTACCTAGTTGATGTCAGGGACCATGCTGAGGAGGGCTACACAGAGGAAGAATGGTGAGAGCCACCCCCTCCTCCTGACCCTAATCCTGATTCTTCCCAGGAGCAGGAGGACAGTACAGTGGATCCTCGGGTTACGTTATCTTCGGGTTGCTAACATGTCAAACCCGGAAGTGGGTTTGCTGCTCGCGCATGTGCAGAAGCAGTCCTCCGGTTATGAAATTTCCAGGATACGGCCTGGCCTCTGGAACGGATCCCATTCGTAATCGGAGGTACCACTGTATAGATTTGGAACAGCGGTTTGCAGAGGGGCATAGTTCAGAAGGCAGAAGCTGGGAAATACTGGATGGGGAACAGCTAGCAGAAGAAACATTAGAAGACAGAGAGTTAACAGATTCACAGTCTCTGGACAGCATTCAACCCTCCCTCGCCACCGTCTCCAAAGTCCCAGAGAGCTCAGAAAGTGTCAGAACAGAAAGCGCAGAGATTACAAACTCAGATTACAAGATGTGGGAGTGACGTAGATTAATAGGGACAGGGGTGGTGGTGAGTGAGCCTTAATTGGGAGCAGAAGTGATGGTCAGGATCTTTGCAGCGACATCATAGCCGTCTGCGCTTGGGGAACTTTTTGGCTCACGACAAAGACCTTGGTATTCTCTGAGAAGAACTGCATTCAAAAATAAAGCTTTAGTGCTGCACATTCACCAGAAGAAAGACAAGAACGTACTCTCCATCAGTCCTCCGGTGAAAAGAGGAATATTTCTCACTTCCCCGCCAACTGACCCATTTCTAGGAGATGTGTTTTTTGTTCTCTCACGGTGGTGATTAAAGATTCTAACTAGCAAGCCGTTCCTTTTGTTTGATCTTCTTATCTGCTGCGGGGGGGGGGGGGGGAGAAAATTCCTGGAAGCCTGGCAGTTGCTAGGTAGGAGAACAAAAGCCAGAGAGAGTGAGAGAGAGCTGGGCTGCAAGGAGGCTGGAAGCTGCAGGCACAGGGACATGTTTGCTCTGTGCTGGATCCTAAGTGGTGACACACGGAGATCTTTGGGGGTATTAGTGCTGTGAGCCTCTCCATCTTATGCTCCGGTTGCACAGGTGTGTAAATAAAAACATATATCCTAAAGACACCACAGTCTCTGCTGGGCTCTGCTCCAGCCTCAGGTAGAAACTGAATCTAGAAACCTGCTTGGAACCGCTGGAGTCCCTCACCTCTCAGAGCTTGGGGTGGCATGTAACAATGTTCCTTAAGGTTTGGGCCACCGGTGTGGCACCCAAGGGTGCAGTCGTGACCTCGAGATCTTCTCCTGCCACCTGTGAAGCCTCTGAGGGTGCCCTCCGTGGTCAGAGGCAGTGATGTGTCTGAAGACCAGCTGTTGGAAACCACAGGCAGATGAGGCCTTCAGCTTTCCAGAGCAAATGGTTCCTAGTGCGGGTTTCCAAAGACCATTGGCAGCCTTTGGAATTGTTGTAAAATAATGTGATAGGAATTTTATGATATTAGATATATGGTAATGTTCATAACTGCACATACATAGATCAGCACAGGAAGACCAACCTGGAACCATTTTGATTCCTAAACTGACCAAATCCGTTCTCTGCAAGGTTAAACTGGAAAAGCCTCCCCATTGTCTCTTTCCTCACAAATCATGTCTCAAGGATATGTCTGTTTGAATAAGGTGTGAGCCTGTGACCTGGCCCAGGAAATAAGTATTTTACCACTACAAAAGAATGGCCAGGCACCCCAGGCAATCCAATCAAGTAACTTGCCAGACAGGAGATAAACTGTGACAGGAGAAAAACAACATTTAAATTTCTGTGATGTAGGTGGGATGTATCTGAGGGGTGGTCTTAGGTTACACCCCTTCTGTGATGTAGGCATAATGTTTCTGGGGGTGGTCCTGATCTAGGGAAGGGGAATTTCAAAAGTCTTTATAAGCCCTTGCACAGCAATTTTGGGGGTCCTCTTCCTCTCCTGCGTGTGAGGGGAGCACCCTGTTGCAACAGATCAATAAAGATCAAGCTTACTAGCTGCTTTGCTTCTCAATATTCTCTGGTTGGCCTCTGTTATTCTCTCCTACCAATAGGGAACCTATGTAAGGACTCTATATGGGCTCTTGGATACCCCATAAGGGAAAAGGGCATATTTTTATTTACAACAGAATGAATGCCATAAGATGAGTCTGCAGGGTCATAGCCAATGACCCATCTTTTTCTCACAACTGGCCCACCTCAGATGTCTCTTTTATCTGGCTTACAAGCAGGATTCGAGCCCAAGAGCAGCTGTATCCACCCTGTGCTTTCCATCAACTGCTATTCAGACACACCCTCCAACTGAATGTTCCCCACCTGTTTGCTCTCCCAATAATCTCCACCTTTTATTATTATTATTTTGCCATATATTTTATTGCAGTCCCAACTGCCCTGGGCAGCTGCACTGGCAATCTGACTCATATCATTTCTGGCACATTAACAACCTTGTGGTAAGATAAGCAAAAGCTGTGGGGCCAGCACGAGCAACAAATTATATTTGCAGAAAGGCCGCTGCTCATCCTGGAGCCACTCAGAGACATCCTGGTTTTCCCACAACCGAGAGATATTTGCAGCTTCCCCATTTTCTTAGCCACAATCCCTCTCACCTGCTCCCCACCCCCTTCACACAGACAACTGGTTACTTGTCTAGTTCAATTCCCCTTGCTGTTGATGCAGAACCTGCTATCTTATCATCATTTGCAGAGAGAGGAGAGGAGAAATATGCAAAACACTGGCTCTCTTGCAAAGAGGGGGAGAGGCCAGTTCTGGTGAATTAGAAGCCTGGAATGATCTCACTGGGTGATTCCTGGTTCCTTAGAATGCTCTGCCCAAAGGTTTTTTGCGTGTGTGCTTTTGGAAAGTCCCGAAATCTTAGTAGATGAGTCCTTTGCCACAATGGGTGGCGCCTCAGTTTGGGAGCCCCCTCCCAAATGCTATTTGAGCTCACACACTTAAGAAATGGTTTAAGACTTTTTTTCTTAAAAACAAAACAAAAACTTGTCTGGCTATTTGGATCCTGAAGTATTCTTCATTGCAAGAGTTTTCTTGTTGGTTTTCTTGCTATTTGATTTATTGGCCTTTTTTTGTTTTGTTAAACCTACCCATGATTCCTAAGGAGGTTTAACAAACCAGTAGGAGAACACTTCATTTTCCCAGGACATTCTATACAAGATCTCAAAGTAGTTGTCATATTACAAAAGAATTTTAGAAATAGACTGGAAAGAGAAGTTGCTGAATTACAACTTATTACCAAACTTAAAACCATGGAGAGACCTGGTCTGAATAGAGACATTGGATTCTTATCGCATTATACATGATAAAGTATTTTTGTCCATCTCACCCCTTGCTGTTTTCATGTAAGACCAACTGCAGTCATTAACAGTCGTCAACAGGTTTACCACACCTATCAGCCAATCACCTATTCCCACCACCCTTCTGAGTAATACCCCTCCCCACCCTCTCACTATATATAAAGGTCTGGTGGCTTCTGTTTCAGTGTATCTGCAGAAGTGTGCATGCACATGAAAGCTCATACCAATAACAAACTTAGTTGGTCTCTAAGGTGCTACTGGACAATTTGTTTATTTTTTAATATATATTTAAACTGAAGGACACCATCCTCTTTTTATGCTCCTCCTGATGGAAACATGCAGATGGCTTTAGTTCTCCTACCCAGCAGCTAGGAGAGGGGCCAAAGGAAAGACCCATCCATTAGCCTGCAGGAGACCACCACTTAGTTGTAGCTCTTGCAATTGAGCTCATTCTTTGGAGATGTTGATGAGGGCACTCAAGTAGCCAGCTTTGTCTTACAGAGAAAAGTTTCTGACCAGTTCAGCAATCTCTCCAGCTGTTAGATTCTAACCCTCATTGGGTACAGGACCCTGACAACTGGAAGGGCATCATCCATACAGACCCTACAAACCCACAACAGTATATTTAAAGTGTGCAGAGCTCTTTATGCACACCTCCTGATTATCCCTGCAACGACCATTACTTATTGATTTGTTGCTAGGGACGCAAATGGTGCTGGGGTCTAAACCACTGAGCCTCTTGGGCTTGCCGATCAGAAGGTCGGCGGTTCGAATCCCCGCGACGGGTAAGCTCCCGTTGCTCTGTCCCAGCTTCTACCAACCTAGCAGTTCGAAAGCACACCAGTGCAAGTAGATAAATAGGTACCGCTGCAGCGGGAAGGTAAACGGTGTTTCTGTGGGCTCTGGTTTCCATCACGGTGTTCTGTTGTGCCAGAAGTGGTTTAGTCATGCTGGCCACATGACCTGGAAAGCTGTCTGTGGACAAATGCTGGCTCCCTCGGCCTGAAAGTGAGATGACCGCCACAACCCCATAGTCGCTTTTGACTGGACTTAAGCGTCCAGGGGTCCTTTACCTTTACCATTGATTTGTTGATTCAGTCTTGATCCCGCCCTTCTCCCTGAAGGGGCCTGGAGTAGCAAACACATCCATAATACAAGCATTGAAAAGCATTCTAAAAAGCTGTTAAAAAGCTTTCCTTTAACCTGCGGTCTCAAGATTGCCAGGAACAATTGCCAAATACCTGGGTTGTACAGGAAGGCTTTTAAATCCCTATTGAATATCAGTAATGAGGGAGACAGACACACTTTACCAGGGAAGTGATTGCACAAGCATCACTGAGAAGGCATTTCAAACATTTCAACAACAACAACAGTTTAAAAACTTTCTCTCTTCCAGGGTCTGAAGTGGTTGATATAGGGGAAAGTGCTTTTTACAGGGATTGGGGTCCCAAGCCATTTTGGGCTTTCTATGCGGGTGGCGCTGTGGTCTAAATCACTGAGCCTAGGACTTGCCGATCAGAAGGTCGGTGGTTCAAATCCCTGCAATGGGGTGAGCTCCTGTTGCTCGGTCCCTGCTCCTGCCAACCTAGCAGTTTGAAAGCACGTCAAAGTGCAAGTAGATAAATAGGCACCGCTCTGGCGGGAAGGTAAATGGCGTTTCTATGCAGGGCTCTGGTTCGCCAGAAGTGGCTTAGTCATTCTGGCCACATGACCCGGAAGCTGTACGCCGGCTCCCTTGGCCAGTAAAGCGAGATGAGCGCCGCAACCCCAGAGTCGTCCGCGACTGGACCTAATGGTCAGGGGTCCCTTTACCTTTTATTTACACCTTGAATGGCAACCAGTGCAGCACTTTCAGGACTGGTGTTGAACTGTCCAATTGGGCTCTCCCCCCTACCAACCTAGCTGCCAAGCTCTGCACTAGCTCCAGCCTCCAGACCATCTTCAAGGCCAGCCCTACGTGCAGCGCTTTACAGTAGTCCAGATAGGATTACCATGTGATGTGCCTGTTCTCTGTGGCATCAGGCAACATCTGAGTTGTGTGTTTTGAGCTCCAGTCTTTATCTGTGCAGGAACGGAAGGAGAGGCCAGGATGTCAAAACCACAGGGTCTTTCTTCTCAGTTTGTGGGCTGCTTAGCACCTCGCAGTTGGCAAAAACAAACAAATAACACAGAAAACACCCCCCCCACAGCAATAGCAAGTCTCTCCACAGAGCAGGAAAACCATCAACGTGTGAAATCGGATCTGTTCCTTGGCCTTTCCTATGTATGTCTTAAAATGTGAATATTTAACACCAGACGTTCTGGACTCCAGCTGCCCTGGACTCAGATGTGCTAATAATTCACATGCGCAGATGCATATCTGCAAATATCAGACCTATGTATTAAAGAAGAAAAGACAAAGGCAGGCTAGGAATTGCAGCTGCATTGAAAAGAAGCGGCTTTCATATCTCTTCCAACCAACCTTGGTTTCCGAATGTCTCTGTTGACGGACATTTCGGTCTTCGAACGCTGTAAACCTGGAAGTAAATGTTTCAGTTTTCGAAAATGCCGCAGAAATTGAACATGCCACATGGCTTCTGCTCCCAATAAAAAAGCAATAAAATATCAAAAATTAAAAACTTCCCTAAACAGGGTTGCCTTCAGATGTCTTCTAAAAGTCAGACAGTTTTTTATTTCCTTGGCTTTTGATGGGAGGGCGTTCCACAGGGCGGGTGCCGCTGCAGGAAACATTAGTAATAACCTGCTGTTTCACAAGAGTATATATTTACAGTAGATAATTAAATAAGCAATGAAATGAATTTGGATATGCAAAAGATATTTAAAAAAAATTAAGTAATCGCAGAAAGGGAGGGGGAGGAAGTCAAATTCTGAAATGTTAAATTGATTGTAAAACTAATGAAATGTATAAACTTGAAAAGAATAAATGAAAAAATGAAAAAAAAATAAAAATGATTGTTTTATATATACTTTGGATCTCCCCGCCTATTGATATCTGTCAGGCGTCTTCACTGTACTCACTAAACATATTTTAAATGTTTAGAAAGCTGATGTGAGTTTTCATATGTTTTTATTCTATTGTTATTTTAAATTTTTGAAGGTCTTTGATCATTGTTAACTTTTTTTTAATTGATAATTTTTTGTTGTATCCTTTTTGCAAAACCACAGAGCCTAGGACTTGCCGATCAGAAGGTCGGCGGTTCGAATCCCCGCGACGGGGTGAACTCCCGTTGCTCTGCCCCTGCTCCTGCCACCCTAGCAGTTCGAAAGCACGAAGTGCAAGTAGATAAATAGGAACCGCTCCGGCAGGAAGGTAAGCAGCGCTTCTGTGCGCTGCTCTGTTTCGCCAGAAGCAGCTTAGTCATGCTGGCCACATGACACGGAAGCTCCCTCGGCCAGTAAAGCGAGATGAGCGCCGCAACCCCAGAGTCAGTCACGACTGGACCTAATGGTCAGGGGTCCCTTTACCTTTACCTTTAAATTTTAAGATAATTATATATCTTGACTTAGGTTTGTTAAAAGAAGGAAGTTGCTGGACAATCCAGATCCACAGGGTGGAAATCTCCTCCCTCTCCTGTCGCAATCTGGAAGTGGGGGAAATTTCAAAAAGACCGTCCATCTGGGTTATGGGGCTGGAGAGAAAGATTTAAACACCCCGCTGGCTGACCTTCTGATTGTGTCTCTGCAACTACAATTTGAGGGGGCTGGGGAAACCTATGTCAAGGCGATGCTGTTTGGAAAGAGAAGGCTTAAAGTCATATAATTTGACTCCTAGAGAGGATCACTGCAGATGGTGACAGCAGTCACAAAATTAAAAGATGCCTGCTTCTTGGGAGAAAAGCAATGACAAACCTAGACATCATCTTAAAAAGCAGAGACGTCACCTTGCCAACAAAGGCCCGTATCGTTAAAGCTCTGGTTTTCCCAGTAGTGATGTATGGAAGCGAGAGCTGGACCATTAAGAAGGCTGATCGCCGAAGAATTGATGCTTTTGAATTATGGTACTGGAGGAGACTCTTGAGAGTCCCATAGACTGCAAGAAGATCAAATCTCTCCATTCTGAAGGAAATCAGACCTGAGTGCTCACTGGAAGGACAGATCGTGAAGCTGAGGCTCCAATACTCTGGCCACCTCATGAGAAGAGAAGACTCCCTGGAAAAGACCCTGATGTTGGGAAAGATTGAGGGCACAAGGAGAAGGGGAAGACAGAGGACGAGATGGTGGGGTAGTGTCCTCGAAGCTACCAGCATGAGTTTGACCAAACTGCGGGAGGCAGTGGAAGACAGAAGTGCCTGGCATGCTCTGGTCCAGGGGGTCATGAAGAGTCAGACACGACTAAATGACTAAACAACAGCAGAGAGGAAGTACACAGAGACAGATAGAGTGAATCAATTTGGGTTAAAACAAGCCAAAAAAAACCCTATTGAGCAGCTGCTCCATGTGTCATAAACACGAGGGGAGATTGCACAGCTGTTTTGCTTTGCTAAAAAGAAACTTAGGTGTTCTGGGTTCTGGAAAAAAAGGAAGAAGCTGGATGGAGTGGGCTGAGAGGGAGAGTGCGAAAGGTTTTGCTCATCTATTCAGACTGAAACTAGTCCCCAACCACCCCCTGGCTGAACAGATGCATGCTCTAGAAATGCTGCAATCGCCCACCCCTTTTTTGCTGCCTAATCTGTTGCGTTAAAAAAGGTCAGCTTTTCTAAATTTGGGTGAGGAAGCTGAATGGGGGGGGGGGAAGAGGAAGAGTTTTTGCTCATGGTGCACATTGTTATAAGAAAAAACTGCTCCTTTCCCCCTAATAATAATAATAAATTTTATTTATACCCCGCCCTCCCCAGGCAAGACAGGGCTCAGGGCGGCTAACAATCAATAATAAAAACAAGTTGATTAAAATACAACTTAAAAAACAAGATTAAGCTACAACATTAACATTATGGGGTACCCAAGAGCCCGTATAGAGTCCTTATGTAGGTTCTCTATCGGTAGGAGAAAATAACAGAGGCCAAGCAGAGAATATTGAGAAGCAAAGCAGCTAGTAAGCCTGATCTTTATTCAAGGAACTATTGCAACAGGGTCCCCACTCACCACATGCAGGAGGGAGGAGGAACCCAGAACAATGGTGTGCAAGCTCTTATATAGACTTTTGAAATTGCCACCCTGTAGCTCAAGGCCACCCCCTAAGGCATCATACATCTATCACAGAAGGATGCGGTCTACAGCAGAAAACCTGTCTGCCAGGATCCTGATAATGGTCACTGATTGCTTTTACATGGGCATCCTGGACAGTCTTTTGTGATGGTAAATACTCAGGTCACAGGCTCACGCTATTCACACACAGATACGCCCTTAAGACAGGATTTGTGAGCAAAGGGACAAGGGCTAGGTTTTCCCATTTCCTTCCTCCTTGCAGAGAAACATCTGAGGTCAATTTGGGAGAGTCAAAATGGTTTCAGGACTGTTTTCATGTACTGTTTCAGACATGAGGTTTATATATTTATGTATGTGTTTTGTACATTTATGAACATTTATTTTATATCTTAGATCTGATGATTCTCAAAACAACATGAAAATGTGACCCAGCAAAGCAGGGCCACTCCCCCATAAAATACACCGTGTGTAAGCAGCAGCTATGCATTTCTTACAAAAGAGAATTGCTCCAGCAATTCTCAACACAGGGGGTGGAAATGGCAGGTCTTCCTGTCAAGGTGGGAGCCAGCAGGAATTCAGCAAAAGTAAGCTTCTTAAAATTCAGAGGTGGCTTTGGCATGTTCAATTTGCGTAAGGAGAATCCAGCAGCAGCGTGTCATTTTTTTTGCTGCCCAAAATGGTTGTGTTAAGTTGTGGGTGAACATATCAGACGACACAGCGATTCTTCAAACAGCTCTTGTTTATTCACAGGCCAGAACAGAACTGAACTGAGGGTTCAGCCAGCCTGCTTATATAGAGCTCCACTACAATGCAACTGTAACACTTTCTGTAACTATCCAATCACTGAACGTCACTTTCAATCCCTTATTTGCATATGTGGACCTGAGTGAAAACTATCTACAGTACCCCCCTGCTGGCCCAGGGTGAGAACTTCAGTACATAACAGGTTGTGTGGCTGCCGCCACTGTGTGAGAAACACAAAGAGAGATGCAGTATTTTCATGTAGGAGAAGGCTATTAATGGCTACCAGCCAGGATGGCTAAACTCTGACTCCACACCCAGAGGCAGTAATGCATTCTGAATACCAATTACTGGAGAGGATGGGGAGAGCTGCTCTTGTGCTCAGGTCATGCTTACAGTTTTCCCTTTTGGGCAACTGGTTGGCCACTGTGAGAACAGGATGCTGGACTAGGCGGGTCACTTTTATTGGCTAATAGAAAGTGTCCTTTCATACTGCATCACGGTGTGATACGCTGGTTTGACATCATCTGATAGGAAGTGCCTATAGAGGTGAATACAGCATAAGATATTATGGGCTGTCCGGTGAATCTGCTGGATGAAATAGCAGAAGAACGTTGCCTCAGGAGAGTGAGGAAAATTCTCAGGGATGATTCACACCCCAGCCGGCACTTTCTTGATCTCCTGCCCTCAGGCAGAAGATATAGAAGCACGATTAGTCGCACCAACAGGGTAAAGAACTGCTTCTATCCATGGGCTGTTAGGCTGCTGAATGAAAAGATAACAACAGGGCAGCTGACTTTTGGGTTTGGTGGGTGTGCGTCAGTAAACGAGGGGCATTAAGACTAAATGAGCTGAGTGGGGGGTGCTCGTGTAATCTCACTGTATACAAGTTGTACAAGTGACAATAAAGTATTTCAATTTCAATAATTTCAATTAATTTGGGGAATAAAGTAAAGGTAATGGTACCCCTGCCCGTACGGGCCAGTCGTGTCTGACTCTAGGGTTGTGCGCCCATCTCACTTAAGAGGCCGGGGGCCAGCGCTGTCCGGAGACACTTCCGGGTCACGTGGCCAGCGTGACGAAGCTGCTCTGGCAAGCCGGGACCAGCGCAGCACACGGAAACGCCCTTTACCTTCCCGCTATAAAGCGGTACCTATTTATCTACTTGAACTTAAGAGTGCTTTCGAACTGCTAGGTGGGCAGGAGCTGGGACCAAACAACGGGAGCTCACCTCGCCGCGGGGATTCGAACCGCCGACCATACGATCGGCAAGTCCTAGGCGCTGAGGTTTTACCCACAGCGCCACCCGCGTCTCTAATCTGGGGGATACTGTTGCCCAAAAGCCAACTGAACTGAACTTTGATGCCCCCTGAGTCCTTCTGGAGAGAGCCACAGGGCAATCACCATATTAGATGGTTGTCTGATTGCTTCAGCTGGCATATGCCATAAAATATCCTAATGACCGGATAGCTGCCTCCAACGTTGGAGGCAAAATGTATTGCTGTTGCACATCAAAGAGAAAGGAGGCTATTTTAACAGGCTGCTATTACAACTCTTCTAGCATCTAATCTCTGCCCACCCAAGTCGCCTCCAGGATGAAGTCTACCCTTTCAGTAAACTGGGGACCACACAGGCCTGGAATGAGGTGCAGCTTGGCAGAGCCCCCCCCCCCCCCCTCAGATCAGAAGGCACCAGATAATTAAACAAATGAGTTTATTCACCAATACAAAGTACAACAGCATTGCATTTGAACAGAAATAAACAAAGCAAAACACTTGGTTCATGTTTCAGGCAGGTTATATTTTGCACGGCTTGGGTCTTCAGTGTGGTTCTCTCCAGATGTTACTGAATGATTGCAACGATTTAAAAATGCTTTTCATTTTAAATTAAAAAAATGTACTGTTTTGCTATGTTGTTGTCTGCCATCCTGGGCTCCTTTGGGAGGAAGGGTGAGATAGTATCACAGCAGATAACAAGAAGAGCAACTCCTCCCATTAAGACTCAGGAGCCAGTTTGACCAACCACCAGGGATAATGGGATGGGCAGCCTAACATTTGGAGGGCAGGGCAACACATCGCCTGCCCCGTTTATGTGGTTAGAGAGACCCACAGCAAAAGGCAGTAATTTGGACTCAGAAGCCAAAAGCTTCTCTTTCCTCCCCTCTTTGGCAGCCTCTGCTGGGCTGAAGACTGCCTCCTGAACTCGCCTCCAACATTAACACAATAGCACAACCTTGCTTGAGGATGTAGGTAGAAGAAGAAGAAGAGTTTGGATTTGGTATCCTGCTTTATCACTCCCCTTCAGGAGTCTCAAAGCGGCTAACATTCTCCTTTCCTTTCCTCCCCCACAACAAACACTCTGTGAGGTGAGTGGGGCTGAGAGACTTCAGAGAAGTGTGACTGGCCCAAGGTCACCCCAGCAGCTGCATGTGGAGGAGCAGGGAAGCGAAACCGGTTCACCAGATTACGAGACTACCACTCTTAACCACTACGGTCAGAAGGTGACAGTGGTGAACATGATGCCCACATGCATGTTTGCTTCCTTTGCAGTGCCGGATTTATGCATAAGCTAAACAAGCTATAGCTTAGGGCCCTCAAAAAGAATTAAAGGGGAAAAAACCTGGGTGTCCATTTCTAAAATATAAGATAAAAAAAATAAATAAAACCTACATCATTTTAAGTTAGAGCTTAATAATTATTTTACTATTAATATACTTCTTAATTGTATTTCACTATTAATATACTTCTTAATTGTATTTCAATTAAACAATTACTTTGATAAAATACATATTTTGTTATGTGCAAATAGCTTTAGATACCTATTAGGTCCATAAATTACCATGCAGCATATATTCAACACAAAAAACAGCCACAATTTGTGGTTGACAAAGGACAGCTGGACATATAAAGGGCCCCATTACCTTCAGTAGCTTAGGGCCTCATCAAAATTAAATCTGCCCCTGTTCCTTTGAAGTGGTTAATCCTTGCCACACACCCCTTGCCACACAGATACTTACAGAGGTGGACTAATGGCATTAAGGCAGCTTTGCAAGAATAAATACATACATCACACTCGCTTTGAAAAACGGGAACACAAACTATAGTACAAAATATGGTCATGTAACACCCAAGACAACAGCAAATCATAAACAAAAGTAAGAAATGGAACAATATGTTGCAGAAGTGGTCCCGTCCTCGTTTCCAACAAGTCCATTTCAGAGGCCCCCAACTCCAATTTTCGTCTAGAATATTGTGCCACTGAACACACCCAGGCCTCTAAATCAGCCACTTTCCCTATATCTATCCATCATCTACCTACCTACCTACCTACCTACCTACCTATAGTCGTACCTTGAAAGTCGAACGGAACCCGTTCCAGAAGTCTGTTCGACTTCCAAAATGTTTGAAAACCAAATTGGGGCTTCTGATTGGCTGCAGGAAGCCACGTCGGACGTTCGGGTTCCAAAGAATGTCCGCAAACCAGAACAATCACTTCCGGGGTTGCGGCGTTTGGGAGCCAAAACGACTGAGTTCCAGGGCATTCGACAACCAAGGTACGACTGTGTCTGTCTGTCTATTCTGTGAACTTTGGTTCCTCCTAACCCAGCCGTGCCACCATTTTTGGCGTGCTTACAACAGAAGCCACTCATTATTATGTCTGTGTATTAAAAATAGAGAAAAGGAGGAGAATCAGTAGCATGGAAAAGCAAACCCATGGTCCACAGTCCTCCTATCAGGAGTGCGTGCAGGAGCCAGCCCCTGTGACCAGTAGGGCTTCGCAGGACTGGGGCCTTCCTAAGTTTGTTCTGGAGCGGCAAGGCGCGGCTGCCCAGGTGAGGCTCTTTGCCACAGCAACACGTTTTCTGCCTTGCTGCGTTTGGCTTCTTGCTTCCTGATCCTCGGACCTCGGCTTCTTGACTCCTTGCTTCTCAACCCTCAAATCCTTGACTTTGTGACTCCTTGCTTCTTGACCCTTGGACCCCTGACTTTGTGGGACTCCCTGCTTCCTGATCCTTGGACCCCTGGCTTCTGGACTCTCGTTCCTGCTCCCACCCCGCCATCTTGCCCCCGGTCCCAACATCCTCAACCAGGACTTCGATCGCCCGTAGACCGAACCGTGACACCTCCTGACAAGGCCTAAGTCGATAGCTGTTCGAAAGAAGAGGAATCTTTTTTTTCTTTTTGCAAAAACAGAGAATCGGAAGGTAAAGCAGCTATTAGCAGGGCTCTTCTCAAAAGTTTCCTCCTCTTGCAATCAAAGAGGCTTCCATTTTTCTTCCTGATTCTCAGAGCCCTTCAGAAGTTCTATAGAAATTTGGTGGCTTTGAGGGTTTGGGGCTGATCTTATCGCTGCCAGGTGACTGAGGGCTTTTTCTGAGTAAAACTTTCCCTGGAACTTCAGAGGCCCCCAAGCTGTCAGCACTTCCGGACCTCAGAAACGCCTTGCGATGCCTTGATCTGCAAAACTACCACAAGAATGTGTGGGACTATTCATGAGGCTCTGTCACCATGGGCAAATCCGCTTGGTTTTTGTGGTCGTCTCCCCCAGTAAAATGCCTCTGTGAATTGAACTTCTGTTGCAGAAACTGTTCCCCCCAGATTGACCCTCTCTGGCAGAGAAAGTAGGAACAATTCTCTTTCGTTCTTAGCGAAGTACATTTCTAATTATAAATCATATGCTGTGATAGAAGGTCTGATAATGTATTGGCAATAAAATAAAAAAGGGAAACAGAAAAGGGAAGTTACTTTAAAAAAAGAAAACAAAAGCATTGACCTGTTCTCAAAAGGGAATAGGAATTAGATAGATATAATTTATATCCGCATCTTCCCTTGAAATCTCCAGTACTAACATAATGAGTGTCATAATGTCAACATGGAACTCTAAGTGGTTTATAAGCTCCATATGGTGCCTGCATGTCTGCCTTTCTGACAATTCACTAATGGTTCCTTTTTCTTGTGGTGGGGACCAGAAATTGCCTTTGCACAGACTTCTTCTTGGCCCAGCACACCTAGTGCGCTGTTTTAAAAATAAATAAGCAAGTAATTCTGAATTTCTGCAAATACGTATTTGATTCAAGACTGCAAACTGACCAAATTTAAAACAGAGTAAGATGCTTTGATTGGGGCTGGATTCTACAGACGGTGGGAAAAAGTAAGCAAGGAAGCTATTTAACCAATTGCATTCATGTACTTGGTAGAAAGTGGAATGTATACAGCAGCGATTCCTGAGATTCCAGAAGCCCAGGCTTCTGTGGTAATGGAAAGATGCCTTGAAAATTTGGAATTTCCCGTTTCATCAGACCTGCAGGGAAAAGGGAAACAGAAAGAAATGTACAATCTATGGGTTTTGTTTTCTAATTGCAGGCGGCACCAATTTCAAGAAACTACCACTCCCTTTTCCAGTCCGAACTGGACTGACTTGGTGGAAATAACCCAAGCTTGTTTCCTAAGCCATTCTGAACTTAGAAAGCACTCACCATCTCCCATCCAGCCAATATCCTTTTCCTCTAAAGCTCCTCTGTCCAGGGGCAGAGGAAGGGGTGTGCGGTGGGGGTGGTCTGCCCCGGGTGCTTCACTGGGGGGGGGTGACTTTTGGCACGCTGCCCACCTGTGGCTCCCAAGCCTACCCTGAGCCGTTGGGGGAAGGGGGGAGCTGTGCCCCTTTGCCAGCTGCTTTCCTCCTTTCCCCCTTTGTTTCAACAGCTGGGGGCGGCTTGGGAGTTCATAGAATCATAGAATCATAGAGTTGGAAGAGACCACAAGGGCCATCGAGTCCAACCCCCTGCCAAGCAGGAAACACCATCAGAGTTGTGGGCAGGTGGCTTACCTAATGTCCTCCATTGGCGGCTTGCTGCTCCCCTGGCTGCAGGGTGCGTGCGCCGCTCCGCGCAGCCGAGCTGCTATGTTACGCCGCTGCCTCTGCCTTTGCTTTTATGAGGTCTTCACTTGGTTCAACCCTTCCCAACCCCAGTGTAAGTCAAGACCCAGATAAAACACCTTAAGAGAGACCATCATCTCGGAAGCAGACAGCTCGCTTTGCACCCCTCAGGTCTGTAGCACGACTTTACTGAGAGAGAACGTCTGGGAAGTTGTCTGTGCCCTTTGCATTGAATTTTGCATAACAACTGGCTGTCACCCTTTGCAGTTCTGCTGTGGTTGACCACACACACACACACGGTAATTTGTAATTTGTTTTGTGGAGTGTTTGTTCTTGGCTTCGTGCAAGAGCAAGAGAACATTTTGTCCTGGTGACCTGTTCAGTCCCCTTTTTAAAGCGCACTTTTTTTCTCCTGGCTTTGGTCAGAGAGACTGTCCTTTTTTTATATGACAAAGAGCAGTTCTCACTCTTGAATTTGACGGCGACTCATTCATTCTCTCACAAATGTGGAGGAGCTAAAAGGAAGTGGGAGGGCCGCAGGGAGTGATATCTGATCAGTTAAGTGAAAGCGAGCTTAAAAGTCAAAACTGAAGATGCTTGGAGTATTTTCATCTTTGCTCATCAAGGTTGGAAAAATGTGTGTTTTGCTGAGAGATGTGCGGTTTCGGGGTTGTTGTCTATTGTAGCCCATAAAATCAGAAGCTGCAGAAGCCCCGTCAGACGTTCAGGTTCCAAAAAACGTTTGCAAACCGGAACATTCAGACCCAGGTTTGCGGCATTCGGGAGCCAAAACGTCCGACAACCAAGGCGTTCAGGATCAAATGTATGACTGTATAGGATTGCTTTCAGACGGCTCAGGGGTCGGATAACTCCATACCCTCCAACATTTCTCCAATGAAAACAGAGATGTCCTAAGGGAAAGTGGGGCATTCTGGGATCAAATCAGAAACCAGGGCTGCTTCTCTAAATCATGGACATCCCTGGAAAATAGGGACACTTAGAGGGTCTGTTAGCATGAATTTCCCCTGTTCCGAATTGCAGCCTCACCTTGCTCACGTGACATGTTCAGAATGACATGCAGGTGGTTGGAGCTCTGCATACACTGTTGAAAGTGGCGTTGGGGTATCTTGGAGACGGGTCTGTTCCTGAAAGAGGGAAACAAAATGATATCCTTTACAGACCCTGCGCTAAAACCATCCGAACTCCTGCACTTGGATGATGCATGATGAATGGCTGAGATTAGCCGAGCTGCATGTGTGATTCTCTTATAACATTTATGGTGGCCTTTGGGAGTCACTGAGAATGGAGGCGTGGGGGCTACGCAAGACTTTGGATCTTGCAAAAGCTGCTCATCTTTCCCAAAATCTTGCAGGAGATTTTGAGGAGTGGACCTGGGACCTTCTTTCAGGCAACGTGCGGGCTCTGCCATTCAGGTAAAGTAAAGGTAAAGGGCCCCTGACCATTAGGTCCAGTCGTGACCGACTCTGGGATTGCAGCGCTTTATTGGCCGAGGGAGCCGGCGTACAGCTTCCGGGTCATGTGGCCAGCATGACTAAGCCACTTCTAGTGTACCAGAGCAGCGCACGGAAACGCCGTTTACCTTCCCGCCAGAGCGGTACCTAGTGATCTACTTGCACTTTGACGTGCTTTCAAACTGCTAAGTTGGCAGGAGCTGGGACCGAGCAATGGGAGCTCACCCTATTGCGGGGATTCAAACCGCTGACCTTCTGATTGGCAAGTCCTAGGCTCTGTGGTTTAACCCACAGCGCCACCCGCGTCCCATTCAGGTATGTCCCCTGAAAACATGGCTACAGTCGTCTCAGATGCTCTAAACCAAGAAAGGACAGGCAGAAAATTATAGGCGAGGTGGAGCGCAGAAAGCAAAGAGGCCTACAAAAGCAAGGATGAACAGATGATGGACAGGAAGAACACCGGCTTGCTGATAGCAGCTTCCGGAGAGGGAGCAAGGGGTTTATATTGAGCAACTGAACAGCAGAAAGTGTTGAATCGGGGTTGGGCAACCTGTGGCCCTCTAGAAGTTGTTGAACAAGACCTCTTATCCTCCCTGACCGTTAGCCGTACTGTCTGGGGTGACAGGAGCTGCATGCCAGCCACACCTGGGGGACCAGAGGTTTAAGGAATAAAGGAGGGATGGGGAACTGGGGGCCTTCCAGATGTTGTTGGACAGCTCCCAGTAGCATTTGGACACCCACAGATGTTCCCCATTCATGCTTCACTGCCTAGATCAAGGATGGGGTCCTAGTGTGTCCCCCCCGGCATTGTTGTTGTTGTTGTTGTTTAGTCGTTCAGTCGTGTCCGACTCTTCGTGACCCCATGGACCAGAGCACGCCAGGCACTTCTGTCTTCCACTGCCACCCGCAGTTTGGTCAGATTCATGTTTGTAGCTTCGAGAACACTGTCTAACCATCTCGTCCTCTGCCGTCCCCTTCTCCTTGTGCCCTCCATCTTTCCCAACATCAGGGTCTTTTCCAGTGAGTCTTCTCTTCTCATGAGGTGGCCAAAGTATTGGAGCCTCAGCTTCACGATCTGTCCTTCCAGTGAGCACTCAGGGCTGATTTCCTTAAGAATGGAGAGGTTTGATCTTCTTGCAGTCCATGGGACTCTCAAGAATCTCCTCCAGCATCATAATTCAAAAGCGTCAATTCTTCGACGATCAGCAATGCCCCCCGGCATTGCTGAGCTCCAACTCCCAGCAGCCTCAGCTGCTGGCACAGCCAATGGTCAGGTGTCAGGCTTCAGGGAGCCCGACCCCCCTCCCTCACGGCAGGCTGCTGGGAGCTGGAGCCACAGGTGAGAGCTGAGTGCAGGACAAAGCATGATGTGTCCCCCACCAGAAGTACTACCTCTCCCCTAATACCCTCAGGTTGCATATACAGTGGTACCTCGGGTTAAGAACTTAATTTGTTCTGGAGGTCCGTTCTTAACCTGAAACTGTTCTTAACCTGAACCACCACTTTAGCCAATGGGGCCTCCTGCTGCTGCCACGCTGCCGAAGCACGATTTCTGTTCTCATCCTGAAGCAAAGTTCTTAACCAGAGGTAATATTTCTGGGTTAGTGGAGTCTGTAACCTGAAGCGTATGTAACCTGAAGCATATGTAACCCAATGTACCACTGTATGTGTAAATAAAATCATGCATCCCAAAGACTGCACAGTCTCCATTCACCTTCATTTGCAAGGAAACCGCACCCCTGAAATCTCCCCCACCTGTTTGGAGACTGGGATGCATGCAACATCTTCAAGACTCACCCTACCAGTAATCTACCCATGTTTCCTCATCCTAGTGTTCATAATACATGAATTAAAAAATGGGCTGTATCCAATGTTAGTTCTACTCAAAGTAGACTGCTGCTTCTCTGCTGCTCCAGAGAAGCGGACACGGAACAATGGATCCAAACTGCAAGAAAGAAGATTCCACCTAAACATTAGGAAGAACTTCCTGACAGTAAGAGCTGTTTGACAGTGGAATTTGCTGCCAAGGAGTGTGGTGGAGTCTCCTTCTTTGGAGGTCTTTAAGCAGAGGCTTGACAACCATATGTCAGGAGTGCTCTGATGGTGTTTCCTGCTTGCCAGGGGGTTGGACTCGATGGCCCTTGTGGTCTCTTCCAACTCTATGATTCTATGATTCTAGACCCACTGAAATTAAAAGGTGTGATGCAACCCAGTGAGTGCTGCTTTGTGTATGCCTAACAATGGATTTATATCTAGCAGCTGCTAAGGGGTCATTTCCAAGATATCTTTAGGGCTATTAGGGCACTGTGCAAATATCATTTTCCCTGCACAAACATGGTTGCCTAGAGGAAGTTGAATGTTTCCCATCTGTCTATCAATTTGCATCATAAATAAGCAAAGTGTGTTCCATAAGGTGGAGTTTACCGACTTAGAAATAACCAGCTGTTATCTCGTTACTTCCTCGTTACTTTATTTTCACAACAACAAATATATTTCCCCTGTTTCTTTTGCAGAAGCACCAAACAACCTCAATGCCCTCTAAATGGAAAGCCTTGCAGGATTTGCAGCTTTCACTTTTGTATAAATAGATGTGCAGTTTAGCATTAGCTGAAAAAATAGCTTATAAATTATGTGTTGCCTAAGGCTTGGAGGAACCTGAAAAGTTCTAGGCTGCTTAGCAGGATTCTATATTATATACAACAGATATATACCCTGAAGAGCATTTATTAGGAGAAATGTGTCCTAAGATTGTGATTAATTTTCATGGGGACTTAAAAAAACCAAAACCACAAGTGGATGCAGAAATGTGTTGAAATAACCTTGGGATTGGCAAAATCAGAAATAGAAAGAAACAGAATTTGATGTATCCATTGCTAATTTTAGTGCAAAGTTTGCAAGATACGTCCCAACTGTAGCTTTATTAGGGGTCAAAGTTAAGGTTAGATATATGTTCCTGCTTAATTTTTTGATGCTTGCCTGTAAACTCACTTAAAAGCATAGGGAAGAAGATATTAACAGTAGTCCCCATGTTTGACTCCATCTATATTTTAAGAAAGCGTGTTCTCCTTCATGGAGAGCATGTGTTGCGGTAGGGGCCGACAGGACACTCCAAAGTTGTGGGGCGGGCTAATTGATCATTGGCCACTGATGTGATTGGGCTTCCCTTGTTGTTGGGAAGATGTTAATGTTGCCATTTGATGACTGACAGCCAGAAATGTTAAAATTCCCTGCACAAGGCATAGAGCTTCCTCTTTTCGCTCTATGCATCGAATTGCCTGTCCCCCCCCCCCATATTTAGGGTTGTTCGCATTGACCTTGCTATGCCTGTCATGGGGTCGTCTGCTTTGGGGCAGGGGCCCGGTAGGAATTTTGTCCATCGGGCTGATTGGCTGGGGCCATTTGGTTTTTGCCTACTGCGTAGCAAATCTTCATAACTTGTAAGGTTGCGGTTAGGCATTGGTTTATGGTTTGGTTGGTTGAGGGGCATGGATTGGCTGGGCCTGCCCCTCTAATGCTGCTGCTGCTGCAAGGGATTCCGTTAAAGGAATACAGGGGCTCACTATTGCTTTTCTCCGAACCCTGTCAAGGGGCTAGGGCTACGCAAGAGCCCCTGGTTGCATTTGGGGAAGGCTGAGGGCTACCCCCAAATGTATTCCCCTTTTCTGACTTGCGAAATGTCAGCCTGTCCCCCACTGGGGGGGGGGGCAGATAGTCACAACCAATGCCTAAGCAACCACTCACATTTTTTTGTATTTTAATAAAGTTGTGGCCAAAATTATGCCAAAAACCTTAAACAAAAATTCTGTGTGATGTGTGAGTTATTTGGGGTGGCCTGGGGACCTCGACATGCAAAAGTTAACCTAAGCTGACAGGACACTCTCAGCATCTGTGAATGAGGGTGTACGGGTGCTTGGGTTAACGTGTTTGTTCAGGAAGGAAGCAGTCTTCTATTCCAAGAGACTGGATTTCCTGTGGGTTTCCTCTGAGCTCCCCAAACAACGTTTGGGGAGATGGGTAAGTGCCGTGGTTATTTGTTTTATGCAATACAGTAAATTTGTGGGAACTTCCTCTGAAGAGCATTGTTTTCGAGGCAGCCTTCACTTCCAAAACAGAAACAAACACGCAAATTAGAAACAAAGGAAGAGAGAAAAGACAACAACTATAAACAGAAACATTTATTCTAAGCAACTGTAGAACAAGAACAGACTGAAAGAGCCAGCTGATTCCTGTTCTGTGATTCAACAAAATGGGGAAAGAAAACCGTATTTCCGTTTGCCAACCTGCGTTCATGTGGACAGACTGTAGGCGCAGAGAGCTAGAGAACGAGTAGGTTTTCAGTACTGAGGCAGCTTCATCCTCAGCTACCACCTGCAACGCCTGGGATGCGGGTGGCGCTGTGGGTTAAACCACAGAGCCTAGGACTTGCCGATCAGAAGGTCGGCAGTTCAAATCCCCGCGACCGGGTGAGCTCCCGTTGATTGGTCCCTGCTCCTGCCAACCTAGCAGTTCGATAGCACGTCCAAGTGCAAGTAGATAAATAGGTACCGCTCCGGCGGGAAAGTAAACGGTGTTTCCATGTGCTGCTCTGGTTCGCCAGAAGTGGCGTAGACCTGCTGGCCACATGACCCGGAAGCTGTACGCCGGCTCCCTTGGCCAGTAAAGCGAGATGAGCGCCGCAACCCCAGAGTCGGTCACGACTGGACCTAATGGTCAGGGGTCCCTTTACCTTTACCACCTGCAACCTCAGAACAGGCGTATTAAAACAAGCATCTCTCCTGATGACCAGTGTACAGAGCAGGTTGAAATGGGGTGGGGAGGCAGGGGTGTAAGGTAAAGGGATCTGTTTCAGATCTCTGGACCTTTTGAAAGAGGAGCAGCCACCAGAACACCCACACAAAGCAGAAATAACATTTGCCACCTCTTCCTGCTTTGCATTTGCTGTTGCTATCTTTGCAAGCCAACCTGGAGTGGCTGGGGAAACTCAGCCAGATGAGCGAGGTATAAATAATAAATTATTATTATTATTATTAAGGGAGGAGAGCTGATGAACTGCTTGTGGGGTAGGACTCAGCTGGGGTAGGGGGGGAGTGCAGAGTGCAGAATGGCCTGCTGAACATGAGCATAGTTGGTAGGGAGATTTAAACGTACATAATTTTGCCACTTCAATCGTGACTTCACTAGTGGAGTCTGGTGAAATGAGGGAGAAGTGTAAAAGTTACCAGGGACTAGGACATTCCCAGGTGTAAAAAAAAAAAAAATGTATGCCACCACTGCGGTCCGTGTTTCGTTAGCCCCCAGATGGAAAACGAGCGAGGTCCCAACTAAAGAAGAGTGACAACATAAACTGATGGAACATGCACAGCTTGCGGAACTAACCTATAGTATAACAGAACAAGAAGAACACACGTTTAAAGAAGATTGGAAAATATTTATTGAATATATGGGGGGGGATTGTGTGCACTTGGGAATGTTGGCAGCATTAAGATAAATCCAACAGTGTAAACAAGATTTGATGGATGTAATAATGAAATACTGAGTGGTTTAGCTTATGTAAAATATGCAGGGATTTACGATATGCAAAATGAACCATGGAAAAAGAAGAGGGGAAGTCACTGACGTTTTAAGGTTGTTTGAATGAATATTCTAAAGTGTGAAACAGAAAATTGAAATTAAAAATAGATAGGTATATATCTATATATCTATATATCTCAATATTGATATATCGATATAGATATATAGCTATATATATGTATAGTTACCAGGGACTCAGCTACATTGATAAAAAAAAGGTTTTTAAATCCATTATAACACTGACACCAGATGGCGCTGTAGAGTTCCATCTTTAGGCAACATGATTTCCCCATATGAGGTTTGCAACACATTTTCCTGAAATGTTTTTTTTGATGTGTCTAGATCCAGCCCAGATCTGCCCCAAACATTAATTAAAATGGGTCCTTCATATAAGGCGTGAACGCCCTATAATATGAACAGTACAGTAATACATGCTCAAGCGTTTTAATGCAGAGCAAACACATAGATGTTGAGTGTAAATATTTCCCTTCCAATAGTGAAGATGGTAAGGGCTTAAAGGGGGGTCTTACGAACTAGGCCATATCACCACCACCACTGGGATTGCCACGATAATCTCCATCACCACCGCAATTTCCATCACCCCCACCATTCTGTTCTGCAAGAAGTTCTCACCTGGTCATCATCGCCTTCTGGGGGGCTCCTCTTTGCAACCTCTGAGTACTGAAGCTCAGGAAGTGGCTCCTCCCTTGGCATCATGGAGGTAGCTGGAGAGGGGAACATAAGACATTTACTCTATTGGGTCACCCACACCTGCCTAGCAGATTCAGGTAGGTAGCCGTGTTGGTTTGACACAGTGAAAATAAATTATTTTTTTTAAAAAAAATCCAGTAGCACCTTAGGGACCAACCAAGTTTGTTCTGGGTATAAGCTTTCGTGTGCATGCACACTTCTTCAGATACACTGAAACAGAAGTCACTAGACCCTGATATATAGTGGGAGGGTGGGGTGGGTTTTTTTTCAGGAGGGTAGTAGGAGATGGGCGATTGACCCAATGGGTATGGTAAACCTGTTGACGACTGTTAACAACTGCAATTAGTCCTATAAGAAATAGCAAGGGATAGTATGCAGATGTCCAAAAATAGCTTTAGCATATGTGATGTAACGTCTCATTACATATGCCAAATATGTCTCATTACATATGCTAATTACACACACACTGTGTTTCTGTGCACTGCTCTGGTTCGCCCGAAGTGGCTTAGTCATGCTGGCCACATGACCCGGAAGCTGTACGCCCGCTCCATTGGCCAAGAAAGCGAAATGAGCGCCGCAACCCCAGAGTTGGCCATGACTGGACCTAATGGTCAGGGGTCCCTTTACCTTTACTTAAGGGTACAGAACTATGTATAGGAACCCTAAACCCCCACTGAAAGGGACTCAAGTTTCACAGAGATAAGCTGTGGGGGGCAGGGTGGTCATCCCAACAGATTCTTCGGTCGGTTCCCTCAAGACTTTCCTTCTGCTCTTACAAAAAGCTTCCTACCTCTGTTGGGTGGCATCTTCCTTCTTTTCTTCCAGGTCTTTAGCCCAAATCCAGCCAAGAGGAGCAACATTACGAATAAAATGATGAGAAAGGTCCAGCTCCAGCTCCAATGCAGTCCGGGTTGATTGCCACCTGTAAAGATTGGATAGTTTTTTCGTGCAAGATATTGGAAGAGCTCTAAAATGTTGGGCAATACGTGCTCTGAAGGGAGAACCCACAGCTCATTGGTGGGTTGCATGGACCATAGCTGTCAACGTTTTCCTTTTTTTAAGGGAAATTCCCTTATTCTGAATAGGATTCCTCGCAAGAAAAGGGAAAAGTTGACAGATATGGCATGGACAAGGGTCTCGGCTAGAGCTGTGCACAAACAGTTTCATGAAAGCTTTCACTTATCTGATGCGATCAGATCTTCCTCAGCAATATAGAAACTTACTTATGTATACAGCTACAGCCACAGGAAGATATTTGCCCAAAAATGGATAGAAGTTCCGATGAGAAAAGAATGATTACAGAAAATAATGGGATATGCAGATATGGCAAAACTTACCGGAAGAATTAGAAATCAAGTAAACAACCTTTTTATTATTATTAAGGAACGGAAGTGGTTTATTGAATATTTACAAACAAATTGCAAACAGATCATTAAGACGTTAGCAGGACTACTGTGAAAACTTATGGTTTTTAAAACAGATATAGAAGAATAAAAAGAATATTGCGGGGTAAAAAAGTTTCACCCAGTGGTTATCTGCAGTGATCCTATTCCTGATCACTTCACCTGGTTCCTATTTCTTTCCTTGATGTTTTCTCATTATTATATGTACTTGGAGGTAAATTATTATTATTCTTACTATGATTATGTGGTTTATAAGCTATGCTGAGAGTGATCGAATGGCTGTGAAATCCTTTCATTGTTAGAGAACTCCATTTTTTGCCAAAGCTGCTATTTTCCATGGAAAGAAAACCCACATGTCATGCCAGATGTTGGCTTGATGGCTGCCAATGAATGGCCTTCTTGCTGCTCTGAGAAAGCAAGCTCAAATAAAGGTTAGTTCCAACGTGTATTTTAGACTTGGAGATGAAAACACAGCTGGGTCTGTGAAGTGGAAAAGAGGTGGAATATTTTGGACTTTGTGAGAAAATCTGTCCCATAGCAGGCTGCACTGTCTTCGGGTTTAATATATACGTATCTAGGGAGACTTTCAGATAAGCACTGTTATAAATGTGCTTTAAAATATAATGCCGTTATCTGGATGATAAGAGCCACATAAATTATGGCGCAGACAAAGAGGCCTGTGTTTACGGTGTCTGTTATAGCTTTTGAAGCTTGTGAAAGCTGCAATTTTCAGATGATAAAAGGCAGCTGGAGAGGGAAGTCTTTTCCCACAAGTTTCTCTGTTAAAAAATGTCCAAGGCTTAACTGGACCACCTGTCCATATTTTTGGGTGGGGAAATATTGTAAGGTAAAAAGAAAGTAAGGTAAAAAAGAAAGAAAGAAAGAAAGAAAGAAAGAAAGAAAGAAAGAAAGAAAGAAAGAAAGGCTGGATAGTGCTGGAGTTCTTTGTTAAAGTTGCCAGATAATTTTAAATCACCAGAGCATGCACTTTCCAACATGCGATTTTAGTAAGAACGATTATTTTCAAATTACAGTTGTACCTTGGAAGTTGAACAGAATCCATTTTGGAAGTCCATTCGACTTCCAAAAATTTTGGAAACCAAAGTGCGGCTTCTGATTGGCTGTAGGAAGCTTCTGCAGCCAATTGAAAGCTGTGGAAGTACCACCAGATGTTCAGGTTCCAAAAATCGTTTGAAAACAGGAACACTCACTTCCGGGTTTTGATCGTTCGGGAGTCGATTGGTTCAGGAGCCAAGGCGTTTGAGATTCAAAGTGCTACTGTACTGATTTCATTTCTATCTCAAAAATTTATGTAACTTGCTTTTGAGGGCTGCTTTTAAAAGTATGTTTTAATGAATATTCTAGATTCCTTTGTAAACCACTAGCAAAAAGAGAGAGAGAGAAGAAATGGATAAGACAACGCCCTGAATTTCACCCGTTTGCTTTTGGCAGGAATCGTGTAATCGTCCCCAGCCATCCTCGGCTAGTTACGAGGACTGAATCCTAAGTTTGCGCCAGCTCATGAATCTGTCTAGATTTCCATTTGAAAAAATTAAAATCTTTCCATTTCATTGACCCCATGATAAGGCTCATTTTGAAATTAACATGGAAGGGAAGTGTTGGGTGTTCAACGCCCCAGTCAACTACCCAGCTAATGCATAAAGAGGAAGGGGAGGTGGACAAATAACTGTTCAGCTTTCACTGTGTTTTATGTGCTTTTAAAGATTAAATTAATGAGTTTTTAATTACCGTATTTTTTGCTCTATAAGACTCACTTTTTCCCTCCTAAAAAGTAAGGGGGAATGTGTGTGCGTCTTATGGAGCGAATGCAGGCTGCGCAGCTATCCCAGAAGCCAGAACAGGAAGAGGGATTGCTGTTTTCACTGCGTCACGATCCCTCTTGCTGTTCTGGCTTCTGAGATTCAGAATATTTTTTTTCTTGTTTTCCTACTCCAAAAACTAGGCGCGTCTTATAGAGCGAAAAATATGGTAAGTGGTTTCTGCAGTTTTCTAAATAAAATAGAGAGTTGCTCACCTTCAGTTTGGCAGATGTGTAGCAAGTTGGAGGAGATGCTTTTCTGATCTGCTGGATTGGTGACCAGGCAGGTGATGTTGGGCTCTGAAGAGTTGAGCTTCCAGAACAAGTGGAGATTTTTGCCATTGCCAGAGAGGTGATATGACTTTGAACCATCTTCTAAGTCCCTGAAGGCATCCCCTTTTTCCCAGGAGATGTTGAATTCCCCCTTTCCAGGCACCTGACACTGCAGGGTCACATTGCAGCCATCTGGGCTCTTGGAGACAACTTGGGAGAGGATTTTTGGTTCTGGGACTGGTTCTGTGGAATAAAATATGAAAGGCTCATATGTTTCCCAGCACAATTCAAAATGTTGGTGCTGACCTTTAAAGCCCAGTAGACCTGAAGGAGCATCTCCACCCTCATCGTTCAGCCTGGACACTGAGGTCCAGCTCCCAGGGCCTTCTGGCGGTTCCCTCCCTGCGAGAAGTGAGGCGACAGGGAACCCGGCAGAAGGCCTTCTCAGTGGTGGTGCCTCACTATGGAATGCCCTCCTGTCAGATGTCAAGGAAATAAACAACTATCTTCAGAAGACATCTGAAGTCACGGGAAGATTTAATGTTTGATCTTGCATCGTGATTTTAATATTCTGTTGGGAGCCGCTCAGAGTGGCTGTAGAAACCCAGTCAGATGGGCGGGGAATAAATAAATAAATGAATAATAATAATAATAATAATAATAATGTGTGCCCTCCATGGCTGTCAGCAACTGCCCAGCAACATCACTGCTGAAGGAGAGAAAGGCTGGCTCTATTTCCAGGCTCTATTTCACAATAAACAGACACAGATGAATAAAGAATTACTTACCATACACAGAGAGGTGGAAGGTGTAATCTTCATACTGTGTTGAAGTAAACTTCACTATAATGGAATATTTGCCACTGTCATCCATTTCCAAGTCTTTGATCCTCAGGGTGGTATCATTGGCCATCTCCAATCTTGGCCCAAACCTGTCCTTGGGATTTGGCCTCTCCAGTCTTTCTTCCCTCAACTCAGCCAGCTGAAATTTCAAACCATTTCTCCCCTGGAAATACCACTCAACTGTCTTCAGTGTTTCCGCTTGGGGGATATTTACAGGGAGCAACACACAGCCTCCCAGGATCCCATTCAACTTCTCCTTGTGGGGATTCTGTACTTTGATATTTGCAGTACCTTAAAAAGTTCAGGAAGATGGAAAAGAAGGAAGGAAAAGGGAGAAACAAAGTCAAAGAAAGGGACAACGGTTGGAAAAGTCTCTCAGAATCACTGATTTAAAGCTTTACCAAATGTGTGGATTTATTCGTTATTTTTACCTAACCAAATGTATAAACCACTTGATTTTAAATGGGAAAAAACCCTTTTAAAAATAACAAAGTTAAAAACAGGTATTTTTAAAAGTCAAGATATAATGAAAGCAAATGCTACTGGGGCTTCCGGTTCCACTCTGCCTTAATGGAGGAAGACCCCATAGCAGCGGGAGATTGTTGGCTAAGGAAAAACAAGGATGATTGAGGGTAATTATCCTTGCAAGTTCCCCCCAGGGAAATGGAGGAATGGGCTTCCCTCGCAGTTCGTTTCGGTACCTGGCTCTCATTCTGGAACGGATTGTGGGAGGCAGGGAGGTGCGGTGTACAAAAGCACTTTGTTTGCTGAAAACCCTCCTATGCCACCATTAAGAAGCAGAGGTACTCCTGTTAATTACGGCTTAATTTGGACTAAAGTACTAGAAAAGATGAGATCAAAAACTGTGGAACAAAACCAACTGCAAGGTCTTTAAGGTTTGAACTTGAGAGAAGACTTCATTTGGGGCAAAAGACGTTGTGGGGAGAGGGGAGCCTATAGTTTCTTTATATAAAATTTTCTGCTCGACATTTATGATTCGGGAACCCTCCTCTGAATGTTAGTTCAAATTATATTTGTACCAGTGAGGATGGAAGAAATTGGGTTATAGATATGGAATATAACATTAAACGGAACTGCGTGTGTAAAAAAAGGAAAAAGGGAGGGAAACTCTATTTTGCAAAAGAATTACGATGAAAACTTAGAGCTGACTCTTCCCCATCCTTTATTGTTTATGGAGTGAACTGAATAACGCTAAGAGGTCTTGGAATTAAATTAAATTGGCAGTATAATTGCTCCTTTATCATCAGTTGGACGGTAGGATGGAAGGAGTCTATGAACTTGCGAAGGAACTGATAAGGTTCATTATTGAGTCATCTGCAGTTCAACAGACCTCTCTTCTACCCAGCCTGAGAAAGTTGCAAAATAATGAAGCAAGGGATGGAGAAATGGAGAAATTTCTGGAACAACAATGGGATATCAGCTTCGCCTAAGGCATGATGGAAAGCAGCAACAACCCGGGGAAAGACTGACATAACATCTTACGAGGACACGAAGAAACACCGAGGACAGAATAATTGCCACAGACAGGGAGGAGGAGGATATAGTTTGCGTTCCTCACTTGTAATTTTATAAATCATTTAATGTGTCAACACGAATAGAAGTTATTAATACTGCAGTTGTTCTATAAGGGATTATTATTATGACTGGAATGTAATAGAAATTAATAAGATTTTGGAATGCAGAAATAAAGCAAATAATCAAGCCATCAATTCTAGCATGCGGGGGGGGGGGGGGGGCACCTTATGCTAATTATATAATTTGCTATTTGAATTATTGGTATTCATAATTGTATTATAAATTTGTATTGCATTTTATTGAGGCTATTGTTGTTGTTTAATCGTTTAGTCATGTCCGACTCTTCGTGCCCCCATGGACCAGAGCACGCCAGGCACTCCTGTCTTCCGCTGCCTCCCGCAGTTTGGTCAAACATTGAGGCTATTACTGGATTGTAATTGAAAACTAATAAAAATTAGTAGCAAAAAACCCAACAAAAACAAGCTAACAACGGTTTGAAAAAGATTTCGGGAATGTAGTATTTCATGAAATTGAGAATATAACCAATCAAGATATAGAAATGGATTGTCATTTAGCTTTGTTAAGCAGTTTCTCAAACAGCAATAAGAAGGTGAGAAGTAAAGCGTTGATCGGTCATCTATTAAGCGAAGGCAAAGTGAAAAACTATCTGTTTTTTTGAGGACTTAGAAGGAGCTGCAGCAGAATATTGGTATATTAAAAGGTTGATCAATAAATTGAAATTGGCTGGGCGGGCTAAACAGAGGGTACGTTTTGGATCAGAATAGTTTGATTCTGCAATTTATATGAATAGGAGAGTGAGTGATGTAATGTCACCATCTCGGTCTGTGACTTTAATTGATTAAACTCATTATAGTTTAATTAATTACTTGATTGCAATATATTGCCCACCCTTCGCCCTAAGGCCCCAGGGTGGCTGACAATGATTAAAACACATTAACATTAAAACATAATATTGCACAATATCTTTTGTGATTTCTGCTTGCCTATTAATTTCAGAAACTGACCTTTACTCAAGCTTTTAAGTTACGCTCTTTGTACGTTTCTGTGGATAAAAAAAGATTAAAAAATAAAACGGTTTCTGAATCCTGGGAGCCCCCGCCCTCGATTAAAACACATGCCAAATTCTGTATGTCTGGGTAAGGTTGCCTGGAGGGAGAGGTTTTAAGCCTTAAGGACACCTGTCTGATGCCAAGTAGCAGGGAGTTCCGACGTCTAGGTTCTGCCACATGAAATTTTTTATTTCTTGCAGGTGTGAAATGAATATTATGTGGCACTGGTAAGTAGTACCAATTCAAGAGCCTGTATGGGGCAAGGTGATCCTTCACATAAACTGGTCTCAAGCTATTGCGGGCTTTATGTACCAGTAGCAATGCCTTAAATTTTGCCCCATAACATAACGCCAGCCAATGCAGATCTCTGAAGAGGGGTGTTAAATGTGGACAGGGTCTCACTCATTTCAGCAATTATACACTAACTGCAGCTTTTAGTTCAAGCGCAAGAGGAGACCCACTCAGAGTGCCCTGGATATCATTATTCAATTCTGAAAGGTGCTTTGTCAGACTGCAGAAGCATCATTGCTAACTGCCTTTTTGAACACAAAGCCTGATATTTGCCTTCAAGAATAAACCCAGGACTGGGTCTTTGAAGGATCGCTTGCGGGGCCAGCTTTCCCCAGCTAAAGCTGAAATGAAATTTCCTGCAAAGAAGAATCCCTCCATTTTGAGAGGAAGAAAACCGAGGCATCTCGCTCTATTCCGACCCTAAAATTCACTTGCTTGAGAAGGAAGCAGTACTGTTTCAAACGATTTTATAGTCGGCGGCCTCTGCATCCATCCATTACAGCACAGCGAGTCTCCTGGCTGCATCCCCTCTGTTGTTTACGCTCTGCTGCTATTGTAGCTTATTTTAGATGTTACCAAATAACAGAGCCACGAAGGGATTGTGAGGCCGCTTCAGCAGACAGAGAGGCCTTCTACACAAACGTCTTTTCCTGCAAAAACACGCGCATATCACCTTATCAAGCCTTGGAGGACTTACCAGACGGAGAAGAAAGCAAAGACAGAGCCAGAAGAAAGAGCTCCAGGCTTCGTTTGCAGCCATTCGCAGCCCCCTTTCGCCTGCCGCGTGGAGGAATCCTCTTCAAGACACACAGACTTTGGTCCTTCATCGTAAATCCATTCAGAGGATGGGACTGAAAGCTGTGTGAAGTGATGAGAGGTTGAACATTTTTAGGAGGAGAAAAATTGAGAGTTCACGTCTCTCTGTGCCGAAAAGAGGAAGGTGGGGGCGTTTATGGAGAGGAGAGGTGTGGTTACGAGCTGGCAGCCATCCCCTTTTTTCCGACCTCCAGCTGGTTTTAGCTCATTCTTTGCAGAGTCGGCCAATGCACAGAATAATAGAATTGTAAGCACCGGGAGAGACCCCAACAGCCCAGCTCTAGTGCCCAAGTGAGAGGTATCTCCCTTCAAGTCTCTTAGAGTTCCTGCCCTCTGTCTTCACCAGAGATGGAGAAAAATGCATTCCCCCCAGACCACATGAGCCTCTCTGCATGTCACACCCATTCCCAGACCTGCTTTGTGTGTAGAGCAACTCCCTCGTTTGCAAAGGCCAAATTCACATTCATTCCCCAGCCTGTTTTGCCTCTCTTCTCGCTCACCACCAGCACGTGGTCCTCAGGTTGAACAACGTTTCCCATCCCTGTTTTAAGCCGAGCAGGCTCCCATCTTCTTTCTCTGGCTCCACTTTCAAAACTTCCCTTCCCTTATTGGAAGACACAAGAACTACCCACTCTGGAAGAATGGCAGATGAAGGTGATGGACTACATGGAATTGGCAAAAATGACTGGCAGAATCAGAGATCAGGGAGAAGAGACGGTGGAAGAAGACTGGAAGAAATTTAAAGACTATTTACAGAAATATTATAAGATTAATGAATATTAGAATGACATCGGATTGAGCTTAAAAGGTTATTAGCAACAAAGTGGTGAAGGAGTATGGAAAATTCGAAGGTTAAACGGTGTAAAATTAAAAGGTTTAACATATTAAGATATTAAGAAAAGATTAAAATATATTAAGATATTAAGATAAAGATTAAGTTAAGATAGAGGGAAGGGATTTGCTGATTAAATATATGAACTGGAATACAGTGAGGGGAGGTGTGGGGAAGTCTGGGAAATAAGTAAACGCAAGGAATATTATGAAAATGGAATTGCTTTTATTTGTTTTTTCTGTGTTGTTGTTCTTGTCTTTTTGTATTTTTCCTTTGTTTTTTCCTTTTATGTAAAAACCTTAATAAAAAATATTATTAAAAAAAACAAAACTTCCCTTCCCTTTCCAGGGCTGATGTAAAGCTTCAAAATTCCAGCTGATCACCACCATTAAGAACTCTGTGAAAAGTGCCCCTGGGCATGTGCAGAGGGCTTTCCCTTCCTCAGCACTCAAGCGCTGCTCTCTCCAGGCGTAAAGCTGGGCAACTGGATCCCCAGGCAGAGTTTTGGAACTTCAATTTATCTCAAGGCTGAAGATGGAGTATGATGCTCCTTCCATCAATGCTGTCTAAGAGGCACATAGTCAGTCCTCTGGGAGAGAGAGCCGCCTTTGCAAAATGATGAAAAGCAGGCAGAGAGAAGAAAGTGTAGCAGGGCGGTCTTGGCTGTCTTCATTTGTCCCATACTTGCATGACTGCAAAAGATTCCGCCCTATGGAACACCCTCCCATCAGATTTCAAGGAAATAAACAACGATCTGACTTTTAGTAGACATCTGAAGGCAGCCCTGTTTAGGGAAGTTTTTAATGTTTGCTGTTTTATTGTGCTTTTAATATTCTGTTGGGAGCCGCCTGGAGAGGCTGGGGAAACCCAGACAGATGGGCGGGGTATAAATAATATATTGTTATTATTAATACAAACAGTTTTATTTTTAACAATGAATACCACACAAACATAAAAAACGGTTCCTTTAACATATTTCCTAAAGATTTCTGAGGTGCCTTTCAGCTTATGCACATAAATGAAACCTATGAACAAGAAGCATCTCCTTTTAATTAAAAATGGACACACATAAACAGCAGCCCAGCCGACAAACCTCAAAAGGCACAGTGATAATATAAACCTGATTTAGAAGAACATGGATTTTTTTAAATAAAAAGGACAGCAATGATTGATATAGTTTATTGATATGATGATGATGATGATTTCCATGTATTGTTGTTGTTGTTTAGTCGTTTAGGTCGTGTCCGACTCTTCGTGACCCCCTGGACCAGAGCACGCCAGGCACTCCTGTCTTCCACTGCCTCCCGCAGTTTGGTCAAACTCATGCTGGTAGCTTCGAGAACACTGTCCAACCATCTTGTCCTCTGCCATCCCCTTCTCTTTGTGCCCTTCATCTTTCCCAACATCAGGGTCTTTTCCAGGGAGTCTTCTCTTCTCATGAGGTGGCCAAAGTCTTGGAGCCTCAGCTTCACGATCTGTCCTTCCAGTGAGCACTCAGACCTGATTCCTTCAGAATGGAGAGGTTTGATCTTCTTGCAGTCCATGGGACTCTCAAGAGTCTCCTCCAGCACCATAATTCAAAAGCATCAATTCTTCGGCTATCAGCCTTCTTTATGGTCCAGCTCTCACTTCCATACATCATGACTGGGAAAACCATAGCTTTAACTATACGGACCTTTGTTGGCAAGGTGATGTCTCCGCTTTTTAAGATGCTGTCTAGGTTTGTCATTGCTTTTCTCCCAAGAAGCAGGCGTCTTTTAATTTCGTGGCTGCTATCACCATCTGCAGTGATCATGGAGCCCAAGAAAGAAAACTCTTTCCCTGCCTCCATTTCTTCCCCTTCTATTTGCCACTGTAAAAGATCTTGAGGTGGTTTAAAATCAACATTCCCTAGAAGCTGCAGAATTAAAACAGCAGTGTGGGAGCTGCAGTGCGGTCACATCTGGAGGATGGATGTGGCTGGACTGCAGCTCCCATCAGCCCCCACCAGCACCCCATGACTGAGCCAGGGCTGATGGGAGTTGTAGTCCAACATCATCAGAAGGGAAGAAAGTAGCAGCAAAGCAAGGAGGAAAGTAAACTAGCAAAGCATGAGCTATGAAGTAGTGTTATGAGAACCATAAGGTGTAAGATATAAAATAAATGTTCATAAATGTACCAGGCAAACACATACATAAATATATAAACCTCATGTCTGAAACAGAACAGGAAAGAAGTCCTGAAACCATTTTGACTCTCCCAAATTGACCTCAAATGTTTCTCTGCAAGGAGGAAGGAAATGGGAACACCTACCCATTGTCCCTTTGCTCACAAATCCTGTCTTAAGGGCATGTCTGTGTATGAATAGTGTGAGCTTGTGGCTTGGATTCAGGAACTGAGTATTTACCATCACAAAAGAATGGCCAGACTGCCGATGTAATTCAATCATTGACCATTATCAGGTACCCTGGCAGACAGGTTTTCTGCTGTAGACCGCCCCTTCAGTGATGTATATATGATGTACTGTGAGGTGGTCTTGAGCTACAGGGTGGCAATTTGAAAAATCTATATAAGGGCTTGCACACCATCGTTCTGGGTTCCTCCTCCTTCCTGCATGTCCTGAGTGAGGACCATGTTGCAACAGCTGCTTACTAGCTGCTTTGCTTCTCAATATTCTCTGGTTGGCCTCTGTTATTTTCTCCTACCAATAGGGAACCCACTTAAGGACTCTATACAGGCTCTTGGATACCCCATAAGGGAAAAGGAGCAGGTTTTCTTATAACAGTAGTACCTGAGTTCACCCTTCATGGATCATCTTCTGTGGTTTTCCAGGGGCAGCTGAGGACATGCTAGGATCTGGCTGCCATGGACACTTCCATCCCAGAATGACCTGTATTCAGAGGCATCCTGCCTTGAACAGCGGAGGGAGAACGTAACCATTGTGGCTGGCAGCCACGGAGAACCTTCTCCTCCACAGATTTGTCTAATCCACTTTTACAGCCATCCAAGCTGGTTCCCCTGCTGAATCTGGTGCACAGCCTTATCTATCTCTGCGCTCAAGGTAGCTATATTTTTAAAATTTAGAAACCCACAATAGGGTGCTAATGCTTTTCATTTGGGCAGCTAAAAGATGAGAAACAGGTGTGCAAGTTTCCAGGTACTCCAGCATCAAGCAAAGGACAGCTGGTGCGTGGGAGAAATTTGCCTGCAGGTGTAGCCATCTCTGTTTACATGTTGCAAAAGAATAAGGAGGGAAGAGCAGGCAGGTATTCAAATGAGGCTGCATGAAGCATCCTTCAGATATCAGTTTGCACTCAGGCCTCTTAAAAAGGTAAAGGGACCCCTGACCGTTAGGTCCAGTCGTAGCTGACTCTGGGGTTGCGGTGCTCATCTCGCTTTACTGGCCGAGGAAGCCGGCGTACAGCTTCCGGGTTATGTGGCCAGCATGACTAAGCCGCTTCTGGCAAACCAGAGCAGCGCACAGAAATGCCGTTTACCTTCCTGCCGGAGCGGTACCTATTTATCTACTTGCACTTTGACATGCTTTCGAACTGCTAGGTTGGCAGGAGCAGGGACCGAGCAACGGGAGCTCACCCCGTTGCGAGGATTCAAACCACCAACCTTCTGATTGGCAAGTCCTAGGCTTTGTGGTTTAACTGACAGATCCAAAGCATTAAGGCAGTTTCACTAAATACAGGCTATTCCACTAGATCGCTAATAGAAGGCACAGGCTTCAAATACAAAGCAAGGACAAGTCAGCACAGAGTTCAGTATCAATCTTGCAGAGCTTCCTTGCAGCGAAGGAAAGGAATATTTTCCTTAACAGAAATTAAAGGAATCTCAACATATCCATAGGAAACCCTGGAAAACAGCGGCCAGTCAGGGTGGACAATACTTTTTTATAGTTTTATTTCTGAATTTCAAAAGTTTACAAATGGATCCATGCTTCCCAGATACACATTCATTTCACTTCCCCTCCATGGTTTCCCCCCATAATTTCTAAAATTACTGCGCATTATAGATATCCTGTGGCTGTGGCAGTGGCCTAAAGGGCCACAATATATGTGATAATGTGTACCCCTGGAAATCCTTGAGTGCGCTTCTAATAGAGAAGTTATGGGAGCCCGTTACTTTATGAAACCAATGATTTTGCAAGCCCCCCACCTCCCCAAAAAAACTGGGGCAGAAATACAGCTAACACAGTGGTACATTTGGCTACAGACGCTTCAGGTTACTAACCCAGAAATAATACCTCGGGTTAAGAACTTTGCTTCAGGATGAGAACAGAAATCGTTTGGTGGCAGCGGGAGGCCGCATTAGCTAAAGTGGTGTTTCAGATTAAGAACAGTTTCAGGTTAAGAATGGACCTCCAGAACGAATTAAGTTCTTAACCCGAGGTACCACTGTATGTGAATCCCAAAGATACAGCTCAAAGTTAGAACGTAAGTTGTTACATGGTGCAAATGGCATCACGTAACACAGGTTCCCAACATGCACACTAACACAATGTATCAGAACACTGTGGGAATCAGAACCTAATTGCCAGTGCTTACTGCGCATGTGTATTAAACATGAAATGAGGTAATGATGTGCATGATTGGTGGAAACTGAAATGCTTTGTTTGAAATTTTATAAATACCACTGCCTGGACCACCGGGCGGGATTGCAGTTTTGGGGAACGATCCGACTGTAACCTATTGTTTCACAATAAACAATGCTGGACTCCTAACTCCTCTAGTTTCTGAGTTTTATTGGTGTAAATTCAGGAGATAAGTGTGATGGCCTGGGAATCTGATTCAGAGGCTGAACCTGAGGAATCCCAGCCTGCACAGGAGTCCCCGCCTCCAGGGCCGGCTGAGCCGGGGCAGGGGCTTGAACCTGAAGGGCCCTCACCTGTGCCGGATCCTCAGGAGCAGACACCAGATGAATCCACTCTGGCTCCGGAGGTGATTGAGGACCCATTGCCTGCAGGTGCTCCTCTCCCAGCCCTGTCAGTGGAAGCTGAGGTTGCCTCTGGGTCCAGTAACCCTCCAGCCTCTCCGGAGCTGCAGAGGCTCAGGGCAGAGAGGCGGAGGGAACTAAGTTCCCGCAGGAGGAACTGCTCGCCTCCAGATCAGGAGAGGCGAGTCACCTGTGGACCGGGGCTGCCCTATGCCTCAGAGGAGATAAAAGCCAGCCAGCCCAGTCCCAGGTTGTGGGAGCAACATCGTTGCTGTTCCTGCCAGACCCTGTCCTGAAATTCTCTGGTTTCTCTTCAGATTGTATAAATCTTTCGCCAGCACCCTGTCCTGATCTTCCAGAGTTCCTGACCATGCCCGGCTCCTTGCCTTGGACCCCGCTTCGCCCTTGACAGACAGCCTCCATTCCCTCGACTTAGGACCGGACTCAGACCACGCCGCATGCTAACCCCCCCCCCCGGACCAGCACATAAGGTGTAGGATTGTTGTAAGCCAGAAAATAGCTTAAGTTTTTCCACACTACAGTCATAGCTCATGTTACGGATGCTTCGGGTTACGTGTTTTTGGGTTGCGGACCGTGAGAAACCTGGAAGTTGCAGAACGGGTTACTTCTGGGTTTTGCCGCTCGCGCATGCACAGAAGTGCTAAATTGTGCTTTGTGCATGCACGGTAGCGCCAAATCGCGCCGGTGCCTGTGCAGCCGCGGCGCTTCAGGATGCGAACGCTGTGGGTTGCGGACGTGACTCCGTCACGGATTACGTCCGCAACCCGAGGTTCCACTGTATTCTCCAACATGTTGCTGTCCTTCATTCAAACCCTACATGAGTTTTTACATGCTTACAATAATTCTTTCTATATTCAACGAAAGGTTTCCTCTCCTCCTTAAAATCTGCCTCTCCTTCATCTCTCATCACCCGGCTATGAGTCTTGAAGGCCTCTCCCTGCAAGGCCCTTTCCACCTGGCCTGGGGGGTTAGGCCCCAGACTCACCAGCTCTGCTGGAGGCTCCTGATGAGACCAGAGGGACATCACTATCCCTGACAACAAATCCTAATTTTTGGATTCTTTCGCCCCATCTTTTTGTGCCTGCCAAACAGCTCTGTCATGCTTATGATAATATTTTATTCTCTGGTTAATTATGCTGTTTTAAATGTGCATTTTATATTTGACTTCACTTAGCAATGTTTTTTTTATTTTGAGATCTTTAAGGTAATATTTTAGTTTTCTGTTAATTATGTTGCTTTGACTGTATACTTTATATTTGGCTTCAGAAGTGTTTGATTCTGGATTGTTTTATTCTGTAAACTGCTTTGAGATTTTTCTTAAAAATATAAAGTGGTATAGAGATGAAATGATGATGATGATGATGATAATACTTTTCATAGTTAAATTTGCCAATTGGGCATATTCCATCAGTTTTAATTGCCGCTCTCTTGCTACTGTCGTAGCAGAATAGGTTCACCCTGTTATCCCTAAAATGAATGCCTCAGCTGGTGTGTTTTTTTTGGGGGGGGGAGTGTCACATTAAGTACTTTTTTTTTACCCCACTATAATAAATCATCTCCCAAAAACCCTTTGCCACTTTACATGTCCTCCACATATAATAAAAAGTACCTTCTGCTTCTTTACATTTCCAGCCTATACCTGACTGATTTGTACATTTCCGCTAGCTTATTCAGTGTCAGATACCATCTATAAATCATTTCCATAATTTTTTCTTTCAAAGCATAACGCGCTGTGAATTTTACATTTCAGCAATTTACCGTATTTTATGCTCTATAAGACTCACTTTTTCCCTCCTAAAAAGTAAGGGGAAATGTGTGTGCATCTTATGGAGCGAATGCAGGCTGCGCAGCTATCCCAGAATCCAGAACAGCAAGAGGGATTGCTGCTTTCACTGCGCAGCGATCCCTCTTGCTGTTCTGGCTTCTGAGATTCAGAATATTTTTTTTTCTTGTTTTCCTCCTCCAAAAACTAGGTGCGTCTTGTGGTCTGGTGCGTCTTATAGAGCGAAAAATACGGTGCCCCTGCCTCCATTGCCAGGGTGTGCAATACTGAACAGCATGGAGCCATCCTCTGATCTCTGCTGAGTGGTCATGTTTCCCTTGGGAGTTCAGACATGGCAGAGACTGATATATCGTTTATTTTACACCAGGATATATTCGGGACCAGAATAAAGCAAGGAATAAAGTCTAGACAAAGCCAGAGTGGAGTCCCTAAGATGGTTGGATGGCGCTTTGTACGCCTCCTTCTGGCAACTCCTGCAGCCCAGCTGGTGCCAAATGTCTTGCTCTGCTTTCCTTTGGACCACATCAGCCAGGCCGAGAGGGGGTCAGTCTTGCCCCACAGGAAGGTCACTTTGGTGCTGTAAACACAGTGGTTTGGCTTCATCCCCAGAGGAACACGCCATTTTCTTTCGAGGCAGACAGATGCCAACCTAGACTCCTAGGCGGAATCTACACACATAAGAAAAATAAAATTTATTAGATATTTTATAATTATAAGAAGAAAAACAGTAAAGAAAAACAATACATGAATTCAACAAACAATACATCAACAATATAAAAGAGGGGGGAAAAACAATACAATACAACAGTACACAATTTAAAAACAAAAAAGAAAACAAAAACACACATCCAAATTTTATATCTAAATCTTTCATTAGCTTATTTCCTCGACTTCCTCACACCTCCCTTTTTTGTATTCTAGTTCAAATTATCTGATTCAACAAATCCTTTCCCTTCTCTTCAATTTTTATTCTATAATTTATCCTGTCACAGTTTAACTTTAAATTTCCCACTTTAACACATTAACACTTAATATTCATATAATTCTTAATAACCCTTCTGCTAAAACCATATAGCTTCATTCCAATATACTTCTAACATTCAGCGCCACCCTCATCCCACCCTTTACCTTATCTTTACCTAAATAGTATCTGGTGGTATGTGCCTTAAATAATTGTTACTGCCTATTTTATAACAAATTTCAGGATGTTAGAGCTCTAGCATTATTGAAATAAAATGTTTGGAGTTCGATATTCTGCACACTATCAAGTGCTTCTCCCACCACTACTGGGCTAAACTTTGACACAAAATTGCAGCACATTTTAAAAGACTCATTGGCCATCAGATGCAGAGAAAACCCTGTCTGAAAACCCCCTGTAAAAATCTTCCCAGCATAGGAACAAACAAAACATTAGGAACAAACCAACAGTTAACACATATACTCCTTGCTCTGGTGAGTTATTTGTCCTACAAACTGTGCAACAGGTTTATCAATCTGCCCCTGGGTCTTGCCATTTTGCAGAAATTTAGCCATCCAAATTTAAATGAATGGAATTAAATTAATGAAGATTTTGATTCAATCTCAGCTAATCTTGTTATATTTCAAAAGGCAAAAGGGGGCCCCTTCTAAAATTCTAGTCAGCAGATCTGCACTGACCCTTAAAATGGTAGGGTTCTCACAATGTGAAAAATGAAAACCATGACAAAAGCTGCTTCAATAAAAGCACAATTTGTTTTTTTTCCCTGGAAGATATCAGAGATGAAACATGGCAGAGAGAGAGGGAGGAAGGACCCTGCTTTGTGACGAAAACAACACAAGTGTTTGATCTTGCACATTTTATTTCTAATTTCATTGTTCTCCACGATCCAATTCCCCACATGTAAATAACAAGATCTTGTGAGGTGGGTTTTTCTTTTAATTTCTAGAGCTAACAGCTGACCTGTCTTGAAAAGGAACCGAAGATATGGGAAATCACTTGAGAGTCAAATCCTTCTGAATGTAGTGGAAAATAATTCAGCAGGGCACACGACACAGAGCTGTCTCAGAGGACTGTATCAGAAATTACGGTCAGGTGCAAAATAGAACAGCTTCTTAAGCAATTGCACCAACTTCCGGACCATTTCTGACCACAGTTCAGAGTTTCCCTGATAGCATCAACTGCAAAGTTTCTAATTTAAACGAAGGTTTATGGAACTTTTCAATCAAGAAAATGGAGCGCTTAGTAAAATAAGTATGATAAAAGATTCAGAGAGGAACAGCTTAGACAAATTGCCAAGACAGGGCTTCAGTGCTCGAGTGAGAGTGTTCTCAGGCTCATCCCCTGCTTTTTGGCCAAGCTAGCGTGGAGACCTCCTGCTCTATATTCAGAAGAACCCACTGGGCTGCTCCATGGCGGGCTACCATTCTGGTGACAAAGGTGGGTCAAGTTAGATGCTCAGCTAAATCGGTTTTCCTAATGGCCTCCCCTCAGGTGGTGCCTGGGGGAAAGTGTGGGGTCACTGCTATCTGATGGACTTTAGGGAACATCACAGTAACTGACAGCAGTGGTTTTTACTCCAGCAGATACATCCAGGAACCTTCCCGACAGAAGGAAATAAGCTACAGAAGACTGAAGGAGCCAGTCGATTCCCATCCTGTGATTCAACAAATTGGGAAAACAAATTCTTATTTTCACTTGGCAACCTGCATTCATGAGGACAGACTGCGGGTGCAGACACCCAGGGAAGGACCAGGGATTCAGTACCGAGACAGCTTCATCCTCAGCTTTGGAGGAACGGATGCTTCGGTCGGTTCCCTCAAGACTTTCCTTCTGCTCTTACAAAAAGCTTCCTACCTCTGTTGGGTGGCATCTTCCTTCTTTTCTTCCAGGTCTTTAGCCCAAATCCAGCCAAGAGGAGCAACATTATGAATAAAATGATGAGAAAGGTCCAGCTCCAGATCCAATGCAGTCCGGGTTGATTGCCACCTGTAAAGATTGGATAAATAATAGTTTCTTCGTGCAAAATATTGGAAGACCTCTAAAATGTTGGGCAATACGTGCTCTGAAGGGAGAACCCACAGCTCATTGGTGGGTTGCATGGACCATAGCTGTCAACGTTTTCCTTTTTTAAAGGGAAATTCCCTTATTCCGAATAGGATTCCTTGCAAGAAAAGGGAAAAGTTGACAGCTATGGCATGGACAAGGGCCTCGGGCTAGAGCTGTGCACAAACAGCTTCTTGAAAGCTCCGACTTATCTGATGGGATCAGAGCTACCTCAGCAATATAGAAACTTATTTATGTATACAGCTACAGCCACAGGAAGATATTTGCCCAAAAATGGATAGAAGAAGTTCCGATGAGAAAAGAATGATTACAGAAAATAATGGGATATGCAGGAATGGCAAAAGTTACCGGAAGAATTAGAAATCAATACAACCTTTTTTTAATTAAGGAATGGAAATGGTTTATTGAATATTTACAAACAAATTGCAAACAGATCATTAAGACATTAGCAGGACTACAGCCGCAAGAAAGATATTTGCCCAAAAATGGAAAGAAGAAGAAGTTCCGACGAGAGATGAATGGTCACAGAAAACAATGGAATGTGCAGAAATGGAGAAACTTAATGGACAATCAAGAAAATGGAGTGCCTAGTAAAATAAGTATGATAAAAGATTCAGAGAGGAATAGCTTAGACAAATTGCCAAGACAGGGCTTCAGTGCTTGAGTGAGAGTGTTTTCAGGCTCATCCCCTGCTTTTTGGCCAAGCTAGCGTGGAGACCTCCTGCTCTATATTCAGAAGAACCTTCACGGCAGAAAGAAATAAGGTACAGAAGACTGAAAGAGCCAGTTGATTCCCATCCCGTGATTCAACAAATTGGGTAAACAAATTCTTATTTTGGGGGGAGAGACAGCAGGTGCAGACACCAGGGCTTCAGGGCTTCATTCTCAGCTTTGGAGGAACGGATGCTTCGGTCGGTTCCCTCAAGACTTTCCTTCTGATCTTACAAAAAGCTTCCTACCTCCTTAGGGAGACATCTTCCTTCTTGTCTTCCTGGTCATAATCCCAAATACAGCCAAGAAGAGGAGCAAAATGATGAGAAAACCCCACCTCCAATGCTGTATGAGTTGACGGTCACCTGTAAAGACTGGATAAAGAATAATTTTGTTTTTGTTTTTTTCAAAAAAGGTGCAAGATATTGGAAGACCACTAAAATGTTGCGCAACGCTCATTGGCGGAGCACGCATGTTGCACAGACAAGGGTCTCGGCTAGAGCTGTGCGCAACCAGCTTCTTGAAAGCCTCCACTTATCTGATGGGATCAGAGCTAGCTCAGCAATACAGAAACTTATTTATGTATACAGCTACAGCCGCAAGAAAGATATTTACCGAAAAATGGAAAGAAGAAGAAGTAGTTCCGACAAGAGAAGAATGGTCGCAGAAAACAATGGGATGTGCAGAAATGGAGAAACTTAACGGACAAATTAGGAAACCAACTTTTTATTAAGGAACAGAAATGGTTTATTGAACAAATTGCAAACAGACTAAGACATTAGCGGGATTACTGCAAAAATTTGCAGTTTTAAAAACAGATATAGAGGAATAAAATGAATATTGTGGGGCAAAAAAAAAAAAAGGTGTATGTTGGAATTTTAGGTGAAAAATTCACCAAAGGGTAAATGGTTAAGAAAACCCTCCCAGATTCACTCAGTGGTGAATCCATCTGCAGTAATCCATCTCCCATTACTGATCACTTCACCTGGTTCCTATTTCTTTCCTTGCTGTTTTCTCATTATTATATGTAGGTAAGGTAAAGGGACCCCTCACCATTAGGTCCAGTCATGACCGACTCTGGGTTGCGGCGCTCATCTCGCTTTATTGGCCGAGGGAGCCGGTGTACAGCTTCCGGGTCATGTGGCCAACATGACTAAGCCGCTTCTGGTGAACCAGAGCAGCGCACAGAAATGGCGTTTACCTTCCCGCCACTTTGACATGCTTTTGAACTGCTAGGTTGGCAGGAGCAGGGACCAAACAATGGGAGCTCACCCTGTCATGGGGATTTGAACCACCGACCTTCTGATCGGCAAGTCCTAGGCTCTGTGGTTTAACCCACAGCGCCTCCCATGTCTCAATTTTCATGTACTTAGAGGTTAATTATTATTATTACCATTATTATGTGGTTTATAAGCTATGCTGAGAGTGCTTGAATGGCTGTGAAATCCTTTCATTGTTAGAGAACTCCATTCATTGCCAAAGCTGCTGTTTTCCATGGAAAGAAAACCCACATGTCATAATCCCCAGATGTTTTCTCATGCCAGATGTTGGCTTGATGGCTGCCAATGACTGGCCTTCTTGCTGCTCTGAGAATGCAAGCTCAAATATTGGTTAGACAAAAACATAGCTGGGTCTGTGAAGTAGAAAAGAGGTTGAATGTTTTGGACTTTGTGAAAAAATCTATCCCACAGCAGGCTTGTTGGGATACACTATCTCTGGGTGTAATATATATATATAGATATCTAGGAAGACTTTCAGATAACAACTTTTATAAATATGCTTTTAAATATAATGCTGTTATCAGGATGAAAAGAGCCACATAAATGATGGCACAGGCAAAGAGGCCTGTGTTTTACAGCGTCTGTTATAGTTTTTGAAGCTTGTGAAAGCTGCAATTTTCAGATAAAAATTTTAACTTGCTTTTGAGGGTTGCTTTTAAAAGTATGTTTTGATGAATATTCTAGATTCCTTTGTAAACCACTAGCATTGTTCAATAAAGAGAGAGAGAGAGAAGAAACAGATAAGACAACACACGGAACTTCACCTGTTGGCTTTCTGCAATAATTGTGTAATTGTCCCCAACTGACCTCACCTTCCACCTCCTTCTCAGTTCTCTGTGGCCTTCTTGAATCCAATTATAGGCTTATTGATTTGTTTGTTAGAATTCTGTTTGAATTTTGCAAGCTGCTTATGAGGACCGATTCCTAAATTTGCAACGGTTCATGAATCTGTCTAGATCGGTTCTCGATCCATTCCAGTCCGGCTTCCGCGCTGGTCATGGGACCGAGACGGCTCTGGTCGCCCTAACAGATGATCTCTGCAGGCAGCTGGATCGAGGCGGGTCGGGGCTGCTGATTCTTCTAGACCTGTCAGCAGCCTTCGACCTGGTTGATCACGAACTCCTGAACCACCGCCTTGCCGACGTGGGGATCCAGGGCACGGCCCTTCAATGGCTGCGCTCGTTTCTCTCTGGTCGGGGACAGAGGGTGGCGCTTGGGGGGGAATTGTCATCGCGCCACTCCCTGGTGTGTGGAGTGCCTCAGGGTGCGATTCTTTCTCCGATGCTTTTAAACATCTTTATGCGCCCCCTCGCCCAGCTTGTCCGGAGTTTTGGGCTGGGTTGCCATCAGTATGCCGATGACACCCAACTCTATCTGTTGATGGATGGCCATCCTGACTCGGCCCCAGACACACTGACCAGATGTCTGGAAGCTGTGGTTGGATGGTTACGTGGGAGCCGGTTGAAGTTAAATCCTTCGAAGACAGAGGTCCTCTGGCTGGGACGGGGCGATATGGGATTGAGGGGGCAACTCCCATCTCTTGTGGGGGTGCAATTAGTGCCAGCATCGTCCGTTAAGAGTTTGGGTGTAATCTTCGATACCTCCCTCTCTATGGAGGCGCAGATTATAGCTATAACAAAGGCAGCATTTTTTCATCTCCGCCAAGCTAAGCAGTTGGCTCCTTATCTCCCTCGCCCTGACCTAGCCACTGTGATCCACGCGACAGTCACCTCCAGACAGGATTATTGTAACTCGCTCTACGTGGGGCTGCCCTTGAGACTGACCCAGAAACTCCAGCGGGTACAGAATGCCGCAGTGAGACTCCTTATGGGGTCGTCGCTGGGAGATCACATTCATCCGGTACTATACCAGCTACACTGGCTCCCGGTGGAGTACAGGATCAGGTTTAAGGTGCTAGTTTTAACCTTTAAAGCCCTATACGGCCTAGGACCCTCGTACCTACGGGACCGCCTCTCCTGGTATGTCCCACAGAAGAACTTACGGTCTGCAAATAAAAATATCCTGAAGATCCCAGGCCACAGAGAGGTTAGGCTGGCCTCAACTAGAGCCAGGGCCTTCTTGGCCGCAGCTCCAATCTGGTGAAATGCTCTGTCACAAGAGACTAGGGCTCTGCGGGACCTGACATCTTTCCGCAGGGCCTGTAAGACAGAGCTGTTCCACCAGGCCTTTGGTCAGGGCGCAGCCTGACCCCCTCCTCTGGCAATCTGCACAGAATCTTGCTTAATGGTTGCCATCAATTTGATTTTGATTAATTTTTATAGTGAAAGGTTTTTAGAATGTTGGATTGTTTTGATTGTTGTTAGCCGCCCTGAGCCCAGCTTTGGCTGGGGAGGGCGGGGTATAAATAAAATTTTTTATTATTATTATTATTATTATTATTATTATTATTATTAGTTTTCCATTTGAAAAATTTAAAATCTTTCCAATTCACTGACTCCATGATAAGGCTCATTTTGAAATTAAAATGGAAGGGAAGTGTTGGGTGTTCAGCACCCCAATCAACTACCCAGCTAATGCATAATGAGGAAGGGGAGGAGGACAAATAACTGTTCAGCTTTCAATGTGTTTTATGCGCTTTTAAAGATTAAATTAAATTTTTTTTTTAATTAAGTGGTTCTTCAGTTTTCTAAATAAAATAGAGAGTTGCTCACCTTCAGTTTGGCAGATGTGCAGCAAGTTGGAGGAGATGCTTTTCTGATCTGCTGGATTGGTGACCAGGCAGGTGATGTTGGGCTCTGAAGAGTTGAGCTTCCAGAACAGGTGGAGATTGTTGCCATTGCCAGAGAGGTGATATGACTTTGAACCATCTTCTAAGTCCCTGAAGGCATCTCCTCCTTTCCAGGAGATGTTGAATTCTCCCTTTCCAGGCACCTGACACTGCAGGGTCACATTGCAGCCATCTGGGCTCCTGGAGACAACTTGGTAGAGGATTTTTGGTTCTGGAGCTGGTTCTGTGGAAAAACATATGAAAAGCTCATACGTTTCCAAGCACAATTCAAAGTGTTGGTGCTGACCTTTAAAGCCCTAAGCAGCCTCAGCCCAGTATACCTGAAGGAGCGTCTTCACTCCCATCATTCAGCCTGGACACTGAGGTCCAGCTCCAAGGGCCTTCTGGCAGTTCACTCATTGCAAGAAGTGAAGTTACAGGGAACCCGGCAGAGGGCCTTCTCAGTGGTGGCGCCCGCACTGTGGAACGCCCTCCTGTCAGATGTCAAGGAAATAAACAACTATCTGACTTTTAGAAGACATCTGAAGGCAGTCCTGTTTAGGGAAGCTTCTAATGTTTGATCTTGCATCATGGTTTTAGTATTCTTTTGGGAGCTGCTCAGAGTGGCTGGGGAAACCCAGTCAGATGGGTGGGGAATGAATGAATGAATGAATGAACGAATAAATAAATAAATAAATAAATAAATAATAATGTGTCTTCCATGGCTGTCAGCGACATCACTGCTGAAGGAGAAAAAGGCAGGCTCTTTTTCCAGGTTCTATTCCCAATAAATAGACACAGATGAATAAAGAATTACTTACCATACACAGAGAGGTGGAAGGTGTAATCTTCATACTGTGTTGAAGTGAACTTCACTCTAATGGAATATATGCCACTGTCATCCATTTCCAAGTCTTTGATCCTCAGGGTGGTATCATTGGCCATCTCCAATCTTGGCCCAAACCTGTCCTTGGGATTTGGCCTTTCCAGTCTTTCTTCCCTCAACTCAGCCACCTGAAATTTCAAACCATTTCTCCCCTGGAAATACCACTCGACTGTCTTCAGTGTTTCCGCTTGGGGGATATTTACAGGGAGCAACACACAGCCTCCCAGGATCCCATTCAACTTCTCCTTGTGGGGATTCTGTACTCTGATACTTGCAGTACCTTAAAAAGTTCAAGGAGTTGGAAAAAAAGGAAGGAAAAGGGTCAAAGTCAAAGAAAGGGACAGTGTCTCTCAGAATCACTGATTTAAAGCTTTGCCGAATGTATGGATTTATTCGTTATTTTTACCTAACCAAATGTATAAACCACTTGATTTTAAATGGGAAAAAACCCCTTTCAAAATAACAAAGTTAAAAGCAGGTATTTTAAAAAGTCAAGATATAATTAAAACAAATGCAAGCTGGGGCTTCCGGTTCATGCCAAATTCTGTATGTCTGGGTAAGGTTGCCTGGATGGAGAGGTTTTAAGCATTAAGGACACCTGTCTGATGCCAAGTAGCAGGGAGTTCCGAAGTCTAGGTTCTTCCTACATTAAAAGATTGATTTCTTGCAGGTGCAAACTGAATGGCACCAGTAAGTAGTACCAATGGCACCAGTAAGTAGTACCAATTCAAGAGCCTGTATGGGGCAAGGTGATCCTTCACATAAACTGATCTCAAGCTATTGCGGGCTTTATGTACCAGTAGTAATGCCTTAAATTTAGTCCCATAACATAACGCCAGCCAATGCAGATCTCTGAGGAGAGGTGTGAAATGTGGCCAGGGTCTTATATCAGCAGCTATACACTAACTGCAGCTTTTAGTTCAAGCGCAAGAGGAGACCCACTCAGAGTGCACTGGATATCATTATTCAATTCTGAAAGGTGCTTTGTCAGACTGCAGAAGCATCATTGCAAACTGCCTTTTTGAACACAAAGCAGCCTGATATTTGCCTTCAAGAATAAACCCAGGACTGAGTCCTTGAAGGATCGCTTGCGGGGCCAGCTTTCCCCAGCTAAAGCTGAAATGAAATTTCCTGCAAAGAAGAATCCCTCCATTTTGAGAGGAAGAAAACCGAGGCATCTCGCTCTATTCCCACCCTAAAATTCACTTGCTTGAGAAGGAAGCAGTACTGTTTCAAACGATTTTATAGTCGGCGGCCTCTGCATCCATCCATTACAGAACAGCGAGTTTCCTGGCTGCATCCCCTCTGTTGTTTACGCTCTGCTGCTATTGTAGCTTATTTTAGACATATCAAATAACAGAGCCATGAAGGGATTGTGAGGCCGCTTCAGCAGACAGGGAGCCCTTCTACACAAACGTCTTTTCCTGGAAAAACACGCGCATATCACCTTATCAAGCCTTGAAGGACTTACCAGAGGGAGAAGAAAGCAAAGACAGAGTCAGAAGAAAGAGCTCCAGGCTTCGTTTGCAGCCATTCGCAGCCCCCTTTCGCCTGCCGCGTGGAGGACTCCTCTTCAAGACACACAGACATTGGTCCTTCATCGTAAATCCATTCAGAGGATGGGACTGAAAGCTGTGTGAAGTGATGAGAGGTTGAGCATTTTTAGGAGGAGAAAAATTGAGAGCTCATTTTCTCTGTGTTCCGAAAAGAGGAAGGTGGGGGCGTTTATGGAGAGGAGAGGTGTGGTTACGAGCTGGCAGCCATCCCCTTTTTTCCGACCTCCAGCTGGTTTTAGCTCATTCTTTGCAGAGTCCGCCAATGCACAGAATAATAGAATTGTAAGCACCGGGAGAGACCCCAACAGTCCAGCTCTAGTGCCCAAATGAGAGGTATCTCCTTTCAAGTCTCTTAGAGTTCCTGCCCTCTGTCTTCACCAGAGATGGAGATAAATGCATTCCCCCCATACCCCATGAGCCTCTCTGCATGTCACGCCCATTCCCAGACCTGCTTTGTGTGTAGAGCAACTCCCTCGTTTGCAAAGGCCAAATTCACATTCATTCCCCAGCCTGTTTTGCCTCTCTTCTCGCTCACCACCAGCACGTGGTCCTCAGGTTGATCAACGTTTCCCATCCCTGTTTTAAGCCGAACAGGCTCCCATCTTCTTTCTCTGGCTCCACTTTCATAAATTCCCTTCACTTTCCAGGGCTGATGTAAAGCTTCAAAATTCCAGCTGATCACCACCATTAAGAACTCTGTGAAAAGTGCCCCGGGGCATGTGCAAAGGGCTTTCCCATACTTGCATAGCAGCAAAAGATTCCGCCCTAAGGAACACCCTCCCATCAGATTTCAAGGAAATAAACAACGATCTGACTTGTAGTAGACATCTGAAGGCAGCCCTGTTTAGGGAAGTTTTTAATGTTTGCTGTTTTATTGTGCTTTTAATATTCTGTTGGGAGCCGCCCGGAGCGGCTGGGGAAACCCAGACAGATGGGCAGGGTATAAATAATACATTGTTATTATTAATACAGTTTTCTTTTTCTTTTTAACCACGAATACCACACAAACATAAAAAACGGGCATTTCCTTTTTAACGTGTTTCCTAAAGATTTATGAGCTGCCTTTCAGCTTATGCACATAAATGAAACCTATGAACAAGAATCTTCTCCTTTTAATTAAAAATGGACACACATATAAACAGCAGCCCAGCCGACAAACCTCAAAAGGCACAGTGATAATATGAACCTGATTTAGAAGAACATGGATTTTTTAAATAAAAAGGACAGCAATGATTGATATAGTTTATTGATATGATGATGATGATGATTATTTCCATGTATTGTTGTTGTTGTTTAGTAGTTTAGTTGTGTCCGACTCTTCGTGACCCCCTGGACCAGAGCACGCCAGGCACTCCGGTCTTCCACTGCCTCCCGCAGTTTGGTCAAACTCATGTTGGTAGCTTTGAGAACACTGTCCCACCATCTCGTCCTCTGTTGTCCCCTTCTCTTTGTGCCCTTCATCTTTCCCCACATCAGGGTCTTTTCCAGGGAGTCTTCTCTTCTCATGAGGTGGCCAAAGTCTTGGAGCCTCAGCTTCACGATCTGTCCTTCCAGTGAGCACTCAGGGCTGATTCCTTCAGAATGGAGAGGTTGGATCTTCTTGCAGTCCATGGGACTCTCAAGAGTTTTCTCCAGCACCAGAATTCAAAAGCATCCATTCTTTGGCGATCAGCCTTCTTGATGGTCCAGCTCTCACTTCCATACATCACTACTGGGAAAACCATAGCTTTAACTATACGGACCTTTGTTGGCAAGGTGATGTCTCTGCTTTTTAAGATGCTGTCTAGGTTTGTCATTGCTTTCCTCCCAAGAAGCAGGCGTCTTTTAATTTCGTGACTGCTGTCACCATCTGCAGTGATCATGGAGCCCAAGAAAGAAAAATATCTCCCTGGCTCTATTTCTTCCCCTTCTATTTGCCACTGTAAAAGATCTTGAGGTGGTTTAAATTCGACATTCCCTAGAAGCTGCAGAATTAAAACAGCAGCGTGGGAGCTGCAGTCGAGTCACATCTGGAGGATGGATGTGGCTGGACTGCAGCTCCCATCAGCCCCCACCAGCACCCCATGACTGAGCCAGGGCTGATGGGAGTTGTAGTCCAACATCATCAGAAGGGAAGAAAGTAGCAGCAAAGCAAGGAGGAAAGTAAACTAGCAAAGCATGAGCTATGAAGTAGTGTTATGAGAATTATAAGGTCTAAGTTATAAAATAAATGTTCATAAATGTACCAGGCAAACACATACATAAATATATAAACCACATGTCTGAAACAGAACAGGAAAGGAGTCCTGAAACCATTTTGACTCTCCCAAATTGACCTCAAATGTTTCTCTGCAAGGAGGAAGGAAATGGGAACACCTACCCATTGTCCCTTTGCTCACAAATCCTGTCTTAAGGGCATGTCTGTGTATGGATGGTGTGAGCTTGTGGCTTGGATTCAGGAACTGAGTATTTACCATCACAAAAGAATGGCCAGACTGCCAATGTAATTCAATCATTGACCATTATCAGGTACCCTGGCAGACAGGTTTTCTGCTGTAGACCGCCCCTTCAGTGATGTATATATGATGTATTGTGAGGTGGTCTTGAGCTACAGGGTGGCAATTTCAAAAGTCTGTATAAGGGCTTGCACACCATCGTTCTGGGTTCCTCCTCCTTCCTGCATGTGCTGAGTGAGGACCATGTTGCAACAGCTGAATAAAGATCAGGCTTACTAGCTGCTTTGCTTCTCAATATTCTCTGCTTGGCCTCTGTTATTCTCTCCTACAAATAGGGAACCCACTTAAGGACTCTATACAGGCTCTTGGATACCCCATAAGGGAAACGGAGCAGGTTTTTCTTATAACAGTAGTACCTGAGTTCACCCTTCATGGATCATCTTCTGTGGTTCTCTGGGGGCAGCTGAGGACATGCTAGGATCTGTCTGTCATGGACACTTCCATCCCAGGATGACCTGTATTCAGAGGCATCCTACCTTGAACAGCGGAGGGAGAACGTAACCATCGTGGCTGGCAGCCACAGAGAACCTTCTCCTCCACAGATTTGTCCAATCCACTTTTACAACCATCCAAGCTGGTTCCCCTGCTGAATCTGGTGCACAGCCTTATCTATTTCTGCGCTCAAGGTAGCTATATTTTTAAAATTTAGAAACCCACAATAGGGTGCTAATGCTTTTCATTTGGGCAGCTAAAAGATGAGAAACAGGTGTGCAGGTTTCCAGGTACTCCAGCATCAAGCAAAGGACAGCTGGTGTGTGGGAGAAATTTGCCTGCAGGTGTAGCCATCTCTGTTTACATGTTGCAAAAGATTAAGGAGGGAGGAGCAGGCAGGCATTCAAATGAGGCTGCATGAAGCATCCTTCAGATATCAGTTTGCACTCAGGCCTCTTAAAAAGGTAAAGGGACCCCTGACCGTTAGGTCCAGTCGCGGACGACTCTGGGGTTGCGGTGCTCATCTTGCTTTATTGGCCGAGGGATCCGGCGTACAGCTTCTGGGTTATGTGGCCAGCAGACTAAGCTGCTTCTGGCAAACCAGAGCAGCACACAGAGATGCCGTTTACCTTCCCGACGGAGCAGTACCTATTTATCTACTTGCACTTTGACATGCTTTCGAACTGCTAGGTTGGCAGGAGCAGGCACCGAGCAACGGGAGCTCACCCCGTCGCAGGGATTCAAACCACCAACCGTCTGATCGGCAAGTCCTAGGCTCTGTGGTTTAACCCACAGCGCCACCCACGTCCCTAGGAAGGCCTCTTAGGAAGCAGCAATCTCTCTCTCACACACAGAAGCTGTTTCTCTGCCCCTAAAATAAAAAAACCAGCCATCATCCCTCAGACCTCTGCTCCATCCTTAGGCGAAACACACAAAAGTGATTCACTTGTGATGTTCACTTAGAGCTTATCCACACCTACGCTTTCCAGAGATCCACATTTTAAAGGATTTCCATGCCTGCACAAGGTTTCCCCATGAAAACCCACTCTCTGAAGCTGAATCAGAGCAAATGTCAATCCGGGTCTTCCACGGACAGATGTTTGCTCTGGTCGTAGGGAAAGATCTGGAGCAAAGAAGAAAGAATCAACACAGAATCAGGGTTGTAGAGTGGGAAGGGACCATTAGGGTCATCTAGTCCAACCCCCTGAAATGCAGGAATCTTTCACCCAATGTGGAACTTGAACCCACAATCCTGGGATTAGAAGTCTCCTGCTTTAATGACTGAGCTATGCGCACACCCTTCCACACTTGCGCACGTGTACCAGAGACAGTGTGCGCCTGTGTTCTGTTCGGTGGGTGGAGAAGCCTGTGGAGGATCCTTTGGAAGTGAAACTTCTCCTTCCAGTATTCCTGATCCCAAGCGCAATGCTGGCACAGAAGGAAAAACCCCTCCTCTGCAAAATAATGTATTTTTATGCTATAGCCACAAGGTTTGCCAACAAAGGTCCGTATAGTCAAAGCTATGGTTTTCCCAGTAGTGATGGATGGAAGTGAGAGCTGGACCATCAAGAAGGCTGATCGCCGAAGAATTGACGCTTTTGAATTCTGGTGCTGGAGGAGACTCTTGAGAGTCCCATGGACTGCAAGAAGATCAAACCTCTCCATTCTGAAGGAAATCAGCCCTGAGTGCTCACTGGAAGGACAGATCCTGAAACTGAGACTCCAAGACTTTGGCCACCTCATGAGAAGAGAAGACTCCCTGGAAAAGACCCTGATGCTGGGAAAGATGGAGGGCCCAAGGAGAAGGGGACGACGGAGGACGAGATGGTTAGACAGTGTTCTCGAAGCTACAAACATGAATCTGACCAAACTGCGGGTGGCAGTGGAAGACAGGAGTGCCTGGCGTGCTCTGGTCCATGGGGTCACGAAGAGTCGGACACGACTGAACGACTAAACAACAACAAGCCACAAGGTGGCAGCTCCTGAATGAAAAACATAGCAGAAAAGACGTGCCAAACTTGTGTAGCTTCCTCAGCGTGCAGGTTCTTAGCAGTGCAGTTTTGTGCTGGAAGAAATTCAGACAGACTCCAACTCTTCAGTCAGTTGAGTCCTTTACTGACAGGACCAAAGCATCTCTAGGCCGTCATCTTTCCCACTAGAAGCTCTGTGATGCTTCCACAATATTAACACGTCACTGCCATCTAGAGGGGCAACTCAGTAATGCAAGAAAAGTGGGATAAAAAATTGGAGGCTTTCAGCAAGACGTTACAGGCCATGCACTGATTGGAAAGGAAGCAGTTTGTCCACCTTAAAATTTTTGCAGGTGCAAACGGTATTGCGACTAGGGTCACCTTCATACCATACAGTTAAAATTCTGAGATACCACTTGAAATATACTTGGAGTCAAGAGTGGATTTCATGCTCTTTATTCGGCTCATAGTGGTGAGGAGGAATGGAAGTTCCCCCAGAATGTCTGCCTTATATACATTATTTACACAATGGGCCCCACGTGATTGGCTAATTCCAGGATTCTCCTGTAGGCCAATCAGGTTGCAGATTGACTTCCACCTGGAGCTGGATTGGGTGGCTCCTGTGGACCAATCAGACTGCTGCATTCTGAAACCTATTGTTCTAGGACCAATCAGACTACTGCATTTTGGATTCTATTCAACTCAGTACATCACACCACTTTAACCGATCGCCTCCCCACTCTAGGAAGTGTAGTTTATAAAGGGGGCAGCTAAAAAAGCCAATGCAATTCTGGGCTGCATCAATAGGAGTATAGCATCTAGATCAAGGGAAGTAATAGTGCCACTGTATTCTGCTCTGGTCAGACCTCACCTGGAGTACTGTGTCCAGTTCTGGGCACCACAGTTCAAGAAGGACACTGACAAACTGGAACGTGTCCAGAGGAGGGCAACCAAAATGGTCAAAGGCCTGGAAACGATGCCTTATGAGGAACGGCTAAGGGAGCTGGGCATGTTTAGCCTGGAGAAGAGGAAGTTAAGGGGTGATATGATAGCCATGTTCAAATATATAAAAGGATGTCACATAGAGGAGGGAGAAAGGTTGTTTTCTGCTGCTCCAGAGAAGCCGACACGGAGCAATGGATCCAAACTATAAGAAAGAAGATTCCACCTAAACATTAGGAAGAACTTCCTGACAGTAAGAGCTGTTTGACAGTGGAATTTGCTGCCAAGGAGTGTGGTGTTGTCTCCTTCTTTGGAGGTCTTTAAGCAGAGGCTTGAAAACCATATGTCAGGAGTGCTCTGATGGTGTTTCCTGCTTGGCAGGGGGTTGGACTCGATGGTCCTTGTGGTCTCTTCCAACTCTATGATTCTATGATTCTATGATTCTAAGTGTTAGGAGATCCCTGTTCCCCCTCCCTGAACTACATTTCGCAGAGTTCTTTGGAAACTGGCCCTTCCCTGTCGCAGCCATGTGGTTAATGGAACGCTTTCCCAGGCAGGTTTGGCTGGTGCCAACTTTGTCATCATTTCAGTACCACAAAAAAACATGTTCTGTTTATTACTTTATTTCTTACCTTGATTGTAAATCGCTTTGGGGCTTTCTCCCCCATCTCTATATGAAGTTCCTCTCTATATATGAAGTTGCACTGGTCTGTTGTCACACTGTTGTTTTACATCATCAGAGAACCCTACCTCTCCTGCGAAGATTCAGTTGAACCCATGGATAACACAATCCCATTTATTTCAATGAGTCTGCTCCAAGTTACTTTAATGAACCCTATCAAGCACTTTAATCGTTGATTAAACTTTGAGACAAACCAGTGCAATTGGGACACACAAACAACATTTGAGTGCCTTCAAAGGCACGGCTTAGTCATGAATCCGAAGCAAAGTGCCCTGACACCATCACAAACAATAACATAATTGGAAATGGTTGGGTTTGGTGGTGTAATAAACAAAAATCTGCCCTTATGGGGGACACAAGAGCCCTTATAGAGTCCTTTGTAGGTTCTCCATCGGTAGGAGAAAATAACAGAGGCCAACCAGAGAATATTGAGAAGCAAAGCAGCTAGTAAGCTTGATCTTTATTGAACTGTTGCATCAGGGTTCTCCCTTCACACACAAGAAGGAGGAGGACCCAGAACAAAGGTGTACCTGCCCTTTATAGACATTTTAAATTCCCTGACCTGGAGCTCAAGGCCACCCCTCCATACAGCATACATACATCACAGAAGGGGTGTAACCCAAGACCACCCTCCCACACACAAACATCATACCTACATCACAGAGAAGGTGGTCTACAAGAGAAGTTGGAATGTTGTTTTTCCTGTCTGCCAGGTTATCTGATCATGCCTTATCTGATTGCCTTTCCTGGTAGCCTGCCCATTCCTTTGAGATGGTGATTGCCCAATTCCTGCCCTCCCTCCTTGCAGAGAAAACACTTGGTCAGTTTGGGAGTCAAATTGGTTTCAGGGCGGTCTTCCTGTGCTGCTCCAGACGTGTGGTCCCCATATCCATGTACCTGCTAGATTGGTACATTTATGGATATATATATAAGGGTAAAGGGACCCCTGACCATTAGGTCCAGTAGTGACCGACTCTGGGGTTGCAGTGCTCATCTCGCTTTATTGGCCGAGGGAGCCCGGTGTACAGCTTCCGGGTCATGTGACCAGCATGACTAAGCCGCTTCTGGCGAACCAGAGCAGCGCACGGAAATGCCGTTTACCTTCCCGCTGGAGCGGTACCTATTTATCTACTTGCACTTTGACGTGCTTTCGAACTTCTAGGTTGGCACGAGCAGGGACCGAACAACGGAAGCTCACCCCGTCACGGGGATTCGAACCGCTGACCTTCTGATCGGCAAGTCCTAGGCTCTGTGGTTTAACCCACAGCACCACCCGCGTCCCGAATATATATATATATATATATATATATGCAGGTTTTGGTGTCCTCGGGTGTCTTCCCGTGTAAAAGTTGGGGTGTCTAGGCGACGTTTCACACATCTCAACAGCCTACACCCCAAAATACAATTCACTATGGAAATAGAAGCCAACAACCAACTTCCCTTCCTTGACGTCCTAATCTACAAAAAACCTGATGGCTCCCTAGGACACACTATCTACCGGAAAAAAACACACACCAACCGCTACTTACATGCACAATCACACCACCACCCTGCACAAATAAACTCCGTAGCCAAGACTCTCATCTCCAGAACCAAACGCCTGGCTGACGAAGACCACTTGACAACTGAGTTACAGAATCTCTCAAATGTGTTAATTGCCAATGGATACCAGCAAAACAGGGTTACGAAGCTAATCCAAAAAGAAACACCCCCCAAAAACCAAGACACAGAAGAAAACATTGGCATAGCCCTCCTTCCTTATATCAAGGGCACTACAGATAAAATTAGCAAAATCCTCCATAAACACAATATCAAAACAGCCTTTTGCACCAACCAAAAAATAGCCAATATCCTCAGAAACCCCAAGGATAAAATTCAGTTGGAAAACCAAGGGGTCTATGAAATACCCTGCAAAGTCTGCCCAGCCACGTACATTGGACAAACAAACAGACGAATAAATGCACGTATCGCAGAACACAAGAATGCCGTCAAAAAAGAAGAAAAAACTTCCTCTCTTTTCCAACACATGAAAGAAACAGGACACGAAATTAATTTTGCAGATTCCAAATTGCTCTTTAACATGGAACATCACCACAAGAGAATAATCATGGAAGCCATCGAGATAGAGAAACACCCTCACAACATGAACAAGCGTGACGACACATCCCGCTTGCCAGACATCTGGAAATTAGCCCTCCCCACAAAATCTGACACCAGATCCAGAGGCACACAGAACGCCATCACCAATCAACCACACCAGACCCAAACCCAGACCCTCTCCACAGATAAATTACAGATACCATCCAGTAGCCAAACCAGGGTGGCACCTCCGGATGCTGCACCCCCCTGCAATCCCTACACAGATCTGGCTGGCACAGGCCACAAAACCACAGCTCGCCCCTATACACGAAGCCAAGCCAGAGCACAACCAAGTGCAGTACAGCCATCTTCTCAGAAAAACTCTTCACAAAGTTCAAGAGTTCAAGACACGAAGGCTTTAGCAACTAATCCACACCTAATGACCCACCTAAGCGGGATTCAGGAAATCACTCAAGAAATCACTCAAGATATCCCTCAAGTAATTAAGGAACAAAAGAAGAAAAGGCACACTAGCCTGGGAACCTCCTCTCTGCCCAGAACATTGGAGGCTATACACCACACCTCCTCAACAGTATTTATAGGAACTCAAACACTGAGATCCTGCTCTGTTCCAGTAACAAGAAGCCGAAAGCACCAGCCTGAAGATGACGAGTGAGACCTCGTCGAAACGTCGCCTAGACACCCCAACTTTTACACGGGAAGACACCCGAGGACACCAAAACCTGCATTCCTGTACCCGTGAAAATCTACGAAAGCATATATATATATATATATATATATATATATATGAGACCTTAATTTTTTTATTTCAGTGGTGTACCTATGGCCCCCAGTTTGAGAGTGAATTACTCAGTTTGGGAGGGCAGGGGCAGAACAGAAAATGGGGTTTGCAGCACACAGCTGCACTAAAGCACACCGGTTTGGAGTCAATCAGGTAAGGCTGGATTTGGGGGTATATCTATGGCCCTTGGTTGACTGTCAATCACTCAGTTTTGGGATTGCAGAAAGCAGGGTTTGTGGCACAAAATGCCATCAAACCAGCACTCCACTTTGACACCAGTTTGGAGGCAACCTGACAAGGTTGGGTTTTCAGCCATTTGCTTGTGACCCCGGTTCAAGTGACAATTACCTAGCTCGGGGGGGGTGGTGGCACAAAACGTGGGGCGCAAATCAGCACAAAACTAGCGCTGAACTTTGGCATCAGTTTTTTTTTTTTGCGGGGTGTTCAGTTTCAGAGCTAACAGCCTGCCACTCCTCCTTTCCCAGCCAGACACTACTAGCTCAGATGAAGAGAGAGAGTTGGAAGGCAGCCAAGGTGAAGCTGGGCTGCAAACAGATAAGATAGGCTCGGAAACTCTGTCCACTGACAGTGGGGAAGGGCCAATCCAGACTCTCAGTCCTTGCACCCAGTGCTGGGAAAGGCTCAGAGAAGAGCGGAAGAGGAGGGGTAGAAAGGCGAGTGTCACAGTCCGGTTCACGGGTGATCGAAGTCCCAACTGGGCATGTTGGGACGAGAAGGTGCAAGAAGGTGGGGTGGGAGCAGGAACAGGAGTCCAGAAGCCAGGAGTCAGGAAGCCGAGAGTCTGGGGGTCAGAGAGCGGGAGTCAAGAAGCCAAGGGTCCAGGGAGACTTCCGGGTTGGCGCCTCTGGCAATGGCGGATTTCCTCTGATCAGGAGGAATCCGCTCCTTGGAAATTAGGGTCTTACCGCCACGGCGAGGCGGAGACCCATTAGAAACCATGGGCGGAAGAAGCCTGTGGACTTGGGATTCGGCAGGTACCTTTTGCGCCTCCCCTACTCACGGGGAGACCCGGTTTTGGGGCTCCGGAGCGAAGTGGGGTGAGTGGCATGGTACATCGAATCAACCGCTTCTTTCAAGGAGTGAAGCTGCATTGCTGTTGCCAGAAAGCGTCGACTTTTCTTGTGGACATTTGGACTCTAAGTAACTACTAGTAAGTAAAACAGAAAATTGGATTTTTTAAACATCGTAATTTGGCATTGAAACGGGAAGGTCTAAACAGGAAGTCCGCCTTCTGTTTTGTAAACAGATCAAAGCAAAGACGTCGCAAGCTAAAGCCTGGGAAAAGTATTTTGTAAAATATTAAACTTTCATCATTTAAGATATCGAACCCCCCCTTGGAAGCAGGAGAAGAGGGGGGAATTCTTTGTGGACTGTTTAAACCTGCAGGAGAGTGAGTGAGACGAGATAATGTACCACTGTTTCGAGCCTGGGATCGGGCTGTCAAAAAGTTTGACGATCGGAGAGAATCAATAACTGGGAATGGAATACATCCTGATGGATCAAGAAGCAAGGAGTCACAATGTCAGGGGTCCGAGGATCAAAAAGCAAGGAGTCACAAAGTCAAGGGTCCGAGGATCAAGAAGTGAGGAGTCATGAAGTCAGGGGCTGAGGATCAAGAAACAAGGAGTCCAGGAGCCAAACGCAGCAAGGCAGGGAACGTGTTGCTCTGGCGAAGAGCCAAAGGGAAATGCTGACCTTATATCCTTTCCCAGTTCTTGCCACCAGGTGCTTTGAGTTACCAATTGGCCTCACCTGTGAGGCCGTGCCTTGCTTCTTCACAACAAACTTAGGAAGGCCCCAGTCCTGCAAAGTCCTACTGGTCACAGGGCCTGGCTCCTGCACGCACTCCTGACAGTGAGGTTCTGGGGCCGTTCTTGTTGGAGGCAGGGTTCTGATTCAGACTAGAGCATCTATCGTTGCTGAGAGGGAGTGCAAAGCTCCAGATGTTTGCTTCTGTAAATAAAACTATCTTGAACTGACGGGAGTCTTGTTACTGCTGGTCAGCTGGCTCGTTTCCAGGGATCGTTATGGGGGTCACATGAGATGAATGAGCTGTCTTTGTGCATCTCCTCCTTTTCCTTTTTTAAAAATAAATATTTTTATTAGCAATTTCAATATAACAACTTATCAAAACATATAATCATTATTTCCCCCCACCCCAACCCCCCTCCCCTCCCCCAGAGACTTCCCTCAGCTCCTCTCTCTGATTTCTCAGCACATATTATTCTCTGCGTACTGTAAAGGTAAAGGTAAAGGTACCCCTGCCTGTACGGGCCAGTCGTGTCTGACTCTAGGGTTGTGCGCCCATCTCACTTAAGAGGCTGGGGGCCCGCGCTGTCCGGAGACACTTCCAGGTCACGTGGCCAGCGTGATGAAGCTGCTCTGGCGAGCCAGCACAGCACACGGAAACGCCGTTTACCTTCCCGCTATAAAGCGGTACCTATTTATCTACTTGCACTTAGGGGTGCTTTCGAACTGCTAGGTGGGCAGGAGCTGGGACTGAGCAACGGGAGCTCACCATGCCGCAGGGATTCGAACCGCCGACCATGCGATCGGCAAGTCCTAGGCACTGAGGTTTTACCCACAGCGCCACCCGCGTCCCTTGTGCATACTGTAAAATTGTCTAAATCCTTATATTATCTTTCTACTATGCTAACAATCAATAAAATTGTGTATGTTTATTCAAAACCTGCCAAGGAGTCCAATTCATTTTGGGTTTTTTTAAATTAAATTGTAAAAAGTTCCTATTCTTCTTTGAAATCACAGTTGTCCTTATCTCGCAATTTGTATGTCAATTTACCCAACTCTACATAGTTCATCAATTTCTCTTGCCACTGTTCATTTGTCGGGGTTTCCTCATTCTTCCACCCTTGTGCAGTCAAGACTCTTGCCGCTGTTGTAGCATACGTAGATAAGTTCTCCCTAATAAAAATGCTTCTGGTTTTTTTGCAAATGTCATTTTGAACATTTTCTTCAATTCATTATATATCATTTCCCAAAATCATTTCCTTTTTCATAGCCACTGGTGGGGTGGCATTGCATAAAAAGCTAAAGGGACCCCTGACCATTAGGTCCAGTCATGGCCGACTCTGGGGTTGTGGCGCTCATCTCGCTTTATCGGCCAAGGGAGCCGGCGTACAACTTCCAGGTCATGTGGCCAGCATGACTAAGCCGCTTCTGGCAAACCAGAGCAGCGCACAGAAACACCGCTTACCTTCCTGCCAGAGTGGTACCTATTTATCTACTTGTACTTTGACGTGCTTTTGAACTGCTAGGTTGGCAGGAGCAGGGACAGAGCAACGGGAGCTCACCCCGTTGCGGGCATTCGAACCACCGATCTTCTGATCAGGAAGTCCTAGGCTCTGTGGTTTAACCCACAGGGCCACCTGCGTCCGTGGCATTGTATACCTGGCTTCAATTTGAAGCTCCTGCTGCCGAGCTTGCAATGTGCCCAACTTCCTTCTGCCTTGCCACTGCCCAATTGGTAAGCAGTGGCGATGTGTGGCATTGGAAAGTCAACCACCTCACCACTTCCTGCTGGGCACTGCTGCCAATCACACCCTGACCATATGTCTAATTTAAACCCTGATTTTCATAGAATCATTGAATTGTAGAATTGGAAGGGACCCCAAGGCTCGTCTAGCCGCTAGCCCAAACCCCTACAATGCAGGAATAACATCTAAAGAACTGATGGCAGATGACAGTTTAACCTCTGTTAAAAAACCTCTAATGAAGGAGAGCCTGCCGCCGTCTGAGGTTTTCCATTCTGATGTCAAACAGCTCTTACCCCCCAGAACGTTCTCCCTGATATTGAGCTGAAATGCCTATTCTTCCCAGAAGTGATGTATGGAAGTGAGAGATGGCCAACAAAGAAGGCTGATCGCCAGAGAATTGATGTTTTCAATTCTGGTGCTGGAGGAGATTCTTGAGAGTCCCATGGACTGCAAGAAGATCAAACCTCTCCACTCTTAAGGAAATCAGCCCTGAGTGCTCACTGGAAGGACAGAACCTGAAGCTGAGGCTCCAATACTTTGGCTACCTCATGAGAAGAGAAGACTCCCTGGAAAAGACCCTGATGTTGGAAAAGCTGGAGGGCACAAGGAGAAGGGGACGACAGAGGACGAGATGGTTGGACAGTGTTCTCAAAGCTACCAGCAGAAGTTTGACCAAACTGCGGGAGGCAGTGGAAGACAGGAGTGCCTGGCGTGCTCTGGTCCAGGGGGTCACGAAGAGTCGGACACGACTAAACAACAACATAATTTGAATCCATTAGTTTGGGTCCTACACAGTAGAAAACAAGCTTGCTCCATCTTCCTGGTGACAGCCCTTAAGATATTTGAAGATGGCTTTCATGCAACCTCTCAGTCTTCTCCAGTCTAGACGTAGGACTCCCCAATGCAGTTGGAGAATGGGAAGAAAGAGAGAATGTTATAAACGCTAATTAAAATGTGTATGCATCCCCCCCACCCTCCAATCTGGATTTAGCGCCCAGATCTTCCCATGCCAGATTGGTTCCACTCCAAATACTGGATAAGGCCCTGACTACCATAAGGAGGGACATAATAACTCTAGTAATGAGCGAGATTTGCCAGAGATTCCGCGTCTTCAGACATTGCTTGCAGGTTTGAAGTGCTTCCAATATAGGTGTATGTGTGATCCAGCTGAGCCTTGATTAAAGGACCCAAACCAGGTGTGCCTCATAGGGCATCACTCACCTCCTTTCATGCGAGAAACACCCCTGATAAGCTCAACCATCCCAGCAATTATTTGCAAGCTGCTGCAATTGTGGTTACAAGGAATCCTTTGCGGCTCTGTTTCTTTCCAGTAAAGGTGGGTGAAGAAGCAGTTGCTTCACCCAAAGCCGTAAGCCAGTCTCTGTGCCAGAATAATAAAACTTGTTATGAATGTCTATTTGGGTTCCTTGCCAAGAAATGACATTACTTCCTTAATGGACTGGACAGAGAAGGGATGTCTTTTTTCCCTGTGATCTGGGGCCCCTATGGACTTCTTTTTCATTGCACATTGCACATTCAGGATGGTTTGTGTTCTGAACAGTATTAGGGTATTCACAAATGTTCCCAGGATTTTGTTTCGCTCAGAGATTGGCTTTTGCAGGACAGAGCTAGCGCAGCTAACTTTTTGGTTTTTTTTAAAACAAAACAAAACGGTGGACGGTTAAGTCCAGTTAAAGGCGACTATGGGGTTGTGGCACTCATCTTGCTTTCAGGCCGAGAGAGCCAGCGTTTGTCCACAGACAGCTTTCCGGTGTCATGTGGCCAGCATGACTTAACTGCTTCTGGCACAACAGGACACCGTGACGGAAACCAGAGCGCACAGAAATGCCATTTACCTTCCCGCTGCAGCAGTACTTATTTATCTATTTGCACTGGTGTGCTTTCGAACTGCTAGGTTAGCAGGAGCTGGGACAGAGCAACAGGAGCTCATCCCATTGTGGGGATTCGAACAGCCGACCTTCTGATCGGCAAGCCCAAGAGGTCAGGAAACTTTTTCAGCAGGGGGCTGGTCCACTGTCTCTCAGACGTTGTGGAGGGCCGGGCTATATCTTGGGGGGGGGGGGAGAGAACAAATTCCTATGCCCCACAAATAACCCAGAGATGGTTAAAAGTACACATTCTACTCATGTAAAAACACGCTGATTCACGGACCGTCCACGGGCTGGATTTAGAAGGTGATTGGGCCGGATCCGGCCCCTGGGTCTTAGTTTGCCTACCCACGGTTTAGACCAAAGCGCCACCTGCGTCCCTTCAAAACAGGGGAAAGGGGGAGTGGCAGGTTTGGAAACTATGGCCTGGAAGGAGTCAAAGGAGGCTAGTGTGGAGATACTATTGCAGGAATATTGAAGAACATTTATGTTGCACAAGGAGGTGCAGACCACCCCGCAGGAATCCAGTAAATATCTACATTGAGAGCCCGAAATGCTTTTTGATGCTTACACCAGCAAAAGGACACCTGCAAGGGATGGTGGATCTGTGGCCCTCCAGATGTTGTTAGATTCCATGGGGTTGGCTGGGAAACTGCCATGAGTGCAAAATACTGTAGCACAACTGTAACCAGGAGTAGGAGCCTGTGCATTAGGCCTGTGCTCAGACATCTGACCATAAAGAAGCTGGACCAACCTCTCCATTCTTAAGGAAACCAGCCCTGAGTGCTCACTGGAAGGACAGATCCTGAAGCTGAGGCTCCAAGACTTTGGCCACCTCATGAGAAGAGAAGACTCCCTGGAAAAGACCCTGATGTTGGGAAAGATGGAGGGCACAAGGAGAAGGAGACCACAGAGGACAAGATGGTTGGACAGTGTTCTCGAAGCTACAAGCATGAGTTTGACCGAACTGTGGGAGGCGGTGGAAGACAGGAGTGGCTGGCGTGCTCTGGTCCATGGGGTCACGAAGAGGCGGACACGACTAAATGACTAAACAACAAAAACAGCAGACATCTCCACTGGCTGCCGATTTGTTACCAGACCAAATTGATGGTTTTACTATTGATATATATAAAGCCCTTGACAGATTGAGGCCAGTTTAGTATGCAATGACATTGCTCCAGGAATGGGAAACATGCAACATTGCTGGAGAACAGGCTTCCATCCTCCTTGGCCATGCCGGCTAAGGGGGAGGTGGATTCCAGCAAAATCTGTAAGGCTCCAAGAATCATGGGTCTAGACACAGGCTCTGTTGCTTTATTGTAATTGCCGGACTACAACTTCCATCAGTCTTGACCAGTGTTTCCCAAAGTGGGCAAGATCGTCCCCAGCGCTGGAATTATCATGGGGTGGTAGTACAGTGGTACCTCGGGTTAAGAACTTAATTCATTCTGGAGGTCCATTCTTAACCTGAATCTGTTCTTAACCTGAAGCACCACTTTAGCTAATGGGGCCTCCCGCTGCTGCTGTGCCGCCGGAGCACGATTTCTGTTCTCATCCTGAAGCAAAGTTCTTAACCTGAAGCACTACAGTGGTACCTCGGGTTACATACACTTCAGGTTACAGACCCCACTAACCCAGAAATAGTGCTTCAGGTTAAAAACTTTGTTTCAGGTTGAGAACAGAAATCGTGCTCTGGTGCTGCGGCGGCAGCAGGAAGCCCCATTAGCTAAAGTGGTGCTTCAGGTTAAGAACAATTTCAGGTTAAGAGCGGACCTCTGGAATGAATTAAGTACTTAACCTGAGGTACCACTGTATTTCTGTGTTAGCGGAGTCTGTAACCTGAAGTGTATGTAACCTGAAGCGTATGTAACACGAGGTACCACTGTAGTGTCGGGTGGAATTGGAAGGGCGTTGGATTAAAAAAAGGGGGGCAGGGGAAGCATAAAGAACGAAGAGAAGAGATTTTTGAAAAACCATTTGTACAGGTTTCATCTGTTGTGTAATTGTGCTTACCAACAAGTCGGTTGCCGTTGTGGGATGGCAACAACATCTCCTGTGGATCCGGCCGTTGTGCTAGAAGCAGGGGTTTTTCCTGGGCTTCAACGAACTCTTTTCAGCTTCACCCAGGCCTGGGAAATAGATCTCAGCTTGCCTGCCTATTTGGCCGATGGCAGGAGGGACTCAGCACCAGTCGCACCCCTGGAACTGATTGGACTGAGCCAGGGGGACACTGAGTATTTTTTTTTTCCTTGAAAAAGGGGCAGTAGGCCACACAGTATCCATAAGGGGACAATCGGACCAAAAAATATTAAAAGAAAGGGGATGTGCTAAAGAGTATATGAAAAAACATTGTTCTGGAGTAAGCATATCGGTATGTGACGAATGAAGTTTCACAGGGTTAAAGAAAGAGAAAAATGGTGCAAACAGTATAAAGATAGAGGTAATCTACATTAGACACAACAATTTAGAAAGAGTAAAAATTTTGAGTGAGAGCTGGACCATCAAGAAGGCTGATCACCAAAGAATGGATGCTTTTGAATTCTGGTGCTGGAGGAGACTCTTGAGAGTCCCATGGACTGCAAGAAGATCCAACCTCTCCATTCTGAAGGAAATCAGCCCTGAGTGCTCACTGGAAGGACAGATCCTGAAGCTGAGGCTCCAAGACTTTGGCCACCTCATGAGAAGAGAAGACTCCCTGGAAGAGACCCTGATGTTGGGAAAGATGGAGGGCACAAGGAGAAGGGGACAACAGAGGACGTCGTGTTCGCGAAGCTACCAGCATGAGTTTGACCAAACTGTGGGAGGCAGTGGAAGACAGGAGTGCCTGGCGTGCTCTGGTCCAGGGGGTCATGAAGAGGCGGACACAACTAAACGACTAAACAACAACAACAACAAAAAATTTGAGGTCTTAGAACAAAGGAAGGAAGTCAATATGTACGTAATGATTAGAATGATGATATGGTTTTATTTGTAGGTGTGTGTTTTTGTTTTTGTTTGTGTTTTTTTCTTGTTTTTACTGTTTTATTTTGGATTCAATGTTTGTAATTTTTGTTGTAATTTTGCATTGAAAATAAAATATTGAATAAAATATTTAAAAAAAGAAAAAAAGAAAGAAAGAAAAGGGGGCAGTAGGCCAAACACATTTGGGAACCTCTTGGTCTTGAGTCTCGGCCATGCTGGCTGTGGGTGAGGGGAGTTAGGGGTCTAAGTATCTAAGTACCAAGTTAATTACTCAGATTGGTTTAGCTAGGGCCGTACACTCCTGGGATCACCAAATGCCTCTTCCCAGAGAGCAGCGCAGGATGGGGGGTTCCGGCAAAAAGTCCTTTATCAGCACTATTCTAAGATTATGTCTGCTCGGAAGTAAGCTTAATTGGGTTCAGTGAAACCTGCACACAATAGGATAAAGAATGTCAGCCTTCCTAAGTTATTCCTCCCCGCCTCTGCATCTTCACACACCCTTGCTACCACCCTCAGGTGAAGCGATGGTGGGATGAAAAACATCTTGTGAAACAAGGAAGTGAAAATAATTAGAGAGCGCCTATTAAACAGCTGACAATTAAACAGCTGACTGTTAATTTTAGGCTCCCAGAATTGAGCAATAATTATTTCCTCTATGCACACCGGCGAACCGTATAAAAAGGGTTGTCCCCCAATGGGTTACACCAGAAGCACCCGATCCTCTGAAACCATCTCTTCGGATCCAGTAGGAAACCAGGTAATTTCTTTCCTTTTAATGGGCAAATGGTTCTGCAAATGCTTCTCTTCTCCGCAGGGTCTTCAATATCAGACTAACCTGATTTGATCTCTCCCCCCCATACCCAACTTTTACCCAAAGTGAAATGTTGAGGGAAATTTCTGAGTTCCTCCCTGGGCAAAATTCTGGAGAAATGTCATAAAGAGTGTTTTAGTTGAGCTACGGTTTGGTGTTCCGATGCTTCTCGCTGATGTCAAATGTCCCCGGGGGACATCTTCTGGAGGAAAGAGTCTGTCCAGTTAGCGTAACTGATAATGTTTGGGGACTCAACTTGGCACCAAACATTTCCTAAAGAGGACCTTCTGGTGGATTTGGAGCGCACTAGGGGAATATACAGGATGCGGGTGGCGTTGTGGGTTAAACCACAGAGCCTAGGACTTGCTGATTAGAAGGTTGGCGGTTCGAATCCCCGCGATGTGGTGAGCTTCCATTGCTCAGTCCCACCTCCTGCCAACGTAGCAGTTTGAAAGCACGTCACAGTGCAAGTAGATAAATAGGTACCACTCCAGCGGGAAGGTAAACGGCATTTCCGTGCACTGCTCTGGTTGGCCAGTGGCTTAGTCATGCTGGCCACATGACCTGGAAGCTGTACACCGGCTCCCTCGGCCAATAAAGCAAGATGAGCACCGCAACCCCAGAGTCGGCCACGACTGGACCTAATGGTCAGGGGTCCCTTTACCTTTACCTTTAGGGGAATATATGGAGCTGCCCTCTTGAGATTCAGACTGCAGGTGCATCTAGTTCAAGTCCTGCCAGCACTGAATGACAGCTGAGTTTAATTGAAAGAACACAGATAAAACATGGAAGGTGTGTGTGTGTGTGTGTGTGTGTGTGTGTGTGTATGTGTATGTGTATGCTAAAAACAAAAAGCTATAACAGAAATGTAGTTTTGGAACATAGGACCAGGATTTTTTAATATATCCATTTTCACTCTCCCCACCCCTTTCTCTGAAAGTAACACATAGTGTCTTCTTCTTCTTTGGTGATCCCTCGTAGCCGAGTAAGATTGTCTTCCATAAACATGGTTTTAACAGTGAGTCTGTAAGGGACTGTGGAGGCCAATTCTGGATCCACACGTCCTTCCACAGTGGGGACATTGGTTTCCCAGCAGGATTGATCACGGTGAGGGTTTTCCAAGCGTGCCTTCCTCTTGGCACGTTTCTCCCTTGCGTCCTGAGTTTGAGTGTCTTCAAAGCTCATGACACCTTTGGTAAAGGCTGTTCTCCAGCTGGAACGCTTGCAGGCCAGTGCTTCCCAGTTGTCAGTGTTTATACTACATTTTTAAAGATTTGCCTTGAAAGGGTCTTTAAACCACCTTTGATGACCACCAGCATTACGCTTTCCATTTTTAAGTTCGGAATAGAGTAGTTAACACATAGTGCATTGCATTCTGGGTGACTTCCTGGGAGCCACATGGCTGTGGTGGGTTGGGACCAGAGAGAAAATTGAGGCTCGGGGCTGGAAACTCAAGGTGGATGGGGGGGGGGGGAGAGGAAAAGGTAGATGAAGCAACAGGTGCAAATATTACCTTTATGCAGTAGTCTAGTATCTACTCACACAATCCCTCTCTGTCCTCTACCCAGCCATGCAAGAGGCATGACCAGAGTTGAAAGACACATTTCACACATACCAAAAAAAGGTTTGGGACGTGAAGCAGGGCTTTGTGAGGGATGCAGAGAAGAGACACGGCTGCCAAGGGGGTGTTTGATCTAGGAATAATAATAATAATAATAATAATAATAATAATAATAATAATAGGAAGAATTCTGAGGGCAGATAGAGAACCTTCAAGGGCTGCATTTTGGCCCCTTGGCCTGAGGTTCCCTATGTCTGCTTTAACCCAATTTTGCATATTACTGTATTTTTTGCTCTATAAGATGCACCAGACCACAACACGCACCTAGTTTTTGGAGGAGGAAAACAAGAAAAAAAATATTCTGAATCTCAGAAGCCAGAACAGCAAGAGGGATTGCTGCGCAGTGAAAGCAGCGATCCCTCTTGCTGTTTTGGCTTCTGCAATAGCTGCGCAGTCTGCATTCGCTCCATAAGACGCACACACATTTCCCCTTACTTCTTAGGAGGGAAAAAGTGAGTCTTATAGAGCAAAAAATACGGTATATCCGCTCTTCCAAAAACCTCATTCTTGGTAATAGACCTCACAATTGCAATAAACTTTGTTCAATAGATAAAGATAGAAAACAGTAGAAAAAGTATGAGTGAAAACACTGTAGAAGTCAGGGGTGGGAAGTCAATTTATGAAACGATGTAGCTAATTGATACGAAGATGACTGTGAAAATGTTTGAAAAAGTTAATAACAAAATTATACTGCAATAACCTTGTTTCAGATCTTTGCCAACCAAGATGTCTCTGCTGAATGATGGTATCTTCATGGAGGACTTCTATGACCCAGAAATGGAAGGCCTGGACTCCTTCTATCAGTATCCGTACTGCTACCGACCTCGTCAGCGTAGCTGCTACTACCCTAGGGGTTATGGCTATGGCTATGGTTATGGCGGCGGCTATGGTTCCAAGTGGCGTCCCGGCTACACTTGGCAATATCCACAGTACTGCCCCCCACAGTATTATGGCCCCGGTCGCTGGCCATGTTACTACCCTGGTAAGAGGTGGCCATGTTAAGTCCAGATGCAACGTTGATGACCCAGGAAAGAAGAGGCAGGATTCTGACCTGCAGCTGAATGAATGGACACAGTAGTCGGAATTGCTGAGCACTCCAGAGGCCCTACTGTTCAGCCAGTGGGATTTGTGAGGTCTCCGCACTTCTGTTAATGCTTCATGCTTGGACTTTATTCCTTTGGTTCCCCCTGTTTCCTGTTGTCTTGTATCCCAGCTGTTGGTGCTATGCTACCAAAATGTGTTTCAGCAGCGCTTGGCTGAAGGAGGCTCATCGCATAATAGCAACCAACTCTGCTTTTTTGTTGTTGCCTCAATCCATGATGATGTATATCAGCTTTCCAAGAAACAAGATCTTTCATATTTCTGTTACTGCTGCATGTTTTTGAACTGCAACAGGTCATTTCCACTGGCTCCTTCCTTTATATCCTCAATAAAAATTTCAGCATCTCATAGAGCAAAATGGTTTTGTCTACTTCTCTTCATTTTCTGTCACAAGAGTATTCAGTGTGGGGCCTCTGGATGTGGTTGGGGTCCACCTCACAGCAGCCCCACCCAAGATGGCCAATGGTCAGAGACGGCAAGGGTTGGTGCTGCTTCTGCTGGGCACCATGTAAACTATCCTTGCTCTTTGACAAGGGAACCTGTGCTAAAGATAACTGGTTGATTACCAAAATCATTTCTAGATACATTCTGGGGATCAGGGGTAGGCAATAGTAGTAGTGGTAGTAGTAGTAGTAGTAGTAGTAGTAATTAACAATAATAATATTTATACCCCATCCAACGCGGGTGGCGCTGTGGGTAAAACCTCAGCGCCTAGGACTTGCCGATCGCATGGCTGGCGGTTCGAATCCCCACGGCGGGGTGCGCTCCCGTCATTCGGTCCCAGCGCCTGCCAACCTAGCAGTTCGAAAGCACCTCCGGGTGCAAGTAGATAAATAGGGATCACTTACCAGCGGGAAGGTAAATGGCGTTCCGTGTTCTGCGCTGGCTCGCCAGATGCAGCTTATCACACTGGCCACGTGACCCGGAAGTGTCTGCGGACAGCGCTGGCTCCCGGCCTCTAGAGGGAGATGAGCGCACAACCCTAGAGTCTGGCAAGGCTGGCCCGTACGGGCAGGGGTACCTTTCCCTTTTTACCCCATCCATCTGGCTGGGTTTCCCAAACTACTCTGGGTGACTTTCAGCACATATGAAAACATAATAAAATGTCAAACATAAAAAACTTCCCAATACAGGGATGCCTTGTCTGGCATGGTAATATTCAATTTTCATCCTGCTGGATGAAATAACAATATATTATACCCCGCCCATCTGGCTGGGTTTCCCCAGCCACTCTGGGCAGCTCCCAACAGAACATTAAAAGAATGATAAAACATTAAACATCACAAACTTCCCTAAACAGGATTGCCTTCAGATGTCTTCTAAAAGTCAGATAGTTGTTTATTTCCTTGACATCTGATGGGAGGGCATTCCACAGGGAGGGCACCACTACCGAGAAGGCCCTCTGCCTGGTTTCCTGTAATCTCACTTCTCGCAGTGAGGGAAACGCCAGAAGGCCCTCAGAGCTGGACCTCAGTGTCCAGGCTGGACGATGGGGATGGAGACGCTCCTTCAGGTATACTGGGCTGAGGCCCTTTAGGGCTTTAAAGGTCAGCACCAACACTTTGAATTGTGCTTGGAAACGTACAGGGAGCCAATGTAGGTCTTTCAAGACCGGTGTTATGTGGTCTCGGCGGCCACTCCCAGCCACCAGTCTAGCTGCTGCATTCTGGATTCATTGCAGTTTCTGAGTCACCTTCAAAGGTAGCCCCAGGTAGAGCGCATTGCAGCAGTCCAAGTGGGAGATAACCAGAGCATGCACCACTCTGGCAAGACAGTCCGTGGGCAGGGAGGGTCTCAGTCTGCGTACCAGATGGAGCTGGTAGACAGCTGCCCTGGACACAGAATTGACCTGTGCCTCCATGGACAGCTGTGAGTCCAAAATGACTCCCAGGCTGCAGACCTGGTCCTTCAGGGGCACAGTTACTCCATTCAGGACCAGGGAGTCCCCCACATCCACCTGCCCCCTGTCCCCACAAAACAGTTCTTCTGTCTTGTCAATATTCAACCTCAATCTGTTAGCCACCATCCAACCTCCAACCGCCTCCAGACACTCACACAGGACCTTCACCGCCTTCACTGCTTCTGATTTGAAAGAAAGGTAGAGCTGGGTATCATCCACATACTGATGAACACCCAGCCCAAACCCCCTGGTGATCTCTCCCAGCGGCTGCATGTAGATGTTAAAAAGCATGGGGGAGAGGACAGAACCCCGAGGCACCCCACAAGTGAAAGCCCAGGGGTCTGAACACTCATCCCCCTGTCAACATGCAGAGGGTTACAAGGCCAGCTGGCTAGCCCCACCTTGGTCGTCTCCTTCCAGCCATCCCTCTGCAAAGACCCACCGGTCTCTGATCCAACGTAAATCAGTGAACCAGGCTTCAAAGCCAGGGCACACTATATCAGCTGATCGAACTGTGCACACAGAATAGGAGTGAGGCTTGTGGAAGCTATACACACAACGGAAGTTCCCAGCAAGCTGTGCTGGTATGTAAACAGACATCTGACATGCAACAGTTCCATGTCTGCAACTAAAGGTGGAATGGAATTTTCCAACACACACCCTCCACCACGTACTGGACACGGCCCAGGAGGAAGGAGCAGAACCACTGTATAACAGTGCCCCCAGCTCCTAGCCCCTCTAGACGGTCTAGAAGGATGTTGTGGTCGATGGTAGGCCGCTGAGAGATCCAGCAGAACTAGGAAACAGCTTTCACCTTTGTCCCTAGCCTGCTGGAGATCACTGACCAATGCGACCAAGGCAGTTTCAGTCCCATGATGAGGCCCGAATCCTGACTGGAAGGGATCCAAATGGTTCACATCCTCCAGGCGTGCTTGGAGTTGTTCAGCAACCACCTTGCCCAAGAATGGAAGATTTGAGACTGGTCCAAAAATGGTTTTCTAAGAAGCAGTTTAATGACTGCCTCTTTCAGCTGGTCTGGGAAGGCTCCCTTACAGAGGGAAGCATTCACCACTCTGCAGAGCCCATTGTCTAGCCTTTCCTGGCTCACTTTTATGAGCCAGGTTGGGCAAGGATCAAGGAGACAGGTGATCGGTTTCACTCGTCCAAGCAGCCTGTCCACATCCTCGGAGGTAACAGATTGGAATTGATCCCATGCTACTTGACTTGACTAGACTAGGACTTTAGCACTTTTTGCTGCGTTATTTATATGGGTAAAAAGCCCACCCAGGATGGGCTGCCACCGACCCATATGTATCTTAAAAAGTTCTGGAAGGAGCATGTCCTCACCTGGTGCTTTATTTAATTTCAGACTTTTGATAAGAGTTTTTATTTCCATGGGGGATTCCGCTTGCCCTCATGGTAAATTTCATCAATCATTGGTCATCTCAGCAACTGCTGGCTGCCTGGCCTGCTCTCCAAGTAGTTTTACAAAGTGACCCACCCAACGTTGCGTCATTATGGTGGCATCTAATGTTGATCTCGTGTTGCTCTTGCCCCAGGACACCAGTTCCCAAAATTTATCCTCCCTTTGCTCAGACACCACTAGCATCAGCTACTGCCACTGTCTTCTCACTAAAGGAACTTAAGAAACTTAAGGAACTTCTTCTATACTGCTCTGACTCTACTCAGGTTTATCTTGTTAATTTCAAAGGGTTCTCCCCCTGAAAAGTCCTGATAGCCCTTAACAGGCACTTATTTGCTTTTCTGCACTGCCCGTAGAACCAGACTTTCTCGTTCTCCTGTATTCCCTTGGCAGCATTTGAATTGATCAGATGAGGTCTGGTAACTGTAGTAATATACATGTAGTCTACCAGCGGATTGGACAAATCGCTTATGAAATAGTGTTGCAATCTCATCCTTTGAACACCTGCCAGGATCCTGCGTATCTTATCGTTCATGTTCAGAGACCGTTTCACTCTCGTCACACCCAGGGATTGACAAGGAAATAGGCTAAAGAAGTCTCTGAAAACAGGGAGTGGCCACTTTCTGTTCTTACCGGCGTATCAATTGTTTTTGCCAAGTTGAAAAGCGATGCCGACACAACGAAGTACCGTATTTTTCGCCCCATAGGACGCACTTTTTCCCCTCCAAAAATGAAGGGGAAATGTGTGTGCGTCCTATGGGGCGAATGCAGGCTTTCGCTGAAGCCGGGAGAGCGAGAGGCATCGGTGCGCACCGACCCCTCTCGCTCTCCAGGCTTCAGGAAGCTATCCGCAAGCCTTGCAAGCCCTGTGGGAGTTCCCACAGGCTCACAAGGCTTGCGGGCAGCAGCCTGCCGCCCGAAGCACGGGGAACCCTTCGGAGGACTCCCCGTGCTTCGGGCGAGTGTCCCCAAGTCTGGCGCGCCCGACGAGAGGTCCCGCCGAGCGCGCGAGGCTTGGGGCGGCAGCCTCCCGCCCGAAGCACGGGGAGCCCTCCGGAGGACTCCCCGTGCTTCGGGGGCGTGTCCGCAAGCCTTGCGCGCCCGACGGGAGGTCCCGCCGAGCGCGCGAGGCTTGGGGCGGCAGCCTCCCGCCCGAAGCACGGGGAGCCCTCCGGAGGACTCCCCGTGCTTCGGGGGCGTGTCCGCAAGCCTTGCGCGCCCGACGGGAGGTCCCGCCGAGCGCGCGAGGCTTGGGGCGGCAGCCTCCCGCCCGAAGCACGGGGAGCCCTCCGGAGGACTCCCCGTGCTTCGGGGGCGTGTCCGCAAGCCTTGCGCGCCCGACGGGAGGTCCCGCCGAGCGCGCGAGGCTTGGGGCGGCAGCCTCCCGCCCGAAGCACGGGGAGCCCTCCGGAGGACTCCCCGTGCTTCGGGGGCGTGTCTGCAAGCCTTGCGCGCCCGACGGGAGGTCCCACCGAGCGCGCGAGGCTTGGGGCGGCAGCCTCCCGCCCGAAGCACGGGGAGCCCTCCAGAGGGCTCCCCTTGCTTCTGGCGGGTGTCCGCAAGGCTTGGGGCGGCAGCCGCAGCTGAGGGGGGGGAAATAAATTTTTTTTATTCATTTCCCCCCCCAAAAAACGAGGTGCGTCCTATGGGCCGGTGCGCCCTATAGGACGAAAAATACGGTAGTCTATGACGCTTCCGCCCTTATTTTGTAAAAAGGTAAGCTGGCAGTTAGAAGAGTCATCTGGACTTCCATTTAATATACAGTGGTACCTTGGGTTACAGACGCTTCAGGTTACAGATGCTTCAGGTTACAGACTCTACTAACCCAGAAATAGTACCTCGAGTTAAGAACTTTGCTTCAGGATGAGAACAGAAATTGCGGCAGCAGTGGGAGGCCCCATTAGCTAAAGTGGTACCTCAGCTTAAGAACAGTTTCAGGTTAAGAACGGACCTCCAGAACGAAGTAAGTTCTTAACCCGAGGTACCACTGTATATATAGTTCATGGGAAGAGGAAGATTTTCTCCGTGTGAAGCCCCTGTCCCTGGTAGTATAATTCCCTCTGAGCTGCCTCCAATGCAGGCATTGAAATCTGAGCAGACATTTCACAATAATGTGTTCTAGAGGTTTTGTCAGATCCAACCAAATGCTAATGCAGAAAAAATGAACCTTCTGGTACTACACTAAACTGCAATGGCAGGAAATATTTATAAAACAAGCCAAACCCTACTACAATAATTTCCCCAGCTAGATCAGATGGCCAGGGCCCTCGTTCCTCACCCCTTTGAAGAGTTCTTGACTGCTGGGAGATTAAACTGGTTAATAATAATAATAATAATAATAATAATAATAATAATAATTTATTATTTATACCCCACCATCTAGCTGGGTTTCCCCAGCCATTCTGGGTGGCACCCAACAGATTAAAAAACAGAATAAAGCATCAAATATTAAAAACTTCCCTAAACAGATGCATGGGGTTAGTTTCCTGCGGCCAAGTCTCTTGTAGGCAAATACTAACATTTTATTTTGTTTTGCATGAACTCTATCAAATCTTTTCCCCCTTCTCACCCTGCAAGATTCCAAGTAAGAATACTGAGATCTTTCTGGGAGCTTCCGAGTTAATGACAAAGTCTTTCTGGCAGTCTTACAGTAGTGCAAGCCTTGCTGTACCTGCTTCCCCAGCTTTTGACCGTGAGAGTACCTTAACTGCAGAGCTTATAGGAGAGCGACCAATTCTCAGTTCCCCTTCCCTGGATAAGAGACTTCTGCAGTCTCTTAGAGCAGATTGAGATGTTATTGGGGGAGGCGCCAACCCTTTGTTCTGCCCTGCCTCTATCGCTCTGTCTCACATTTCTGGGCCTCTCAGTCCAACTTCCATTATGTGTTGGGGAAGTTACGTTCCTCTTCTACACCCAGCATTTTTATGGGCCCCTTTTAACTCAAAAAGGACGTCTCTGTTTGCAAGCAAATATATCAGAGACCAGAATTCATTTTGTTTTCCATGAAAACCAGTTCAGTACTGCCCTTCTGATCATACATGTCCAACCAGTTGCAACAAAAGTCAATGTCAAGTTTCATAGAAGAAGAAGAGTTTGGATTTGATATCCCACTTTTCACTCCCTTTAAGGAGTCTCAAAGCGGCTAACATTCTCCTTTCCCTTCCTCCCCCACAACAAACACTCTGGGAGGTGAGTGGGGCTGAGAGACCTCAGAGAAGTGTGACTGGCCCAAGGTCACCCAGCAGCTGCATGTGGAGGAGCAGAGACTCGAACCCGGTTCCCCAGATTACGAGACTACCGCTCTTAACCAGTACACCACACTGGCTCTCTGTGTGGCCCTAAAATGTCCCACATGTCTGCTAGCAGTTTGGTCTCAGATCTCACCGGTCCACTGTACTTCAGAACTGGCCACATGTGTGATCACATCAAGCCCTGGGAACATCATGAGGTTTTGAATTAGATCCCTTCAGATGAGGGGGTCTCTATAGTAGTTACCATATCAGCATGGGAACATTGAAATGGTTTCTGAACACCCAGACAGCAGTCAGAAAAAGCTGCCCAGGCAATAAAACATTGCTTGGTTACAAAATGGTAAAAGACCCTAAACTATTGGTATACAAAAAGCCCTAGTTTCAGATTCCATTCATGTCTGAAACAAAAGAGGCTGGTTAAAGCCATGCGGCTGAGCAGAAGCAACCAGTGCAGCATACTGAACCCACATATAGAGTGAGTATGACAAAAGGCTTGGTTTCCTATTTCCTCCCAAGGTAAGGGAAAGTGACATAAGCCAAGGCTGGCAGGACAGCTTACTCTATGACATTAACCCCTTGAGGCATTTATTAGACTCAAGTATGCTGCTTGTGTGAGGCTGGCAACTCTACAGATCAGAGGATCAGACCTTCCAAGTATCCCTGTTTTTCAGGGACGGTCCTGTATTTACAGAAGCCATCCCGATTTCTGATTTGATCCCAGAATGCCACACTTCTCCTTAAGACAGGCATAGGCAAATCCGGCCCTCCAGATGTTTTGGGACTACAACTCCCATCATCCCTATTTAACAGGACCAGTGGTCAGGGAAGATAGGAGTTGTAGTCCCAAAACATCTGGAGGGCCGAGTTTACCTATGCCTGCCTTAAAGTAAAGGTAAAGGGACCCCTGACTGTTAGGTCCAGTTGTGGACGACTCTAGGGTTGCGGCGCTCATCTCGCTTTACAGGCTGAGGGAGCCGGCGTCTGTTTGCAGACAGTTTTTCCAGGTCATGTGGCCAGAATGACTAAGCCGCTTCTGGTGGGAGCAGCTCACGGAAACGCTGTTTACCTTCCCGCCGGAGTGGTACCTATTTATCTACTTGCACTTCAATGTGCTTTCGAACTGCTAGGATGATCCTCATGATGAGGATGTTTAGTAAAATTTCCTTGGCTGTACATGCCTGGTCCCTCCTAGAAGGGGGTGTCTGCAGCCAGTTTCAGAACTGAACCCTGTGCTTCTGCCAATCAGCTACCATCTGATGGGTGTGATTTGGTGGGAAACGGCCTTGCAGGCCAATTAGGATCCCACTTGTGGCTCGAGATTGGCCTGTGAGCCAGAAACTCCCCACCGTAGCTTTTCCATGGCAGGGACGCAGCCTTTTCGCCTTTGAACCCACCCACTTAATTCCTTTGGCCTCATCCACCGCTGCTATGCAACCCCTGAGATGTTCCCATGGGCAGTTGTGCTTCCCTGAGCTGAAAAAGGGCCTCATCCTTGCGCTTTCACTGCAAGGAAACAAGACTTGGCCTTGGGCTCCATGTAGATGCTTCGGAACGGGACACCTGCAATGCTTATCAGCCCACACTTGTCATCTGGCGTGCGGTCGCATTCCGAATCTGTTTTCAAGCTGTCTTCAAAGGCGGCCGCTTGTAGAACATGTTGTAATGATCTAATCTGGAGGTTGCCAAAGCTGGCTGACTGCAACCGAGCCTGTCTTTTCCAATGGATAAACGATGATGATAAAATATAGCAGTTGCGATGCTCAATTAATACCTTGTGCATGCTCTCTCGGCCTGCCACACCCTCCGGGAACATGAGAAGAGAAGAACATGATGGTCAGCCAGGTGTTTGTAAGAAGTCCTCAAGCTAAAAAGCAATTCTCTCCTCCTGTGGTTTCTAGTCTCTGACAATGAAAGCAGAGCTTCACCCGCGAGGTTAGTGGTCGTTGATACTCAGTGTCAGATTTACATATAAGCTAAACAAGCTATAGCTTAGGGCCCCACTCTCTTGCCCCCCCATATAAAAGGTAAAGGGACCCCTGACCATTAGGTCCAGTCATGGCCGACTCTGGGGTTGCGGCGCTCATCTCGCTTTACTGGGCAAGGGAGCCGGCGTACAGCTTCCGGGTCATGTGGCCAGCATGACTAAGCCACTTCTGGCGAACCAGAGCAGCGCACAGAAATGCCGTTTACCTTCCCGCTGGAGCGGTACCTATTTATCTACTTGCACTTTGATGTGTTTTGGAACTGCTAGGTTGGCAGGAGCAGGGACCGAGCAACGGGAGCTCACCCCTTCGTGGGGATTCGAACTGTCGACCTTCTGATCGGCAAGTCCTAGGCTCTGTGGTTTAACCCACAGTGCCACCTGCGTCCCTTAGTGCCAGATTTACATATAAGCTAAAGAAGCTATAGTTTAGGGCCCCACTTTCTTGCCCCCCCAATATACTTCTTCTTAATTGTATTTCAGTTCAACAGTTATTTTGATAAAATACATATTTTGTTATGTGCAAATGGCTTTAGATCCCCTATTAGGTCCATAAATTAGCATATAGCATATATTCAACACACACACACAAAACCAGCAACTATTTGTTGTTGACAAAGGACAGCTGGATATATAAAGGGCCCCAAGACCTTCAGTAGCTTAGGGACTCAAACCTAAACCCGGCCCTGTTGATACTGCTAACCTTCCCTTTTGTGACTTTGTTTAATCCTCTTTTAAAGCCATCCAGGTTAGTGGTCATTAAGATTCTCCTATGGGGGAGAGTTCCATAGTTTAACGATAAGTTGTGTGAAGGAAAAACATTCTTTTATCTGTCCTGAATATTCCCACATTCAGCTTTGTGGGGTTTCTATGAGCTCTAGTGTTATGAGAGAGGGGGGAAGAAGAAGAATTAGAATTAGAATTTATATACCGCCCTATATCTGGAGGGCTCACTGGAAGGACAGATCCTGAAGCTGAGGCTCCAAGACTTTGGCCACCTCATGAGAAGAGAAAACTCCCTGGAAAAGACCCTGATGTTGGGAAAGATGGAGGGCGCAAGGAGAAGGGGAGACAGAGGACGAGATGGTTGGACAGTGTTCTCTAAGCTACCAGCATGAGTTTGACCAAACTGCGGGAGGCAGTGGAAGACAGGAGTGCCTGGCGTGCTCTGGTCCATGGGGTCACGAAGAGGCGGACAAGACTAAACGACTAAACAATAACAACAACAATATCCGGAGGTCTCAGAGCGGCTCACAGAAAAGATCACAATACAGTCATACCTTGGAATGGAATCCGTTCCGGAAGTCCGTTTGACCATTCGGAAGCCGCAGAAGCCCCATCAGACGTTTGGGTTCAAAAAGAACTTTCGCAAACCAGAACAGTCACTTCCGGGTTTGCGGTGTTTGGGAGCCAAAATGTCCGAGTTCCAGGGTATTCGGGATCCAAGGTATGACTGCATATAAAATCAAAATAAAAACGATATCCCAATACACCCCTCCAAGAGCCACATTTTAAAAGGGTATAGGAGGTTTAACAGGTTAAACAAAGGCCTGGTTAAAAAGGAATGTTTTTGCCTGGCGCCTAAAGGTGTATAATGAAGGCGCCAGGCAAACTTCCCTGGGGAAAGCATTCCACAGATGGGGAGCCACTGCAAAGAAGGCCCTGTTCTTGAGTTGCCACCCTCCGGACAGGAGCCTTCAGAAATGGAAGGCTTTCATTATGATGGGGGTGGGGGATTTAAATTTGCTGCTTAAGGGTAAAACGAAAGAAAGAAAGCCTTAATTACTATGCGGGGGACTCAAATTTGCTGCGCAACAGTAAAAATGGAAGCTCAGGAGCACGTTTGGCTTCTGAGGCAAACTGGAACACCTACTTCCGGGTTTGCAGCATTCAGGTTCCCAGTTGTTCGGGAACTAAGCTGTTTGAAAACTGAGGTACCACTGTAATGCATTATTAAAATGTGGCACCAGAGGGCACTGCAGAGCAACCAGGAACCAACAACAAGGGAAACTGCTGTTAGAGAGGTAATGAACAAGACGTATTTTTTGGCAGTGATGTTTTAGAACGATACCGTTAATATTGTTCTAATAACGTTTAAAAGGTCATTGTAGATCCACCCCGTTGCGGGGACTCGAACCGCCAATCTTCTGATCGGCAAGTCCTACGGTCTGTGGTTTAACCCACAGCGCCACCCATGTCCCCAAACGTGCACATACTGTAGTTCTAAATTTGCTACTATACATATAAAGGAGAGTGTGCAGATGCTATGCAGGCGGGTGTCCTTTATTGTCCTCTTCTTTTGGGTGGTGGTGGTGCATTAATAATAATAATAATAATAATAATAATAATAATAATAATAATTTATTTATGCCCTGACCATCTGGCTGGGTTTCCCCAGCCGCTCTGGGCGGCTTCCAACAAAAGATTAAAAGCACATTAAATCATCAGTCATTAAAAACTTCCCATAACAGGGCTGTCTTCAGATGTCTTCTAAACGATAGTTGTTTATTCCTTTGACATCTGGTGGGAGGGCGTTCCACAGGGCGGGCGCCACTACCGAGAAGGCCCTCTGCCTGGTTCCCTGTAACCTCGCTTCTCACAGTGAGGGAACTGCCAGAAGGCCCTCAGAGCTGGACCTCAGTGTCTGGGCTGAACAATGAGGGTGGAGACGCTCCTGCAGGTATACTGGGCTGAGGCCATTTAGGGCTTTAAAGGTCAGCACCAACACTTTGAATTGTGCTCGGAAACGTACTGGGAGCCAATGTAGATCTTTCAAGACCGGTGTTATGTGGTCTTGGCAGTCACTCCCAGTCACCAGTCTAGCTGCCGCTTTCTGGATTAGTTGTAGTTTCCGGGTCACCTTCAAAGGTAGCCCCACGTAGAGAGCATTGCAGTAGTCCTTTTTTGGAGATTCTGGTGAATTGTGTTTTTATGCCTAAAGGTAAAGGGACCCCTGACCATTAGGTCCAGGCGTGGCTGACTCTGGGGTTGCGGCGCTCATCTCGCTTTATTGGCCGAGGGAGCCAGTGTACAGCTTCCGGGTCATGTGGCCAGCATGACTAAGCCGCTTCTGGCGAACCAGAGCAGCGCACGGAAACGCCATTTACCTTCCCGCCAGAGCGGTACCTATTTATCTACTTGCACTGGTGTGCTTTCGAACTGCTAGGTGGGCAGGAGCAGGGACCGAGCAACGGGAGCTCATCCCATCACAGGGATTCGAACCACCGACCTTCTGATCGACAAGCCCTAGGCTCTGTGGTTTAACCCACAGCACCACCCGCATCCCATTTCATGGTTCCATGCCTATCTGTGCCTTAATGGATAGAATACTAGCAGGAGAGCAAGTTTAGTGAGCAGAGGTGCCGCCCCTTAGGATGTTTACCCATCTTTACATCCTTAGGAAACTCAGTTTCATTGCAAAGTCCCACATTCTGTAGTTTCACCCTCTCTTCTCGCAGAATGAAGTGACAGGCTAATCCTCGATTTCAACTTCCAGGCAGGTTGAAAGATGTAGCTCATTTAATTTTAGAGCATGTGGGAAAGTACTGCCAATGTTTCCTTTTTTTTAAAAAAAAATAATTACTCATTTTCCACCCCCTGACAGATGTCTGAAAGAACCACCTGCAACGACGCCCTGCGGCACATTTGTAGAAGGATCTCAGAAGAATAAAGATGAGTCAGAATAGCAACTCAAGTGGCCAGCAGGGGGAGCTGCTGCTCTTGCAATAGGATATTAGAAGGGGAAGAAATGGAGGCAGCGAGAGATTTTACTTTCTTGGGCTCCATGATCACTGCAGATGGTGACAGCAGTCGCAAAATTAAAAGAAGCCTGCTTCTTGGGAGAAAAGCAATGACAAACCTAAACAGCATCTTAAAAAGCGGAGACATCACCTTGCCAATAAAGATCTGTATAGTTAAAGCCATGGTTTTCCCAGTAGTGATGTATGGGAGTGAGAGCTGGACCATAAAGAAGGCTGATCACCGAAGAATGGATGCTTTTGAATTCTGGTGCTGGAGGAGACTCTTGAGAGTCCCATGGACTGCAAGAAGATCAAACCTCTCCATTCTGAAGGAAATCAGCACTGAGTGCTCACTGGAAGGACAGATCCTGAAGCTGAGGCTCCAATACCTTGGCCACCTCATGAGAAGAGAAGACTCCCTGGAAAAGACCCTGATGTTGGGAAAGATGGAGGGCACAAGGAGAAGGGGACGACAGAGGACGAGATGGTGGGACAGTGTTCTCGAAGCTACCAGCATGAGTTTGACCAAACTGTTGGAGGCAGTGAAAGACATGAGTGCCTGGCGTGCTCTGGTCCAGGTGGTCACGAAGAGGCAGACACGACTAAACGACTAAACAGCACCATAATTTTCCGTGTATAAGACAGTGATTTATTATGTTAAATTAATGGTAAAAAATCGGATGGGTAGTGCAGAGAGAGGATGGTGGATGGTTTCCTGCTGCCAGCAGCAGATTGTCACTGGCGTTAGTGCGGGTGATTGGTGGCTGTGCCAACGGCTGCTGTCTATTGGCCATTGCTGCGGCAATTGGGCGGGTGTTTGGTGGCTGCTGGCGGTGAGCGAAAATACGATTGGAGGCTTCTGCATCACGTGCGACCGGGTTAACGTTTTTAGGCATCCATCCCCCCCAAAAGGTCAACAACTCTGGGTAATCTCTCCCATTTTCTTAATTTTTAGTTCTTATACACGGGGGCGTGTTATACCCGAATAAATATAGTTTAAATATGCCTTATGAGGAACGGCTAAGGGAGCTGGGCATGTTTAGCCTGGAGAAGAGGAGGTTAAGGGGTGATATGATAGCCATGTTCAAATATATAAAAGGATGTCATATAGAGGAGGGAGAAAGGTTGTTTTCTGCTGCTCTAGAGAAGCTGACACGGAGCAATGGATCCAAACTACAAGAAAGAAGATTCCACCTAAACATTAGGAAGAACTTCCTGACAGTAAGAGCTGTTTGACAGTGGAATTTGCTGCCAAGGAGTGTGGTGGAGTCTCCTTCTTTGGAGGTCTTTAAGCAGAGGCTTGACAACCATATGTCAGGAGTGCTCTGATGGTGTTTCCTGCTTGGCAGGGGGTTGGACTCGATGGCCCTTGTGGTCTCTTCCAACTCAATGATTCTATGATTCTATGATCCTATTCTATGGTATGTGGCATTAATACGTCCCCTTAGCTGCACTTAGAATCAGAGAATCATAGAGCTGAAAGGGACCCTCAAGGCTCATCTAGTCGAACCCCCTGGAATGCAGACTTCCACAGACTGTGGCAGTCTACCTCTGAACACCACAGGCCAGAGGCAAATAATAATAATAATAATAATAATAATAATAATAATAATATTTTTTTATTTATACCCCGCCCTCCCCAGCCAAGACTGGGCTCAGGGTGGCTAACAACCAATTATAAAAACAAGTTGATTGAAATACAATTTAAAAAACAAGATTAAAATACAACATTAAAGCATAAAACACCACAGGAAGAGAAAGGAAAAAGAAAGAGGGGGAGAGAATCAAACTGATTCTAAGCCAAAGGCCAGATGGAACAACTCTGTCTTACAGGCCCTGCGGAAGGAAATCAGATCCCGCAGAACCCTGGTCTCATGAGACAGAGCGTTCCACCAGGCCGGAGCCAGTGTTGAGAAGGCCCTGGATCTGGTTGAGGCTAATCTAACTTCCTTAGGGCCCGGGACCTCTAGGGTGTTGCTATTTATGGACCATAAGGTCCTCCGTGGGGCATACCAGGAGAGGCCGTCCCATAGGTACGAGGGTCCTAGGCCATGAAGGGCTTTAAAGGTCAAAAGCAGCACCTTAAATCTGACCCTGTACTCCACTGGGAGCCAGTGCAGCTGCAAAAGCACTGGGTGAATATGCTCCCATGGCAGAGACCCTGTGAGGAGCCTCGCTGCAGCATTCTGCACCCGCTGGAGTTTCTGGGTCAGCTTCAAGGGCAGCCCCGCGTAGAGCGAATTACAGTAGTCAAGCCTGGAGGTGACCGTCACATGGATCATTGTGGCCAGATCGGGGCGGGAAAAGTAAGGGACCAACTGCTTGATGCAGCAAAGGTGGAAAAATGTCGCCTTGGCTGTTGCTGTAACCTGCGCCTCCATGGAAAGGGAGGCGTCAAGGATTACACCCAAACTCTTAACGGAAGGCAATCACAGGGAGGGTGGCTTATGGAGGAAAGTATCTTATACAGTGTCAGACAATTTGTCCATCTGGCTCAGTATTCCCTACACTGACTGGCAGCTGCTCTCTAGGGGTTTCAGAAAGGAGTCTTTCCCAATACCTGGGGATGCTGGAGATTGAACCTGCGGCCTTTTGCATGCCAGGCAGACGATTTATCTCAGAGCCCCGGCCCTTCAGGCTTTGCTTATAGATTTCTCCATTAAGCATCTGGTTGGCTGCTATGTGAAAAGACGATGGATTTGATGGAGCCACCTTGCGATGTCTGTACCTGTCCACCAGATGGTGCTGGTGAGCTTGACATCGGGATGAAAAGGTTGGCTCACAGGTAAGGATTTTCTGGCCGTTTAGAACATGTAGGTACTTCTTGTACACAAAACATGCATGAGAGAGGGTTGTTATTATTGAGCTTGCTAGCTTCATGGAGGCATCTGGCTGAACTGCTGGAAAGAGATGCTGGCACTGCCCACCTCACTCTTAGTCTGAACTCGGCCAGCTCCAATAATAATAATAATAATAATAATATTTTTTTATTTATACCCCACCCTCCCCAGCCAAGGCCGGGCTCAGAGCGGCTTACAAGCAATAATAAAAACAAGATGAATGATTACAACTTAAAAACAAAAGTAAAATACAACATTAAAATAATGGAACATTAAAATATTAAAATGTAGCCTCATCACAGGAGGAGAAGGAAAAGGAAAAAGAATGAGAGGGAGGGAGGGAATCAAATTGGCTCCAGGCCCTGCGGAAAGAAATCAGATCCTTAAATCTGACCCTGTATTCCACCGGGAGCCAATGCAGCTGGAAAAGCACTGGGTGAATATGCTCCCATGGCAGAGACCCCATGAGGAGCCTCGCTGCAGCATTCTGCACCCGCTGGAGTTTCTGGGACAGCTTCAAGGGCAGCCCTGCGTAGAGCGAATTACAGTTGTCAAGCCTGGAGATGACTGTTGCATGGATCACTGTGGCCAGGTCGGGGCGGGAAAAGTAAGGGACCAACTGCTTGATGCGGCGAACGTGAAAAAATGTCGCCTTGGCTGTTGCTGTAACTTGCAAGCACAGGTATGTGACATTTCATTCACCTGAGTTTCAATATTACCCCTGGTAGAACTCAGCAGGGAGGATGATGACAAAATATACTGACTAGCAATATTATACCCTCCAACGTTTTCATCTGAAATGTGGTATAATAGTGATAATCTGGACATTTGAATGGGAGTCACACATAGCTACAGATGTCCTGTAAAGGAAAGTGGCTTTTCTTTATGTAAACTACCTGAAAAGCAATTGTAATCAACAGATTACGCTAGTAGGATTGCAAGAAGTTTTGTAAGGAGGCCTATGTGAAATATTGCAGAGAAAAGGATGAAGAGAACTACTAGTGAAGGACTATTGAAGTAATACTGAAATTAATGAAATGCAGATTAAGTGATAAAGATTGAAAAATCTTCAGATGTGGTTGATGGAAGTCCAAAACACTGAATAAGATGAGAAAATATGTTGTATGGTGTTTTTTTTGGAAATTTCATGTAAAAATTGACAAAAATATTTAAAAAATAAAATAAAAAATGGTACCATGTCTGCTGTAAATGAGGCCTCAATATAGGATGTTCCCATATCTGAGCCAGACCAATCTGTAAGTGGCTTGCAGGCCAAATGTGCCCCTATGGACATCTCAATCTGCCAGGTGCCATCTAGCAAACACCTGAGAGGGAGTCCTCTTCTTAATAGCTGTGTTTAATATCCTCCCAGTTCTAGGTTGGGTTTTCCTTGCTGGCGTTCTGCCCTGTGGAGTGTCTGGTGGAAGAAAAGGGATTGGTTTTGAGCCTCTGGCAAACCTCACCTTGGCATGGAGGTGGATGTGGAAGGGCAGGTTTCTCCTGTTTGGCTAACCTGCTCCCTTCAGTCCTGAACTGTAATCCCCTGTGGAGTGGAGCTGGATTGGGCCATGGATCAGCTGAAGGCTGCTCAGAAGAGAGTAGAGCAAGGCAGAAGCAAACTCGGCCCTCCAGATGTTTTGGGACTACAACTCCCATCATCCCTCACCACTGGTCCTGTTAGCTAGGGATGATGGGAGTTGTAGTCTGTGCAGGAGTTTGCCTGTGCCTGGAGTAGAGACTGATTCAATAGTACAAGAGGGACACCTTGCTTGATGGATGAGACTGTGGCAACCTCTGTCTGAGACTCCCGATTAAGGTTCATTCTTCAAAGGCATTCCTATTACAGCAGGCTTCCTCAACCTTGGCCCTCCAGATGTTTTTTGGCCTACAACTCCCATGATCCCTAGCTAGCAGGACCAGTGGTCAGGGATGATGGGAATTGTAGGCTCAAAACATCTGGAGGGCCGAGGTTGAGGAAGCCTGTATTAGAGCATTAAGCACCCAGATTCATTTATCCGTCTTAGAAATGGAAGGAACGAATGATGCAAGCAAGTTGCTGTCAGATATTAACATGAGGTGTAAGGCCTTTGACTCGAATTCATTCTCAATGGGTTTTCCACTTAGAAATGGGAGAAATGAAGAATCCAAAGTTGCTATTAAGCATTTGTAGGAGGTGTCCTAAGGGCCTCAACTCAGATTCGTTCTCAGACCTTAGACATGAAAGAAGCATGCAAGCAAGTTGCTATCAGACAGCCAGATGAGCTGTAAGGCCCTCAGCCCAGACACACTGTCAGAGGGTATCTTAGACACAAAAGGGGGAAAAAGCAAGTCACTATCAGATGTTCTGGTGAGAGAAGTGAGAGCTGGACCATAAAGAAGGCTGATCGCCGAAGAATTGATGCTTTTGAATTCTGGTGCTGGAGGAGACTCTTGAGAGTCCCATGGACTGCAAGAAGATCAAACCTATCCATTCTTAAGGAAATCAGCCCTGAGTGCTCACTGGAAGGACAGATCCTGAAGATGAGGCTCCAAGACTTTGGCCACCTCATGAGAAGACTCCCTGGAAAAGACCCTGATGTTGGGAAAGATGGAGGGCACAAGGAGAAGGGGATGACAGAGGACGAGATGGTGGGACAGTGTTCTCGAAGCTACCAGCATGAGTTTGACCAAACTGCGGGAGGCAGTGGAAGACAGGAGGGCCTGGTGTGCTCTGGTCCAGGGGGTCATGAAGAGTCGGACATGACTAAACAACTAAACAACAACAAACCAGATGTTCTTAGAATGGGGATAAGCCTGCAACCCAGTGATTCTTTTTCAAAATGTGTCACGAAAGAAGTGGAGCAGCACACAAGTAAGTTGGGTATTTGTAAAAGCTGTAATTAAACCCCGCTGTGCTTGTTGTGAAAGTGTGTGGAATTTCAAGAGGTGAATGGGAACTAGGTTGTGGTCCAGAGATCTATTATTATGATGGCATCTCGGTCAGGGGAATCCTTATGCAACACAGTAAAGCAGTTATTAAAGGCAGAAGGAGACTCCTGAAACCCGATTCCAGATCTTGGTGATTTCTTACCCTGCTCATCACACCCAGAAGGTTTGGCTGAACTTGTGAGACCCACCTAATATGACTAATTGCATGCTCCAGATAGAAAGGAAAGGAAACATGTCACAATGAACATCAGACTTCTTGTGTTCTGGATGTGTTAGGCTTGATAGGTCATACGGCTGTGGCCTGTGACCCCTCATTGCTTTTTAATTTGAAGGAAGTCCCAAATCAGTGCAGTTTTGAAATCTGTGGTGAAAATCAGTGCAGCTTGGAAAGATTTATGGAATTACTATGTTTATACAGATTGTTGGAAAAATCAAGAAGGTCTAGACTTCTCGATAACTGACAAAGGAACTTTGTTCTGGTCAACAGTTCAAGGGTGGCGGATGTGGGTGGTGTTTGCTTGCTTCATATTCTGCTAGTGAGGTTTGGTGGTTAGAGTGCTAGTGAATGGGACAACAGGATTCAAGTCCCAATTCAGCCATGAAGTTCACTGGGTTACCCCAGAGTTGTTGTGGGGATTAAATGAAGACGAGGGAAACCATGCACATATAAATGCAACAAAACAAACAAACAAAATAACAGAACTCTGCAGGTGTTCTAACCCGTGTAAAAAAGGTAAAAGGTAAGGGACCCCTGGATGGTTAAGTCCAGTCAAAGGCGACTATGGGGTTGCGGTGCTCATCTCGCTTTCAGGCCGTGGGAGCCGGTGTTTGTCCGCAGACAACTTTCCAGGTCATGTGGCCAGCATGACTAAACCACTTCTGGCACAATGGAACACCTTGACGGAAACCAGAGTGCATGGAAATGCTGTTTACCTTCCTGCCGCAGTGGTATCTATTTATCTACTTGCACTGGCATGCTTTCGAACTGCTAGGTTGGCAGGAGCAGGGACAGAGCAACGGGAGCTCATCCCGTTGCGGGGATTCGAACCACCAACCTTCTGATTGCCAAGCCCAAGAGGCTCAGTGGTTTAGACCACAGCGCTACCTGCATCCCTGTCTAAGATGTGTAACTGCAGACTACCATGTAAGGCCAAGAAAACTGCTACATGAGCTGATTTTAAAAGGGCAAACCTTTTTTCTTAACCTGCTGAAAGTTTCTTGCAACTCTTATAATTTTTTAGTATATTTTAGGAAGGGACTTATACACACATTGTGTGCTGACTGTTGTATAAATATTTTACACTTTGTACTATGTCTAGCACACCCATGGCACACTTGAGCAGGGTGTCTCTCCTGCCATGCATGTCAGAAATAAAAGAAACCACTGGCATATGTTTCAAACAATTACCTCATGGTCTGATTTCCACAACAATATAAGAGCAATTTAGTAAAGTTTATCTAAAACAAAAACATGGTTTCATTGATGAATATAAGGAGGTGCCAACTCGTTCTAGTTAGTCCATTTTGGCCATAAACATATAGATATAGTAGAAAAACACAACCACACAGATTTCTTTGTTTGCAATAAACTTTTAATGAGTTTTCAAGAAGAAAGTCTGAATATTTACATCATTCACATTGAGGAAAGCTCATGGGGAATTTTAGCCAATTATGGTTTGCAAGAAGAAAAGGGAATATGCAAGAAGTGGTGATAATAATTGAGTATTTCAACTATCCTTGAAGGCATCTACTTCAGCTTCTGGGGGAAGACTTTCTGTTGACTTTGCTGTCCACCACAACATCCGCCGCTGCTGCTACCACCACAGCACCCACCACCTCTGCTGCCGCCGCAACATCCGCCACCGCTACTGCCGCTACTGCTGCCACAACATCCGCCGCTGCTCTGACTCTGCTGAGAGGAAACCACACTGCGGCTGCCACCACAACATCCCCCGCCACTGCGGCTGCCACCGCAGCACCCACAGCCTCTACCACCACAACAGCAGCAGCTTCCTCTTTGTTGTTGTTGGCTCATCTTTTCTGTGGATTGGATAACCCTTGGGGAAGAGAGAAAGAGATTGGCATCATTTTGAGGGCTGAAGTCTCAGAGGGAATAGCTCCTAGAACAGTGGTTCTCCACCTGTGGGTCCCCAGATGTTGTTGGACTACAACTCCCATCGTCCCTGAGCCCTGGCCTTGCTAGCTAAGGGTGGTGGGAGTTGTAGTTCAACAACATCTGGGGACCCACAGGTTGAGAAAGGCTGTCCTAGAAGATGCAATTTAAGCACCCCACGGGATGCTTCGATCTATATCTGATAGACCCATGAATCGCTGGGAGGTCCTCATACTCACCTATTGTTCACAGAGTCAAGCGTTGGTCAATTCAAGCTTTGTCGAGTGAATGAGAGTTGCTTGAGACAAAGGGACCTTTTATACCATCTCCCAATGGCCTGTTTCAGAAACGACGGCAGGTTCTGAGAAGGCCCAATGGCTCTCACAGCATACAATGCCTGCATTGTTCACGCTGACTCAATGTTTGGTACTAATTAGGTTGACTCGGCCGTTCACGAGATACTTATCTCTAGCTACACTGAATAACGCGTATGTTTCTCTTGGTGGATTTTTCATGTCACTCCAGCACAAGGTAATTGCCAGCTTAGTGTGAGCCTTGCACATGTCCTAAAGACTTTCTCATCTCTCCTTTGAATTCATAGAACCCAGCACTTTGGGATAGAGTGGAGAGACCCCATTTCCCTTGCACTTTGCTCAGGGAAAGGAGCATTTGAGCGTTGGGGAAGAAATATCTCCGGGGACCTAGGCCAGAGGTTGGGAGCAGGAGTCAAATAAGGACATAAGCGGAGACTGCTTTTTTTAAAAAAAAATATAATTTTTATTCAGTTTACAAATGAAACAAATTAATACAATTCATACAATTTTTAAAACCATTCTCATTTTTTGACTTTCCTCAACTTTGCTGGTACTCCTTCCCTTCTCAATTTTCCAAACATTTCTTAATTCTCATCTACTTTGTAAATTAAATCTAATTTCACTCCAATTTTGATCTTTCATTTTTACAAAGCTTCATTAAACGTTACAAGTGTTATTTGTTTTTCACTTAAATTATGCATATATTCTACAAATTTTTCCCATTCTTCAGTAAATCTCTGATCTCGTCGATTCCTAATTCTTCCTGTCATTCTATCCAGTTTCGCAAAGTCCATCATCTTCATTCTCCATTCTTCCAGTGTTGGTAGTTCTTCTTGCTTCCACTTCTGGGCTATCAATATTCTCGCTGCTGTTACTGCGTACAAAAATAGTTTCCTATCTTTCTTATTTATCTCATTCCCTACAATACCTAGCAGAAATGCTTCTGGTTTCTTAACAAAAGTATATTTAAACATTTTTTTCAGTTCATTAGATATCATTTCCCAATAGTTTTTAACTTTCTTACATTCCCACCACATATGGTAAAATGTACCTTCTTTATCTTTGCATTTGATCTGATCCAGAATTAATTTTCCATAAGCGGAGACTGCTGGATCAGGCCAATGACCCATCTAACTCAAAACTTGTTCTTACAGTGGCCTCTCAGGTGCCTCAATGCGAAAACTGCAAGCAGGACCTGAACACAAGAGCAGCTTCCCCTCCTGAGCTTTCCAGGACCCCTGGATGGTTAAGTCGAGTTGAAGGTGACTGTGGGGTTGCGGCGCTTATCTTGCTTTCAGGCCAAGGGAGCTGGCGTTTGTCCACAGACAGTTTTCTGGATCATGTGGCCAGCAGGACTAAACCGCTTCTGGTGCAACAAAACACTGTGACAGGAGCTGGAGCGGTACCTATTTATCTACTTGCACTGGCATGCTTTTGAACTGCTAGGTTGGCAGGAGCTGGGACAGAGCAACGGGAGCTCACCCATTGCAGGGATTCGAACCGTCGACCTTCTGATCAGGAAGCGCAAGATGAACTGGTATCCAGAAGCATTTCCAAAATGGAGGCAGCACATAGCCATCTTGGCTAGTAGCTACTGATAGCCTTGTCCTCCTTAAATTTGTGAAATCCTCTTTTAAAGCCATTCAAGTTGGTGGCCATCACTGCCTCATGTGGGAGTGAGTTCCATAGTTTAATTATGAGCTATATTAAGAAGTACTTTCTTTTATCTGTCCCAAATCTTCCAATATTCAGCTTCAAGGTGCCACCACCATCCCTGGCCACCCCACAAAGCCCATTGCCAAGCCCTCTCAGGTGCACTTTTATGAATCCAGCTAGGAAGAGCTCCCCCATCCAGTGGTCTAGCTGTCTCTTTTCCTGCACATGTTGTAGACCTATTAGGCATATCACGAGTTTTCCCTCTCACTACTGTACAGTCAGGACATGGGGGGTGCTGTAGTCTAAACCACTGAGCCTAGGGCTTGCCGATCAGAAGGTCGGCGGTTCGAATCCCCACGACGGGGTGAGCTCCCATTGCTCGGTCCCTGCTCCTGCCAACCTAGCAGTTCGAAAGCACATCAAAGTGCAAGTAGATAAATAGGTACCGCTCTGGCAGGAAGGTAAACAGAGTTTCCGTGCTCTGCTTTGGTTCGCCAGAAGTGGCTTAGTCATGCTGGCCACTTGACCCGGAAGCTGCCTGTGGACAAATGCTGTCTCCCTTGGCCTATAGAACGAGATGAGCGAGCAACTCCAGAGTCGTCCGCGACTGGACCTAACGGTCAGGGGTACCTTTATCTTTTTACTGTACAGTCATCAGATCAACAATGGTAGTTTGCCAATGTACCCTAGATGTTTCTGCCTGTATTCTGGTCTGGTCTGGTGACAGAACCTCCAGGGCAAGGTAGCTCAGGTGTTGTAAGCACCAGAGAGCTTTCAGGAAAGAAAGAGAAAACGTTTTGGTGTAGAGCATAGGCCAGGGGTTGGCAAACTATGGCCCCTGGGCCGGATCAGGCCCACCTGGGTCTTTGATCCGGCCCATGCTGCGAAGCTGCAAGCCGCTGTGAAGCCGAGACTCCTGGCGATTGCAACGGGAGTAAGAGGCCGAATGGTGGCAGCTCTGCCACTCAGCGGCATTTGATTGGAAGACGTCCCCATGTCACGCTGAAGTAAGCCAGGTGCGGCGTTTGATTGGCAGAGCCGCTGCTGCTTGACCTCTTCCTTCCGCCACCGCTGCCGCTGCCCTGGTGCTCCTGTGGGCCAGAGAGTAGAGAAGCTCGCTCTCCCTACCTATGAGAAGCAGCAGCAGCGGTGGGGGTGGTCGCAGCAGCCCCTGGGAAGGTAAGTACAGCGGCTGGGGCTGGGGGCTGGGGGAGGAGGACAACCTGCCCCCCTTGCCTCTTCTTCCAGCCCCCCTGGTGCTGTTTCTCCAGCCCACCACAAGGTCTGAGGGACAGTGGACCAGCCCGCTGCTAACAATTTTTGCTGACCCCAGGCATAGGCAGTAGCAGACTCAGATGTATCAGGGATCTGAATGGCAAAAATATCAGAGGAAACTATCTGAAGATGAGACCGAAGGTCAATCACTGCCTCTCATCTTGCTCTGACTGTGGCCAATCAGATTCCTCCAGGAGCCCATGGGCAGGGCATGAAGGAAAGAGTTTTCACCTTCACTTATAAGAACATAAGAAGAGCTATGATGGATCAGGCCAATGGCCCACCTAGTCCAGCATCTTCAGCTAGCGAATGAATCCATTGGCTCAAAACACCTCCCAAAAGCTAGGACAAAGAAGCTGAGTCTTGTGGCAGCTTCAAGACATAACCACCTACTGCTTCCTCCTCTTGTTCCAACTCATCCTGCACTCCACCCTCCAGCTCTGAAGCTCCCCCTACCTCTCACTCTTGTCTCCTGGCCAGTTCAGTTCCCCAGAAAACACAAGACTGGGTCAGATTCCAGCTATCCTTCCATGGTGCACACCAGTCCCTGACATTACATTTAGTCAAACCCTTGGTCCATCAACCTTAGTATTGTCTATACTGACAGGCAGTGGGTCTCCAGTGTTTCAGAGGGTCTCTTCCTGATCTACCCAGGGGTGCCAGGGATTGACCTTCTGCATGTAAAACAGGTGCTGCATTTCCTTCTCCTCAGTTTGCGTCCAACATGCTTGCCACCATATCATGTTCTTGTGACTCTACTGGATGTGTCTCATGGCTGGAAGCCTCACCCCAATCTTACATTGCACAACCAATGGCTGTTGAAGCTAGATGCCTCACCAAGGTTTCTGTTGACAGATGGACACCTAAACCATCAGGATTCTTCCAAGCAAGGCTTGATATTCATAACATCCTGCAGGGGAACGTGTGGGCAAGATAATTGCATAGGATGTGACTTCTCTGTGTGCAATTGGAAAGGTGGTGGAGGATGTCAGATAGAATCAGAACCTGGGTGGAGATATACAGGTCATCCAACCAGTAGCTCCATACACTGCATTCTGGAGGTCTTCTTCCCTTCTTTAGGGAATCAAACCCACACAGTGCTTTCATTTGTTTCAGCTCAATTTCCATGGTTAACCTGGAAGTCATCTAGGAAGCTGGGCTTGGTGAAGTCCCTGTATTCTCCTAACCAAGTCTCATATTCCCCATCATATAACTAGAAATGGGATAAGAACTATCAAAGAGCTCAGCTAGATCAGACCAACGCCCTGCTTCATCCAGTAGCATGTTCTTGTTCATTAAAGGTAAAGGTAAAGGTAGCCCTGACCATTAGGTCCAGTCACGGACGACTCTGGGGCTGCGCGATCATCTCGCTTTACTGGCTGAGGGAGCCGGTGTACAGTCATGTGGCCAGCATGACTGAGCCGCTTCTGGTGAACCAGAGCAGCGCATGGAAATGCTGTTTACCTTCCCACCAGAGCAGTACCTATTTATCTACTTGCACTTTGACATGCTTTCGAACTGCTAGGTTGGCAGGAGCAGGGACCGAGCAACGGGAGCTCACCCCGTCGCAGGGATTCAAACCACTGACCTTCTGATCAGCAAGCCCTAGGCTCTGTCGTTTAGACCACAGTGCCACCCATGTCTTGTTCATTGCAGGCTGTCAAATACTGCCCAAGAGAGCCTATGATGATTGTAGCCAACTAGCAAACACAGTGGGTGATCAGCAGCGGACGTCTAACACTACCACATGCCAAATACAGAAATGAAACATTAGCTAGATAGATGGCACGTATTGTCATGGTCTGAACAGGAGGATTGTGTATCCCCAGCCAGCTCAGCTTCTCTGTGAAGAGGAGGAGGAAGGGAACAATTCAGCCCCCTTCTCCCCAGCAGTTTCAGTAGGAGAGAGAAAAGAGAATGCTACACAGTCTCCACAGGAGTTACCTAGCTACAAGATGGTGGAAGAAGGAAGGGAATAGGCAGCAGAGACCTCCCTAGAGCCCCCCTCGCCTTGGGCTCACAGGTCCAGCAGTATTACAGAACAGTGAATGCAGAGGGGTGGAACTTCTTGTTGGCATCAAGGATGTTGCTGGGAACAGAAGAGGAAGGGCTCAGAGTAGCCAACACCTGTCTCTGTGGAGAGATTTGGAGTCTTGCTTTGCAACCAGATGACTGAATAAAAAGGACTCTAAAAATACAAACTGCTTTGTGATTCTTGCCTATGAAGTTTCCAGGGGAGGAGAGGACTCTCCACGCTTGACACATATTAAAAAGAAGCGGTTCCGTTTCTACAAGTACAGACTGGCAGCAAGCTCTCTTAGAAGAATATTAGAAGAGTCCACTTGGATTAGGCCAGTGCTCTGTCTAGTCCATGAAACAGCAGCCACGAAATTAAGAGACGCCTGCTTCTTGGGAGGAAAGCAATGACAAACCTAGACAGCATTTTAAAAAGTAGAGACATCACCTTGCCAACAAAGGTCCATATAGTTAAAGCTATGGTTTTCCCAGTAATGATGTATGGAAGTGAGAGCTGGACCATAAAGAAGGCTGATCGCCGAAGAATTGACGCTTTTGAATTATGGTGCTGGAGGAGACTCTTGAGAGTCCCATGGACTGCAAGAAGATCAAACGCATCCATTCTGAAGGAAATCAGCCCTGAGTGCTCACTGGAAGGACAGATCCTGAAGCTGAGGCGCCAATACTTTGGCCACCTCATGAGAAGAGAAGACTCCCTGGAAAAGACCCTGATGTTGGGAAAGATGGAGGGCACAAGGAGAAGGGGACGACAGAGGACGAGATGGTTAGACAGTATTCTCGAAGCTACAAACATGATTCTGACCAAACTGCGGGTGGCAGTGGAAGACAGGGGTGCCTGGCGTGCTCTGGTCCATGGGGTCACGAAGAGTCGGACACGACTGAACAACAAAACAACAACAAACAACTGTCTAGTCCAGCATCCTGCTATCACAGTGGCCAAACAAAAGCCCCCCAGGAAGCCATAGGCAGGGCACACAGGCAAGGGCCCTGCTGGTACAAGCCAATGGCCCCTTTGAGTCTAGTACTCTGTTCTCACAATGGCAAAGAGATCTCCCAATGGGAAAACCAACAGCAACATCAACTCTCCTCACTTGGGATTCACAGCAATATATTCACAAACATAACACCTCAAACAATGGAAGTTGACCATGGCAGCCATTGATAGCATCGCTTCCTTAATAATAATAATTTTTTATTTATAACCTGCCCTTCCTGGTTCAAAACTGGGCTCAGGGCAGCTAACAACAAATTTGAAACACTTAATTATAAAAGCAGCATAAAATACAGTATAAAAACATGAATAACAATAAAATTCAAAAATCAATTTAGGGGAAATAAGCATTAGATAATCCCCAGGGCTAGCTGGCTGAATCGGTCCTACTTGGGCCAGCGAGGAGGCCAGGGGAGAATTAGCTGTGAGGTCTCAGAGCGGGTGATCTTCATAAAAGGGGAGGGGGAGGGAAGGGAAATAAAAGATCAGGCTCAATTCAAATTAAAGGCCAGGCGGAATAGCTCTGTCTTACAGGGCCGACAGAAGGTGGTTAAATCCTGAAGGGCCCTAGTCTCATGGGACAGAGCATTCCACCAGGTCGGAGCCATCTATGCATTTGCCTAATCCTCAGGTAATTTGGTGGCCATCACAGTCTCTTTTAGGAGTGAGTTCTATAGCTGAAATATGCATTGTGCGGAGAGGAACTCCTTTTTGTCTGCCTTCCAACATCAAATTTGATGGTTATAGCCAAGACTGGAGGAGAAAGAGAACAGGGGTGTGTAATATGCTAACTGTTCTCACAAAAATCAAGTACCGGTAGTTATGTCAAGACACGAGGGGGGAAATGGCTTGTATTGAATAAAGAAGAAGAAGAAAAGGCAAATATTGCTGATCTTCCAGCTAGATGGGTGGCATATAAATAATAGAAATATTATTATTATTCATTGAAGAAGCCCTGTTCTTTTCTGTGGGGCAACCGATTGATTTCTGCTGCAAAATCAATCAATCAATCACTGTAAACAGCCTCCATTAGAGAAAAGTTAAAAAGGATGTGAATAATGAGGACAAACCTACTCACCAGGAAGGCAGGGTGTTGTTGTTGTTGTTGTTGTTTTAAAAAATTGGAGAGCTGCTGGAAAAACAATTATAGAAACATTGCTGTGGTTGCTGATTCATTTGGCTAGCCAGATAGCTCTCACTTTAAAGCTAGAATGATCTGTTGATGTTTCATCTGTAGCGGCTGGTGATGAACATAGGAAGATAGGACCTTAGACAGTCAAACCATAGGCCCATCTAGCTCAGGATCAGTGGCGTAGCGTGGGGGGTGCAGGGGGGGCCGGCCGCACCGGGCGCAACATCGGGGGGGGGGGCGCTCGCACTCGCAGCTCTCTGCCCCTACCTGGCTCACTCACTCTCTCTCACTGCAGTGCTGGCTGTGCGAATCCGAGCCGAGCTGCCGGGTCGCCACCCACTGTGGAGGGGAGGGTGCCAGGCGTGCGGTGCGGTGCGGATAGAGAGTGAGGGACTATCTGGGGGAGGGACAGTGCAGCGGGGGCGGGGGGCGCAAATTACTTGCCTTGCCCCGGGTGCTGACAACCCACGCTACGCCACTGCTCAGGATTGTCTACACCAGAGGTCAGCAAAATTTTTCAGCAGGGGACCGGTCCACTGAATCTCAGACCTTGTGGGAGGCCGGACTGTATTTTGAGGGGGGAAAATGAATGAATTCCTATGCCCCACAAATAACCCAGAGATGCATTTTAAATAAAAGCACACATTCTGCTCATGTAAAAACATGCTGATTCCCGGACCGCCCATGGGCTGGATTTAGAAGGCGATTGGGCAGAGCTACGGTCTCCCAACACCTGCTTAAAATGTGCATACATTGTACAGTTTTATATGAAATATCCACTTTTAAATGTAAAATACTTTCCAACGTTTTCAAAAGCAGTCCTCCACAAAATGCACCTTTTGTTTGCGCCTTTTGTGTGATAGAAGTATTTTTCTACACATTTTTTTCTTTGCGCACCAGAAGGGCATTGGGGCATTTAGTTGCTGTGAACTAACTCTTCAAGCAAGTCTGGGTACAATGGATTGGATCAGTCCTCTGTGAAAAGCAGACCAAACCAATTCCTCCTCCATCTCCAGTCCATTCACCAGTCTGGTTCCCTCTTTACTGGCCAAAAAGATTACATTTTAAATAAATAAATAAATGGATGTTGCACTGATAGATGCTCAGATCGGGTGAGGCAAACTCTCTGCACTGAATTGGGTGAAATTTCTCTCTTGAGTGTACAGCTGTGTTATTGTTTTTTGGGTGGGTTGTGTCACAACTGATTTCTTTCACCGATTTTACTTGACTGTTATTACGGCTGCTGTGTAAGCTGCCTCAGGACGGGTGGTGAAATATAAACACAAACAAGTCAACAGTGAATAAGTAAATGTCATTCAAAGGGCGAGTCCTCTACAGGCTACAACAGGTATCCAGTCTCCATGGATAGAGCTCTTAGATTCCTCATCAGCCCATATACAATTGAAAATGGCATATAAAAACGCATTCTGTCAGAGAAAATGGCAATAAACACACACATTATTAGGCAGAGTTGCAAATGAAGTGCATATTTTACGGAAAAATTGAAACGCTGATGATTTTGCATTGGGATTTTTTTAAAATAATAATAATAATCACAAACTGATATGGAAATCTGGAGAAGGGAACTTAAGAACAGAAAAATACGAAAGTAAAGGAACTGAAATTGAGAGATTTAGCCAACACTAGTGAGCACGGACTCTGTAGGTACCTTTACCTACTTTATTCTTATTTATTATTTAATATTATTATTTATTAAATTATTATTATTATTACATAGAGCTGAAAAAGGAATTAGAAAATAGTGAGAGGGTGCTTGTAAAAAAAAAAGAGTCCTAGAGAAAATGGAAGCATCTTCTCCGAATTTTTCCCATTGAATTGAAAATTGTGAATCTCAAACACAGGTGGAATCTACACACATATAAAAAAAGTTCTGGTTTTTTTTATTAAAGTGTTTCAAAAACCCATGGTCTGACTCTGTAGAAGGCAGTTTGCTATTAAAGCCAGCTTTTTATTCAAGACCATGAGCACTGAAATCTCACTCAGTTTTTAAGCAAAGGACCATGGGACTGTGGCAGAATATATCTATATATTCTGTTTTACAATTTACTCATTTTTACAATCCTTAAGAAAGCAGTGACTTCCTTTCTTCTCTTTCCATGGTTCGTTTTACGTAACATAAATCCCTGTACATTTTACAAAAAACTATGGCATTCAGTATTCCATTATTGCATCCATCAAAAGTTGTTTACACTGCTGAATTTATCTCAACGCTGTCAGCGTTTTCAGCCGTACAGAGTCATTCCCCACATATTCAATAAACGTTTTCCAATCTTCTCTAAATGGATGTTCTTCTTGTTCCCTTATTCTATATGTTGAGTCTGCAAGCTGCACGTATTCTGTCAACTTAAGTTGCCAATCTTCTTTGATTGGGACCTCGCTCGCTTTCCATTTTGGGGCTAACAAAACAGCTGCCAGTCAGTGTAGACTGGGCTAGAAGGGACAACTGTCTGAGCCAGTGATAGATGGCTCCCTAAGTTCTATGCTGTTTCGAAGATCTTGAGTTTCATAGGAACATAAGATTCAACAAAACACCCAAAGCAGATGGCGGATATATCAGGAAAGAACCTTCACCCAGAAGGTGAAGTCAGGTGTCACATAACTCTGGGGTGACAAAAGGCACCCACAGATGCAGGTGCGTGGCGTACTCGAATGTAACGGAAGATAGGAATCTTATGCAGGAATGAGTCACATAAATGCAAGATGGTGTGAAGTTAAGGAAAGGTGAGGCCATGGGTGGGTCAAAAATTCTACCGGAATGTCTCTGATGCCTGAAATGGAATGTCTGGGGAGAGTATAAAAAGCTCCTTCATCTCAACGGTTCCTCATTCGCTCAACAACACTTGACTTGACAACCACGTCTTCTATCGACAGGGTAAGTATGAGGACCTCACTGTTCTCTGGACTGTCAATGGATCTGTCATTCTTCAAGGGAGCCTTTTGCCAAATCTCATTGAGTAGGAACAATAGCTTTCCAGATTTGTGACCAGAGAGGTCAAGGCAGGCTTGCTCAGCCTCGGCCCTCCAGATGTTTCGAGACTACAATTCCCACCATCCCTGACCGCTGGTCCTGCTAGCTAGGGATCATGGGAGTTGTAGGCCAAAAACATCTGGAGGGCCCAGGTTGAGGAAGCCTGGGTCAAGGGCTGCTAGTCATGATGGCTATGTTCTACCACCACTGGTGAGGGCTGTATGCCCCTGAATACCAGTTACTGGGAAGCGCAAGTAGGGAGAGGTGCCGTTGCACCCGGGCCCTGCTTCCAGCCTTCCCATTGAGGCATCCGGTTGGCCACTATAAGAACAGGATGTTGGAGAAGATGGGCCACCTTTGGCAGGATGCAGCAGGGCTCTCCTGACATTCTTATAGGAACAGGCAAATTTATGGAGAATGAGGGTGTCAATGGCTCCTTGAAACCCTGATGCCTATGCTCTACCGCTGTCTGAAGTGGTATGCCTCTGAACATGAGTTACTGGAAATCACAAGTGGACAGACTGTCGCTACACTGAGGAGCTGCTTATAGGCTCACCAAGAAGCAGCTGGCCATTGTGAGAACAGGATGTTGGCCTAGATGGGTTTTCGACAGAATCCAGCAGGCTCTTTATTTTTCCCCATGCTGATATTTAACTGAACCAAATTCAAGATGCTTGTGATAACTCATTCACAACTAGGGGCTTAGATACTTGGGCTCCCAGCTTTAATCATCTAAAGCCAGCCTGACCATAGGTAAAAGGTGATGGGAATGCCATCCTGATGGAATGGCTGCTGTACATAATAGTGGTGGGATGAGCCTGATGAAACCGGTCCTTTAGCAAAGAAGGAAAAGAGGCCCTGCAGACCCATCTCTCCCCCACTGCACTATGGGGCCCTTGCCCCTCTTAGTCAAACTGTTGGTCAACCTCACCTAGCTTTTCCTCCTTTGACCAGTTGTGGCTATCTAGGAGTCTTTGGCTGAGGCAAATCTATTCTGGAGATGCTAATTACTCAACTGAGTGGGGCTTTACTACTGAGTATTGCAATTTCCCCATAGAGTTAGCTGCTTGCCTTCTATCACTGTGCCATTGAGAGTGTGCTCACTTATGGCTTATGTGTGTGGTACGGAAGCTGTACTACCCAGGACAGGATGGGGTTGTGCAGGGTTGTTAAGGCAGCAGAGAGCATTGTTGGCTGCCCACTCTCCACCTTAGAGCAGATTTATGCCACAAGGTGCCATAGGAAGGCACTGGACATAGTAAAAGATCCATCGCATCCTGGTCACTGTCTCTTCGAGCTCTTGCCGTCGGGACGGAGATACGGGACGATGAAGACAAGAACGAGCCGTCTTAAGAACAGCTTCTTCTCCAGAGCGATCTCGGCCCTGAATGGGAAGCCCGGACTTTGAAAGTCATCTAATCTCCCTGGCTGTATTATACTCTATTGTTTAATTAGTGTTTTTATGGAGCAGTCAAGTAATTTCATTGTCCCCGAAGGGGGCAATGACAATAAAGATATTATTATTATTATTATTATTATTATTATTATTATTATTGTTTTGTGGGCGCTTGATTGCTGTCTTTACATGGCTGTAAAATCAGGATTTACTGTAGGGTTTTATAGCATTTCTTAATGTGTGTACATGGTTATACTGGCTGGACAAGGAACCTGTGGCCCTCCAGAACTTGTTGGACTCCAACTCCCCTCAACCATTGGCCAGCATGACCAATGGTCAGGGTGATGGGAGTTGTAGTTTGACAATATTTTTGGACTCCAACTCCCAGCAGCCCCAGTCAGGATGGTCAATGGTTGTGAGTAATTGGAGTTGTGGTTCAGCCATGACCAACCATCAGAGAAGATCAGAGTTCCTGAGCCCTGGTCTAAGTGTTTTTGTGGAATGCTTAAGGGAGGGGCTGTTATTGTATAAGGAAAGGAATTTGTACAAGGGTGGAGGGGGGGAGTTGCATGAAAAAAATACCCAGGTTTGTATCTCCAAGCTAATTCAGGTTGTCTTACAGACCAATTTTGAGTTAAATTCCTCAGACTAAATGTGTCCACATACTGAAAGTAATCTCACAACAGAGTGTTTCTTCTTAGGAAGGAATTGTCCTCTTTCAAGTATGCTGAATGGCTATCCTGGGGAAAACTTGTTGCACTGTGGTTAAGAGGGGGCCCAATCTTGATTTTTGAAAACACAATTGAAAACTTGAGTTCCTGACTTGGCAACCCTACTGGTCTAGACAAATATTCATATCAGAGATGGGGAGCCTCTGGACCTCCAGATGTTGTCGGACTCTTACCTCTCGCATCTCTAGCTAGCATGGCCAATGGAAGAAGGAAAATGAGAGTTCTAGACCAACAACATCTGGAGGATCACATACCTGCCTTACAGAATACCCCAAATGCTGCTCCCTTGGAGAAACTGGATCAAAAAATGACATTGGTCTTTCTCTCTCTCTCTCTCCAGAAGTTCTCAAAGCCATAGCAAAGATGAGTCAACAACGACAACAACAAGGAGGCTGTTGTGGTGGTGGTGGTGGCGGCCATGGAGGTGGTGGCTGTTGCGGCGGTGGTGGTGGTGGTGGATCATCTCAACAAAGCCAGAGGAGTGGAGGATGTTGCCGTGGTGGTGGTGGAGGAGGAGGTGGAGGAGGATGCTGTGGTGGCCGTGGAGGTGGATCTTCTCAACAAAGCCAAAGCAGCGGTGGATGTTGCGGTGGCAGAAGCAGCGGTCAAAGTAGCGGTGGAAGCAGCGGTGGATGTTGCGGTGGCGGAAGCAGTGGTGGAAGCAGTGGCGGATGTGGTGGTGGTGGAAGTTCTCAGCAGATGAAGATGAAGTAGATGCCTCCAAGAAGTGCTGAAATCCCACTCCACAATGACCACCACCCTCTTGAAGATCTCCTGGTTATTGTCTCCCGATGATGAACCAGACCTTCCTCCAGAGGGGGAAGCATAGTATTTCATTTTCCTGCTATGGCTACCTCTGTGGAGGCATTAAAAAATTTCTTTCCTGCAAGCCTTTCAGTGTCATGGTGTTTTCTCCCCCATCTTCACTTCCTGCACACTTCAGAACCTGCTTCGTAATGTCCTACTCTTTCCCCACTTATCCCAATATTGTCCACTCTGATGGGAAGCAGCTGTCGAATAGGCAGACAGTCCTTATGCAGTGCTTCTTGGAGATAACGGGGATTGACCCTGAGATCTTCTACATTAAAATAAACAATAATGTTTTCTGCCACTGGTCCTCAAAAAAGAGCATCTTGCCTGGTATGGTTTACTCTGACCGGCTGCATCTCTCCAGGGCCTCAAAAAGAGAAAGATATTCCCCACCCTTTCCCACTTGATCTCTTTTCAATTAGAGATGCTGAGGGCTGAACTTTGGGTCCGTGGCATGCAAAATAAAATGCTTGGCCAAATCCACACACATCCACTGGAAACTTGTCCATTAAAGTGAATAGGCATTGCACCACCAACATCAGCCAGCATGAACCTGCCTGCCTTCTTACCTACAGCCCATCAGGAGGGTGGCCCTGGCTGTCAACTTAGTTTCAGTGCTGCCCATTGTAGGGAGGAGGAGAAGGATGGGGAGAAAATCAGAATTAGTTGGTCCCATCAGCCCTTGTCTCCCTCTCTGCCTACTGTTGTCCTCCCTGCCTTCTGTCCTATTAATCTTCAATGCACAGCTCAATGGACCAAGCTCTGACTTGCAAGAAGGCAAGTTCTGCAGTAGAGCTACTGCTCTGCATGCTGAAGGTCCCAGCTTCAATTTCCAGCATATCCAGTCAGGTCCGGAGACAACATCAGTGTAGACAACGTTGGAACTAAATGGGGATGAAATTAGAATTAGCTGGCTTTGCCTGCCATGGGCTGCTGAGCTCCATAGCTTCTTCCCTGCCAATCTCAGTCAGAACTATGCACCACTGCAGTCCACACACACACATCCGCACACACTTATGCAGGAGTAGTGAATGTGATGCCTTCCATATGTTGCTGAACTACAACTCCCACTGCTGCCATGCCGCCCCCACGCGATTTCTGTTCTCATCCTGGAGCAAAGTTCTTAACCCGGAGGTACTATTTCTGGGTTAGCAGAGTCTGTAACCTGAAGTGTCTGTAACCTGAAGCGTCTGTAACCCGAGGTACCACTGTATACAGGTGGCTTTTAAGAAAGCTTGATCTAAACTTGGTCTCTTGAGTGTGCCTATTAGTTGACATCTGCTCTTATTTCAGGCAAAGACAGAGGCGTTCTTTCCATTCTCCTCCCCGCTCCCACTTTTCCAAAAACACCCAGATGAGTCATCTTGTCTAATTCCTTGCCAAGCAGACACAACCTGATTACCACCAGGTAAGAGAAATTAGTCAGGAAGGCTAATTAGGAAAATATATAGATGAATGACTAATGCTCTCCTTAGGGTTGTAGAAATTTCCTTACACAATGTCAGATGATTGGTCCATCCAGTTTAAGATTGGCTACACTGAATGGCAGCAGCTCTCCAGAGATTGGACCTAGCCCCTTCCATGTGCAAGACAGCAGATCTACCATGGAGCTACAGACCATCCTTTGGGTTGGAGCAATGTTATCTGGGCAGACTCAACGGGTCCGAGGTCATCAGATGGGCATCTGGTGACATTGTATGAGTAAGGTATTGGACGTATGTGTATTCATTAATTTATAAGTGAGCTTTTAGGGTAAGTTCTCCCAAACGGGCTTCCAACAATATAACAGACAAAGCTTCCATGTTCAATCTCTGGTATCTGCATAAGAAAATAAGAAGGGCCCGAATGGATCAGGCCAATGACCCATCTCATTAGGTGTCCTATTTTCACAGTGTAAAACCAGCAGAGCACTCTTCCTTCCTGTGATTCCCAGCAACTGGAATTCAGAGCATCACTGCCTCCCTTACCTGAAACCCTGGAGAGCCACTGTACACAATAATGTACACAATAATCAGAGTACACAATACTGAGCTAGATGACCAAGGCTCTGTTTCAGTAGAATGCAAGTTCCTATGAACCTACATCAAAGTGACGTTGACGCTGGTCATTTACCAGATAGAAATGGAAGATTATTTGGATGAACTGCAGAGATGCTTAGAATAAAAAAATAAAAATTAACAAATAAAGAGTTCATTATTGATAAATGTTTATTATTTATTCTCTCATGTGTGCAAATGAACAGCAAATAGAAATAGCTGGATGACTCTCTTTGCTCTTCTCATGCTCCAAATGTCACAGGAGATGACCCCCTTAGAAGAGGAGAAGAGGTAGCTGAGAATTTGGAGCATTTCTGGTGGTGGAATTTGTTGCAGGGATAAAGTTGAGTGCCTCAAATGCTCAGGAACTGTAGTTGAAATGACTCCACCTAATTCCTGCAGAATTAGGCCCTTCTAGGAATTCTCCTTGGTGTTACTTCAGCTGCTGAGATGGGACTTGGAAGACCTGCTGCTGCTGCTGCTGCTGCTCTTGTTGCTTCCCGTGACAGCCGGATGAACCCCGATTGCCATGACACCCTCCGCTGTTTCTCCGTCCCAGACAGCAGGAACCTCGGTCCTCACTGGTGGAAGACCTCCGGCCACCACAGCAGGACCCTTCTTCTTTCTCCTGCTTGTAGCATTGGTCTTTGTCCTGACGGGAACACATCTTTCTTGGTTGTCAAAGCGAACCTGTAGGAAACAGAAGGCAGATCTGGGCTTACTCTTGTATAATTGGGTAATTTCTGAGTGAATTTCTGCATTTGCATCTTACCTTCCCTCCCAGGATCCCCACAAGTCATTTATAAATGTTTCTCCCCTGCCCCATTTTATTCTCACAACAACCCTGCTGTCGGGCTCCTTGCCACTAGCAGCCAATGTGGTGTCTTCTAGATGTTGTTGGATTGCAACGCCCAGCATCCCTGAACATTGGCCATGCTTGGGGCTGATGGGAACATTGGTGAGCAACAGATTGCTCCCAAGGTCACATTCAGACCATACATTTAAGGCCCCAAGAAACAATTTTAAACAGTCCTGGCTTCCCCCAAATAATTATCGGAGCTGAAGTTTGTTAAGAGTGCTGAGAGTTGTTAGGAGAATGAGGAGAGCTGGAGTCTAGCAAAATTGGAGGGAACCAGATTGCTTCTAAGGCCTTCCACCATGCCAGTCCCAATGGGCACCAGTCACCGCTGCCTGAAAGGAGGATGAGGGAGGGAGGGAGGGAGGGAGGGAGGGAGAGAGAGAGAGAGAGAGAGAGAGAGAGAGAGAGAGACTTACCTGGTTCACCAAAGAGATCTCTGGAAGTGCAGCTGTTGTGAATGTCAGCCTCCCATCCAGGACACCTTTTTATACTATTCCTTAGCCAGCCCCTCCTGTCGATTGAGCCATGGCCCAGCCATGCTTATTTGTTTTCTTTTCGTTTGAATTTTGTACCAATCTCTTTCTTAATTAGTTGGAGCTGTGCAACCTTGGCTTTGACTCATGGCATTGCACACAGAATTTCCAAGCAAGGGACGATGTCTCCATTCATTTGGGTCTCGGTCATGTTGTCCTTGGGCAATAATTGCTGGACACACCCCATATGAGTTCCAAGGTGGGGAAACCAGGGGTGTTTCTCTCTCTTATGAGATCACTTGGTGTGGGCAGAGCTCATGCACATTCCATGGAAATTCAGTTATCGTTACAATGAACCATCAAATGTGTATTTGATTACTCACCATTTTCATGGAATTGTAGGACTGGAAGGCACTAGGAGGGTCATCTAATCCATTCCCCTGTAATACAGGAATTGTTTGCCTAACATGGGGGTTGAACCCATGACTGTCAGATTAAGGGTCTTATGCTCTGCCAACTGAGCTATCCTGTACTCCATGCACATTTCCATTGCATCCTGGGCTGACTGCAGTTTGCAGGATTTCCGGTAGTGGCATCTCTTATCTCTACAGTGATGGCCACTGATTTGGATGACTTTAAAAGGAGATTAGACAAACTCATGGGGATTGGACTATCAGTGGTAATAATAATAATAATAATAATAATAATAATAATAATAATAATATAATATCTATATCCCACCCATCTGGCTGGGTTACCCCAGCCACTCCGGGCTGCTCCCAACAGAATAAAAAAGCGATAAAATATCAAACATTAAAAGCTTCCCTAAACAGGACTGCCTTCAGATGTCTTCTAAAAGTCAGGTAGTTGTTTGTTTCCTTGACATCTGATGGGAGGATGCTCCACTGCCGAGAAGGCCTGGTTGCCTTCAGATGTCTTAGAAAGGTTGTATAGTGACTTATCTCTTTGGCTCAGGGGTTGGATAACTCCATACCTTCAAAAATTTCTCCAATGAGAAGAGGGATGTCCTAAGAGAAGCCATACATTCTGGGATCAAATAAAAAACTGGGACAGCTTCTGTAAATCCAGAACTGTCCCTGGAAAATAGGGGCACCTGGAGAGTCTACTCTTGGCGTTTTGCGCTGTGAAAACGGGATATTGAATGAGATGCATCATTGGCCTGATCTATCATGATTCTTCTTTTGTTTTTGGGAATGCCAGGTATCGAACCAGGGAAATTGGTTTGTTGGTTTTTGTTGGAAGCCCGCTTGGAAGGACTTATCCCCAAAGCTCGCTTATAAATACATTCAATGAACAAACACTCACAAACACGTAAAATACCTTACTCTTATACAATGTGACCCAAAGCCCATCTGATGACAACCAGTTGAGTCCACAGGTCCAACCCAAAGGAAGGACTGTAACTCACTGGTAAAACTGCTGTTTTGCATGAAGGAGGGGCTAGGTCCAATCACTAGAAAGATGCAGCTGCCAATCAGTGTAACTGGACCTTGAGCTAGATGGACCAATCATCTGCAACAGGGGTGCCAACTTGAATAAAGTATTGTGGGGGCCCAGTTAAGCCACACCCCACATAATCAATCACATGACACAGTGCGCACACACCATTTGAATGGCAATGCCCATTAACTTCTTGGGGGCCCAGTCCCCTCAAATATTTCAAGGGAGGGAGAAGCCACTACGGCCCCTAAGAATCGGCTCCTATGATATACAACCCTAAGGAGAGCATTAGACATTCATCTATATATTTTCCTAATCAGACTTCTCTTGTCAGGTGATAATCGTGTATAGCAGGTTATGTCTATTTGGCAAGGAATTAGACAATATGACACATTTGGGTGTTTTTAGGAAAGGTGGAAGTTGGGAGGAGATTTGAAAGAATACCTCTGTCTTTGTCTGAAATAAGAACGGATTTAAAATAATAGGTACACAGTGAACCGTTCACTGAAGAGATCAAATTTAAATCATATTTTCTTAAAAGCCACCTGCATATTCAAGCGTGGAAGAAGAATATAGGAAGCTCTTTTATACTGAGACTGTAGGTCCCTTACCTTTCCTGCCCCGACCTGGCCACAGTGATCCATGCGACGCTCATCTCCAGGCTTGACTACTGTAATTCGCTCTACACAGGGCTGCCCTTGAAGCTGTCCCAGAAACTCCAGCGGGTACAGAATGCTGCAGCGAGGCTCCTCACGGGGTCTCTGCCATGGGAGCATATTCACCCAGTGCTTTTCAAGCTGCACTGGCTCCCGGTGGAGTACAGGGTCAGATTTAAGGTGCTGCTTTTGACCTTTAAAGCCCTTCACGGCCCAGGACCCTCATACCTACGGGACCGCCTCTCCTGGTATGCCCCACGGAGAGCCTCAAGGTCCATAAATAACAACACCCTAGTGGTCCCAGGCCCTAAGGAAGTTAGATTGGCTTCAACCAGAGCCAGGGCCTTTTCAACTCTGGCTCCAGCCTGGTGGAACGCTCTGCCTCATGAGACCAGGGCCCTACAGGATCTGATTTCTTTCCACAGGGCCTGTAAGACAGAGTTGTTCCGCCTGGCCTTCGGCTTGGAGCCAATTTGATTCCCTCCCTCCCTCTCTTTCTTTTTTCTTTTCCTTCTCCTCCTGCGATGAGGCTACATTTTAATATTTTAATGTTCCATTATTTTAATGTTGTATTTTACTTTTGTTTTTAAGTTGTAATCATTCATCTTGTTTTTATTATTGCTTGTAAGCCGCTCTGAGCCCGGCCTTGGCTCGGGAGGGCGGGGTATAAATAAAAAAAATATTATTATTATTATTATTATTAGTAGGTCCATCATTCTAGCTCAATAATGGAAGAAGGATACCAAGTTCAGCCAACAGCATCTCCAATTGAAAAGAGATCACGTGGGAAAGGATGGGGAATATCTTCCTCTTTTTGAGGCCCTGGAGAGATGCAGCCAGTCACAGTACGCCATAGTGGGCAAGATTATCTAGGTGGCTTCCTATTTTGGGAGGACTCCTAAATCAGGGGTAGGGAACCTTCTTCACAAAGAAGGTCTCAGGTTCAATCCCCAGCATCTTCCATAAGTTCTGCGTAAGGACTACCTGCAGAGCTTGGGAGCAGAGAGGACAATGTGGGTGAAGAGTAGGAACGTTATGTGTGTATGGAGAAGTGAAGATAGGAAAAGAACACCATGACACTGAAAGGCTTGCAGGAAAGAAGTTTTTAATGCCTTTAAAGAGGTAGTCATAGCAGGAAAATGAAAGACTGATGTTCTCCATGCCAGAGGAAGGTCTGGCTCATCATCTGGAAAAGACAGCAACCGTTTGTTTTACAAGAAGATATCTTCAAGAGGTGGTGGTCATTGTGGGTTGAGATTTCAGCTGTTTCTGGGGACATCAACTTCATCTACCACAACACCCACCGCTGCTTCCGCTGCTGCTTCCGCCTTGAGAAGATCCACCTCCACCACCACTCATCTGGCTTTGTTGAGATAATCCACCACCACCTCTGCCGCTGCAGCAACAGCCGCCGCCTCCACGGCCACCACAACAGCAGCCCCCTCGTCCTCCTCCGCCTCTGCCTCCACAACAGCAACCGCCTCCGCCTCCACGGCCACCACAACAGCAGCCACCTCGTCCTCCTCCACCTCTGCCGCCACAACAGCCACCGCCTCCACGGCCACCACAACAGCAGCCACCTCGTCCTCCTCCACCTCTGCCTCCACAACAGCAACCGCCTCCACGGCCACCACCACCACAGCAGCCACCTCCTCCCAGTTGTAGTTGTTGTTGTTGGCTCATCTTTGCTATGGCTTTGAAAACTTCTGGAGGGAGAGAAAGAGAAAGACCAACATCATTTTTTGATCCATTTTATCCAAGGGAGCAGCTTTTGGGGTATTCTGTAAAATATCCTCCATATGTTGTTCTGCAGTGCAACAAGACTATCCCAGGATACCCATTCTGTATCCCTGAAAGAGGACCACTCCTTCCTGTCTAGGATTAAGCCCCCTATTGTGTGATTACTCTTAGTATGTGGAAACAATTTAGTCTGATTCAAGGCTGGATTTTGTGTGTGCAACCCACCTCTTGTACTGTTTCGTTTCTTGTAGAATGACACACACCACTTTTAAAATTCCATGAGAGTTGAGGAACCTATGAACTTCCAGATTCCTACTCTCACCACACATGACTTTTGGTAATTCTAGCAGGGACTGATAGGAGCTGGAGTCCAAGAAAATGGCTGAACTACAACTCCCATCATCCCTGACCATTGGCCATACTGACTGTGGTTGGTGGGAGTTGGAGTCAAACAGGGCTTAAGGTTCTTTGTCCCTGCTCCAGTCCAGCCAATCTAACACACAGTTTAAAGAAATGCCATAAAAAACCCACTAAATTTTCAGCTAAATCCTGATTTTACAGCCAATTATAGACAGTAGTCAAGCTCTTGCAAAATGCTATGTCAATTGAGAAATCCCAATACTCAGCAGTAAAACACATGCTTTCTACATCAAAGCCCTGCTCAGTTCAAAAAATTAGCATCTCCATTGTAGATTTGCCACTGCCTAAGTCTCATGGACAACCACAGCTGGTCAAAGGAAGAAAGCTAGGTGAGATAGACCAACAGTTTGACTAAGAGGGGGAATGGCCCAATAGCTCTGTGGGTAGCACAATTGCTTTGCATGCAGAAAAAGGCCACAGGTTCAATTAGACAGGGCTGGTTCTGCAGAGCCTGTACCAGTTAAGACGGACAACATTGAGTTGCTAGCCAATGGTCTGACTCAATACAAAGCAACTTTGTATGTTCCTTTCTATGGATGAGGACTGTGGCTCAGAAGTAGAGCATTAGCTTTGCAAGCAGAAGGTCTCAGGTTCAATCCAAGGATCCTCTGGGAAGGGTTGGGAGAAGATCCAGTCTGAAACCCTGGAGAACTGTTGCAAGTTGGGATAGGCAGCACTGAGCTACCAATCAAGGTAGACAACATTGAGCAATTGGTAGCCAATGCTCTGGCTCCATACAAGGCAACTTTGTTTGTTCCTATGGAGGAGGACTGTGGCTCAGAAGTAGAGCATTGGCTTTGCATGCAGAAGGTCCCAGGTTCAATCCCTGGATCCTCCAGGAAGGGTTGGGAGAAGATCCAGGCTGAAACCATGGAGAGTTGCTGCCCATTAGAATAGGCAGCACTGAGCTATATGAACCCAACAATCTAATCAAGATAAAGGCCATTCAGAGGTTCAGCACATCACCAGGAATTCCATCAGGCTGCAGCAGGGGGAGAGATGAGGGTCTCTTCCCCTTCCTTGCTAAAGGATGAGTTTCATCAGGCTCATCCCACCACTATCGTTTACAGCAGCCATTGCATCAGAATGGAATAGAAATCCCATCACCCTTTACCTTTGGTCAGGCTAGCTTTGGAAGATGAAAGTTGGGAGCCCAAGTATCTAAAGTTGTTAATGAGTTTCTGAGTTATCACAAGCATCGTGAATTCGGTTCAGTAAAATATCATCATGAGAACAAATAAAGAACCTACTGGATCCTGACAACGACCCAACAAGGCCAACTTCCTGTTCTCATACTGGCCAACCAGATGCCTCAATAAACCAGTCCTGAGTTCAGCAACAGTCTGTGCACTTGTGATTTCCAGTAACTGATGCTCAGAGGTGCAATGCTCCAGACATAGCCATCATAGCCATTGATAAGCTCACTGTCAGTGAATTTGCCTGATCCTCTAAGAATGTCAGGATAGCCCTGCTGCATTATGCCAAAGGTGGCCTAAGCCTTCACCAGTGGAAGTAAAGGTAAAGGTAAAGGTACCCCTGCCCGTACGGGCCAGTCTTGACAGACTCTAGGGTTGTGCGCCCATCTCACTCAAGAGGCCGGGGGCCAGCACTGTCCGGAGACACTTCTGGGTCACGTGGCCAGCGTGACGAAGCTGCTCTGGCGAGCCAGAGCCGCACACGGAACGCCGTTTACCTTCCCGCTAGTAAGTGGTCCCTATTTATCTACTTGCCCCCGGGGGTGCTTTCGAACTGCTAGGTTGGCAGGCGCTGGGACCGAGCAACGGGAGCGCACTCCGCCGCGGGGATTCGAACCGCTGACCTTTCTATCGGCAAGCCCTAGGCGCTGAGGCTTTTACCCACAGCGCCACCCGCATCCCTCCTGTGGAAATAGAACATAGTCATTGTTACCAGCAGCCATTAACCTCTCCGGTTGCAAATCTGGACAGCTATTGGTCCTACTCAATTAGATTTGAAGAATGACAGATCCATTGACAGTCCAGAGAAAACACTTACCCTGTCGATCACTGAGAAGACGTTGTTGTCAAGTCAAGTGTTGTCGAGCGAATGAGGAACCCTTGGAACAAAAGAGCTTTTTATACCATCTCCAGGCATTCCATCTCAGAAACCACTGGCATTCTGATAGAGCTTTTGACGCACCCTTGACCTCAGATTTCCTTAACTTCCCACCATCTTGCATCTGAGTTTTGACTCATCCCTACATGAGATTGCTATCTTCCGTTACACTCGAGTATGTTATGCACCTGTGTCTGTGGGTTCCTTGTGTCAGGATGTGACACCTGACTTCACCATCTAGCCCCATCCACATGGACTGGCAGCTGCTCTTGAGGGTCTCTGGCAGTGAGTCTCTCCTAGAATTACCTGGAAGCGTTGTTTGACCTTCTGCAGGAACCAAGATGCTCTGCCGCTGGGCCTTGATCGCAATATAGAACATAAGGAATAGTCTTACATCAAGTGAGTCTGCAGTGTTGTAGACAGGGTGTCATTTTAAGCGCTAGAGGGACGCAGGTGGCGCCACGGGTTAAACCACAGAGCCAAGAGCTTGCCGATCAGAAGGTTGGCGGTTCAAATCCCTGCAATGGGGTGAGCTCCTGTTTCACAGTCCCTGCTCCTGCCAACCTAGCAGTTCGAAAGCACCTCAAAGTGCAAGTAGATAAATAGGTACCACTCCAGCGGGAAGGTAAACGGCGTTTCCGTGTGCTGCTCTGTTTCGCCAGAAGCCGCTTAGTCATGCTGGCCACATGACCCGGAAGCTGTACGCCGGCTCCCTCGGCCAATAAAGCGAGATGAGCACCGCAACCCCAGAGTCGGCCACGACTGGACCTAATGGTCAGGCGTCCCTTTACCTTTACCTTAAAGAGGCTGCAGATTTTACCTGTGCATGCAGAGTTGATGCTCTGCCACTGAGCTACCTTAATATTACTGCTCTGCCACAGTGCTGTGGTCCCCAGAGTCGGCCACGACTGGACCTAATGGTCAGGCGTCCCTTTACCTAAAAATCAAGTGAGATTTCAGTCCAGGTATTCTTGAGTAAAGAGCTGGTTTGCGCAGGAGGATGTTTGCTACAGAGTCAGACCATGGTACATCTATCTCAGTGTTCAACGTACTGAATGGGCATCGAGTCTTTGGGGCTGTTGCTTGTTTGTAATCATTTACTGTCAGTTGCTCAGATATTTTTATATTACTGTCTTATACAGCGGCATAGGGGCAGATGGGGCTCATCAAGGTAGTTCATCTAGAAGAAAGAAAACTGTGATCCAAATCTCCCTGCCTTGTGGTTATGCTCATTTGTGAGAAAGGCTTTGGGAGTAAACCGTGAGGAAAAAGCCATTCCTGCTGCCTTGCGGGTTATCATCAGGAGAAGAAATCCTACACAAATATGGAGTGGAGTCCTTAAGAAGGTTAGATACTAGTGTCTTCCTCACCTCATTCCCACAACTCCTGCACCAAACAGGGGCCACATGAAATGCTCTTTCCCCCTCTTTGGATCACATCAGCAAGGCAGAAAGGGGGTTCTTATCATCTGGGTAGCCCAGGACCTCCATATATATGGCCACGGCTTGCTCCCCAGAGATCACCCTTTGATGCTGCCACAGCAGCAAAAACCAAACGGGAGGCAGCAGTTGTGAATCAGTGGTCTCTACAGCCACAACATGCGCTGTGATTTCCTAGTGGTTCGACTTCACCCTCAGAGGTGCACTAAATTGTCTCTCAGGACAGATGGATTCCAACAAGAGGGGAGGGGACATGCAAATGTCCTTAACGATTGTCATTAATACCCCAGGGAGGACTGATTGGGTGGCCTTAAAGATAAATCAATCAATCAATCAATCAATCAATCAATCAATCCAGAAAATGGACCATCCAGCCTATTTTTAAAATGCACAGCTCCAGTCTAGGTGGGGCCCTTTTTTCAGTCTTTAAGTGAATGAGAAGAACATACTTTAAAGAAAGAAAAAGGCATGTAGACTAAATTTAAAATAGTGGAAGAGATCGTTTTAAAAATCTGGTTCCACATGGTTGCGAATTTAGCCCAGACCATCCCTAGTGGGAATTTCACTGCATATCCTATAAAACTTAGCCTCTTGATGTTTGAGTTTCATGATTCCAACCCACCACCAGAGGAACAGCACTGGAATCGGAGCTGTGCTTGATCCAAAGAGAAGTAGCAAGCCTGGTCTATCATTACCATCAGGCCTGGTGAAAACAAAATGAAGCCAAGCCATTCATGCCTGCTGAATCTCCTTCAACCTCAAATCCTTTCTATCTCATAATGGTGCATTCAGCAGCTGGGTGTACTCTGACGAATGACGTAGCTTAATTTCTCGTGTCTTTACAACAATAAAATGCATGTCAAATCTTAGCTGAGTTCCATGTGTTATTGATGGCGGCGTACAAATTGGTCAATTTCAATTGCTGTTCAATTTTGAAAATTCAAATGAAGCACAATTTTATCTCATTTAACACTTGCCCTGCATTGCAAGGGGTTGAACTAGATAATCCTTGATATTCCTTCCAATTCTACAATTCTATGATTCTGTGTCCTGCTTGTGATTTCCCCATAGGCAACTGGTTGGCCAAAGTTTCTGACTACACACCGTACATTTGAAGCACATTTAAAATACACGGCTTCCGCCAAATAATCGTTGGACGTCTACCTTCCAACTTCACAGAATTTCAACTCCCAGCACCCTGAACAAATTGCTCTTAGGATTATTTGTGGAGGGAAGAAGCCAGGGTTTAAATCTGTGCTCACTAGGGCTGGGCAAATCTCAGTTTCAGTTTCTCTTCCTTTCATATATTTCCAATATTAAGCTTCCACACCAGTTTGTGATTTATTTATTTATTTTTAATCCTAATGCAAAGTCATCAGCAGTTTAATTTTTCCTTAAAATATGCACTTCTTGTAGCAGGCAGATGAACTCACCCTTTGAATGACATTTGCTTATCCGTTGTTGACTTGTTTGTATTTATATTTCACCACCTGCCCTGGGGCAGATTATGCGATGGCCATAATAACAGAGTCAAGTAAAATCAGTGAAGGAGATCAGTTGCAGGGCCAGAACAAAACAGAGGATTGCCCCAATATCTAACCAGTTGTGATTATTGCTATGAGGTAGGCAAAACCACCAGGTCACAGCACATTTTAAGCAGATGTAGGGCACAAATGGCCTCCAGATGTTACTGGACTACAGTACCCATCATACTTGACCATTGAGCATCTGTGCTGGGACTCGTTGCAGCTGGAGTTTAACAACATCTGGATGGCCATGGGCACCCAATTCCTTCACACCCATCTCTGCACATTTAATATGTGATCCCCAATTGGTTGGGACATGTGTCTAGGACACAGGCAGAAAACTTGGAACCTTCAAAATATTGATGGACTACAAATCTCATCATTTCTGATTGTTTCCTGTACTGGGTGTGGGCTGATGGGAAAGGTAGTTGAACCTCTGACGGCCACCATAACATTCTGCACAAAACAGGATGGGATGGACAAAATTATACCAGCAAGACTGAAATAGAAGGGATTTAGCTGCTTAACCCATCTCCACCTGGTGGCCTTCCTTGAGGGAATTCTGGAAAGGGGGAATCATCTCTCCTTTGCAGAGGGGGGGGGTCAGAACATGATACTGGACTAGGCAGGGCATTGGTCTGATCCAGATGAACTCTTCGATTGTTCTGATTCCATATGATGGGGAATTTGAGAATTGGTTAGGGGAATGCCCTGATTTCTCCTAGCCCAGCTTCCTAGATGATTTCCACCACTTTCCTGAAGATTACCATGGAAAATGAGCTGAAACAAATCAAAGCACTGGATGGTTTTGATTCACTAAGCAAGGGAGGAAGACCTACTGAATGCAGCGTATGAATGAAGCTATCCCATGGTTGACCTGTATATTCCACCCAGATTATTTTCCTATCTCAAATCCACCACCTCCTGCCGATTACGAGAAGAGTAGTCACATCCTAAGCAATTATCATGCCCACACAGTTCTCTGTAGGATGCTATCAACTTCAAACATTACTTATAAAAGTCCTGATGGTTTAGGTGTCAATTCATCAGCAGAACCCTTGGTGAGGCAGCCAACTTGAGCGATCATTGGTTATGCAATGTAAGATTCAGGTGAGGCTTCCAGCCATAAGACACATCATAAGAACATGATATGGTGACAAGCCTGTTGAATGTCAACCAAGGAGAAGGAATGTAGTTCAGTGTTAGAACACCTGGCACCTTCTGGCACCTCCAAGTAGATCAAGGAGGTGCTCTCTAAACCATTGGAGATCCACTGCAACAGTATAGACAAAACTGAGGCTGATGGACCAAGGCTTTGACATACTTAGTGTCAGGGACTGGCAGGACTCTGAGAAGTGTGCACCATGGAAGGGAGATGGAATCTGACCCAGGAGAGGAGTCCTGTGTTTTGTGGGGAACTGTGATGGTTGGGAGGCCAGAGTCAGAGGTAGGGGGAGTTCAGGATGGGTTGGAACAAGAGGAGGAAGCGGTAGGTGGTTTTGTCTTGAAGCTGCCACAAGACTCAGCTTCTTTGCACATAGCTTGTGGGAGGTGTTTTGATCCAGTGGATTCATCCACTATTGCCAAGTCCACTTTTCACCTAAGTTTCATGTAAGCTTCATATATATATTGGAGGATGTAACGTAATGGTAGAGAATCTTGTTGTCAGTCCTCCAGACAAACACGTTATTCCTGTGACACTTGATCACATCAGTTGACAGGAAGACTTTGCCTAACAGCAAGTGGTCAGGTCACATTGACAAGATGCTAGACACCACTGCAGAACTTAAAACTGATCCTTCATTACCCAACTATCAGTTTGACAACATCTTACTTTTCTTAGTGACAATGTCATAAAGGATGTGTCTATTGATCAAGCGTACAGGTATTGGATCACAAAGGCCATACAGACAAGAAAACGTCTTGGACAGCTTTTCCAGGACTGTCACTGGAAAACAGGGACACTAGGATGGTCTGGAATTCGGTGCATTCAGTGAAATTATAATCCAGGCACTCTTGTCACTCATATGACAGTGAGGAAAGGAGAGCTCTGAAATATCATTGACTTGAGGGGCAGAGATGATGACATTCTTTCTGTACGTCTGAGGAAGAGACTTCTCATCAATCTCAGTGCTTCATTCCTGTTGTAGCAGAGATATTGGTCTGAAAGAGTATATGAACCTCCTATAACATGCAGACTTACTACAAAGGAAATACAGCAGTTTACTGACAACCCCATGCAAGTTCCACAATGGCTCTGTCATGCTTAGTCTACGGAGAGGTTTGTGAAAACAAGTCACAGAAGCAGCAAGCAGGGTGAACACACATGAGAAACATGAGGACGGCATCACATTGATGTACAAGAATGAAGCAAAGCAAGGCTTGATTAATTTTCTTGTTTAAACTTCTTATTAACTGATGTCATTACTTTCTAATGTTTTATGATTACAATGTAATGTTGTATGCATAGTAGGATAAGTTTTATGCAGAGAAACTATTTTTTTATAGCATTGCCTGACATTTTCAAAAGGTAAAATTAAAATGATTGTGTTTTCCAAATGCAGTGTATGTGTGTCCTTTTTAGTCAAATGTAGATTTATGAAGCTAAAGGTTGTCTAATCATGAAAATAATAGGAGATTATTTGTAAGTATATCTTAAGGAAGCTCACTGAAGAAATTCGCAAAATTTCTGTTTCACCCATTAAAACGACACACTCTAGTGCTGTGGTCCCAAATGTGGGGCACACGCCCCACAGGGGGGCAAATTGATTTTTGAGTGGGGCAATTTGAGAATGAGTTATTCACAGTTAACGGCCTTTTAGGCTTCCTCCATGAATAGGAGTTCTCTTTTTGAATAATAAGAATTATATGTCATGGGGGTGGACATCAGGATTTTAGAGATGCTTAGGTAGGGCAAGAGGGACGTGGGTGGCGCTGTGGGTTAAACCACAGAGCCTAGGACTTGCCGATCAGTAGGTCGGCGGTTCAAATCTCCGTGACGGGGTGAGCTCCCGTTGCTCGGTCCCTGCTCCTGCCAACCTAGCAGTTCGAAAGCACATCAAAGTGCAAGCAGATAAATAGGTACCGCTCTGGCGGGAAGGTAAACACCGTTTCTGTGCACTTCTCTGATTCGCCAGAAGCGGCTTAGTCATGCTGGCCACGTGACCCGGAAGCTGTCTGTGGACAAACACCGGCTCCCTCGGCCAGTAAAGTGAGATGAGCGCCGCAACCCCAGAGTCGGTCATGACTGGACCTAACGGTCAGTGGTCCTTTTACCTTTTAGGTAGAGCAAGGCCAAAAAAAGGTTGGGAACCACTGCTCTTGTGTGTCCTGACAGAGATGTATAACATTCAGCACAGTTTGAAAAATGAGTCTAGACATAATTTTCTAGAACAATTGGGCATGCCAAGGAGCTGAATGTTGGAGGATTCAGGACAGACAATAATGAGACTATCTATCGATCTATCTCTAACTATCTATATCTATCTATATCTATCATCTATCTATCATCTATCTATCTATTTATCATCTATCTATCTATCTATCTATCTATCATCTATCTATCTATCTATCTATCTATCATCTATCTATCAACTATCTATCATCTATCTATCTATCTATCATCTATCTATCTATCTATCTATCTATCATCTATCATCTATCATCTATCATCTATCTATCTATCATCTATCTATCATCTATCATCTATCATCTATCATCTATCTATCTATCTATCTATCATCATCTCTATCTATCTATCATCTATCATCTATCATCTATCTATCTCTATCTCTCTCTATCTCTATCATCTATCTATCTATCTATCTATCTAATCTATCTAATCTATCTATCATCTATCATCTATCATCTATCATCTATCATCTATCATCTATCATCTATCATCTATCATCTATCTAATCTATCTATCTATCTATCTATCATCATCATCATCATTATCTATATCTATCTATCTATCATCTATCTATCTATCATCTATCTATCTATCTATCATCTCTCTCTCTCTCTCTCTCTCTCTCTCTCTCTATCTATCTATCATCATCTATCATCTATCTATCTATCTATCTATCTATCTATCTATCTATCATCATCTATCTATATCTATCTATCTATCTAGTTAGAGAAATCAATAAGATTTCTGGATAATTGACAAATGTACTTTGTTCTGATCAACAGTTCAAGTGTATATGTAACAAAGGATGGTGGGTGAGGGTGCTGTTTGCTTGCTTCATATGTTAACATATGAAAGGTTAAAATGGTTAACATATTTTCAAAGCCTGTTGAAAGCTTCTTACAATTTGTGTAATTTTCTAGTATATTTGAGGACTCATGCACCCATTGTGTGCTGACTGCTGTATAGATATTTTACACTTTGTGCAATGTCTAGAGCACTCATGACACAGTTGCGTGGGGTGTCTTTCCTGATATGGATCTTAGAAATAAAGGAAGCCACTGACATGTGTTTCCAACAATTATCTCACAGTCCGATTAGCTCAAAAATATAACTGCAATTTAATGAAGTGTATTTGAGACAAAAACATTGTTTTATTTGCGAAAGTGTGGCAAGAGTCAATGAGAACCATGGCCAACTCATCCTAGTTTTCTCGTCATCCTCTTCTTGTCTGAGTTCTGCAAGGACAACACTGAGACTGAGGATGCTCACAAGGTGTGTGAACGCCCCCTGGACTTGTTGTAAATAGGCAGATGGAGGCTGGCTGAGGACAAACTGAGGTTGTTGATGGACTACATGGAATTGGCGGAAATGAGCGGCAGAATCCAAGACCAGGGAGAAGAGCTGGTGGAGGAAGATTGGAAGAAATTTAAAGACTATTGACAAAAACACTATAAAATTAATGAATGTTAGAATGATGTTGGATTGAAGTTAAAGGGTTATTAGTAATAATGTGGTGAAGGAATATGGAAAAATGGATGGTTAAAAGACGAAAAACCAAAGGTATAATATACTAAGATAAAGATAAGGATAAGGTAGAGGGAAGGGATTTGCCGACTAAACAATGGAATTGGAATACAGAGAGGGAGGTGTGGGGAAGTCCGGGAAACAAGCAAATGTAAGAAATATCATGGAAATTGAATTGTTTTTATTTTTGTATTTTTCTCTTTTTTTTCTTTCTTTTATCTGAAAACCTTAATAAAAATATTTTTTTTAAAAAAAACCAAAACTGAGATGGTTGAAGCAGTGGGCCATTTGACCTAATGCAGTAGCTTCCACTGAGGTTAGAGGAGGGTGGGGGCTATAATTCTTCCCCCCCCTGGACTTATGGAGGAGTTCAGGGGGCAAAGCAAATCCCCCCCCCTTTAGTGCACAACAGACTCCAAGCATAGTTGGAATTGAACCAAGGGCCTTGGTAGCCTCTTCTTTCCAGTTCACTTCACCTAAATGTCTCCCACAGTTGGAGAACAAGAGTGTTAAAGAGACAAGACTTTGGCATGAATGGGTTAGTGAGCTCTTATCCACAAGTATTACATTTATCTGTATGGATATTCTATCTGAAACAGTTGATTCAATCTGGATATACTGTCTTGGACATCATCCATTGAAAGGTTTTGTGGTGTTCCCCGCCAGCAATTCATTTCATTGACTACTACTTGGTTATGGACTGATATATATATTACAGTGGTACCTCGGGTTAAACACTTAATTTGTTCTGGAGGTCTGTTCTTAACCTGAAACTGTTCTTAACCTGAAGCACCACTTTAGCTAATGGGGCCTCCTGCTGCTGCTGCACCGCCGGCATGCAATTTCTGTTCTCATTCTGAAGCAAAGTTCTTAACCCGAGGTAATATTTCTGGGTTAGCGGAGTCTGTAACCTGAAGCGTATGTAACCACTGTACCAAGGTACCACTGTATTTTGAAGTTGATGAATTTTGGACGACATTCTACTACTAGTAATAATACATTTACTATATTCATTAGCCATGTGTTGCGGCTGTATTTGAGCAGATTATTCTGTACTGCAATACAGGGGTTTGTTTTTGTCACTATTGGTTCCCTATAGGCCAAGGATAACCAATATAGTGCTCTTCAGGTGTTGGGGACCACAACCCCCAACAGCACCAACTGGCATGGCCAATAGTTAGGAATGATGAGAGATGTAGTCTAAGGCATATGGAGGCCACCACATTGGTGACCCCTGGTATTAGTCCTGGTGCTGTAGGATCTATTTGGTGGGCTCCCACCTGCCAGTCTCAGGTTTATTGGGACCCTGATCCATCTCAGAGTCAGAAACTCAGTTCAGTTCCTTAGACAGAGCTAAGGTTCGACAGTTATATCCTTTAGCTTGGTGGTCTGGTCACTGATGGATTCTGGGATCATGACAAATTCCATTAATCTACTCATCTCTGGAATAAACACTTTAACTGCTGTTACCCAGGGTAGAGTGTCATAAGAACATGAGAAGAGCCTGCTGTCCCATGCAGACCAATATTCTGATCTTGCACTGCCCAACTAGATACCTATGGCAACCCTGCAAGCAGGACCTGTGGCTCCATGCAACTGGTACTTAAAAACATTGCTGCTTCCTACTGTCAATGAAGCCCATGGTTAAAGGGTAGGAACCAATGCACCATGAGTACATCTTGGGCATAAACATATAGTTAGAGGAGCAGAAAAACTCAACCACACAGATTTCTTGGTTTGCAAGAAATTTTAATGAGTTTTCAATAAAGAAGTCTGAACATTTACATTATTCACATTTAGCCAATTATGGTTTGCAAGAAGGAAAGGGAACATGCAAGAAGTGGTGATAATAATTGAGTATTTCAACTATCCTTGAAGGCATCTACTTCAGCTTCTGGGGGAAGACTTTCTGTTGACTTTGTTGTCCACCACAACATCCGCCACCGCTGCTGCCACCACAACATCCGCCGCCGCTGCTACCGCCACAGCATCCACCACCTCTGCTGCCACCGCTACTGCCACCACAACATCCACCGCTGCTCTGACTCTGCTGAGAGGAAACCACACTGCGGCTGCCACCACAACATCCTCCACCACTGCGGCTGCCACCGCAACATCCTCCGCCACTGCGGCTGCCACCGCAGCACCCACAGCCTCTACCACCACAACAGCAGCAGCTTCCTCTTTGTTGTTGTTGTTGGCTCATCTTTTCTGTGGATTGGATAACCCTTGGGGAAGAGAGAAAGAGATAGAGATTGACATCATTTGGGGGCTCAAAGACAGCAGAACCTTTGAAGTCAAAGGGATTTGGCGGTCCTCCAGAAGTTGCTGGGTTATGATTAAACATGCTCCCTGACCATTTGCCGGGGTCACTTGGGCTGATGCAAACTGAATTCCAGGAATGACTGGAGGAAAAAGGTCTGTGAGGAATTCAGATTTATGTTATGCTATGGGATTTCCTACAAACAACACAAACATTTATAGGTATTCTCTGCCACCACCAACCTAATCCTCCCAGAGAAACCTATATCTATACATATACTAAGAGATATCAGGACCTGAGCTGTAGCTCAGTGCATCTGCTTGACATGCCAAAGGTCCCCATTTCAATCTCTGGCATCTCCTGGTAGAACAGTGAGAGATGCTTGCACAAAACCCCAGAGAGCTACTGCCAATCAGTGTAGGCAATACTGAGCTATATTGTCCAATGGTCTGATTCCATGGAAGGAAGCATCTTGTATTTCCAGCTTCCTATGTTCTGATGTTTCTATGTTTTTATTCCTGCCTTGGAGGAGATTGGACAAGATGACCCTTGGTGTACCTTCCAACTCTACAATTCTATGATGTGCATATCCTAAAAATTCAAATAAATTACACAAAGGTTCCTCCATATACAGTGGTACCTCTACTAATAGATGCAATCCATTCCGGGGTGCCGTTCGCACCCTGAAAAGTCCGTTAGTGGAGCACTGCTTCTGTGTGTGTGTGTGCACGAAGCACACAGATTGCTCCTGCGCATGTGCAATGTGGCAAACTCGGAAGCAAACACTTCCGGGTTTGCCGCGTTCTTAGCCTGAAAAAATACAATGTGAAGCAAATGCAACTCGAGGTATGACTGTATGTCTATGCAAATATATGATCTGATCAAAGCACTGAATAGCTCTATGTCCCTTATGAAGGACTATCTGTTGGCAGGACCTCAAATGCTTTGCAAGTAGAAGGTTTCACAATTGAAGTTTCCAATTGAAAGGACAGACCAGTCTTTTCCCCAGCTTGGGGAAAATGTTTGGACTACAGCTCCCATCAATCCCATTAGTCAGCCTGGCCAATGATCAGGAATGGTGAGTCTTGTAGTTCAAAACATCGGTAGCCCACCGGTTTGTGGAAACTTGGGATAAAGTTTTGCCTGACACCTTGGAATGCCGCTGCTAGTAGTCAAGATGGACCAATGGTCTGATCAGCTACAGCTACCTGGGCTGCTAGAAGAATTGCTCCGTGATGGAGCAAATGCACCACATACAGTGGAGACCTGCTGGATCAGGTCATCTGGTCCATCATCCTGTTCTCATGGTGGCCAATCAAATTCAAGCAGGAAGACCACAGGCAGGGCATGGAGCTAAACACTCACTCACTCACTGATTTGAACATAAGAAAAGTTCTACTATTCACATAGTGGCCATCCTGATGCCCATGGGAGGCTTGCAGTCAAATGTTGAGTACAAGAGTGCTCTCCCCACCTGTGATTTGCAGCAAGTGATATCCAGAAGTATACTGCCTCAAAGAGAACATCGTTATTGTGGCTAGTAGGCACTGATAGCCTTTTCCTCCATGAGTTTATCTAATCCCCCTTTAAAGTCATCCAAGTTGGTGACCACCACGACTTCTTGTGCTTTTATCCTGTATTTTTATGTTGTGAGATCTTCGGATGAAGGGCGGTATATAAATAATAATAATAATAAGGTAAAGGGACCCCTGACCATTAGGTCCAGTCGTGGCCGACTCTGGGGTTGCGGCGCTCATCTGGCTTTACTGGCCGAGGGATACGGCGTACAGCTTCCAGGTCATGTGGTCAGCATGACTAAGCTGCTTCTGGCGAACCAGAGCAGCGCACGGAAAAGCCGTTTACCTTCCCACCAGAGTGGTACCTATTTATCTACTTGCACTTTGATGTGCTTTCGAACTGTTAGGTTGGCAGGAGCAGGGACCGAGCAACGGGAGCTCACCCCATCGTGGGGATTCGAAACGCCGACCTTCCGAGCGGCAAGTCCTAGGCTCTGTGGTTTAACCCACAGTGCCACCCGCGTCCCTAATAATAATAATAAATAATATCTAATTCCATAGTTTAACTATGCACTGTGTGAAGAAGGTCTTCCTTTAGCCACTGAAAATCCACAGCATCTCCAGGGTTTTGAACTTCTAAGAATGCTTCTCCCTGCATCTGATAGACCCAGTAATAGCTAGCAGGTCCTCCTACTCACCTATTGATCACCGAGTCAAGCGTTGGTCAAGTCAGGTGTCTGAGCGAATGAGAAGAGCTTGAGATAAAGGACCTTTTATAGCATCTCCCAATGCCCTCTTTCAGAAATGGTGATGAGTTCTGAGAAGGTCCATTGGCTCTCGCGGCATCCAATGCCTGGCCTTAATGACACAACGATTTGCATTAATTGTGCTGACTGACGAGAGATGGTTATCTCCAGGTACTGAACAACGTGTGGGTTTCTCTTGGTGAATTCTTCACGCCACTCTGTAGCAATGTAATTGACAGCTTAATGGGTGGTTTGTACATGTCCCAAAGCCTTTCACATCTGTTCCTCTGAAATCATAAATTCCAGCACTTTGGGATGGGATGCAAATGACAAATTACCCTTGCAACGTGGTACGGGGGAAATATATTTGAACTTTGGGGAAGATATATCTTCAGGGACCTAGGACAGAGCTTGGAAACAAGATTCCAATAAGAACATAAGGAGACTGCTGGCTCAAGTCAATGGGCCACCTAGCCCAATTCTTGTTCTTATAGTGGCCTCCCAGGTGCCTCAATGGAAAAACTGCAAGCAGGACCTGAACACAAGGACAGTTTCCCCTTCTGTGCTTTCCAGCAACTGGTATTACAGTGGTACCTCAGTTTTTGAATGTCTCGGAAGTCGAATGTTTCGGTTTTCGAGAGCTGGAAACCCAGAGGTAACTGCTTCAGTTTTTGAATGCTTTTCAGAAGTCAAACGTACCACATGGCTTTTGTATTGAGTTTTCTGTAAGTAAATGCTTCCGGAAAGTAAATGCTTCGGTTTTTGAACATTTCGGAAGCCGAATGTTTTTCCAGAATGGATTATGTTCCAAAACCAAGGTACCACTGTACTGCTTTCAACAATGGAGGCAGAGCATAGCCACCTTACCTGGTAGCTTGTTGTTGTTGCTTAGTTGTTTAGTTGTGTCCGACTCTTCGTGACCCCATGGACCAGAGCACACCAGGCACTCCTGTCTTCCACTGCCTCCCACAGTTTGGTCAAATTCATGCTGGTAGCTTCAAGAACACTGTCCAACCATCTCGTCCTCTATCATCCCCTTCTCCTTGTGCCCTCAATCTTTCCCAGCATCAGGGTCCAGGGAGTCTTCTCTTCTCATGAGGTGGCCAAAGTATTGGAGTCTCAGCTTCAGGATCTGTCCTTCCAGTGAGAACTCTGGGCTGATTTCCTTAAGAATGGACAGGTTTGATCTTCTTGCAGTCCATGGGACTCTCAAGAGTCTCCTCCAGCACCATGATTCAAAAGCATCAATTCTTTGGCGAACAGCCTTCTTTACTGTCCAGCTCTCACTTCCATACATCACTAGTGGGAAAACCATAGCTTTAACTATATGGAACTGATAGCCTTATTCTCCTTAAATTTGTGAAATCCTCTTTTAAAGCTATTCAAGTTGGTGCCTATCACTGAATCATGTGGGAATGAGTTCCATGGTTTTATGATAAGCTGCATTAAGAAGTACTTTCTTTTACCTGTATCAAATCTTCCAACATCTTCTTCAGCTTCAACAATCTTCTTCAGCTTCATAGTGCCCCCACCATCCCTGGAAATTTTGTTTATTTATTTGCTACATTTATGTTGCACCCTACCTCCCAAAGGAGCCCAGGGTGGCAAACAGCAAATGATTAAACAATATGAACTTCTTCAAAACAATCGCACATTCTTTGGAACCTGAACACCTGTGGCTTCCGATTGGCTGTGGAAGCTTCCTGCAGTCAATCGGAAGCTGCACCTTGGTTCCCAAACATTTCAGAAGTCAAACAGACTTCTGGAACGGATTCCGTTCAGCTTCCAATGTACCACTGTATTTGCATTGTATATGCAATATAACACTGTGACACCAGATGGCGCTGTGGAGTCCCACGTTTCCCTACTGGATTTCCCTGTATAAGTTTATGATGTGTTTAACTGAAACACTTTGATGTGTCTAGATCCAAACTGGGAAACATTTCAAATTCAAAGCATTTTGGGCAGAGGGTCTTCAGTATTTGCCAAAAAGAGAACAGAGTCAGTGCCTGTCGAATATTCTGGGGAAGGCATTCCAATCGGTCAGTGCCACGATACTTGAGGTCTGATTCCTACTTGTGCAAAACAGACCTCCTAATAAGATGGTGTTACAAGGTGTATGTCTGGACCCACAAATGTCTACAGACCCAGCATGCACTACTGAAAGCCATGGAACCTTTTGCATGGAGTCTGCGAGCATTAAACATGTATGTGCATACCTCTAAAGCTTTTGCCTGAGAAAGACACAAGATCTATCCACCCAGGAAGAATGGCAGATGAAGCTGATGGACTATATGGAAATGGCGGAAATGACTGGCAGAATCCGAGACCAGGGAGAAGAGTCGATGGAAGAAGATTGGAAAAAATTTAAAGTATATTTACAGAAATATTGTAAAATTAATGAATGTTAGAAGAATACTGGAATGAAGTTATATGGTTTTAGCAGAAATGCTATAAAGAATTAAGCAAAAACTGATTGTTAATGGGCTAAAGTGGAAAATTTAAAGTTAGATTGTGTTAAGATAAATTATAGAACAAAAATTGAGAAAGAGGGAAAGGATTTGCTGAATTAGCTAATTTGAACTAGAATACAAAAAAGGGAGGTGTGAGGAAGTCGAGGAAACAAGTAAATGAAAGATAAAGATATGGAATTTGGATGTGTTTTTAAATGTTTTTATTTTTTCTTGTTGTTTTGATGTACTGTTTTTTCTTTCTATTTTTGATGTATTATTTGTTTAAAAAAATTTCATTGTTTTTTTTTTCTCTCATACTTTCTTTCTGTAACTATAAAACTTTTAATAAATATTATTATTAAAAAAAGAGAAAGAACTTGCATGGCAAGTTCCCGCCTCCCCCCAATTGAAATAAAGACACGTGACACCATTGTATTAGGTTAATGGGCTAAAATTGGCCACAACTTTATTGGTTACAGGTGATGAGCGGTATTGGCTTAGGCATTGGTCCTATCAGACTATCTGGCTTCAGCCTGCTTGCATGAAGACTGGGAAGGGTTAACACCAGCAGGGGGAGCCCTGCTGATGCACATCAACTAGGTAGTCCCCCAGGGTCACCGCTCAGGGGCGCGCTTCAGGCCCTGACCTCCATAGGCTTCGGATGAGGCCACGCCCTCCGGAATCCTTTACCGGACTACCCTTCAGAATATGGGGGAGTTGATGGCTCTCCTCCCCCAACACATCTGCATAACAATACCCCTACCAATGCCTAACCTCGCGCGGGGGCTGGAAACCAGCCTCTGCATGCGTGTTGGGGGCGTGAAGCCCACAGCAGCACCTCCTCCTGATGTCGGAAGTAGCTTTGTCACACCAGGAGATCTAAGAACGGCTAAGGGAGCTGGGCATGTTTAGCCTGGAGAAGAGGAGCTTAAGGGGTGATATGATAGCCATGTTCAAATATATAAAAGGATGTCACATAGAGGAGGGAGAAAGGTTGTTTTCTGCTGCTCCAGAGAAGCGGACACGGAGCAATGGATCCAAACTACAAGAAAGAAGATTCCACCTAGACATTAGGAAGAACTTCCTGACAGTAAGAGCTGTTCGACAGTGGAATTTGCTGCCAAGGAGTGTGGTGGAGTCTCTTTCTTTGGAGGTCTTTAAGCAGAGGCTTGACAACCATATGTCAGGAGTGCTCTGATGGTGTTTCCTGCTTGGCAGGGGGTTGGACTCGATGGCCCTTGTGGTCTCTTCCAACTCTATGATTCTAAAAAGATTGGTTTATTACATGGAAAAGAGAGACACTTTGTGGGACATGACTTAGACACCGAGGTTACGAAGATGCAGGCAGCAAATCAGCTTTCAGTACATACACCCTTTAATCCTAGAGAGTAAAAAGAGACCCTAACAACCTGAAAGCTTAGAGAGTGGACGTAGCAATGTGCCACAGAACTCTCACTCAAAGAAGGACAAGCAGAGTGTAATGACCAGGATTTGAGCTCCGTGCCTTCTCAGCCAGTGGCAGAGGAAGCCTCTCGGATACCTGGGGCGAATTGCCCATAGGGGCTGGGAGAATCACCCATAGGGACAGGACGTGTGGCACCCATAGGGACGGGGCACGCCACAGGGCCTCAGCCGCCCTACAGCTGGGGGGGGGGGGGGAGGCAGTGGGTGGACAGCGTGGAGCCTGTGGGCTCTGGAGACGTGTGGCTCAGGCACGTTGCAGGCCCCGCAATGAGTGCCGCCCGCCATTTTGTCACTCCTCTCAGTGGGGACACCCGGGGAGGCTGCACCTAACAGCCCCCCTTGCTACACCCCTGGATCCTCTTCTTATGCAATCATGTTCTTCACATCTATTGAGAAGAAAAGGGGCTTCCTTAGGGGAACTGTAAAGGGCTTTATACATCTCCCACATGCTAATCACTCGATGTCACAATGAAACCAGGTGATCCAAAAGAAAGCAAACCGAAATCCTTCGTGGGAGCAACTTGAGCCAGGTCTTTAGAAGATCTTTTCCTTCTCTGACTTCCATGCAATACTTGCACTTGCAGCAAGCCCCAGAGCCAGTCTCCACCTGTCCCACACCTGACATGGAGGTGTGGGGAGGTGAGTCTAGTGTGGCAACTGGGAATATGGCAATTGGAATCCCTTTTTTAAATTGCATTTTTGAAACAGAAATAGAAAAGAAAAAACACACATCCCACATCCCCTTCCCTCCACCCCGCAGTTGCACAACTTTCATATGAATCTAAACTTACAACGAAATACCTGGTAACCTCCCTTCCACCCATTTCCTGTTTTCCCCCCCCTTTTTCTTTTAAATCACGTATTCCAAATTTTTAATCTTCAAATTTCTTAAAATTCTATTAATGTCTATTCTGCTGGATTTACTGAAGACCCGCTAGGTTATTTACTTGTTTATACTGGTTCTTAAAAATTTCAATAAACATTTACCAATCCTTATATTCTTTATCACCCTTTTCTCTTATCCTATTCATTATACCTGTCAATTCAGCATATTAAGCATTTTAAACTGCCACTATTCCTTGGCGGGTACCGTACTCATTCTCCACCTTTGTGCCAATAAGATCCTAGCCGCAATGGTGGCATATAATAATAAATTATTTTGTTTTGGGGGGACTTCTGTTGTTACCCTTCCCAAAAGAATTGCCAATTGGAATCCATTTGTTTGGGCTTCCGAGTTCCATGAAAATGTATATTTTGGGCAATTAACATATTAACATCAGAGTGCAAGTAGATAAATAGGTACTGCTCTGACAGGAAGGTAAACGGTGTTTCTGTGCGCTGCTCTGGTTCGCCAGAAGTGGCTTAGCCATGCTGGTCACATGACCCAGAAACTGTGCGCCGGCTCCCTCGGCCAATAAAGCGAGACGAGCACCGCAAGCCCAGAGTCGGTCACGACTGGACCTAATGGTCAGGGGTCCCTTTACCTTTACCTTACAGGGAAGGCACCTAGTGGCATAACATGGGGGCTGGGAGGGGCGTCTCCCCAGGTGCATTTTCTGGTGGTGGCACGACCAGGCCCCCCACAACAGGCTCCCATCAGAGCCTGGCTCCAGAGCTGCCGAGGCAGCTTCCTTCCATGCAGCTCCACTTCTGGGTCACGTCTGGCCCAGGGGCAAAGCAGAGAGTTGGAGGCAGAGAGCTGCTGCCCCTCTCCTGGGCTAGGCTGGGCCACATGCAGCTCCAGCTCCAGCTCCAGCCCCTCCAGCTCCTAGTTCAAGCCAGATGGGGGAGGAGAGGCTGTGTGTGAGAGAGAATGTGAAGTGAGCCGCAGACTGCTCCCTCTGCCCCCGCCCCCCTTGGGGACATGTCCCGCCCCCCTGTCCCCAGGTGGTTTTCGACATGTTCCGCCACTGAAGGCACCTACCCAATTCCTCCCTCCCTCCCTCCCTTCCTCTCTCTCTCTCTCTGTGTGTGTGTGTGTGTTTACATGAATATAGGTGAAAGGTGGACCTGGCAATAAAATCACACCCAGATCTTCTGCGATCAAAACACCACCCACAAGCTATGTGCAAAGAAAATTCATCCAGGAGCCCATGGGCAGGGCACGAAGGAAAAAGAGTTCTCACCTTCACTTATAAGAACACAAGAAGAGGTTTTATGGATCAGGCCAATGGCTCACCTAGTCCAGTATCTTCAGCTAGCAAATGAATCCATTGGCTCAAAACACCTCCCAAAAGCTAGGACAAAGAAGCTGAGTCTTGTGGCAGCTTCAAGACAAAACCACCTACCGCTTCCTCCTCTGAACTCCTGAACTCCACCCTCCAGCTCTGAAGCTCCCCCTGCCTCTCACTCTTGTCTCCTGACCAGCACAGTTCCCCACAAAACACAGGACTCCTCTCCTGGGTCAGATTCCATCTCCCCTTCCATGGTGCACACTTCTCAGAGTCCTGCCAGTCCCTGACACTAGTTATGTCAAAGCCTTGGTCCATCAGCCTCAGTTTTGTCTATCCTGATTGGCAGTGGATCTCCAGTGGTTCAGAGAGCATCTCCCTGATCTACTTGGAGGTGCCAGAAGGTGCCAGGTGTTCTAGCACTGAACTACATTCCTTCTCCTTGGCTGACATTCAACAGGCTTGTCACCATATCATGTTCTTGTGACTACTGGATGTGTCTTATGGCTGGAAGCCTCACCTGAACCTTACATTGCATAACCAATGGTCGCTCAAGTTGGGTGCCTCACCAAGGGTTCTGCTGATGAATTGACACCTAAACCATCAGGACTTTTATAAGTAATGTTTGAAGTTGATAGTATCCTGCAGAGACGTGTGTGGGCATGATAATTGCTTAGGATGTGACTACTCTTCTCGTAATCGGCAGGAGGTGGTGGATTTGAGATAGGAAAATAATCTGGGTGGAATATACAGGTCAACCATGGGATAGCTTCATTCATACGCTGCATTCAGTAGGTCTTCCTCCCTTGCTTAGTGAATCAAACCCATCCAGTGCTTTGATTTGTTTCAGTTCATTTTCCATGGTAATCTTCAGGAAAGTGGTGGAAATCATCTAGGAAGCTGGGCTAGGAGAAATCAGGGCATTCCCCTAACCAATTCTCAAATTCCCCATCATATGGAATCAGAACAATCGAAGAGTTAATCTGGATCAGACCAATACCCTGCCTAGTTCAGTATCATGTTCTGACCCCCCCCCCCTCTGCAAAGGAGAGATGATTCCCCCTTTTCAGAATTCCCTCAAGGAAGGCCACCAGGTGGAGATGGGTTAATCAGCTAAATCCCTTCTATTTCAGTCTTGCTGATATAATTTTGTCCATCCCATCCTGTTTTGTGCAAAAAGTTATGGTGGGCCTCCAGAGGTTCTTCAACTAACTGCCTTTCCCATCAGCCCACACCCAGTATAGGAAACAGTCAGAAATGATGAGATTTGTAGTCCATCAATATTTTGAAGATTCCAAGTTTTCTGCCTGTGTCCTAGCTACTTGTCTCAACAGATTGGGGATCACATATTAAATGCGCAGAGATGGGTGTGAAGGAATTGGGTGCCCATGGCCATCCATATGTTGTTAAACTCCAACTGCAATGAGTCCCAGCACAGATGCTCAATGGTCAAGTATGATGGGTACTGTAGTCCAGTAACATCTGGAGGCCATTTGTGCCCTACATCTGCTTAAAATGTGCTGTGACCTGGTGGTTTTGCCTACCTCATAGCAATAATCCCAACTGGTTGGATATTGGGGCAATCCTCTGTTTTGTTCTGGTCCTGCAACTGATCTCCTTCACTGATTTTACTTGACTCTGTTATTATGGCCATCGCATAATCTGCCCCAGGGCAGGTGGTGAAATATAAATACAAACAAGTCATCAACGGATAAGCAAATGTCATTCAAAGGGTGAGTCATCTGCCTGCTACAACAAGTGCATATTTTAAGGAAATATTAAAATGCTGATGACTTTGCATTAGGATTAAAAATAAATAAATAAATCACAAACTGGTGTGGAAGCTTAACAATGGAAATATATGAAAGGAAGAGAAACTGGAACTGAGATTGGCCCGGCCCTAGTGAGCACAGATTTAAACCCTGGTATCTCTCCCCCCCCCCCCAAAAAAAAAAAAAAATCATGAGAACCATTTGTTCAGAGTGATGGGAGTTGTAATTCTGTGAAGGGGAAGGTGCACGTCCAATGATTATTTGGCGGAAGCCATGTATTTTAAATGTGCTTTAAATGTACGGTGTGTAGTCAGAAACTTTGACCAACCAGTTGCCTATGGGGAAATCACAAGCAGGAAACGGAATCATAGAACTGTAGAGGTGGGAGGAATATCAAGGATTATCTAGTTCAACCCATTGCAATGCAGGGCAAGTGTTAAATGAGATAAAATTGTGCTTCATTTGAATTTTCAAAATTGAACAGCAATTGAAATTGACCAATTTGTACGCCGCCATCAATAACACATGGAACTCAGCTATGATTTGACATGCATTTTATTGTTGTAAAGACATGAGAAATTAAGCGACGTCATTCGTCAGAGTACACCCAGCTGTTGAATGCAACCTGATGAGATAGAAAGGATTTGAGGTTGAAGGAGATTCAGCATGCATGAATGGCTTGGCTCCATTTTGTTTTCACCATGCCTGATGGTAATGATGGACCAGGCTTGCTGCTTCTCTTTGGACCAAGCGCAGCTCCGATTCCAGTGCTGTTCCTCTGGTGGTGGGTTGGAATCTCTTTCAGCCTTGGGTGGGGGCTCTCTTTGCTGCTGCAGGGCTGGTCCATGTTTCTAAGGCTGTTCCTTGGCTACTGCTGGTGGGTCCATGTTGCAGTCCTTTTTCTGAGTAGACATCTTTGGGCAGATGAAGGTGACCTGAAAAGAAAGCCAGATCCTGAGAAAATGAGGATACAGTGGGGAAAAGCTTCATCAGTGGTCTTGTTTTGCTCAATTCCCAGAATCTCTAGGTAGCACTGGGAATGTTCCTTGCCTGAAACACAGAAGAGCTCTTAAATGGTGGACAATACTGAGCCATAAGATTAGTTCATGTTGTGCTAATAGTATTTGCATCCAACAATGGCATTTCACCTGCTCGGGGTTTGAAGTGGGGGTGCTCAGTCTGCCACCTCAAGGCTCTGCCCACCTCATTCTGCTGCATTAAATAACAAGAATTACAGCAATAACAACTATAGCTTGGGAGGTGAGAGAAAGAGGAACAATAACATGCAAGAAGGAGGAGAATGGAAGGCTCTGCATGCAGAAGGCCCCAGATTGTATCTCTGGAACCTCCAGATAGGGCTTGAAATGACTCCCTGTGTGAAATCTTGGAGAGCCTCTGCCAGAGCTAGATTAGCCAATAGTCAAAGTCAGTATTAGATAGCTTCCCATGTTCCCATAAGGACAGAAGATGATCCCATCTAGTCCAGCACCCTGTCCTCACTGTTGCCATTCAGATGCCTGTGTGAAACCTGCAAGCAGGACCCAAGCGCAACAGCAACCCTCCCACCTGTTTGTTGTTGTTTAGTCGTTTAGTCGTGTCCGACTCTTCGTGACCCCATGGACCAGAGCACGTCAGGCACTCCTGTCTTCTACTGCCTCCCGCAGTTTGGTCAAACTCATGCTGGTAGCCCCGAGAACACTGTCCAGCCATCTCGTCCTCTGTCGTCCCCTTCTCCTTGTGCCCTCCATCTTTCCCAACATCAGGGTCTTTTCCAGGGAGTCTTTTCTTCTCATGAGGTGGCCAAAGTATTGGAGCCTCAGCTTCAGGATCTGTCCTTCCAGTGAGCACTCAGGGCTGTTTTCCTTCAGAATGGAGAGGTTTGATCTTCATGGCCAAAGACAAAGACCCTTCCACCTAGGATTTCCATTAACTATCCACTTATCCAGTCTTATCTTCCATGAATTTCTTTGATCCTCTTCATCCTAAATCTTTTAAAAAATAATCTCAGCAGGTGCCTTTACATATACCTGAAATACAGAGCTGAAAAGGAGGAATCAGAAAATTCGTGAAAGAGTGGAGGTGAAACACGAGTCCCAAGGAAAAAGGGGAAGCAGTTCCTACAAAATGTCCCCATGGAACTGAACATTATACCTAGTATAAGTCCATCTACCTCACCCTCCAATAAGATCATGTTCACCCTCTTCCAAACTCAGGGTGGGATGAGCGGCCAAATCTCGAGCAGAATAATCAGGAAACTCAAACATAAAGAGGCTATGTTTTATAGGATTTGCAGGGAAACTCCCACTAGGGATAGTCTGAACTAAATTTGCAATCATGTGGAACCAGATTTTTAAAACCATCTCTTCCACTATTTTAAATTTGGTCGACATGCCTCTTACTTTCTTTTTTTTAAAGTATGTTCTTCTCTTTCACTGAAAGACTGAAAAAAGGGCCCTACCTAGACTGGAGTTGTGCACTTTTTAAAAATAGGTTCATTTTCTGCCCCCCCCTCCATTTTTTCATCTTTACGCCAACTCAATCTGTTCTCCCTGGGGTATTAATGACATTAATGACATTGTTTAACCTGGAGGTAGGCTGTATGAATTGTGTATTGATTTGTAATGATTTGTTGGGTCTCTGGACTGTAATAAAGATTGATTGATTGATTGATTGATTGACATTCATTAAGGACAGTTACATGCCCCCTGTATTGATGGGATCCATCTGTCCTGAGAGACAATTTAGTGCACCTCTGAGGGTCGAACCACTAGGAAATCACAGCGCATGTTGTGGCTGCAGAGACCACTGATTCACAACTGCTGCCTCCCATGTGGTTTTTGCTGCTGTGGCAGCACTAAAGAGTCATCTCTGGGGCACATGCCTGGGCCATATGCATGGAGTTCCTGGGCTGCCCAGATGATAAGAACCCCCTCTCTGCCTTGCTGATGTGATCCAAAGGGGAAAAAAGAGAAATACATGTGGCTCCTGTTTGGCTGCAGGACTTGCTGGAAAGAGGCAAGGAAGACACTGTCTAACCTTCTTAAGGACTCCACTCTGTATTTGTGTAGGTTTTCTTCTCCTGATGATAACCCGTAAGGTAGCAGGAATGGCTTTTTCCTCAGGGTTTACTCCTGAGGCCTTTCTCACAAATGAGCATAACCGTAAGGCAGCAGAGTAATATAAAAATATCTGAGCAACTGGTAAATGGTAAATAAACTAGTAAATGGCAAATGATTACCATTGGACAACAGCCCCAAAGACTCAATGCCCATTCAGTGCACTGAACACTGTGATAGATGTACCAATGGTCTGACTCTGTAGCAAACATCCTCCTGCGTAAACCAGCTTTTTATTCAAGAACACCAGAACTGAAATCTTATTTGATTTTTAGGCAAAGGACCATAGCTTTCTGGCAGACCTGTCATATAAAGGTGGCTCAGTGGCAGAGCATCAACTCTGCATGCACAGGTAAAATCTGCAGCATCTGTCTGAAAAACTGCAGACTGATTGGCGTAAGAGAATTCGTTATGTTCTATACTGGGACCAAGGCCCAATGGCAGAGCATCTTCCTTTCCTGCCAAAGATTCTAGGTTCAAACAACAACTCATCCTGACAGAAGGAACCCACAGTCACAGGTGAATAACATACTCGAGTGTAACGGAAGATAGGAATCTGATGTAGGGATGAGTCAAAACTCATTAATGCAAGATGGTGGGGAGTTAAGGAAATCTGAGGTCAAGGGTGCGTCAAAAGCTCTTTCAGAATGCCACTGGTTTCTGAGATGGAATGCCTGGAGATGGTATAAAAAGCTCTTTTGTTCCAAGGGATCCTCATTCGCTCGACAACACTTGACTTGACAACAACGTCTTCTCAGTGATTGACCGGGTAAGTGTGAGGACCTCATTTTTTTTCTGTACTGTCAATGGATCTGTCATTCTTCAAGGGAGCCTTCTGCCAAATCTAATTGAGTAGGACCAATCGCTTTGCAGATTTGCAACCAGGGATAGCTCAGTTGGTAGAGTATGAGACTCCTAATCTCAGGGTTATGGGTTCAAGCCCCATGTTGGGCGGAAAGATTCCTGCATTGCAGGGGGTTGGACTAGATGATCCTTGTGGTCCCTTCCAGCTCGACAATCCTATAGGTCAATGACTGCTAGTCATGATGGCTATGTTCTACCTCCACCGGTGGGGGCTGTTTGACTCTGAATACCAGTTACTGGGAAGCAAAAGTGGGGAGAGGTGCCATTGCACCCGGGCCCTGCTTTCAGCCTTCCCATTGAGGCATCTGGTTGGCCACTATGAGAACAGGATGCAGGACAAGATAGGCCACCTTTGGCACAATGCAGCAGGCTCTCCTGACATTCTTATAGGATCAGGCAAATTCACGGAGAATGAGGGTATCAATGGCTGTGGTGGCTATGTCTGGAGCATTGCACCTCTGAGCATCAGTTACTGGAAATTATAAGTGCTGCTGCTATGCTCAGGAGAAGCTTATGGGCTTCCCATTGAGGTGTCTGGTTGGCCACTAGGAGAACAGGATGTTGGCCCAGATGAGTATTTGTCAGAATCCCGTAGGCTCTTTTGTCTTGTCTTGTTTTCATGAAAATATTTTACCAAATCAAATTCAAGATGCTTGTGATAACTTAGAAACTCATTAACAACTTTAGGACTTAGATACTTGGGCTCCCAACTTTCATCATCCACAGCCAGCCGGACCAAAGGTGAAGGGAGATGGGCATTGTATTCCACCCTGATGAAATGGCTGCTGTAAAGAATAGTGGTGGGACGAGCTTGATGAAACTTGTCCTTTAGCAAGGAAGGGGAAGAGGCCATGCAGACCCATCTCTCCCCTTTCTAGAACCTGAAGGAATTCCTAGTGATGTGCTGAACCTCTGAATGGCCTTTATCTTGATTAGATTGTTAAGTTCAACCCTTCCCAGAGGATCCAGGGATTGAACCTGGGACCTTCCGCATGCAAAGCCAATGCTCTACTTCTGAGCCACAGTCCTCCTCCATAGAAAGGAACATACAAAGTTGCCTTGTATGGAACCAAACCATAGGCTACAGATTGTTCAGTGTTGTCTACCTTGACTGATAGTGGCTCTGCAGACCCAGCCCTGTCTGATTGAACCTGTGGCCTTCTTCTGCATGCAAAGCAATTGTGCTACCCACAGAGCTATGGGGCCATTCCCCCTCTTAGTCAAACTGTTGATCCTTCTCACCTACAGTAGCTGTTCCTCATTTGACTAGTCATGGTTGTCTAGGAGTTTGTATCAGTGGCAAATCTATGATGGAGATGCTAATTACTGAACTGAGCGAGGCTTTGATATACAAAGCATATATTTTACTGCTGAGTATTGGGATTTTTCTTTTGACATAGCATTTGTGAGAGCTTGACTACTGTCTATAAATGCTATAAAATCAGGATGTAGGTGGAAATTTCTTTTTGTGCCTCGTTAGATTGTCTGGACTTGAGCAGGGACAATGAACCAATCTTGAATTCTGAAAACACAATTTAAAACTGTCAAATGTCCTAAAAGCAATGTTGACTTGGGAACAAAGCATCTCAATTCAGAGGCATCTGTGTTGTAGGGAAAGATTTCTCTGGGGCACCCTCTAAACCCAAAGGTGCAAGGATAAATATCGTATGAGGATGGATTGCAAAGGTTGCTGATGTTGCATGTCCACCACTGGTGGGAAATAATTTCCTTGGGAAATATTCTAGTATATTTAAAGAACATGCCTCAACCAATCAGGGATCATATATGAAACACACATACAGAGGTGTAAAATAAAGAAGGGGGACCGAGTAGCCCTCCAGATGTTGTTGGTCCCTGATTCCCATCACTCCTAGCCTGCATGACTGATAATCAAAGAATGCTGGGGGCTGGAGTCCAAAAACAACTGGGGGGCCTCAGGTTTCCCATTGATGATCAATAGGGTTGCCAAACCTCCAGGTCTAACCTAACATCTCCTTTCAAATGCCTGGCAGAGGCTTGAATCTCCAGGTGTTTAAGAATACCAATAATAATAAAAGTAATAATTCGTTAAGAAGACTGTGCATGCAACTCACAAGCTTCATCCCAACAAAGCTGGCTGCAAATGACAGCTTAGATACTTGGGGAGGGCCTGCCCTGCTTGCTTCTCTCTTTCAACTAACCTCAGTCTCCAGGACCCATAACATCACAAGGAACCACCCCAGGGTCTCAGGTTTGGGCTCTAATATGTCTTGGTTTGGGATGTGGCAAACCCTACTGGTCTAGGAAATGATGTTTATCAAAGGTAGGGAACCTCTGGACCCCCAGATGTTATTGGACTCTCATGTCTATCATCACCAAACAGCATGGCTAATGGAAGAAGAAAAACGAGAGTTCTAGTCCAACAACATCTGGAGGGATCACATACCTGCTTTACAGAATACCCCAAAAGCTGCTCCCTTGGAGAAACTGGATCAAAAAATGACGTTGGACATTCTCTCTCTCTCTCTCTCTCTCTCTCTCTCTCTCTCTCTCTCTCTCTCTCTCTCTTTCTCTCCCTCCAGAAGTTATCAAAGCCATAGCAAAGATGAGCCAACAACGACTACAACAGGGAGGAGGTGGCTGTTGCTGTGGTGGCAACCGTGGAGGCGGTTGCTGTTGTGGTGGCCGTGGAAGAGGAGGAGGAGGAGGAGGAGGAGGCTGTGGCTGCTGTGGTGGCCGTGGAGGCGGTTGCTGTTGTTGTGGGGGCAGAGGTGGTGGTGGATCATCTCAACAAAGCCAGAGGAGTGGAGGATGCTGCCGTAGTGGTGGTAGTGGTGGTGGTGGTGGAGGTGGTGGAGGTGGTGGAGGATGTTGTGGTGGCCGTGGAGGTGGATCTTCTCAAGGTGGAAGCAGCAGTGGCAGAGGATGCTGCGGTGGTGGAAGCAGCGGTGGAAGCAGCAGCGGAAGCAGCGGCGGATGTTGCGGTAGTGGCAGTGGTGGTGGAAGTTCTCAGCAGAAGATGAAGTAGATGCCTCCAAAAAGACCTGAAATCCCAACCCACAATCACCACCACCTCTTGAAGATATCTTCTTGCAAAGCAAACAGTTGCTCTCTTTTCCAGATGATGAGCCAGACCTTCCTCTGGCATGGGAAACATCAGTCTTTCATTTTCCTGCTATGACTACCTCTTTAAAGGCATTAAAAACTTCTTTCCTGCAAGCCTTTCAGTGTCATGGTGTTCTTTTCCTATCTTCACTTCTCCATACACACATAATGTTCCTACTCTTCACCCACATTGTCCTCTCTGCTCCCAAGCTCTGCAAGTAGTCCTTACACAGAACTTATGGGAGATGCTTGGGATTGAACCTGAGACCTTCTTCATAAAGAAGGTTCTCTGCCACTGATTTAGGAGTCCTCCCAAAATAGGAAGCTGCCTAGATAATCTTGCCCAGTATAGTCTACTGTGACTGGCTGCATCTCTCCACGGCCCCCAATAGAGGAAGATATTCCCCATCCTTTCCCATGTGTTCTTTTTTCAAATGGAGATCCTTTTGGCTAAACTTGCGACCCTCCTTCCATTATTGAGCTAGAATGATGGACCTACGGTCTCAGTATAAAGGAGCTTCCTATTTTCTTCTTCCATGGTGGAATATGCAGGTGGCTTTTAAGAAAACTTGATTTAAATTTGATCTCTTCAGTGAATAGTTCACTGTGTACCTACTATTTTACATCTGTTCTTATTTCAGGCAAAGATAGAGGTGTTCTTTTGAATCTCCTCCCAGCTTCCACCTTTTCCAAAAAACCCAGATGAGTCATCTTGTCTAATTCCTTGCCAATCAGACTCAACCTGATTACCACCTGAGAAGAGAAGTTAGAAAGGCTGATTAGGAAAATATATAGATGAATGTCTAGTGCTCTCCTTTGGGTTGTAAATCATAGTCGTCTTTGGTGCCCCAGTGGATTCTCCCTCCAATAAAATATATGAGGGGGTTGGGCTTCCAAAAAATGATGGACATTACCATTCAAATGGTGTGTGTGCACCGTGTCTATTTCAGGATAATTATGTTAAGACATGGAAGGAGATAAAAAAAGAATTTGGAGATTTGGAACACATTAAACATCTCCTTTTGGGGAAGAATTTCCACGATAAAGATGAACGTGTTTCCAAGAATGATCTTTTCGTTCCTATCAATTCCAGTGATCATGTGTGCAAGGTGTTTCAGAGATTGGCAGAGGGATATCTCAATATTTATTTGGCTGGGGGAGGACCCAGGATTAAGCACCAACTATTAAGTGACGTTAAAGAGAGGGTCCCCCCCCCCGCATTGCCAGACCTGAAATTGTATCATGAGGCGGCTTGTCTCTCCTGGGTCTGGGAATGGTTGACACTACAAAACACTTGCTGGATCTGGAAGGATTCGATAATGGCATGCTTACCTAGGTTATGAAAAGGTTAAAGTCCACAAAGGCTTTTTGAATCACCTGTTTAGAAAATTGCTATATATTCTGTGGGCTAAGTATAAGGACCTGTTAGAGCCAAAAATGCCATGGTGGTTATCCCCGATAGAAGCATTATCGGTAAAGGAAAAAAACCCATGAGAAATAATTGGGCAACTTACAAAGATTTATGGGAAGACAAGGAAAATAGGCTATTTTAAAAAAAAAATTGAAGAAATTCAAACCCACTTAACGCACTGGTTGCAATATTTCCAATTACAGTGGTACCTCGGGTTAAGTACTTAATTCGTTCCGGAGGTCCATTCTTAACCTGAAACTGTTCTTAACCTGAAGCACCACTTTAGCTAATGGGGCCTCCTGTTGCCGCTGCGCTGCTGGAGCACGATTTCTGTTCTTTTCCTGAAGCAAAGTTCTTAACCTGAAGCACTATTTCTGGGTTAGCGGAGTCTGTAACATGAAGCGTATGTAACCTGAGGTACCACTGTAAATGAGACATTCCGAAAAGACAAACAGAAGGGCTTTTCCACAGAAATATCAAGACTTGAGAAAGATCTAATTCAAACCATAAAAAAATCACTCTCTAAAATGTACAGACTCCTCCTAGACTGGGAGGTCAAGGAGGAGGAAGTTAAATCGGTAATGGTCCAATGGGCCAAAGATTTCGGTCACAATATTCAAATGGAAGCATGGGAAAGGTTATGGAGGTAGGAACTGAAATTCACTGTGTGCTATGACCTGAAAGAGCATTTCATGAAAATGCTTTACCGATGGTACTTAACACTTGTAAAACTAGCCAAAATGTACAAAACCAGGCCAATCATTAGTTGGAGATGCAGAGAGGTGGAAGGCACGATGAACCACATGTGGAATTGTAAAAAAGAAAAGAAAAAGGGAATTCTGGGATATAATTTATAATAAAATTAAGAAAATGTTTAAATTCTCCTTCTCCAATAAGCCTGAAGCTTTTCTGCTATGTATAATGCATAACGAAATTAAAATAAAATAAAATAAGGAGAATTTTTATGTATGCAATAGCTGCAGCAATAAGTTTAATTGCAGAAGTCTGGAAAGGAGATTCCATCCCTAACAAACTGGAGTGGCAAATGAAAATGTTAGAATATGCAAAGTTAGCAAAAATGACAGCAAAACTCCGAGATGACACAAAACAAACTTTCAATAGAAAATGGCATATTTACAGAGTATATTTAAAAGAACATTGTAAAAATCTAAATTCTCTGGGAGGCCTGAATTGACTTCTGCATGAAATTAGAGAGTTGTACAAAATCAATTTAACTGAAACAACTTCGGAGAGACAATAGAAAGTATGTAGCCGAAAATGTAGTTTAGGTACCACATTGCGGTGATCGGAAGTTATGATGGAATTTGTTATGTAGGAATCTAATTTTTTCCCCTCTCGGTAATATGTATCGATTTGGATTTGTTTTCTTGATTGTTTTGTTTTTGTTTTTTTAAACCAATAAATCATCATCATTATTATTTTTAAAACGGTGTGTATGCACCATGTCATGCGATCGATTATAGCTCAGTTGGCAGAGCATAAGACTCTTAATCTCACAGTCATGGGTTCAACCCCCATGTTGGGCAAACAATTCCTGTATTACAGGGTATTGGATTAGATGACCCTCCTAGTGCCTTCCAGTCCTACAATTCTATGAAAATGGTGAGTAATCAAATACACATTTGATGGTTCATTGTAGCCATAAATGAATTTCCAAGGAATATGGATGAGCTCTGCCCACACCAAGTGATCTCATAAGAGAGAGAAACACCCCTGGTTTCCCCACCTTGGAACTCATATGGGGTGTGTCCAGCAATTATTGCCCAAGGACAACATGACCGAGACCCAAATGGATGGAGACATCGTCCCTTGCTTGGAAATTCTGTGTGCAATGCCATGAGTCAAAGCCAAGGTTGCACAGCTCCAACTAATTAAGAAAGAGATTGGTACAAAATGCAAAGGAAAAGAAAACAAATAGGCATGGCTGGGCCATGGCTCAATCGACAGGAGGGGTTGGCTAAGGAATAGTATAAAAAGGTGTCCTGGATGGGAGGCTGACATTCACAACAGCTGCACTTCCAGAGATCTCTTTGGTGAACCAGGTAAGTCTCTCTCTCTCTCTCTCTCTCTCTCTCCCTCCCTCCCTCCCTTGTCCTCCTTTCAGGCAGTGGTGACTGGTGCCCATTGGGACTGGCATGGTGGAAGGCCTTAGAAGCAATCTGGTTCCCTCCAGTGCTGCTGGACTCCAGCTCCCATCATTCTCCTAACAACTCTCAGCACTCTTAACAAACTACAGCTCCTATAATTATTTGGGGGAAGCCATGACTATTTAAAGTTGCTTCTTGGGGCCTTAAATGTATGGTCTGAATGTGACCTTGGGAGCAATCTGTTGCTCACCAATGTTCCCATCAGCCCCAAGCATGGCCAATGTTCAGGGATGCTGGGCGTTGCAATCCAACAACATCTAGAAGACACCACATTGGTTACTCCTGGATTAGTGTGAGAGAGATGTTGGATAATTTCCATGCTGACTGGTGGGGCAGGAGGCAAGGAGCCCAACAGCAGGGTTGTTGTGAGAATAAAATGGGGCAGGGGAGAATCATTTATAAATGCCTTGTGGGGCTCCCGGGAGAAAAGTTGGGATGCAAATGGAATCGTAAATAAACTGATTCAATAAAAGTTCTGCCTTCTGTTTCCTACAGGTTTGACAAGCAGGAAAGATGTGCTCCCGTCAGGATAAAGACCAATGCTACAAGCAGGAGAAAGAGGAAGGGTCCTGCTGTGGTGGCCGGAGGTCTTCCACCAGCGAGGACCGAGGTTCCTGCTGTCTGGGACGGAGAAACAGCGGAGGGTGTCATGGCAATCGTGGTTCATCCGGCTGTCACGGGAAGCAACAAGAGCAGCAGCAGCAGCAGCAGCAGCAGGTCTTCCAAGTCCCATCTCAGCAGCTGAAGTAACACCAAGGAGAATTCCTAGAAGGGCCTAATTCTGCAGGAATTAGGTGGAGTCATTTCAACTACAGTTCCTGAGCATTTGAGGCACTCTCAGCTTTATCCCTGCAACAAATTCCACCACCAGAAATGCTCCAAATTCTCATCTGCCTCTTCTCCTCTTCTAAGGGGGTCTTCTCCTGTGACATTTGGAGCATGAGAAGAGCAAGGAGAGTCATCCAGCTATTTCTATTTGCTGTTCATTTGCACACATGGGTGAATAAATAATAAACAATTAGTAATAATGAACTCCTGAGCTTTGATTTCTTTTAAACTTTTTTATTTTAAGAATCTCTGCATTTCATCCAAAGAATCATCCATTTCAATCCCGTGAATGAACAATGTCAATGTCATGTTGATGCAGGTTCATAGGAAGTTGCATTCTACTGAAACAGAGCCTTGGTCATCTAGCTCAGTATGGCATACATTGATTATTGTGGACATTATTGTGTACAGTGGCTCTCCAGGGTTTCGGGTAAGGGAGGCAGTGATGCTTCTGAATGGCAGTTGCAGGGAATCCCAGGAAGAAGGAAGAGTGCTCTTGCATAGCCTCCAACATTTCTCTGATGAAAATAGGGACGTCCTATCCCATTATTATTATTACTATCATCAGCATCAGCATCTTCATCTTCATCATCAATATTCCACCTATCTGACTCACTTGTGAGTCACTCTGGACAGCTTCCAACATAAAAAAACACAATAAACTTCAGTATATGTAGTTTCCTTCAGATGTCTTTTACAGGTTGTATAGTGACTTATCTCTTTGGCTCAGGGGTTGGATAACTCCATACCCTCCAACATTTCTGCAGTGAAAAGAGGGATGTCCTAAGGAAAAGCAGGACATTGTGGGATCAAATAAAAAACCGGGACAGCTTCTATAAATCCAGAATTGTCCCTGGAAAATAGGGGCACCTGGAGGGTTTACTCTTGGGGTTTTGCACTGTGATAATAGGATATTGAATGAGATGCATCATTGGCCTGATCTATCACGATTCTTCTTGTTTTGGGGAATGCCAGGTATTGAACCTGGGACATTGGTTTGTTTGTTTTTATTGAAAGCTGGTTTGGAGGACTTATCCTCAAAGCTCGCTTTTAAACACATTCAATGAACAAACAGACACAAACACGTAAAATACCTTACTCTTATACAATGTCTCCTTGTTAAAGTGTGTTGGGTCGTATATCTTTTGACCCACTGAGTCTGCTGCAACGGCCCTGCAATAAATTTGATTTATTGCCACTCCGACAAACTTCCAATGGCACCCACATGCTTCCACTCCATGCACTGCCACTCTCCTCAGTTGCCAGAATTAACAGAAAAATCCAAGGGCTCCCTTGGACAAAAAACAAAGACACCAACCGGGATTACTTGGAGCAAAACAGCAGCCTGTAGGCTTGGCCTTTATTGATCTGTTGCAACAGGGTGCTCCCCTCACCTGCAGGAGAGAGGAGAGATTTCGGAAAACGGTGTGCAAGGCCTTATAAAGACTTTTGAAATTGCCACCCTGTAGATCAAGACAACCCATAGAAACATCATACATACATCACAGAAGGGGTGTAACCTAAGACCACCCCTCAGATACATCACACCTGCATCACAGAAAAGGCGGTCTAAAACAGAAATTTGAATGTTGTTTTTCTCCTGTCCTTGTTTATCTCCTGTCTGGCAGGTTACTTGATTGGATTTCCTGGGTAGCCTGGCCAGTCTTTTGTAATGATAAATACTTAGTTCCTGGGCCAGGTCACAGGCTCACACCCTACTCAAACACAGACATACCCTTAAGACAGGATTTGGGAAGGAAAAGACAATGGGGAGGCTTTTCCATTTTGACCCTGCAGAGAAAAGATTTGGTCAGTTTAGGAATCAAAATGGTTCCAGGTTGGCCTTCCTGTGCTGATCTATGTATGTGCTTGGTTGGTACACTTATGAACATTACCATATATTTAAGACCATAAAATTCCTATCACACCAGATAATAGCAGAGTTCACAAGCAGCATAAAATGGCTTGTCTGTGTCTATGTGGTGTCCTCAGTAACTCAGGTTGACACCAGTGCTTCTAATCTAAAACTCTTTATTTAGAAACATTCAAAACAGAAAAGAAAAACCTACAGAATCTAGCTGCATGTTTGCAGCTTTCTGCCTCTTAACAACCTTGCTAACGTTCTCAGAGAGAGCTCAGCCCCCACAGAGCACAGATCAAAGGAAAAAAGCACAGATCATGTGGGCAGTGCACCCAGTTGATAAGAACCACGCTCCTGAAGTGTTGACTCCTGACAGTCCAGAACCACAACACACCTGAAGCCCATCTGATGACAACCAGTTGAGTCCACAGGGACACCACAGATCCAACCCAAAGGAAGGACTGTAACTCACTGGTAAAACTGCTGTTTTGCATGAAGGAGGGGCTAGGTCCAATCACTAGAAAGCTGCAGCTGCCAATCAGTGTAACTGAGCTTGAGCTAGATGGACCAATCATCTGCAACAGGGGTGCCAATTTGAATGAAGTATTGTGGGGGGCCAGTTAAGCCACACCCCACACCATTAGAATGGCAATGCCCATTAACTTCTTGGGGGCCCAGTCCCCTCAAATATTTTATTGGAGGGAGAAGCCACTACGGCCCTTAGGAATTGGCTTCTATGATCTACAACCCTAAGGAGAGCATTAGACATTCTTCTATATATTTTCCTAATCAGACTTTCTGGCTAACTTCTCGTGTCATGTGATAATCAGGTTCTGTTTGTTTGGCAAGGAATTAGACAAGATGACTCATCTGGGTGTTTTTTGGAAAAGGTGGAAGCTGGGAGGAGATTCAAAAGAACACCTCTATCTTTGCCTGAAATAAGAACAGATGTAAAATAATAGGTACAAAGTGAACCATTCACTGAAGAGGTCAAATTTAAATCAAGTTTTCTTAAAAGCCACCTGCATATTCCACCGTGGAAGAAGAATATAGGAAGCTCCTTTATACTGAGACCGTAGGTCCATCATTCTAGCTCAACAATGGAAGAAGGATCCCAAGTTTAGCCAACAGCATCTCCCATTGAAAAGAGATCACATGGGAAAGGATGGGAAATATCTTTCTCATTTTGAGGCCCTGGAGATGCAGCTAGTCACAGTAGACTATACTGGGCAAGATTATCTAGGCAGCTTCCTATTTTGGGAGGACTTCTAAATCAGTGGTAGGGAACCTTCTTTATGAAGAATGTCTCAGGTTCAATCCCCAGTATCTCCCATACGTTTTGTGTAAGGACTACTTGCAGAGCTTGGGAGCAGAGAGGACAATGTGGGTGAAGAGTAGGAACATTATGTGTGTATGGAGAAGTGAAGATAGGAAAAGAACACCATGACACTGACAGGCTTGCAGGAAAGAAGTTTTTAATGCCTTTAAAGAGGTAGCCATAGCAGGAAAATGAAAGACTGATGTTTCCCATGCCAGAGGAAAGTCTGGCTCATCATCTGGAAAAGACAGCAACCATTTGCTTTGCAAGAAGATATCTTGAAGAGGTGGTGGTCACTGTGGGTTGGGATTTCAGCTCTTTCTGGAGGCATCTACTTCATCTTCTGCTGAGAACTTCCACCGCCACCACCGCAACATCCGCCACTGCTTCCACCGCTGCTTCCACCGCTACTTTGACCGCTGCTCCTGCCACCGCAGCATCCTCCTCCGCTGCTGCTTCTGCTTTGAGAAGATCCACCTCCACGGCCACCACAACATCCTCCACCACCACCACTGCCACCACTACGGCTGCATCCTCCACTCCTCTGGCTTTGTTGAGATGATCCACCACCACAGCCTCCTCCTCCTCCTCCATGGCCACCACCACCATGACAGCCTCCTCCTCCTCCACCACCACTTCTGCCACCACAACAGCCACCTCCTCCTTGTTGTTGTTGTTGTTGGCTCATCTTTGCTATGGCTTTGATAACTTCTGGAGGGAGAGAAAGAGAGAAAGACCAACGTCATTTTTGATCCGGTTTCTCCAAGGGAGCAGCTTTTGGGGTATTCTATAAAGTAGGTATGTGATCCTCCAGATGTTGTTGGACTAGAACAGGCATAGGCAAACTCTGGCCCTCCAGATGTTTGGGGCTATAATTCCCATCATCCCTGACCACTGGTTCTGTTAGCTAGGGATGATGGGAATTGTAGTCCCAAACATCTGGAGGGCCAGAGTTTGCCTATGCCTATACTAGAACTCTCATTTTCCTTCTTCCATTAGCCATGCTGGTTGGTGATGATAGACATAAAAGTCCAATAACATCTGGGGGTCCAGAGGTTCCCTACATCATTTCCTAGACCAGCAGGGTTGCCACGTGAGGAACATCCCAGACCCTGATATTTTAGAGACCAAATCTGAGACCCTGGGGTGGTTCCTTGTATTGTTATGGGTCCTGGAGACTGAGGTCAATTGAGAGAGAAAAGCAAGCAGAGCAGACCCTCCCCAAGTATCTGGGCTGTCATTTGCAGCCAGCTCCTGGTGAGATGAAGTTTGCCAATCTTCTGAATGAATTATTACTTCTACTTCCACTATTATTCTTACTGGCATTCTTCCACACCTGGAGATTCAAGACTCCACAAGGCATTTGAAGGGAGTCAAAGAGAACCTGGAGACTTTAGGTTAGACCTGGAGGTCTGGCAACCCTGTTGATCTTCAATGGGAAACCTGAGGTCCTCCAGTTGTTTTTGGACTCCAGCCCCCACCATTCTTTGCTATCAGTCATGCTGGCTAGCAGTGATGGGAATCAGGGACCAACAACATCTGGAGGGATACAGGTTCCCCCTTCTTTATTTTACACCTCTATATGTATATTTCATATATGATCCCTGATTGGTTGAGGCATGTCCTTAAATATACTAGAATATTTCCCAAGGAAATTATTTCCCACCAGTGGTGGACATGCAACATCAGCAACCTTTGCAATCCATGCTCATACGATATTTATCCTTGCACCTTTGGGTTTAGAGGGTGCCCCAGAGAGATCTTTCCCTACAACACAGATGCCTCTGAATTGAGATTCTTTCCCCCCAAATCTACATTGCTTTTAGGACACCTGGCAGTTTTCAATTGTGTTTTCAGAAATCCAGATTTGTTTCTTGTCCCCACTCCTGTCCAGCCAATCTAACCAGGCACAAAAAGAAATGCCATAAAAACCCTCTAAATTTCAGCTACATCCTGATTTTACAGCAATTTATAGACAGTTGTCAAGCTCTCACAAAATGCTATGTCAATCGAGAAATCCCATTACTCAGCGCTAAAACACATGCTTTGTATATCAAATCCCTGCTCAGTTGTTTGTTTGTTTTTAAAGCATCTCCATCATAGATTTGCCACCGCCAAATACTCATGGACAACCATAGCTGGTCAGAGGAGGAACAGCTAGGTGAGACAGACCAACAGTTTGACTAAGAGGGGGAATGGCCCCATAGCTCTGTGAGTAGCACAATTGTTTTGCATGCAGAAGAAGGCCATAGGTTCACTCGTTCTGCCCGGACACTGAGGTCCAGCTCCGAGGGCCTTCTGGCGGTTCCCTCACTGCGAGAGGCCAAGTTACAGGGAGCCAGGCAGAGGGCCTTCTCGGTAGTGGCGCCCGCCCTGTGGAACGCCCTCCCATCAGATGTCAAAGAGAAGAACAACTACCTGACATTCAGAAGACATCTGAAGGCAGCCCTGTTCAGGGAAGTTTTTAATATGTGACATTTTAGTGTATTTTTCATCTTTGTTGGAAGCCGCCCAGAGTGGGCGGGGTACAAATAATAAATTATTATTATTATTATTATTATTATTATTATTATTATTATTATTATTATCAGACAGGGCTGGGTCTGCAGAGCCGCTACCAATCAAGGTAGACAACATTGAGCAATCTGTAGCCAACGGTCTGGCTCCATACAAGGCAACTTTGTTTGTTCCTATGGAGGAGGACTGTGGCTCAGAAGTAGAGCATTGGCTTTGCATGCAGAAGGTCCCAGGTTCAATCCCTGGATCTTCCAGGATGGGTTGGGAGAAGATCCAGTCTGAAACCCTGGAGAGCTGCTGCCCGTTAGAATAGGCAGCACTGAGCTATATGAACCCAACAATCTAATCAAGATAAAGGCCATTCAGAGGTTCAGCACATCACTAGGAATTCCATCAGGCTGTAGCAGGGGGAGAGATGAGAGTCTCTTCCCCTTCCTTGCTAAAGGACGAGTTTCATCAGGCTCATCCCATCACTATCGTTTACAGCAGGATGGAATACAATGCCCATCTCCCTTTACCTTTGGTCTGGCTGGCTGTGGATGATGAAAGTTGGGAGCCCAAGTATCTAAGTCCCAAGTTGTTAATGAGTTTCTAAGTTATCACAAGCATCTTGAATTTGGTTTGGTAAAATATTTGCATGAAAACAAGACAAGACAAAAGAGCCTACGGGACTCTGACAAAGACCCATCTTGTCCAGCATGCTGTTCTCATACTGGCCAACCAGATGCCTCAATGGGAAGCCCATAAACTTTTCCTGAGCACAACAGCTTCCCAGTAACTGGTAATCAGAGCCAAACAACCTCTGCCAGTGGAGATAGAACATAGCCATCGTGAATAGCAGCCATTAACCTCTCCGGTCGCAAATCTGGAAAGCTATTGGTCCTACTCAATTAGATTTGGCAGAAGGCTTCCTTGAAGAATGATAGATCCATTGACAGTCCAGAGAAAAGTGAGGTCCTCACACTTACCTGGTCAATCACTGAGAAGACGTTGTTGTCAAGTCAAGTGTTGTCGAGCGAATGAGGATCCCTTGGAACAAAACAGCTTTTTATATCATCTCCAGACATTCCATTTCAGGCATAGAGACATTCTATTAGAATTTTTGACGCACCCATGGCCTTACATTTCATTAACTCCCCACCATCTTGCATTAATGAGTTTTGACTCATTCCTACATGAGATTCCTATCTTCCGTTACACTTCAGTATGTTATGCACCTGTGTCTGTGGGTGCCTTCTGTCAGGATGCGACACCTGACTTCACTATCTAGCCCCATCCACATGGACTGGCAGCTGCTCCTGAGGGTCTCTGGCAGTGAGTCTCTCCTAGAATTACCTGGAAGTGTTGTTGTTTGAACCTAGGACCTTCTGTATGAAAGGAAAATGCTCTGCTACTGGGCCTTGGTCCCAATATAGAACATAAGGAATTGTCTTACACCAAGTCAATCTGCAGTGTTGCTGAACTACGGTAACAGGGAGGATAAGAGGAGATATGGTACAAAAAGTGAATAAGGAGTCGGCTATCTTTAAGGAAAGGGACACGGGTGGTGCTGTGGGTTAAACCACAGAGCCTAGGACCTGCTGATCAGAAGATCGGCGGTTCGAATCACCGCGATGGGGTGAGCGCCTGTTGCTCGGTCCCTGCTCCTGCCAACCTAGCAGTTCAAAAGCACGTCAAAGTGCAAGTAAATAAATACGTACTGCTCTGGCGGGAAGGTAAACAGCGTTTCCATGCGCTGCTCTGGTTCTCCAGAAGCAGCTTAGTCATGCTGGCCACATGACCCGGAAGCTGTATGCCAGCTCCCTCAGCTAATAAAGTGAGATGAGTGCCGCTACCCCAGAGTCGGCCACGACTGGACCAATGGTCAAGGGTCCCTTTACCTTTTATCTTTAAGGAATACATCATAATTTATGTGGAAAAAGTAGAATTTCTGGCAGATATTGAGTGAATCCAGAAAATGATTAGAGTGAAAGGAGAGTAAAGTCAAGATAGAAGAAGAGATTAAAGAAATAATGAAATGCGTTTAAGCTAGTTGGAAAAACAAAGCAGCGTAACAAGAACGGCTGGAAGTCACTTGGTGGGTGTCTGTGTGGGGTAGGTATGTAGGTATGTTGATATTTACAGTATAGGTAGGTATTATATAGAGTAATGTAGGTAAATTTTATGTTATGAAAATAAGGTAGTGTATTGTGTAAATGTATATGTATGCGTTTTATATGTTAATAAATTTTAAAAAGTCAGTCTGCAGTGTTTCAGACAGGGTGCCTTTCTAGGCTCTCGTTAGGGAGGCTGCTCTGCCACTAAGCTACCTTTATACATAGCTGTCAACTTACAAATTTGAAAATAAGGGACCAGCAGCCTTGAAAATAAGGGATCAGCAGCCAAAATAAGGGATTTTGCTTAGCTTATGCACGTTGGGGCTGCCGTCGTCCTGGCAAGAGGAGTTCTATCGACCCTTCCCCGCCCGAGAGAGAGGGAGGGAGAGAGAGAGACTCTCGCCCGTGAGCCCGGCATGAGGCAGTTGCGGCGGCGCTGCGGCCATTGAAGCGCCACCCTTCTGTGTCCCTCCGCATCCCCTCCTCTTCCTCCCCCCTCAGGCCGCCTCCTGAGCCTCTGCCGTTGGCGCCTCTGGCTTCCCCTGGCAGGGCGGCGGAAGTCTCGCAAGAGAGGGGCTGCCTGCCCACCCGCCGCCACCCATCTCCTCATGACATGCCCCTGAGGGGGAAAAGGGAGAGACGGAGAAGCGGCAGCTCGTGTGCGCTCTCTCTCTCGCGGCGAAGGACCCCGAGCCGCTGCTTCCCTCCTGAGCCAGGTGAGCATGAAACCCGGGATATTTAAGGGACATCATCAATCCGGGACAGCAGCAGGAAACAGCGCTGGGATAAGGGAGTTTCCCGCCAAATAAGGGACGGTTGACAGCTATGCCTTTATATTACTGCTCTGCCACAGTGCTATGGTCCTTAGCCTACAAATCAAGTGAGATTTTAGCCCCTCTTCTTGAATAAAAGGCTGGTTTATACAGGAGGCTGTTTTCTTCAGAGTCAGACCACTGGTCCATCTATCCCTGTGTTAAACACACTGAAAGGGCATTGAATCTTTGGGGTTTTAAGCAGGGAGTTTTTCACAGCCCTGTCTGGAAATGCCAGAACTTGCTGCATGCTCTGCCACTAAGCTATGACCCTTTCTGTTGCTTGCTTGTAATCATTTACCATTAGTTGCTCAGATATTTTTATATTACTGTCTGGGGGCAGACGGGGCTCATCATATTCAGAAGGTAGTTCATCTAGGAGAAGGAAAACTGTGATCCAAATCTCTCCTGCCTTGCGGTTATACTCATTCCTGAGAAAGGCTTCGGAAGTGAACCCTGAGGAAAAAGCCATCCCTGCTGCCTTGCTGGTTATCATGAGGAGAAGAAACCCTACACAAATAAAGAGTGGAGTCCTTAAGAAGGTTAGATAGTGTCTTCTATATCTCCTTTGAGCACTTCTTGCAAGCAAACAATTTCCCAGGTTCAATACCGGGCATTCCCATAAGAACCAAAGAAGAATCAGGATATATCAGGCCAATGAGGCATCTCATTCAGTAAACTATTTTCACAGTGCAAAAACCACCCTCCAAGTGTCCCTATTTTCCAGAGACAGTTCTGGATTTACAGATGCTCTCCTAGTTTCTGATTTGATCCCGGAATGTCCCGCTTTTCCTTAGGACATGTTTTCTGCTGCACCAGAGAAGCGGACACGGAGCAATGGATGCAAACTACAAGAAAGAAGATTCCACCTAAACATTAGGAAGAACTTCCTGACAGTAAGAGCTGTTCGACAGTGGAATTTGCTGCCAAGGAGTGTGGTGGAGTCTCCTTCTTTGGAGGTCTTTAAGCAGAGGCTTGACAACCATATGTCAGGAGTGCTCTGATGGTGTTTCCTGCTTGGCAGGGGGTTGGACTCGATGGCCCTTGTGGTCTCTTCCAACTCTATGATTATATGAGTCTACATCCTTATTTTCATTGGAGAAATGTTTGAGGGTATGGAGTTATCCAACCCCTGAGCCAAAGAGATAAGTAGCTATACAACCTTTATAAGACAACTGAAGGAAACTCTGTATAGGGAAGTTTATTATGTTTTTTATATGTTGGAAGCTGCCCAAGGTGACTCACAACTGAGTCAGATGGTGGAATATTGATGATGATGATGATGATGATGATAGTAATAATAACAATAATGGAACAGGACATCCCTATTTTCATCAGAGAAATGTTGGAGGCTATGCAAGAGCACTCTTCCTTCCTGGGATTCCCTGCAACTGCCATTCAGAAGCATCACTGCCTCCCTTACCCGAAACCCTGGAGAGCCACTGTACACAATAATGTACGCAATAATCAATGTATGCAATACTGAGCTAGATGACCAAGGCTCTGTTTCAGTAGAATGCAACTTCCTATGAACCTACATCAACATGACATTGACATTGGTCATTCACGGGATTGAAATGGATGATTCTTTGGATGAAATGCAGGGATTCTTAAAATAAAAAAGTTTAAAAGAAATCAAAGCTCAGGAGTTCATTATTACTAATTGTTTATTATTTATTCTCTCATGTGTGCAAATGAACAGCAAATAGAAATAGCTGGATGATTCTCTTTGCTCTTCTCATGCTCCAAATGTCACAGGAGATGTTCCCCTTTGAAGAGGAGAAGAGGCAGCTGAGAATTTGGAGCATTGGGGTGGTCGAATTTGTTGCAGGGATAAAGCTGACAGAACGTATTGAGAGTGTCTCAAGTGCTCATCAACTGGTGTTGAAATGATCCCACCTAATTCCTGCAGAATTAGGCCCTTCTAGGAATTCTCCTTGGTATTACTTCAGCTTTTGGGATGGGACTTGGAAGACCTGCTGCTGTTGCTGCTGCTGCTCTTGTTGCTTCCCGTGACAGCCGGATGAACCCCGATTGCCATGACACCCTCCGCTGTTTCTCCGTCCCAGACAGCAGGAACCTCGGTCCTCGCTGGTGGAAGACCTCCGGCCACCACAGCAGGACCCTTCCTCTTTCTCCTGCTTGTAGCATTGGTCTTTGTCCTGACGGGAGCACATCTTTCTTGGTTGTCAAAGCAAACCTGTAGGAAACAGATCTGGGCTTACTTTTGTTGAATCAGTTTATTTACGATTCCATTTGCAGCGCAACTTTCCTCCCAGGAGCCCCACAAGGCATCCATACATGACCCTCCCCTGCCCCATTTTATTCTCACAACAACCCTGCTGTTGGGCTCCTTGCCTCCTGCCCCACCAGTCAGCATGGAAATTATCCAACATCTCTCTCACACTAATCCAGGAGTAACCAATGTGGTGTCTTCTAGATGTTGTTGGATGGCAACTCCCAGAATCCTTGAACATTGGCCATGCTTGCGGCTAATGGGAATATTGGTGGGCAACAGATTTCTCTCAAGACCACATTAAGACCATACATTTAAGTCCCCAAGAAAAAACTTTAAATAGTCATGGCTTCCCCCAAATAATTATTGGAGCTGAAGTTTGTTAAGAGTGCTGAGAGTTGTTGGGAGAATGATGGGAGCTGGAGTCCAGCAGCATTGGAGGGAACCAGATTGCTTCTAAGGCCTTCCACCATGCCAGTCCCAATGGGCACCAGTCACCACTGCCTGAAAGGAGGACAAGGGAGGGAGGGAGGGACAGAGACAGAGACAGAGACAGAGACAGAGACAGAGACAGAGACAGAGACAGAGACAGAGACAGAGACAGAGACAGAGACAGAGACAGAGAGACAGACTGACTTACCTAGTTCACCAAAGAGATCTCTGGAAGTGCAGCTGTTGTGAATGTCAGCCTCCCATCCAGGACACCTTTTTATACTATTCCTTAGCCAACCCCTCCTGTCGATTGAGCCATGGCCCAGCCATGCCTATTTGTTTTCTTTTCCTTTGCATTTTGTACCAATCTCTTTCTTAATTAGTTGGAGCTGTGCAACCTTGGCTTTGACTCATGGCATTGCACACAGAATTTCCAGCAAGGGATTATGTCTCCATCCATTTGGGTCTCAGTCGTGTTGTTCTTGTGTCACCTGGGCAAGGATTGCTGGACACACCCCATATGAGTTCCAAGGTGGGGAAACCAGGGGTGTTTCTCTCTCTTATGAGATCACTTGGTGTGTGCAGAGCTCATGCACATTCCGTGGAAATTCATTTATGGCTACAATGAACCAAAATGACATTATGTACACATTCAATTACTCACCTTCTCTATCAGAAAATTGTAGGACTGGAAGGCACTAGGAGGGTCAAGTAGTCCAATAGCCTGTAATACAGAAATTGTTTGCCTAATATGGGGCTTGAACCCATGAGCCTTAGATTAGGAGCCTCATGCTCTACCGACTGAACTATCCTGCAGCCCATGCGCACTGGCCTGACAGGGGTCTGCAGGATTTCCAGAAGTGGTGTGTTTCATCTCTACAGTGATGGCCACCCAACTTGTATGGCTTTAAAAGGGGATACAACCTACTAGTGCAGATCAGACTAACAGTGGCTCCCAGCCATGAGAGCTACGTTCTCCCAGTGTTATATGCTGTATGCCTGAGCGTAATACCAGTCACTGGGAATCATCAGTAGGAAGAATTGCTGCTTGTGGGCTTCCCATTGCGGGTCATTTGATTGGCCACTGTAAAGACAGGATGCTGGACTAGATTGGTTGTTGACCCAGCAGCCAGGTTGGTTTTATTCTCTCTTTTTTAAAATTTTATTTATTTGTTTTGTTTTTCAAATCAAAATTTCATAGAGATATATCAAACATTTCATAGAGATATATCAAACATCAATCATATAAACAAGAATCCAAGGAATCTCCTGGCCTCCCACCCTCCCCTTTGTGGGTCCTGTCATTTATCATTTCCTTCTGCATCTTTTATGATAGTCCAAATCTTTTACATCTCCATTGCGTCCGGAAGTCACCCTTAAACTACAAGTGATATTCCAATCCTTACTAACGATTTTAACTGTTTACAATGGTCTTTAAGATGTTATAAGTTTTCCCTATTCCTTATTGAAATTTTGGCCATCCTGATTTCTGCATCGTCCATCAACTTCTGCCATTCTTCTCTGGTTGGTTCCATCTCTGGTTGGTTTTATTCGCTTATGACTTAACAGTGAGAGAGGGGGCTCTCCCATTCATGCTCTGCCTGTCGCTTTCCTTGCAGAATTTAATAGTTTACTGAGAGACCTGGCTGTTAGGTTAGATGGGCCTAGATGATCCAGCAGGTACATCCTTATGATCCAATGGGCTTTCTGTTTTATGTCTAGTAGGCACCGATGAACCCCTCGTCCTCCTGAAATTAGTCTATAAGACCATCCAATTGGCTGTAGTACAGTGGTACCTCGGGTTAAGTCAGTGGCGTTGCGTGGGTTGTCAGCACCCGGGGCAAGTAATTTGCGCCCCCTAACCCGGGGCAAGGGAAGTAATTTGCGCCCCCCCCCGCTGCACTGTCCCTCCCCCAGATAGTCCCTCGCTCTCTCTCCGCACTGCACCGCATGCCTGGCACCCCCCCCCTCCACAGTGGGCGGCGACCCGGCGGCTCGGATCAGATTTGCACAGCCAGCACTGCAGTGAGAGAGAGTGAGTGAGCCAGGTAGGGGCAGAGAGCTGCGAGTGCGAGCGCCCCCCCCCAGATGTTGCGCCCGGTGCGGCCGGCCCCCCCTGCACCCCCCATGCTATGCCACTGGGTTAAGTACTTAGTTCCGGAGGTCCGTTCTTAACCTGAAACTGTTCTTAACCTGAAGCACCACTTTAGCTAATGGGGCCTCCTGCTGCAGCCGTGCCACCAGAGCACGATTTCTGTTGTCATCTTGAAGCAAAGTTCTTAACCCGAGGTACTATTTCTGGGTTAGCGAAGTCTGTAACCTGAAGCGTCTGTAACCTGAAGCGTATGTAACCCGAGGTACCACTGTATGTGTATGATAAGATGTGTAAACCATTCGATCGAAAAGCTCTCCAATCCGTGTACAAATAAAACTAAAATCCGGTTAAAAACAAATATACACAAAAGCATTATCATGGAACACAACATATATGCCCTCCCATAATCCCTAGTCAAAGTTCTATTGCTCCTTCATTCAATCGTAGATTTGTAGAGCCGGAAGAGGTCACAGGGGTCATCTATTTGACACCCCAGCAATGCAGGAATCACAGCGAAAAAATCCCCAATAGATGACTTTCCAGCCTCTGTTTAGAAACCTCCAGTGAAGGTGAGTCTTATGTAGTCCATTCTACTGCTGAACAGCTTGTAATGATTCAGTCATTTATTCTATGGTCACAGACCCATGAAAACGGAACACAGAAAGTGTAAAAACATGATCATTTAAACATTCATTTGTTCTATTATAACTCTGTGGTTTTCAAGCTACTGACACAGGTTTGAGGCTAGTAGTTCCACCAGGGCTCCCCCCCCTAAAAAAATGTTGAGGGGTACTCTCATTTTGACTCAAGAAAATCACCATTTTATAGTTCAAATCGGGGGGAAATAAATACAGTAAATGGACAAAAGTACAAAGATTCACAAAATGTTTAGGAGTATGCGTCCCTCCAGGAAAAAAGCATTGAGTATCACTATACTAGTAACAGAGATATCACTCCTGATGATTCACAGCAATGATGGCCCATGTGTCGCCTTAGATGATCTACTATTATGACACTGTCACAAGGAAGGAAATGACACCCATAGACTGCTGGAACTGTGCCTTTAACAGGACTACAGTGAGATCATTGGAGCTGCGAGGAAGACATAATGGTGTGTGCAGCTGAAGTTTCCATTTAACGAAATGGAAGTCTTCTTATGCAACCTATAAAAGCCACAGTTAGGAAGATAGGAAGATCTGTCTTCCTCCGAGTCAGATCATTGGTTGGCTCTGCATTGTCTACAGCAGTGGTGGCCAAATTTAGCCCTCCAGCTGTTTTGGAACTACAACTCCCATCATCCCTAGCTAACAGGGCCAGTGGTCAGGGATGATGGGAATTGTAGTCCCAAAACAGCAGGAGGGCCAAGTTTGGCCACCACTGGTCTACAGTGACTGGCAGTAGCTATACAGACTTTCCCTGCCCTACCTGAAGATACCTGCAACCTTCTGTATGCAAAACAGATGCTCTGTCTCCAAATTATGGTCCTTCCTCTAAAATGGATTCTAGTCCTCATGGTTGTGAATTAAGGGCCAGTTTAAATAGGAAACTGAGTTATACTGATTCAATCCATTGGTCTATCTAGCTCAGGATTGTTTACACTGAGTGGCAATGGCTGTCCAGGATTTCAGGCATGGGACATACCTTTTTATTATTTTTTAATTATTATTTGATTTTAAAAAGTATAAACATACAACAAACAACAATTCAGAATCCAAATATCGAGATGACTCTGAATCATAGCTGTCAACTTTTCCCTTTTCTTGCGAGGAATCCTATTCGGAATAAGGGAATTTCCCTTTAAAAAAGGGAAACGTTGACAGCTATGCTGACTTTCCCCCATCCCTTCCATGGGTCCATATGACAATATTTACAAATGCATATCAATACAATCCAAATTTTCCCCTTCTAATTTATCCATAATTTTCATTTCTTTGCAAGTGTGATTAGAATCCTGCCAGTGTTTTGATCTGGTTGTAATGGTCTCATAAATAAATTATAATTTTTTCCCATTCTTTTTTCTCAAAACAAAAGTTCTTGTCTTCTTGATTTCTGAGCTTCCCAATTAATTTTGCCATTTCAGCATAGTCCACCATCTTGCTTTGCCATTCTTCTCTGGCCGCGGTTGACTCTTCCTCCCATCTCTGGGCTAGAAGCATCTGTGCAGCTGTTGTCACATACATTAACAATCTGTTCTGGTCCTTTGGACATCCCTGAGTGCTGGAGATTGAAGCTGGCACCTTCTGCATGCAAAGCAGATACTCTACCAATGAGCTACTGAACTTCCCCTGATATTTCTTCCTGCTTCCATGGTCACCTGTCGCTGACGACAGCAAACAAACAAACAAAAATAGTAGCCATTTGTAAGATACAGCAGAACTGCAATTTTTAATCACTTCAGTCAAAACAGATTTATGAATAAAACAAAGACAATAGAAAACCATCTTAATTATTCAGAAAAAAAGATCTGGAAGCTCAAGGGTTCCTATCTGGTCATCTGTTTGGCCACTGTGAGAACAGGATTCTGGGTTAGAGAGGTCTTTAGTCTGATCTTAGGACATACTTATGCACAATGCTGAAGATTTTAATCTGGATTCAGTCTTCTATGGGCTCAGGACACTGTCTGTTAAGGGCTTGCTGTCAATCTTAATGAAACACTCTCCCCTCCCACAGACATATACAGATCATTCCATGATGACGGTGCTCTGTGCATGTAATTTACCACCCTCCCTTCCAGCACAATTCAGTCTGCTCATGTCAATCACACCAAGAGCAGATGGAGGAACAGATAAGTGTGGGTGCATTTAGGGTTTGCTTTGGAATTTGGGCTGAATACAGTGGTACCTCTGGTTGCAAACTGGATCCGTTCCGGAGCCCCGCTCACAACCTGACAGGAATGCAATCCACGTCTGCGTGTCTGTACACGTGCGAGTCGCTATTCGCTGCTTCTGCTCATGCGCGTGGCGTCATTTTGCGCGTCTGCACATGCGCAAGTGGCAAAACCTGGAAGTAACCAGAGCCAGTGTGGTGTAGTGGTTAAGAGCGGTAGACTTGTTATCTGGGGAACCGGGTTAGATTCCCCCTCCTCCACATGCAGCTGCTGGGTGACTTTGGGCCAGTCGCACTTCTCTGAAGTCTCTCAGCCCCACTCACCTCACAGAGTGTTTGTTGTGGGGGAGGAAGGGAAAGGAGAATGTTAGCCGCTTTGAGACTCCTTAGGGTAGTGATAAAGCGGGATATCAAATCCAAACTCTTCTTAACCCTTTCTGGTACTTTTGGGTCACCGCGGGACGCAACCTGAAAAAACATATCATGAAGCAAACGTAACAAGAGGTATGGCTGTATATGGAACATGATATACATTGAAATTAAAGAAAAAAAATTAAAGTGACTTTTCCCAGGTGGGCAGAATCCTTCTAGACAGCAAAATCCAAAGAAAGCCTTAACGGTATTTATGTATATATGTGACTACACTGGCAAGGATTCAGAAATGGGAGGAGGCGAGAACACACTCAAAGGAAGAATGGTTGATGAAGAAAATAATAATAATAATAATAATAATAATAATAATAATAATAATATATTATATATTATGTTTCCCCAGCCACTCTGGACAGCTCCCAACAGAATATTAAAAACACAATAAAACATCAAACATTAAAAACTTCCCTAAACAGGACTGCCTTCAGATGTCTTCTAAAAGTCAGATAGTTTTTTATTTCCTTGACATCTGGTGGGAGAGCGTTCCACAGGGCAGGCGCCACCACCAAGAAGGCCCTCTGCCTGGTTTCCTGTAACTTCATTTCTAACCCTCGTGAGGGAACTGCTAGAAGGCCTTCGGTGCTGGATTTCAGTGTCCGGGCTAAATGATGGGGGTGGAGACACTCCTTCAGGTATACTAGTTTGAGGCTGTTTAGGGCTTTATAGGTCATCACCAACACTTTGAATTGTGCTTGGAAGTGTACTGGAATACGTAGAGATGGCGAAATGGACGGCACCAATAAAAGATACAAATTTAGAATCTTTGAAAGAAGATGGGAAACCATTTCTGGCCCATATGAAAAGTTATTTCTCATATGCGAACACCATAGCGGGGATTGAAGTGCAAGAAAACAGCAGAATATATTAAGAAACATATTAGAGAGGATGAAATAAGATAAGATGGAACCTTAAAATGCAATTGTATGCAATTTGGGTTATAAACATCGAAATTGGGTCGGGGGGGGGAGTAACTAGTTTTGCTGAATTGGAATATAGTTGTTGAGTAACAAATGTAATTTTCTATATGGAAAATAAAGTAAAATATTATTATTTGAAAAAATGGAATTTGGGCTGAATTTAGAATCTGGGTAAAATTAGCAAGAATGAGCATCTTAGGAGCAACTGTTGAGGGATTCCCCCTTTGTAGCTGTGTTGTTTGGTTTATTTATTGTTTGTGATGAATTTGTCTTGTGTGTATTGGTGTGTAATGAAAATTAATAAAGAGAATGTAAAAAAAGAGAGAGAGAGAGATTCCCCCTTTGATGTCCCTCTCTGGACCCAGGAAGAGGTTGGCATTGTTTGGAGGTGTTGAGTAAACATCCCAGGTTGATGAGCAGGATATTATAGTGAGATTAAGCATTTAGGTGTCCACCCAATGGCAAACAGGTATGAGACTCGAGTGACTGGTTTGCTCGAGGGAGGAAGAGTCATGCAATTGTGGAGGAGGCTTATCAGAGGACTTGAATCAGGAGAATGTGGGCCAACTTCATCCCAGCTTTTTTTTTGGGGGGGGGAGCTCAGAGGGATTTAGGATGTGGCCTTCTATCTAAAAATAAAGGAAGATTCCAGTCCTCATCATTGAAAATGCAGGGCTGATTGAAATAGGCAGCTTGTGCCCCCGAACAGGGAGACCAGCCTTAAATGGAGCCAGACCAGAGTCACTGAAGGTAGTGGCTGTCGCTGCGCCTTGTGCCAGAGAGTTTTGCAAGTTGTAATTAACAGCACATGAGGTGAAGAAAGACTTCCTGTTTCCTGTCCCGAACCAGATCTCCCAGTTGACCTCAAACAGTGCTTTTTTTAGGGGAATCCCGGAACACCAATCTCCCAGCTGACCTTGACTTTTCTACCATGCTTCTAAGGCAGGGTTCAGCAAACTTTTTCAGCAGGGGGCCGGTCCACTGTCCCTCAGACCTTGTGGGGGGCTGGACTAATCAGTTTATTACAGTCATAGACCGGCAGTCAGAGAATAGAATATTAAGTGGATAACCCCCCCCCCCAAAAAAACCCCTGATAATTAAAACAGATAAAAACTAAAAACAAATAGAAACATTCCGTTAAAACAACTGTAAGAGCTTAAGAGATAAAAGACTCGCAGTTAAAACAACTGTAAGAGGCTGCAGAGTAGAAGCCTCTGAAATAGAGGACACTCGCAGTATTAGAAACTGATGTGCAAATATGGTTAAAACAGACAATTAAAACAATGTACAACAATAAATTTAGACACACTGTGCAACAATAGACTATCCCAGGGAGTTGACTCAGAGTCACCCATGGAACCGGGTTTGGGGATTTTCATGCCGGGCTATTTTGAGTTGGGCGATGGTCTGCGCCTACAGATTTGCACACAGAATCTGGCGACCATCCAGGTCGTCTTCTGGTCTTTGCCTAACAGCAAAAGGTCAAATTTTTGCTTTTGCAGGAGGTCGGCGAGCCTCACCAGTAGGGGATCAATGAACTTAGTGCGTGCCTCTTCATAAAAGGGGCATTTAAAGAACAAGTGTTCTGGGCTTCCTATCTCTCCCAATGGACAGGTGCAAAGTCTCTGGGCATAGGGGACTTTTCTAAAGGCTCCATCCAGGACCGACGAGGGAAGAGCCGAGCTTCTGGCGAGTGTAAAGGCCCTTCTTGCATTTCTAGATACGAGAAAGGAGAGATATGCTGCCGGTGCGGCTATGTATCTCTCGATTTCTCCAGTTTTATAGTTGGGGCACCTTGCGCAGTCCTGTTGTCTCTCGGTATCTAATATTCTTTGCCTGACTGTGGCTTTTGCCTGGCCCAAGCCCAGACTTAGAAGGGCTTGAGGGGCAAAACCCAGTTTCTGGAGGGTGTTCAGAACTGCAGTCTGCCAGCCCGACTGGAATTGGTTGCAGAGGATCAGTGGGGGGAGCAGATTCAATGTCAGCCATTTGTATATTGATGTTAAGCAGATGCTAGCCTCCACTCTCATCATCCCCATTTCCAATCTCACCCATGCGTTTGAGACACATCTGGGGACTTGGAGGAGAGCTCTAAGAAGTCTAGATTGAACTCTCTCAAGGGGGGAGAAAGCAGAGGAAGGCGGACCCAAAAAGGAACCATACAGGAGTTGTGCCAAAGTTTTGGCCTTGTATAATTTTAGAGCTGCGGGGACAAAAAAGCCCCCTTGTGTTCTGAAGAATTTAAGAATACAATTTGTGTTTTTTTCTGCTGAACTCCCGATGGAGTTTATGTGTAGTTTGTTGGTTCCTGAGGCCTGTACCACCATTCCTAGATACTTATAGTTTGTGACTTGTTCTAATTTATGGCCTTGGAGTTCCCAGCTTCTAAGCTTTGGTTTTCCCCCAAAAGTGAGTATCTTGGTCTTTTGATAGTTGATTTTGAGACATTCAGATTCACAGTATGCTGCGAGCTTTCTTAGTGCTCTTTTGAGTCCAATGGGGGTTCAGGATAGAATTACCGCATCATCGGCATATAGCAGGACCGAAATATGCCGATTTGCAAGCTTCGGTGGGTGCAGTTCTGAGTCATTGAGTGCAGATACTAAATTATTTAGATAGAAATTAAATAGTAGAGGGGCCAATAGGCACCCTTGCCTGACTCCTTTGAAGGTTTTAATTGGGTCCGCTCAGTGTCCTAGGCGGCTGCACCTAACTCTAAGGGCCGTGTTTGCGTGCAGTGCCTGAATTAAGAGCAGGAGCCTTCTATCTATATTGGTACCCTGTAGTCTGTCCCAGAGTCTGGTTCTGGAGACTGTATCAAAAGCTGCTTTTAGGGGCTGGCCTATATTTTGAAGAAGAAAAATGAACAAATTGCTATGCCCCCCAAATAACTCAGAGATGCATTTTAAATACAAGCACACGTTCTACTCATGTAAAAACACCAGGCAGGCCCATTTTAAATAAAAGGACACATTCTACTCATGTAGAAACACGCTGATTCCCAGACCATCCGTGGGCTGGATTTAGAAGGCGATTGGGCCTTAGTTTGCTGCATAGCGATCCCTCTTGCTGTTCTAGCTTCTGGGATAGCTGCGCAGCCTGCATTTGCTCCATAAGACACACACACATTTCCCCTTACTTTTTAGGGGGGGGGGAGAAGTGCATCTTATAGAGCGAAAAATACGGTACGTCTAAGAATATAAGAAAGGCCATGGAACATTCATTCTCCACTACAACCTTGGTTGGGCAGAGAGACAGTGAGTGGCCCAAGGTCACCCAGCGAGCTTCTTGGCCAAGCAGGGATTTGAAGCCATCTCCCTCCCAGGTCCTAGTCCGACACCCTCACCACTGTACCACACTGCCTCCCAAAGGGGAAGCCTGCCCAAAGGAGCTCATTGCAGCAACAATGCTCTCCTCGCCTGTGTTTTTAGACACGCCCATCCATATACAGATATAACAAAACATCTAATGAATGCAGGAAATGCAGAAAGTTGGGAACAGGGTGCACCATTGTGAAACCCTGTTTGGTGTCTTGGGTTATCTGAGGTGTGTTTCTGAAATGAGAAGGTAAGACTCACGTGGAGGAACTGTGAAGTGATGTGTGAGCCATAATTATGAGGCAAGGCAGTGATGGATAACTCTGTCATTTCCCCAGACACGTGAATTACAATCAACAGGCTTGTACTCAAGAGATGGATGAAGAAAACCTCGTTTTATTGTCAAGGAGGAGTAAGCAAAAATATTGGGTCATCTCCAATGACGTGCTTTGCAGAGTGGAAGAATTAAAGAACCTAAGTTAATTAAGCAGAATACAGTGGTACCTTAGTTCTCAAATGCCTTGGTACTCAAACAACTTGGAACCCTAACATTGCAAACCTGGAAGTAAGTGTTCTGGTTTGGGAACTTTTTTTGGAAGCTGAATGTCCTCTGTTTTGAGTGCCACACTTCCGTTTTGAGTGTTACGCTGGGGTCCATCTGTTTTTGCTATTTATTTTGCGTTTTTGTGGCTCTTTTTTGTTCTGTTTTTGTGACTGTGTGGAACCCAGTTCAGCTACTGACTGATTGATTGTGTGACTGTAGTACATTGCTTATTGCTTTCATTTTATGGATCAATGCTCTTGTTAGATAGTAAAATTCATGTTAAATTGCTGTTTTGGGGGTTGTTTTTAAAAGTCTGGAACGGATTAATCCATTTTGCATTACTTTCTATGGGAAAGCGCACCTTGGTTTTGGAACACTTTGATTTTGGAACGGACGTCCGGAACGGATTAAGTTTGAGAACGAAAGTACCACTGTAGCTTTTACTGTGCTAATATGGCCCAGGGCATCATAATCTGGAGAATGCACGTAGAATCTCACTTGATGGGTGCTCCCTTATATGAGTGCACAAAATAGCAAATTACATAATATTCCAAAAAAAGAGCCATTTGTGTTCCTATATCCAAGACCCTTTGCTTAAAGTCATTTCTATCCTTTCCTCATTGGCTCAATGCCTGTACAGAGAATCCTATTTTATTTTATTTTATTGGTAACCAAACATTTCCGTAGAGCAAGTGCCCTCGGTTCCTCTGGACGGATCATAGAATGCCCACCTTCCTTCACCTGCCCATTAATTTCAACGGGCCTTCTCTGAGTAGGGCTAGCATTAGAGTCAATTCATTATTGCTGAGATGCAACCGGAAGAAATTATTTTGCTCCCCACACAGCTGTAGGAAAGGGAAAACATAGCTCTTGATTTATGGAAGTGAAATGTTATATTATAAGGTATTCTGATACATAATTTAGAGCAGAATTCCTCAACCTCGGCCCTCCGGATGATTTGAGACTACAATTCCCATCATCCCTGATGACTGGTCCTGCTAGCTAGGGATGATGGGAGTTGTAGGCCAAAAAACATCTGGAGGCCTGAGGTTGAGGAAGCCTGATTCAGAGCCTGAAATAGGAATAAAATGTGGTCTAAAAAGAACCAGCTAATTCAGTAAAGGAGGAAATAGAAGGTTCCTTGGATTTCGATGGATTGGAGACCCATTGTAATTAATGGATGTGACTCACTTGGACCCATTAATTTCAATGGGTTGCATTCAATGCTAGATCTTACCTAGATATACATCTCTTTACTCTGGCATGTGGCCCTTGGAAGGTTCCCCAGAGAAGAATAATTGCATTTTGAATCTGAAAAGTCTCCATCCAAACTGGAAATCTGAGCAGTTCTGGCTTGCTGACATTTTGTAAATCATTTTGAGGTCTTCTGTGATGAAAAGTGGCATGTAAATACTTGAAATAAAATAAAATATTAAACCTCCTAATGGCTCCTGCCCATATGAGGTCTCATTAGGTATATAAAAACCAGTGCTTTTTAAAAAGGGGGTACTCAGGGGTACACAGTACCGGCACCTCTTTTTTTGTTTTGGTCAAAAAGTATGGCACTTACTGTTACAACTTCACCGGCACCTATTTTTTTCCTAGAAAAAAAGCACTGATAAGAACATAAGAAGAATCCTACTGGATCAGGCCAATGGCCCATCTAGTCCAGCATCCTGATCTCACATTGGCCAACCAGATGCCCATGAGCCTTCTAAACTGATATCTTTATTGGTCAACCTAGTTTTGAAGACATTTTTACAGTGTGTTCTATTGTTTTGTCACTTGCTGAGTGCTGCCCTGGCTTCCTTTGGGAGGAAGGGAGAGATATAAAATTAACAAAACAAAACAAAACAAAACAAAACAGAGATATAGATCAATAGACAGAGATATAGATAGAGCCTATTTCTATCAATCCTCTTATCTCTCCCATCAAAGAGGCAGAGTCTTGCTCTTCTTTGTTCTTTTGAGTCTATCTGAAGTTAGACTTCCGGTTTGACTTGCCATGACGGAGGCTGTTGATTACATCTGAGCCATTTCGCATGGGATATTTTGAGGATGAGATGGAAGCAATCATCCTCCCAACTGTTTGATTATTTTATAATTTGGAATGTCTTTAATGTGGCCTTTATTGGATTGTTAAATTGCAAAACTTAATAAATATTGTTATTTTTTGAAAAAAGAGTCTATCTGAAGCTCCGTGGCTTGGAGTGCTTCAGCATTTCTCCGTTGAAAATAGGAATAAACGCTTCCCACCTTTCCTAACAAAATTGCTGTCTGCTGAAACATTTCAGTTAAAGAATGTAAAGTGGATTGGTTACATTCTTTAACTGAATGTAAAAGAGCATTGGCTGGCATACATTATATGCCAGCTTTACCATTTCCTTCATTCGGTGCAGGTATTTTATTGTCAGTACAGACAAGACTCAGTTTTTGCACCTACCAGTTTCAGTTGTTCTCTGAGACGTGGAGGGGAGGAAAAAGGAAAATCAGGATATTCTGGGATTAAATCACAAACTAGGATGGCTTCTGCAATTCCTGGACTGTCCATGGAAAATCAGAACACTTGGGAGGGTATGGAATCCTTTACTTCTTCTTTACCTTTTTTATTCTTTTGATAACCAGGCCATATTTTTAAAGCCTTTTTATACCACTTTACGTGGGACGCGGGTGACGCTGTGGGTTAAACCACAGAGCCTAGGACTTGTCGATCAGAAGGTCGGCAGCTCGAATCCCCACAATGGGGTGAGCTCCCGTTCCTCAGTCCCTGCTCCTGCCAACCTAGCAGTTCAAAAGCACGTCAAAGTGCAAGTAGATAAATAGGTACCGCTCTGGCGGGAAGGTAAACAGCGTTTCTGTGCACTGCTCTGGTTCGCCAGAAGCGGCTTAGTCATGCTGGCCACATGACCCGAAGCTGTACGCCAGCTCCCTTGGCCAGTTAAGCGAGATGAGTGCCGCAACCCCAGAGTTGGTCACGACTGGACCTAATGGTCAGGGGTCCCTTTTTATACCACTTTAAACAGTCATGGCTTCCCCCCAAAGAATCTTAGGAACTGCCAAATGTCCTCTTTTCCCAGGACACAACCTCTTTCTCATGGGTATGTAAAATGAGAGTCGACATACTGATCCATAGTTAAAAGCAGAAGTCGGCAAATGTGTCCTCTTTTTTGCTCTTCAAAATATGGCAGCTCTAACAGAGTTACTAGTAGACCTCATTTCCCCTCACAGAGCTTCAATTCTCAGAGTTCCCTGTGAAGAAGGATCAATGGTTAAACCACTTTGGAAATTGTAGCTCTCTGAGGGGAACAGGGGATCTCCTAGCAACCCTTAGTATCCAGAACAAAATACAGCTCCCATAATTTTTGGGGAGAAGCCATGACTATTTAAAGATGTGAACTGGGGTGTAGCACTTTTTGCAACTGCCCCCAGGAAAATTAGAAAAAATTATATAGCCGAGATAGCTATCAACTGTAAAGGGGATGAATTTATTTGACCCCATCTACACAAGCTGTAGCTTTCTCCCTAAACTTTGTACATAATTGTCTATTGTATTATTTAATATTACTTGTAATATATTAGTGGCCCCGCGGTGATTTTAGCTTATAAATTTTATTGTCTAATGTTTCAATTTGTATATTAAGGAGTTTCTATAGCTATGTGAGGATTAGGTCACGTTTTGACAATATAAATGTTTTAAGTTTTTGTATCAAACTAGTATATATTTTATTGAATGACATGGTATACATTGCAGCAGCCTTTGGCTATAAGCAATAAACTTGACTGACTGTCTATTTAAAGAGGTACCACGGTGCTTTGAATGTATGGTGTGACTGTGGCCTCTGTGAAGCCCTGTCCATGCTTAAAGGTAAAGGACCTCTGACAGTTAAGTCCAGTTGCAGATGACTCTGGGGTTGCAGCGCTCATCTTGCTTTACAGGCCAAGGTTGTGCCCAGAATATTGATCTCACCAGTTAAGAATGCCAACCAACATCAAGACCTATTCCTCACAAAGGAAAGAAACTGTGCCAGAAGCATGGTGGCCAGAAGGTGGTGCTCATCTCCCACTAATATGCTGCAGTTATTTGTCCTGGTGGCATTCCATGATCGCATAGAATTGGGGTAGGGAACTTGTGGCATTTCAGACATTGCTGGACCCAAACTCCCATCAGCACCAGCTAGTGGTCAGGGCTGATGGGAGATGTAGTTCAGCAACAGTTGGAAGCCATCAAACTGGAAAAGGATGGGCCAGACGCATCCCTCTGGAAAGCTCATAAACATCTGTTGTTTTCCTTCCAACATCTGGTACCCAAAGGTATACAGCATCTGAACCTGGAAGTTCCATTTTATCAGCTAATATGATAAAAGCCATTCTGACTTGTCCCCCCCCTCCCGACGAGAATTGTAGAGTTAGAATGGACCACAAGGTTCATCTAGTACAGTGGTTCTCAACCTGTGGGTCCCCAGATGTTGTTGGACTACAACTCCCATCATCCCTGAGCTCTGGCCTTGCTAGCTGGTGGTGATGGGAGTTGTAGTCCAACAACATCTGGGGACCCACAGGTGGGGAAAGGCTGATCTAGTACAACTCCCTGCAATGCAGATTCCCCCCCCCCCCTTTGACCAGTATGGGGCTTGAACCCACGAGCCCAAGATTAAAGGTACCCCTGCCCGTACGGGCCAGTCTTGCCAGACTCGAGGGTTGTGCGCTCATCTCACTCTAAAGGCCGGGAGCCAGCGCTGTCCGAAGACACTTCCGGGTCACGTGGCCAGCCTGACAAGCTGCATCTGGCGAGCCAGAGCCGCACACGGAAACGCCGTTTACCTTCCCGCTAGTAAGCGGTCCTTATTTATCTACTTGCACCCGGGGGTGCTTTCGAACTGCTAGGTTGGCAGGCGCTGGGACCGAACGACGGGAGCGCACCCCGCCGCGGGGATTCGAACCGCCGACCATGCGATCGGCAAGTCCTAGGTGCTGAGGCTTTAACCCACAGCGCCACCCGCGTCCCTGAGTCTCATATTCTATCAACTGAGCTACCCAGGTCCTTATCTCCTTTTTTCATCCCCTCTTTTGCACCCTTCAGAGATAGCATTCATGGGAACAGCAGGACCAGAAAGGAGTCCGAGAATTAACTGGCCCAACCCTCTTTGCCAAGGCAGATTCTGCTCCACCCAAATAGCTGGAGACATCTTGCTCCTGCTCAATACACACCTCAACCCTTACAATTAGCACTGACCTCCAGCCCTTCCTTGAATTCCTGCCCAGGCACGCACATGAAAGCTTATACCCAGAATAAACTTACTTGGTCTCTAAGGTAAGGGTAAAGGTAAAGGGACCCCTGACCATTAGGTCCAGTCGTGACTGACTCTGGGGTTGTGGTGCTCATCTCGCTTTATTGGCCGAAGGAGCCAACATTGGTCCGCAGACAGTTTTTCAGGGTCATGTGGCCAGCATGACTAAGCCGCTTCTGGCAAACCAGAGCAGCGCACGGAAACGCTGTTTACCTTCCCGCCGGAGCGGTATCTATTTATCTACTTGCACTTTGACATGCTTTCAAACTGCTAGGTTGGCAGGAGCAGGGACCGAGCAACGGGAGCTCACCTTGTTGTGGGGATTCAAACAGCTGACCTTCTGATCGGCAAGTCCTAGGCTCTGTGGTTTAACCCACAGCGCCACCCGCGACCCTAAGGTCTCTAAGGTCCCTAAGGTCTCTAAGGTACTACTGGACAATTTTTAAATTTTTTTGGAAGGATTCTTCTAAAGACTTGTTTAGATTTTTTTTTTTAAGGACTTGATTCTTTTAAAGGACTTTTTTTTTTTGGAAGAGTTTTTTAAATAATCTTTTTCAAGATTTTTATTAATTTATTTCAACTATGGCAGACCAACACAGCTACCTACCTGAATCTATTTTAATTTATGCATTGCTCAAGGAATGCATTTTGGTGCGATGGCTAGTGATGTCACATGTCTCTCTATAGTGTGTGTGTGTGTGGGGGGGAAATAAAGGGTTGTCTATGATGTTAGTCTCACTCAGAGTAAACCCATCGAAGCAAATGACTCTAAAGTATCCTGTGCTATTAATTTAATCTGCCCTGAGCAGGGCTAACAGTGGATGCTATCCCATATAGCTCCCATATGCGGTTCCTTGGGGGGGGGGGGAGGAATGGGACCACCTCTTCATCCTGTAGATTAAAAGGTTGCAAGATTCCTCATCTGTCGTCTAATGGTTCCTTTCCACCTGTATCAGCAAAGAGGTTCAGGAAATATGAAAAGGACCGCTAGATGCACTGTACAGATGTATAGGACAAGGATAGGGAGTCTTAGGCTTGGGACAAAATGTGGACCTCCTTTCCTCTCTGTATGCCTTCTGAGACATGTCCCAGGCTACATCAATGCCTAGCCACACCCCTCTTCCCAGGCCACAAAGAAGGTACTAGCAGGGCAGCCACTGACTGCACCCAATCATCAGAAGAACACGACTTTAGCCAATCAACAGAATTTTATTTATGCCAAGGGAAAGAAAACAACAGGAAAAGCACAGAACTTCATTGCAGGCAGATAACGTTCAGGCACCAATGGTCCAGATACGGTCCACTAAGAAACATTCACACTTCTCTGCAGTGGGCACAGTCTTTAGGTTTTCAGGATCACTCAGGGGTTGATGGAGTGAGAAATGGTACATCATTTTCAGGATGTTTTCAAATTTAGAAGAAGACATTGACGGAAAAGGCTATTTATGTGGTTTGGTATCGGGACCATCAGTCAGTCTAGGACGGCACCTGCAGCTTTCTTCCTTCTCACCATCTGGAAGGAAGAACCTTCTATGTAGATGATGAGCTCATCAATAGACATGGCCCAGAAGAGGCTATTACCACTCTCATACTTTCCCGATGTATTGTAGTTTTGGAAGGTTTGAATTTCTAGAGTAAGCTGCTTTGAGAGCCCAGCTTGGCTACTAATTGATGCAATAAATAAATAAATAAATAAATAAATAAGATCAAGCTTCCTTTGCTGTGGTTGCTCTTGCCAGCCACTCGGCCCAACAGCATCTCTCTCTGTAACATTCTTGGCTTTGCGTATTGTGCTTGCAGGGACAGGATGATTTGGAGCCCATCTGATGGCTTGGAACAGGCAGGCCTTCTTCAGCATCTTTCCAATGGCGTAGAAGACTTCCTCCTCCATCCACCTGAAGATGAACCCCTTGGCTCAGCACATACTCTCCTATGAGCGGCATCCCGGCTCAGAACATACTCCTCTTCCTCCTCTGCATCCTGGCTCAAAACATACTCCTCGTCCTCTTCCACATCCTGGCTCAGAACACACTCCTCGTCCTCCTCCGCATCCTCCTGAAGACCCAGAACACCCTGCTCCCCCAGAGGTTTGCAGCCCTCTTGAAGACCTTCTGCATCCCGGTTCTGAGCATACTGCTCGTCCTCTTCCACATCCTGGCTCAGAACACACTCCTCGTCCTCCTCCACATCCTCCTGAAGACCCAACACACCCTGCTCCCCCAGAGGTTTGCAGCCCTCTTGAAGATCTGCCACATCCAGGTTCTGCGCATACTGCTCGTCCTCTTCCACATCCAGGCTCAGAGCACACTCCTCGTCCTCTTCCACACCCTCCTGATGAAGCAACTGGCTGGGCACATGCCCCTCCTTGCCCACCTCCGCATCCACCAGCAGATCCACCTCCGCATCCACCACCGGATCCACAGCAGAACGACTCTTCATTAGAATAGTGCCCCCCTGTATTTCCATCGCATGAATCGCCTATTGGACGCCCCCAGTAATCACGGGGTCCTCCCGAAGGATTGTGGACACAGCAGGTCACTCTTGGGTTTCCCCCTTGTCTACAGGTGGAGCGCCGATAGCCGTAGCATCGGTAATTGTGGCCTCCTCTTCTCGGTACATCATCCCTGCGGTTGCAACCGGTGACACAGGCTGTGTTTACAACATAGCGAAATGGTTTGCGGCGGGTGTCCAACCAGGATCCAGCTGGGTCATACCATGTTGAATTCAGATTGAACCAGGGTTCTCTCCCAGAAGAGTAGATAACTCTATCATTACACCTTTCTTCACACATCTGAAAACATGGGGGGGGGGGAGAGAAACAACACCTCATTAGATCAGAAACACAGATTTCTTCTCTTTCTCTGAACCACCAAAATTATGTATCTGTCGTTGTCTTCTATGTCCATCTATTCTTCAATTACAAGTATATGATGGAAATGCATGGATGATGTTTCAAGTATAAAATAGCTAACTTTGCTCTTAAACATGGAGAGAAGGTTAATCAGTCTTCCCCAATGGGAAGGGGGAGCTCTTTAGATCAGGCTGGGAGGACTTGATGTTCTTCAGATGTTGTGAGTACTCTGACACCCACCAACCCCAAACAACATGGTCAGTGATCAAAGATGGTGGAGGTTGTAAGACCACAGGCTAGTGGCCCTTGTAGTTCTATATCCAGTTCTAACAGTAGCCAACCAACGAATATGGAAAGCCCACAAGCAGGAACTGAGAGCAAACCCACTTCCTGTAGTTTGTCGTCTAACAACACCTTGAGGTCCACCAGGTTCTCCACACCTCATCTAACCACACAGTTGAGGGCTGATGTGGTCCTGTTCTGCTTGTGCCCTTCATGGAGGCACCTGGCTTTTCACCTTTTGGAAACAGATTTGGGCAGCGGAGCCTGTTATGTCAGGCAATCTCTAAACTGGTTGCAGAAGGGGAAGCAGGTGTATAATGAAGGTGCCAGGTGAACTTCCCGGGGGAGGGCATTCCATCAACGGGGAGTCAATACAGGAAAGGACCATTCTCATTTTGCCACCCTCCGGACCTGTCATGGAGGATGCACACCAAGAAGGACCTCAGAAGATAATCTCAGGGTCTTGGCAGGTCCATATGGAAAGAGGTGGTCCTTGAGATATTGTGGTCCTGAGGCATTTAAGTTCCACATTAACCTGTGGAAATGTACAGCTTCTTTTTCTGCCTCGGGGACTGAGCATTCCTGTCACCCATCCCCCTCCAATCTTGTCCAGAGTGCAGAGAATAAACAAATCCATAACAGGAATCCCTGAATGGCTTCCTTCCTCATTTCTTCGGGATCCTGATTCCCAACCCATAGAAACATAGTGTAGGACCTAAAAGGTAACTAGCCCTGATATAGAAAACCCACTGCTTCAGGGCATCCATCCATTCATTGTTTCAAAACCTCACACACCACCATCTGAGTCCACTGTTTTTTCCTGATACCCTGATGGTGTAGTCCCAATCTGAACCACAGTATTCTAGTTAACACTGATAGCAGAAGTCTAGAAACTCACTCAGGGCAAGTGAAGACACAAGCATCAGCAGAATCTGACTTACCTTAACAAGTGGGGAGAAGACAGCTGGTGGAGAGGCAAAGGCCAGTGAGTGAATGAGGACTCCTGGATAGAGAGGCCCTTTTATATGGTTCTAAAAGTCCTCCTCCCTATAGATGATACAGGACACTGGGAATGGTGGGTCAGACCAAAACCATGGACCCAAGGAGACCATGTCTGCATACTACAGCAGCCTCATTGGCACCTGATCCTTGACACGTTATGTAACCATATTTCGATGGATCAAGATACGTCTAATTAGTAGTCACACCAGTTCCATGATACAGATGATAAAGCATGTGGCTTCTATAAAGATCAAAGAGTTCTTTGGGAAATGCTGGTGACAGTGGATGCTGGTGACAGTGGTTGGATGGTAGCCCTAGTGACTCAGAGATGAAGCTGTAGGAGATCAATGTCTCCACATCAGCACCAGGCAGAACCATGCTGAGCTCCTTGCCACACAGATTTGTAGTACCCCGTGCCAGCTGATAAATGGATTATTCATCACTGCTCATGTGGATTGAGATTTGAAGAATGGGAGTTCTCCAGGGTGGATCATTTACATGGATTTTCAGAGGGTCACTCTGATCTCCAGATTTGCCTTCCCCAATCTGCTGCCCACCCTGATAATGTTGGACTCCCATCATCCACAGCCATCATGGTAATAGGTGAAGGATCATGGGTATTGAAGTCCAATAACATCTGGAAGACCACAGGGTCCTAATTCCTAAACCAGACATAGATAGTGGTATGTTTAGGTAATTTCAGACTTTGGGCTTAATGGTGTTATGGTGGGTGAGGGGAGATCTTTAGATCAGTAGTGGTGAATCTTGTGCCATGTGGATGTTGTTAGACTCCAATTTCCTTCAGCCTCAAACAGTATGGTCAATGGCCAAGGGTGATGGAAATTGTGGTGGGCATCCTATTGGCTTCCACTGGGCTAAACCAGTGGAGGGCTTTGGTATCTGTGGTCCTCTTTATATGACCCCAGCTCTTTTGACCCCTGGCCATTGGCTGTCCTGCTCAGGGCTGATAAGAGTTGGAATTCTACAGCTGTAAAAGGTAAAGGTAAAGGTACCCCTGCCTGTACGGGCCAGTCATGTCCGACTCTAGGGTTGCGCGCTCATCTTCCTTAAGAGGCCGGGAGCCAGCGCTGTCCGAAGACACTTCCGGGTCACGTGGCCAGCGTGACGAAGCTGCAGCTGGCGAGCCAGCACCAGTGCCACTCACGGAAACACCGTTTACCTTCCCGCCATAAAGCGGTACCTATTTATCTACTTGCACTTAGGGGTGCTTTCGAACTGCTAGGGGGGCAGGAGCTGGGACCGAACGATGGGAGCTCACCCCGCCGCGGGGATTTGAACCGCTGACCTTACGATTGGCAAGTCCTAGGCACTGAGGTTTTACCCACAGCGCCACCCGCGTCCCTCTCTACAGCTGTAGGAGGGACAAAATCCCTCTGTTCCCGGGATAAACAGTACAGATATATGCAATGATGTGTTGCGATAATTTTAGACTCCAAACGTCATGGTTTTATGGGTTTATTAAGTTTAGAGCCTTAGTCATCATGGACATAGATTAGGGCATCTGTGTCTCTTTGTGTGTGTATGTACACACTCTGCTTAGAAAGATATGGGCACTTTATGAGTGTTAAATGATAATAACCATCGAAAGCACATAATAGTTCAGCTGGTTACAACATGGGTAGGCAAACTAAGGCCTGGGGGCCAGATCTGGCCCAATTACCTTCTAAATCCGGCCCGCAGATACTCCGGGAATCAGCATGTTTTTACATGAGTAGAATGTGTGGTTTTATTTAAAATGCATATCTGGGTTACTTGTGGGGCATAGGAATTTGTTTATTTTTATTTTCATTTTCAAAATACAGTGGTACCTCGGGTTACTCAGTTGTAGTTCTGGAGGTCTGTTCTTAATGTGAATCTGTTCTTAACCTGAAGCAACACTTTAGCTAATGGGGTCTCCTGCTGCTGCTGTGCTGCCAGAGCACGATTTCTGTTCTCATCCTGAAGCAAAGCTTTTAACCTGAGGTACTATTTCTGGGTTAGTGGAGTCTGTAACTTGAAGCTTATGTAACCTGAAGTGTATGTAGCCCGAGGTACTACTGTATAATCCAGCCCCCAAAGATCTGAGGGACAGTGGACCGGCCCCCTGTTGAAAAAGTTTGCTGACCTCTGGGTTAGAGCATTGTTCAGTCCCTCTATGGGTCAGCTGCATATTCCTGCATTGACAGGGGTTGGACTAAATTATCCTCAAGGTCCCTTCCAACTCTACTGCTCTATTATTATACATAACAATGGGTTAACATGCTATTGTTTATATGATATATTCAGGGGTGTTTTTTCCATAGTCATAATTATTCTTATAATTACTCCACCACATTTCAAATTGGTAAAGGTCTTTGGGTGGGATAGAACCACCAAAAACAAATAAATGCATGATAATATAAGAACAGAAGACGAGTTTGCAGGATCAGGCCAATAGCTCATTTAGTTCAGCATCTTCAGCTCACAGCAGCCACTCCAGGTGCCTGTCAGAAACCCATAAGCCGGACCTGAAAGCAAACCCCTTCTCCTGTCCTGCAGTTGTGTGTCGAGGTCCCCAGGGCCACCCCAAATAACTCACACATCACACAGAAATTTTGTTTAAAGTTTTTGCAATAATTTTGGCCACAACTTTATTAAATACAAAAATGTGAGTGGTTACTTAGGCATTGGTTGCGACTATCTGCCCCCCATTGGGGGAGAGACTGACATTCCACACTCCTGCGAAAGTCAGAAAAGGGGAATACATTTGGGGGTAGCCCTCAGCCTTCCCCAAATGCAACCAGGGGCTCTTGCGTGGCCCTTGCCCCTTGACAGGGTTCGGACAAAAGCAATAATAAGCCCCTGTATTCCTTTAATGGAATCCCTTGCAGCAGCAGCATTAGAGGGGCAGGCACAGCCAATCCATGCCCCTCAACCAACCAAACCATAAACCAATGCCTAACCACAACCTTACAAGTTGTGACGATTTGCTACGCAGTAGGCAAAAACCAAATGGCCCCAGCCGATCAGCCCGATAGACAAAATTCCTACCGGGCCCCTGCCCCAAGATCAGACGACCCCATGACAGGCATAGCAAGGTCAAAGCGAACAACCCTAAATATAGTGAGGGGGGGCGGGCAATCTGATGCACAGAGCGAAAAGAGGAAGCTCTACGCCTTGTGCAGGGAGTATTAGCATTTCTGGCTGTCAATCAACAAATGGCAACATTAACTTCTTCCCAACAACAAGGGAAGCCCAATCACAACAGTGGCCAAAGATCAATTAGCCCACCCCACAACTTTGGAGTGTCCTGTCGGCCCCACTGCAACACATGCTCTCCATGAAGGAGAACATGCTTTTCCAGCATCTCCCATTCGGAGGCATCTCTTCCTCTCCCTGTGGAGGCACCCCATAGCCACTGAGGCTAGTAGCTATGGTAGTCTTTGCTCCATTCATTTGTTCAGTCCCCTTTTAAAGCCATTCAGGTTGATGGCCATCGCTGCCTCTTGTGGAAGAGAGTTCCATAGACTAGCTACCTGCTGCACGAAGAAGAATCTTCCACATTCAGCTTTGCTGAATGTTCATGAGTTCTAGTGTTATGAAATAGGAAGAAACACCTTTCTCGCTCTACTTTCTTCATGCCATTCATAATTATATAAGCTTCTATCATTCCATCATTTAGTCTTTTCCCCCAACTAAACTAGGAACTCCCAGATGCTGCAACCTAAATTTCTAATATTGTATTTCTATATATAAATCGGAAGGTGTAAGTTTATGGAGGTCTATGGCCTTCCAGATGTTGCCAGCTTTCAACTTCCATCACTCCTTTTTTAAAAAAGTCTGTATACTTTTGAAGTTTATACATTTGATTACTTTTACAATCAATTTAACATTTCAAAGTTTGGCGTCCTTCCCCCTCTTTCTGTGCTTCCTTAAATTCATTTTTCAATATCTTCTGCAAATCCAAATTCATTTAATTTCCTCATTTAATTATCTATTTCACACATATACTCTTATGAAACTGCAGGTTATTACAGTAATCCTGCTAATGTTTTTATCTGTTTGCAGTTTGTCTGCAAATATTCAATAAACCAGGCATAGCCAAACTTGGCCCTCCAGATGTTCGGAGACTACAACTCCCATCATCCCTAGCTTACAGGACCAGTGGTCAGGGATGATGGGAATTGTAGTCCCAAAACATCTGGAGGGCCGAGTTTGCCTGTTCTGCAATAAACCATTTCCACTCTTTTATAAAAAGTTTGTTATCTTGATTTCTTATTCTTCCGGTAAGTTTCACTACTTCTGAATATTCCATAATTTTTTGTATCGATTCTTCCTTTAATGGGACTTCTGCTTCTTTCTATTTTTGGACAGGTATCATTCTTGCTGTGGTGGTAGCATACATAAATAAATTTCAATACAATTTAGGTGGTTCTGCCCTTATAATTCCCAAAAGAAAAGCTTCTGGGGGTTTTTTAAACAAAAGTTATTTTGAACTTCCATCACTCCTGACCATTGGGCCATGCTGAATGCTGGGGCTGATGGGAGCTGGAGTGCAAAAACATCTGGAGCACTGCAAGGTTTCCATCCACATGGATAGCAAATCTAGGAAGTTGATCAAAGTCCTGGTGGGCCAGCATAGATGGCCAGGTAAGTGTACTCAGCTGGAAAGATCTAAGGTCAGGCAAATCTGCCGTTGTTTTTCCATGTGACTCATCTGTGGAAGCGTACATAGTAAGTATGAGTCACTCCTTAGCAACATGACAATTATCAGTTGCACAAGTTGTTGCCATTGTAACATAAGGTACGAACTGGGCAATGAATTGTTTGCATCATCAAGTGCAATTAGTGGTGGCAAGCAAGAGACATTGGACTCAGCTACATTATTCAGAAAGCAGCATTTTCAATGCATTATAAACATGAAACACCAGATGCTGATGTAGAGCAAAAAATATTACGATACGATTTTACATAACTCCCTCCCCCCCTTTTGATATAACAATTTATTTTCTGACTTACATCAATCCCTAGCCACACCCATCTCCCCAGGCCACAAAGAAGGTACTAACAGGGCAGCCACTGACTGCACCCAATCATCAGAAGAACACAACTTTAGCCAATCAACATAATTTTATTGATGCCAAGGAAAAGAAAAACAGGAAAAGCACAGAACTTCGTTGCAGGCAGATAATGTTCAGGCACCAATGGTCCAGATATGGTCCACTAAGAAATGTTCACACTTCTCTGCAGTGGGCACAGTCTTTAGGTTTTCAGCATCACTCAGGGGTTGACGGAGTGAGAAACGGTACATCATTTTCAGGATGTTTTCAAATTTAGAAGAAGGCATTGATGGAAAAGGCTATTTATGTGGTTTGGTATCGGGACCATCAGTCAGTCTAGGACGGCACCTGCAGCTTGCTTCACTCTCACCATCTGGAAGGAAGAACCTTCTGTGTAGATGATGAGCTCATGATTGGAACACTTCCTCCTCCATGCACCTGAAGATGAACCCCTTCGCTCAGCACATACTCTCCTATGAGCGGCATCCCGGCTCAGAACATACTCCTCTTCCTCCTCCGCATCCCGGCTCAAAACATACTCCTCTTCCTCTTCCACATCTTCCTGAAGATCTAACGCTAGACTCGGAACACACTGAGCCCCCAGAGGTTTGTGGCCGTCTTGAAGACCTTCCACATCCCGGCTCAGAACACACTCCTCGTCCTCCTCCACATCCTCCTGAAGACCCAGCACACCCTGCTCCCCCAGAGGTTTGCAGCCCTCTTGAAGACCTTCCACATCCAGGCTCAGAACAGACTCCCCGTCCTCCTCCACATCCTCCTGAAGACCCAGCACACCCTGCTCCCCCAGAGGTTTGCAGCCCTCTTGAAGATCTGCCACATCCAGGTTCTGCACATACTGCTCGTCCTCTTCCACATCCAGGCTCAGAACACACTCCTCGTCCTCCTCCACATCCTCCTGATGAAGCAACTGGCTGGGCACATGCCCCTCCTTGCCCACCTCCGCATCCACCAGCAGATCCACCTCCGCATCCACCACCGGATCCACAGCAGAACGACTCTTCATTAGAATAGTGCCCCCCTGTATTTCCATCGCACGAATCGCCTATTGGACGCCCCCAGTAATCACGGGGTCCTCCCGAAGGATTGTGGACACAGCAGGTCACTCTTGGGTTTCCCCCTTGTCTACAGGTGGAGCGCCGATAGCCGTAGCATCGGTAATTGTGGCCTCCTCTTCTCGGTACATCATCCCTGCGGTTGCAACCGGTGACACAGGCTGTGTTTACAACATAGCGAAATGGTTTGCGGCGGTTGTCCAACCAGGATCCAGCTGGGCCATACCATGTTGAATTCAGATTGAACCAGGGTTCTCTCCCAGAAGAGTAGATAACTCTATCGTTACACCCTTCTTCACACATCTGAAAGACACGGGGGAAAACAACACCTCATTAGATCAGAAACACAGATTTCTTCTCTTTCCCTGAACCACCAAAATTATGTGTCTGTCGTTGTCTTCTATGTCCATCCATTCTTGAATTGAAGACTGTCACCCATCCCCCTCCAATCTTGTCCAGAGTGCAGAGAATAAACAAATCCACAACAGGAATCCCTGAATGGCTCCCTTCCTCATTTCTCCGGGATCCTGATTCCCAACCCATAGAAACATAGTGTAGGACCTAAAAGGTAACTAGCACTGATACAGAAAACCCACTGCTTCAGGACATCCATCCATTCATTGTTTCAAAACCTCACCCACCACCATCTGAGTCCACTGTTTTTTCCTGATATCCTGATGGTGTAGTCCCAATCTGAACCACAGGATTCTAGTTAACACTGATAGCAGAAGTCTAGAAACTCACTCAGGGCAAAGTGAAGACACAAGCATCAGCAGAATCTGACTTACCTTAACAAGTGGGGAGAAGACAGCTGGTGAAGAGGCAAAGGCCAGTGAGGGAATGAGGACTCCTGGATAGAGAGGTCCTTTTATATGGTTCTAAACAGTCCTCCTCCCTATAGATGATACAGGACACTGGGAATGGTGGGTCAGTCCAAAACCATGGACCCAAGGAGACCATGGACTCATGACACCTGATCCTTGACACGTTATTTAACCATAATTCGATGGATCAAGATACATCTAATTAGTAGTCACACCAGTTCCATGATACAGATGATAAAGGATGTGGCTTCGATAAAGATCAAAGAGCTCTATGGGAAATGCACGGGATGCTGGCTACAGTGGTTGGATGGTAGCCCTAGTGACTCAGAGATGAAGTTGCGGGAGATCAATGTCTCCACATCAGCACCAGGCAGAACCATGCTGAGCTCCTTGCCACACAGATTTGTAGTACCCCGTGCCAGCTGATAAATGGATTATTCATCACTGCTCATGTGGATTGAGATTTGAAGAATGGGAGTTCTCCAGGTGGCTCATTTATATGGATTTTCAGAGGGTCACTCCGATCTCCAGATTTGCCTTCCCCAATCTGCTGCCCACCCTGATAATGTTGGACTCCCATCATCCACAGCCATCATGGTAATAGGTGAAGGATCATGGGTAATGAAGTCCAATAATATTTGGAAGACCACAGGGTCCTAATTCCTAAACCAGACATATAGGTAGTGATATGTTTAGGTAATTTCAGACTTTGGGCTTAATGGTGTTACGGTGAGATCTTTAGATCAGGAGTTATGAATCTTGTGCCTTGTGGATGTTGGATGTAGACTTCAACTCCCTTCAGCCCCAAACAGTATGGTCAATGGTGAAGGGTGATGGAAGTTGTGGTTCAAACAATCTGGTGGGCATCACATTGGCTTCCACTGAGCTAAACCAGTGGAGGGATCTGGTATGTGTGGTCCTCTTTATATGACTCCAACTCCTTTGACCCCTGACCATCCGCTGTCCTGCTTGGGGCTGATAATAGTTGGAATCTAACAGCTCTAGGAAGGCGAGAATTCCTCTATTCCTGGGATAGACAGTACAGATGTAGGCAATGGTGCATTGATATAATTTTAGACTCCAAACTTCATGGTTTTACGGGAAGGGGCAGCTCTTTAGTTTAGAGTCCCAGTCATCATGGACATAGGTTAGGGTGTCTGTGTCTCTTTGTGTGTGTGTGCACACACTCTGCTTATAAGGATTTGGGCACTTTATGAGTGTTAAATGATAATAACCATCCAAAGGACATAATAGTTCAGCTGGTTAGAGCATGGTTCAATCCCTCTATGGGTCAGCTGCATATTCCTGCATTGAAGGGGGTTGGACTAAATGATTCTCAAGGTCCCTTCCAACTCTACTGTTATTATTATTATAAATAACAATGGGTTAACATGCTATTGATTATATGATATATTCAGAGTTTCTTTTTCCATAGTCATAATTATTTTTATAATTACTCCACCTCATTTCAAATTGGAAAAGGTCTTTCGGGTGGGTTAGAACCTGTGGAATGGAATTGCTGAGTTTAACTATCTGCTGCATGAATCTTCCAACATTCAGCTTCGTTGAATGTTCACGAGTTCTAGTGTTATGAAACAGGAAGAAAAAACTTTCTCTCTCTACTTTCGTCATGCCATGCATAATTATATAAGCTTCTATCATTTCATCATTTAGTCTTTCCCCCCAACTAAACTAGGAACTCCCAGATGCTGCAACCTAAATTTCTAAATTTGAATTTCTATATATAAATCGGAAGGTGCAAGTTTAAGGTGGTCTATGGCTTTCCAGATGTTGCCAGCTTTCAACTTCCATCACTCCTTTTTTAAAAAAAGTTGTTATTTATACTTTTGAAGTTTATACATTTCATTAGTTTTACAATCAATTTAACATTTCAGAGTTTGGCTTCCTTCCCCCTCTTTCTGCGGTTCCTTAAATTTATTTTTTAATATTTTCTGCAAATCCAAATTCATTTAATTTGCTCATTTAATTAGGTAAAGGGACCCCTGACAATTAAGTCCAGTTGCGAACGACTCTGGGGCTGCAGTGCTCATCTTGCTCTACAAGGGAGCTGGCAATTGTCCACTTCTGCAGATAGTTTTTCCGGGTCATGTGGCCAGTATGACTAAACTGCTTCTGGCGAAGCCAGAGCAGCGCACAGAAACACCGTTTACCTTCCTATCTACTTGAAATATATACTCTTATGAAACTGCAGGTTATTATCAATCAATCAATCTTTATTATGGTCCAGAGACAATAATCTTGCTAATGTTTTTATCTGTTTGCAATTTATCTGTAAATATTCAATAAACCAGGGATAGGCAAACTTGGCCCTCCAGATGTTTGGAGACTACAACTCCCATCATCCCTAGCTTACAGGACCAGTGGTCAGGGATGATGGGAATTGTAGTCCCAAAACATCTGGAGGGCTGTTTGCCTATGCCTGCAATAAACCATTTCCACTCTTTTATAAAAAGTTTGTTATCTTGATTTCCTATTCTTCCAATAAGTTTCACCATTTCTGAATATTCCATAATTTTTTGTATCGATTCTTCCTTTAATGGGACTTCTGCTTCTTTCCATTTTGGGGCAAGTATGCTGGAGGAAACTCCTGAGAGTCCCATGGACTGCAAGAAGATCAAATGCATCCATTCTTAGGGAAATCAGCCCTGAGTGCTCACTGGAAGGACAGATCGTGAAGCTGAGGCTCCAATACTTTGGCCACCTCATGAGAAGAGAAGACTCATTGGAAAAGACCCTGATGTTGGGAAAGATGGAAGGCACAAGGAGAAGGGGACGACAGAGGACGAGATGGTTAGACAGTGTTCTCGAAGCTACAAACATGAATCTGACCAAACTGCGGGTGGCAGTGGAAGGCAGGAGTGCCTGGCGTGCCTGGTCCATGGGGTCACGAAGAGTCGGACACGACTGAACGACTAAACAACAACAACAACATTCTTGCTGCTGTAGTAGCACACATAAATAAATTTCTATCCAATTCAGGTAGTTCTGTCCCTATAATTCCCGAAAGAAAAGCTTCTGGGCTTTGGTTTTTTTAAACAAAAGTTATTTTGAACTTCCATCACTCCTGACCATTGGGCCATGCTGAATGCTGGGGCTGATGGGAGCTGGAGTGCAAAAACACCTGGAGCACTGCAAGGTTTCCATCCACATTGATAGCAAATCAAGGAAGTTGATCAGAGTCCTGGTGGGCCAGCATAGATGGCCAGGGAAGTGTACTCAGCTAGAAAGATCTAAGGTCAGACAAATCTGCTGTTGTTTTTCCATGTGACTCATCTGTGGAAGCGTACATAGTAAGTATGAGTTACTCCTTAGAAACATGACAATTATCAGTTGCACAAGATGTCGCCATTGTAACATATGAATTGGGCAATGAGTTGTTGGGATGCATCAAGAGCAATTAGTGGTGGAGATAGAACTAATTGGAGGCCCTCGCGTGAGCGAAACATGTCCAGTACATCTCAAGACGATCATCCATGCTGCGGACGCTATTAGCCACACTCAGAGAGCAGAAATTCTCCCGTGCTTCGGCATGAGGTCAGCTGAGCAATGTTGTCACCGTCAATTCACATGAAACATTGCTCACTCATTCTCTCTCTAGTTTTCTGTTGACCCCACCCCGATTTTTAAATATAATAATAATAATAATAATAATAATAATAATAATTTATTTATTGCCCACCCACCTGGCTGGGTTTCCCCAGCCACTCTGGGTGGCTCCCAATAGAATATTAAAAACATGATAAAACATCAAACATTAAAAGCTTCCTTAAATAGGACTGCTATGGTTCCCTGTAAACTCACATCACGCAGTGAGGGAACTGCCAGAAGGCCCTTGGAGCTGGACCTCAGTGTCTGGGCTGAATGATGGAGGTGGAGACACTCCTTCAGGTATACTGGACTGAGGCCATTTAGGGCTTTAAAGGTCAGCCCCAACACTTTGAATTGTGCTCAGAAACGTACTGGGAGCTGATGTAGATCTTTCAAGACCGGTGTTATGCGGTCCCTACGGCCGCCCCCAGTCACCAGTCTAGCTGCTGCATTCTGGATTAGTTGCAGTTTCTGAGTCACCTTCAAAGGTAGCCCCACATAGAGCGCATTGCAGTAGTCCAAGCGGGAGATAACTGAACCACTCTGGCAAGACAGTCTGCAGGCAGGGAGGGTCTCGGCCTGAGTACTGCCCTGGACACAGAATTAACCTGCACACAGTGGAAAACAATACATATACCAAGAGCGCCATATTTTTCGCCCCATAAGACGCACCTGTCCATAAGACACACCTAGTTTTTAGAGGAGGAAAAAACGAAAAAAAATTCTGAACGAAACAGTGGATGTATGATTTTTGTGGTTCATGCTGTGGCCACAGACATGTGATTTGACGGTGAGTTTGGGGTAGCCCAATGCAAAAATCCTGAGAATCCATGTGGATCTGTGATTTGTAACCACGTAGGGGTTTGTGTGTGTGTGTATGTGTGTGTGTGTTTGTGTGTGTATAACACCAAATGGAGCCCCATGACGAGATTAAAACCAGATATTTCTACCTATTATTATTATTATCACCTTCGTTGATTTATTAATCACTTTCTAAACGAGTATCTCAAAGGCAATTTACACTAAAGAGAATTAAGGGAAGTTTAAACACAGGAACAAGAAGTATATTTAAAACAAGACTAAAACCATAACAAGTGGCCGCTTGTCCTCTGATTCGGACCATTCCCTGACACGTGGAGTGTCTGAAGTAGTGATAACATACAGCAGACAACAAAGGGATGTGATAGCTTAGATATTCCCATGCTACTCTACACAACCCTTGAAGTGCTGAATCAATGTCTTATGACTCATGTGGGGACCCAGGTGGCCCTATCTCTAAAGGACACATGGCCCACTCCTTCATTCAGGTTGGCCTTTCTGCAGTGGCGTAGCGTGGGTTGTCAGCACCCGGGGCAAGGCAAGTAATTTGCGCCCCCTAACCCGGGGCAAGGCAAGTAATTTGTGCCCCCCCCGCTGCACTGTCCCTCCCCCAGATAGTCCCTCGCTCTCTCTCCGCACCGCACCACACGCCTGGCACCCTCCCCTCCACAGTGGGCGGCGACCCGGCGGCTCGGATTGGATTCGCACAGCCAGCACTGCAGTGAGAGAGAGTGAGTGAGCCAGGTAGGGGCAGAGAGCTGCGACTGCGAGCGCGCCCCCCCCCCCAGATGTTGCGCCTGGTGCGGCCGGCCCCCCCCTGCACCCCCCACGCTACGCCACTGCCTTTCTGGAATAAGTGCTCATTCTAGCAAGCTGTGCTGAACTCTTACAGATCTCTACTCTACAAAAATTGCAGCAAAGGGGGAAACTTCCAGGGCATCACACCTATTATTATTATTATTATTATTATTATTATTATTATTATTTATTGAATTTATATACCACCCTGTGGTAGAAAGGATCACAACATATATAATCAGAAAGGATCACAACATATATAATCAAAATAATAACAACAAGCCAATAATACCCTCACCCCGAAAAGAGTATAGGATGTCAAACAGATCAACCAAAGGCCTGGTTAAAAAGGAACGTTTTTGCCTGGCGCCTAAAGGTGTGTAATGAAGGCGCCAGGCGAACTTCCCTGGGGAGAGCATTCCACAAACACGGAGCCACTGCAGAGAAGGCCCCGTTCTCAAGTTGCCACCCTCTGGACCTCTCGAGGAGGAGGCACATGAAGAAGGGCCTCAGAAGATGATCTCAGGGTCTGGGTAGGTTCATATAGAAAGAGGCGGTCTTTGAGGGTTTTTTTTTTTTAAAGATATTTATTAAAAGTTTTTTAGTTACAGAAAAAAAGAGTGTAAAAGAAAACAGAAACAATGAAAAATTTAATAAACAATACATTAAAAAAAAGAAAAAAAGAACAATACATCAAAACAGCATAATAAAAAGAAAAACACACACATCCAAGTTCCATATCATTATCTTTCATTTACTTGTTTCCTCGACTTCCTCACACCTCCCTTTTTTATATTCTAGTTCAAATTAGCAAGTTCAGCAAATCCCTTCCCTCTTTCTCAATTTTTTTTTGTTCTATAATTTGTCTTCACCTAATCTAACTTTAAATTTTCCACTTTAGCCCATTAACAATCAGTTTTTGCTTAATTCTTTATCACATTTCTGCTAAAACCATATAACCTCATTCCAGTATTCTTCTAACATTCATTAATTTTGCAATATTTCTGTAAGTATACTTTACATTTTTTTCCAGTCTTCTTCCTTCGACTCTTCTCCCTGGTCTCGGATTCTGCCAGTCAGAGGCGGTCCTTGAGGTATTGCGGTCCTGAGCCATTTAAGGCTTTATAGGTCAAAACCAGCACTTGGAATTGGGCCAGGAAACTAATTGGTAGCCAGTGCAGTCAGACCGGGATCAGTGCAAAAGGCACAAACTGTCTTGCTCTGGTGAGCAACCTGGCCACTGAATTCTGCACCAGCTGAACTTTCCGAACCATCTTCAGACGCAGCTCTACGTACAACGCATTGCAGTAATCTAACCTTGAAGTTACCAGAGCATAAACAACTCATTATAAGGCAATTGTCTTCCAGAACTGACCCAATTCAAGGAAATTGCATCGGAACTCACCAGAATTCAGTTCTTGGAACTCACCAGAATTCAGTTCTGGCATCTCTCAGGTGGGCGCCATTGGCATTATAATAAAACAAGGGAGGCATTCATGGTGAGTTCTGGCACCTCTTTTTCTAGAAAAGTAGCACTGTGTTTGTGTGTGTGTCTATGTGTGTGTAACAATCACACACAGACACACATATACGAACCATTGTTTGGATGGGTCACTTCCTGTTCAGACTGAGGGTGGATCTACACACAGGAAAAAAACGCTATAAATAAATCAGAAATTTAATTGTTATAACAAATGAAAAAAAATCGCTATGCAAATTCCTATAGAATTTTTTTTTGCCCTCCAGTGCCATCTGGTGTTGCATGTTTATAACGCATTCAAAATACTGGTGTTTTTTTTTTTTTTTACTATTGTAACTGAGTCCCAAGAAGCAGTTTTAAAATATCTTCAGGAATGGAAGGGAGAGCTACCCATAAATAAATAAAAAAATCAGTGGGAAAGTCCAATATGTTAATGTAGCCAGAATTGAACGCAGTGTGTCTAGCCCCTGGGGAAAAAAAATATCCCAAAAGGCAGCTGCAAAGAGAAGAGTTTCTGCTTTTTCTAGCTCAGTTCTTAATGTAAAACAGTGGTGGGAAACCATATTTTTGAGGGCTGCGTTCTATTCTTGGAAACTTTCTGTTGACCACATACCAGTGGTGGGCAGGGCAAAAGTGGGCAGAGCTGTGAATGTAGATTGTACCTTTGAGCGGTAATAATAATAATAAATTTTTATTTATACCCCGCCCTTCCCGGTTAAAAACTAGACTAGTTTCTATACACACACCCATCCACCATCCAGGCAAGCAAGAGACATTAGACATTAGGCAAAAAGCAGCATTTTGCAGGCATTATAAACATGAAACACCAGATGGCGCTGCAGAGCAAAAAACTTTTCTATGCAATTTTACATAGTGGTTTCCCCCCCTTTTGATATAATGATTAAATTTCTGACTTATTTATAGTGTGGTTACACACACACACACACACACACACACACACACACATCGCATATGTAGACCCATCCATTGTCAAAATTCAAGGACGCATTCCAGTAAGGCAAATAATTCAAGGCAGATGTGAAGTTTTGCTGGTGGGGGAGGGTGGTTTTAGGAGAGCGAGTATGGCTGGGGAGAGGGTGTGGCCTTAAGAGAGTCCTGAAAATTGTTAGGTGTAAAAGGTGAAAGATTATACGATCTGAGGAGAAGCCAGAGTAGGTTAAAGAATATTAGGAAATGATTTATAATGAGTTGAAAAGATTCCCAACAACATTCCCCAAAGACCAGAGGTCTTTCTATTAGGAATAGTTCAGAACAAAGTTCCCATATACCGTATTTTTCGTCCCATAAGACGCTCCGTCCCATAGGACGCACCTAGTTTTTTTGGGGGGAAATAAAGGAAAACATTTTTTCCTTTATTTCCCCCCCCAAAGCAGGTTGGGGAAACCAAACCAGGTCGAGGAACAGCGGGATGGCGGCGCTGCGCCTCCCTGCTGTCCCCCGAGCTTGTGGGGCTGGCCGATGTCTGTCCAGCACACAGGGCGCTCTGCTTCAGGGTGTCCTGCGCGCCGGGCGGCAGGCTGCTATCTGCAGCGTGGGGAGCCCTGCGGGGAACTCCTGGAGGGCTCCCCACGCTGCGGATGTCTGCCCCTCGCGCCAGGCGGCAGGCTGCTATCCGCAGCGTGGAGAGCCCTGCGGGGAACTCCCACAGGGCTGCCTAGGCTGCGGATGTGTTCCCGAAGCACCGGGCACTCTGCTTTCAGGGTGCCCGACGCTCCGGGAAGCAGGCTGCTATCCGCAGCCTAGACATCCCTGCGGGACCTCCCGCAGGGCTGCCTAGGCTGCGGATGTCTTCCTGAAGCCTGGAGAGCGAGAGGGGTCGGTGCCCACCGACCCCTCTCGCTCTCCAAGCTTCAGCGAAAACCTACATTCACCCCATAGGATGCACCCAGATTTCCCCTTCATTTTTGGAGGGGAAAAAGTGCGTCCTATAGGGCGAAAAATACGGTATATAAATTTATATAATATATATAATATAATACTATATATATATATATAGTGGGACGCGGGTGGCGCTGTGGGTAAAACCTCAGTGCCTAGGACTTGCCGATTGCATGGTCGGCGGTTCTAATCCCCGCGGTGGGGTGAGCTCCCGTCTTTCGGTCCCCGCTCCTGCCCACCTAGCAGTTTGAAAGCACCCCTAAGTGCAAGTAGATAAATAGGTACCGCTTTATAGCGGGAAGGTAAACGGCATTTCCGTGTGCTGTGCTGTTGCTGGCTCGCCAGAGCAGCTTCGTCACGCTGGCCACATGACCCGGAAGTGTCTCCGGATAGCACTGGCTCCTGGCCTCTTAAGTGAGATGAGCGCACAACCCTAGAGTCGGACACGACTGGCCCGTACGGGCAGGGGTACCTTTACCATATATATATATATATATATATATATGCAGGTTTTGGTGTCCTCGGGTGTCTTCCCGTGTAAAAGTTGGGGTGTCTAGGCGACGTTTCGACGAGGTCTCACTCGTCATCTTCAGGCTGGTGCTTTCGGCTTCTTGTTACTGGAACAGAGCAGGATCTCAGTGTTTGAGTTCCTATAAATACTGTTGAGGAGGTGTGGTGTATAGCCTCCAATGTTCTGGGCAGAGAGGAGGTTCCCAGGCTAGTGTGCCTTTTCTTCTTTTGTTCCTTAATTACTTGAGGGATATCTTGAGTGATTTCTTGAGTGATTTCCTGAATCCCACTTAGGTGGGTCATTAGGTGTGGATTAGTTGCTAAAGCCTTCGTGTCTTGAACTCTTGAACTTTGTGAAGAGTTTTTCTGAGAAGATGGCTGTACTGCACTTGGTTGTGCTCTGGCTTGGCTTCGTGTATAGGGGCGAGCTGTGGTTTTGTGGCCTGTGCCAGCCAGATCTGTGTAGGGATTGCAGGGGGGTGCAGCATCCGGAGGTGCCACCCTGGTTTGGCTACTGGATGGTGTCTGTAATTTATCTGTGGAGAGGGTCTGGGTTTGGGTCTGGTGTGGTTGATTGGTGATGGCGTTCTGTGTGTCTCTGGATCTGGTGTCAGATTTTGTGGGGAGGGCTAATTTCCAGATGTCTGGCAAGCGGGATGTGTCGTCACGCTTGTTCATGTTGTGAGGGTGTTTCTCTATCTCGATGGCTTCCATGATTATTCTCTTGTGGTGATGTTCCATGTTAAAGAGCAATTTGGAATCTGCAAAATTAATTTCGTGTCCTGTTTCTTTCATGTGTTGGAAAAGAGAGGAAGTTTTTTCTTCTTTTTTGACGGCATTCTTGTGTTCTGCGATCCGTGCATTTATTCGTCTGTTTGTTTGTCCAATGTACGTGGCTGGGCAGACTTTGCAGGGTATTTCATAGACCCCTTGGTTTTCCAACTGAATTTTATCCTTGGGGTTTCTGAGGATATTGGCTATTTTTTGGTTGGTGCAAAAGGCTGTTTTGATATTGTGTTTATGGAGGATTTTGCTAATTTTATCTGTAGTGCCCTTGATATAAGGAAGGAGGGCTATGCCATTGTTTTCTTCTGTGTCTTGGTTTTTGGGGGGTGTTTCTTTTTGGATTAGCTTCGTAACCCTCCGGATGCTGCACCCCCCTGCAATCCCTACACAGATCTGGCTGGCACAGGCCACAAAACCACAGCTCGCCCCTATACACGAAGCCAAGCCAGAGCACAACCAAGTGCAGTACAGCCATCTTCTCAGAAAAACTCTTCACAAAGTTCAAGAGTTCAAGACACGAAGGCTTTAGCAACTAATCCACACCTAATGACCCACCTAAGTGGGATTCAGGAAATCACTCAAGAAATCACTCAAGATATCCCTCAAGTAATTAAGGAACAAAAGAAGAAAAGGCACACTAGCCTGGGAACCTCCTCTCTGCCCAGAACATTGGAGGCTATACACCACACCTCCTCAACAGTATTTATAGGAACTCAAACACTGAGATCCTGCTCTGTTCCAGTAACAAGAAGCCGAAAGCACCAGCCTGAAGATGACGAGTGAGACCTCGTCGAAACGTCGCCTAGACACCCCAACTTTTACACGGGAAGACACCCGAGGACACCAAAACCTGCATTCCTGTACCCGTGAAAATCTACGAAAGCATATATATATATATATATATATATACACATACATACACACACACACACACACACATATATATATATATATATATGCAACAACAGTGGCTTGAATTTTGTTAGCCCAAGGATGGAAAGTAATGGAAGTTCCAAGTAAGGAAGTCTGGCAACTCAAGATGATAGAATTTACAGAACTAGCAGGTATAAGTGTATTTATTTAAAGAGGAGTGGAAAATCTTTGGTGAGTATTTGGAAAACAACTTTTGTACAGCTGAAGACACTGGCAGCATTAACTCAACAGCGTGATTAATATTTGAATGATGTATATTGGAGAACAGACTAGAATGGTTACAGTAAAATATGCAGGAATGATAAGCAAGTTAAATGAACCATGGAGGAAGAAGGGGGGAAGTCATTGGATATATGGTATTATGTAAAATGTTTATTTTGAGATGTATAATTTAAAAACTTAATAAAAACTATTTTTTTTTAAAAAAAGGAGTGAATTGTTAGAAGTTTCCTCTTATTTTCCTTGCAGAGTTACACCTCACAGAGTGGTTTAACATTCAATTCTAATAAAATAACTTTGCAAGAAATTTTGTTAGAATGGGGGGGGGGATACAGAGAGTACTATCGGATACCTTTTTAATCAAAACTGAATCATTAATCTAAATAAAAACATAAAGAAAAATTGGAGAGAATTGAAGGAGAGATGGAATTTTTTTTGGAAGTGCTTTTATTTTGTTGCATGCATACTTGTTCAAAGGATGAGGATAGTAACAGTAAATTAAGTCTACACAAAAGATCTCCAATAAATATTAGAACCAATAATATATCTCCAATAAATATCAGCTTTCAACAAAGGACAGCAAATGCTAACATTTCCCATGAGCAAGAATACATTATTTTGTAAGGACTACGAAACCCATGCTTCAGTGTGTGGAGTAGCTTATGCACTATGAGTCCCAGTGGCATGCGGTGAAATTTTTCATGGGAGAGCAAGGCCAGCTTGCGAGTGTGATGGTGTGTGTGTGTGACGTCACATGTGTGACCATTGCACCTCCCTCCCTAAGCCAGGCAGAAGCTTCCTGGGTTCTGGGAAGGAAGCAGCAGACCTCTGACAGGATGAAGAACCCTGCTGCCTTCTTCCCAAAGTCGGGTGGATTTTGGGAAGGTGGTGGGAGGGCTCTTGGACCCTTTAGGGGAGTAGCCTAGTCTCCCTAGTCCACTGACCGCATGCCACAGATGAGTCCCATACTTCAGTGTGGCCTTCAGCAAATGCCACTACACTGGCTCAATCTCAGCAGGTAAAAGCCAAATCGAAAGGTCTTTCCACGTTTCTGATAGACCGCTGGGCTTGAAAGCAGCCGAATTCTCCAGGAAGGTGGAGCAAAATGATCAATTTCTTAAGATGCAGCTACGTAGGTGCACATGAATTTGGCCTTATACATTGGGAGCAAATGACTATTCATTACTAAGGAAGCACACAGAATATTGTGTGCTGAATTTATACCACCGGGAATTAACCACAAAGGTCTTCCTGCCTTAGAGGGCACAGGGGTGGTGGGGACCACAAGAAGGAAGGAAAGGAACAACATTTCTAGACAGATGAAAAATGTCCTCGTGAGCCCCTTTGCCTTTATCTATAGTCGTAGCTACTTCTTCAGAAGATGTGGTGGCGCTTGGCAGACTTGTTGTATCTGGCAGATCTCGGGCTCTCCAACCGGTGTGTAGGTCTGCTGAGGCGGTGGGCAGCATGTCTGGGCTGGAGGGCAGCACTGTTGGACCGGAGGGCAGTACCGTTGGACGGGAGGGCAGTACTGTTGCGCGGGAGGGCAATATTTTTGCTGAGGTGGGCAGCATTTTTGAACTGGAGGGCAGTACTTTTGAACGGGAGGGCAGTACTTTTGAGCCGGAGGGCAATATTTCTGCTGAGGCGGGCAGTACTTTTGAATGGGAGGGCAGTACTTTTGGGCGGGAGGGCAGTATTTCTGGGTGGGAGGGCAATATTTCTGCTGAGGTGGGCAGTACCTTTGTACAGGAGGGCAGTATTTCTGAGCAGGAGGGCAATATTTCTGCTGAGGTGGGCAGTACTTTTGAGCAGGAGGGCAGTACTTTTGGGCTGGAGGGCAATATTTCTGCTGCGGCGGGCAGTACTTTTGGGCGGGAGGGCAGTACTTCTTAGCTGGAGGGCAGTACTTCTGAGCAGGAGGGCAATACTGTTGTGCAGGGGGACAGTATTGCTGCGATGATGTACCACAGCAGTCCACTGCAGAGCTGGAGCTCACAGAGTGACAGGGGTCATATGATGCTCCCGATGGAGTACACGATGGCTCGGAACACACTGATGCTCCATAGTCGTCACAGGAATCTTGATCGTCTCTATGCTGTGGAGGATACATCTCCTGGGAGTATGGACTAGACCTGGAAAAATGTGCAAGAATTATTGTTATGATCATTACAACTACTGCCACCGTTCTGTTGTTGTTGGTCTTGGAAATATACCTTCACTATAAGTTTCAGAGCTGATTACAAAAACAAATGAAACATTTAATACACAAGCTTTAAAGCACAGATTAAAATGGGAGTAGGCAACCTAAGGCCCGTGGGCTGGATGAGGTCCAATCGTCTTCTGAATCCGGCCCACGGAGGGTCCGGGAATCAGCATGATTTTACATGAGTAGAATGTGTGCTTTTATTTAAAATGCATCTCTGGGTTATTTGTGGGGCATAGGAATTCGTTCTCCCCCCCCCACTCAAAATATAGTCTGGCCCCCCACATGGACCAGCCCAAGGCTGCAAAAGGTTGCTGCCCCCTGGATTAAAACATCAAAACATAGAACACAAGAACAGCATTCACACACCCTTCAAGTGCTCCTATTTTCCAGGGACAGTCCTGGATTTAGAGAAGCCCCCCCCCCCCCCGTTTTTTATTTGATCCCAGAATGTCCTGCTTTCCCAGCTTAGGACATCCCTATTTTCATCAGAGAAATGTTGGAGAGTATGGAGTTATGCGACCCCTGAGTCATCTGAAGACAGCCATGCATAGGGAAGGTTTTCAATGTTTAATGCTTTATTATGTTTTTATATAGCTCGAAAGCTGCCCAGAGTGGCTGGGGCCACCCAGTCAGATAAAAAGGTAAAGGACCCCTGACAGTTAAGTCCAGTCGTGAATGACTCTGGGGTTGTGGCGCTCATCTCGCTTTACAGGCCAAGGGAGCCGGTGTTTGTCCGCAGACAGTTTTTCCGAGTCATGTGGCCAGCATGACTAAGCCGCTTCTGGCAAAACCAGAGCAGCGTACGGAAACGCTGTTTACCTTCCCGCCACAGTGGTACCTATTTATCTACTTGCACTGGCATGCTTTTGAACTGCTAGGTTGGCAGGAACAGGGACCGAGCAACGGGAGCTCACCCCGTCGCGGGGATTCGAACCGCCGACCTTCCGATTGGCAAGCCCAAGAGTCTCAGTGGTTTAGACCACAGCGCCACCCGTGGAGTATAAATAGTAAAATCATTGTTGTTATTATTATGGAACAGGATGTCCCTATTTTCATCAGAGAAATGTTGGAGGGTATACATTCATGGTAAAAAGGACTCCTGAAATAAAACTATCTTAATCTGCCATCTGAAGCTGAGCAAAGGATGGTTCCTGCCTGGTTTCTGACAGGAGGGTATTGGACCCACAGCACTGAAGGCACAACTCCTCGCTGATGTGAGACATGCTTCTGATTTAAGCTATTTGTATATGGCTTAATTAAGCGGTGTACATCAAATGGAAAAAAGCATGCAATGGGTAAGATCAATCAAACTTATTAATAAAAGCAGAAAATGTCCTTAGAACGCTTGCTGAAATTGGAAAGTCTTTTTCCAAGAGCCCTACAATTTAATTTTTTTTTAAAAGAAATTGGAAAAAGACTTTCCTACACTTCTTGGGGGAAATGGCTCTGCACCTTTTTTCATTTGCTCCATCTGTTAATACATTGTTTCACCCAGTGCTTTTTTTCTAAAGAAATGTTTAAAGGTAAAGGGACCCCTGACCATTAGGTCCAGTCGTGACCGACTCTGGGGTTGCGACACTCATCTCGCTTTATTGGCCGAGGGAGCCGGCGTCCAGCTTCTGGGACTAAGCTGCTTCTGGCGAACCAGAGCAGTTCACAGAAATGCCATTTACCTTCCCGCCGGAGCAGTACCTATTTATCTACTTGCACTTTGACGTGCTTTCGAACTGCTAGGTTGGCAGGAGCAGGGACCGAGCAATGGGAGCTCACCCCGTCGCGGGGATTCGAACCGCCGACCTTCTGATCGGCAAGTCCTAGGCTCTGTGGTTTAACCCACAGCGCCACCTGCATCCCTAATAAATGTTTAGGGGTACTCTTATTTTGACTCAAGAAAACCACCATTTTATAGTTCAAATCAGGAAAAGTAAATACAGTAAATGGACAAAATTACAAAGAATCACAAAATGTTTAGGGGTATGCGTACCCCTGTGTCCCCCAAGAAAAAAGCACTGGTTCCACCAACAGAGTGAAGGATTCAGGAGCAAAGTTCTTGCTTTATATCAAGAGTGGGGTACCTCAGGCCCGTAGTGGAGGGAATGCAGCCCTCCAAAATCAGAGGTTTCTATACAGAAACACACATACCCATGTCTCCATCCTTCAACTAGGCAAGCAAGAAGCATTTTTCAGCCCGAAGGCAAGTTCAAGCTTAGGAACACTACTTAACGAAGGCATACAGGAGAGCTGTTGAGTTGGGGGTGGGTGGGTGGTCCAGAGAGGGTTTTGAGGGCCACACAGAGAAACCTGGAAGGCCACATCTTCCTCCTCTGGGCCTGTCGTTCCCCATTCTTAATGCAAAGGAAGGTCTTTTTCCCTGGATCCTTCACCTTTTCGGTGGAACAGTCTAAAATCAACCATCTGGAGCGGTTGGAACAGGTTGGGAAACAGAGTTTCCCATTAAGCATCTGAACAAATTGTAGTGCTCTCACAGTGATAAACTGGTCCATTATTATATCGTTGCACAAGCTATTAGCAGGAAGGAGTGGAAGATGCGCCATGCTCAGCAAATTCCTTCAGAGAATACAGTATTGGCTCGAATATAAGCCGCAGTTCAACTTTTCACGGTCGGAACTTGGAAAAAAAGTGTGGCTTATATTTGGGCCAATACGGTATATTCAGCCAAAAATGTGTCCATCTGGCTCAAGCAATGGAGTCAAAACTAGTGCTGAGAGAAGCTCTGAGTTTATTCTGGGTTTCTCATGTTCCCCAATTTATGTTCAGTTCTGCAATTTACACATCAGTTTGCAAGTATGATTATGATTGCCAGGCCTCATGAAAATTCATCTGTATTTCATTACAAACACAGGGTGCTGTTTCGCCATAGCATTCCCTGCAAGGAACATGCTGGCAAAGCAGTCTTGCAGCCCGCAGGATTGAATCCTGCGGTCACCAGCCAGATTCCTTTCATACTTTGGCCATATTGTTGTTATTGCTATTCTTATTATTTTATTTATTTAAGGCATTTGTACCCTGTTCTTCAGCCAAAAACATACAATCAGCATACATACAATCAAAACAAGACAGTCCCTACCCGTAGGATTACCATCTAAACAAAAAAATAAAAATAAAACACAGCACACAAGGGAAAGGGGACTGGGAGGGAAGAGGAAAACAGAACTCAGAAACCAGTTTCTAAACAGTTGCTCCTATAATGACCAAATGCCGGCACAGTTCAGGGGCAGGAGCTGGGCCTCCAGCAAAGCTGATTAAATGAGCCTTCCTTCCTATCTCTTCCACTGAGGCAGCCTAAAGGAATGTCTGTCCCCAGGTGATAGCTGAGATGAGAAGAGAAGGCCTGTTGGATCCGGCCTGTCACAGCAGAACTGATGGACCGAGCTCTGCTTCCCAGCTCCCCCACAGCACAGCCCTACCAATTCCATTTCATAAGATTCAGAACACCAACACTCTTCACTCCATGCCACCCAACGAATGGCACATTTGAAAAAAGGAATTTCAACCCAGGTCTCGCCTTGGCTGGAACCCCCCAACCATCTCAGGGAACCATGCCTTAAACCATGTCAATCAATCAATCAACCAACCAACCAACCAACCAACCAACCATGTAGTCCTTACCTAGCAAGATGCCTTATACAGTGGTACCTCGGGTTCAGAACTTAATCTGTTCTGGAGGTCTGTTCTTAACCTGAAACTGTTCTGAACCCGAGGTGCCACTTTAGCTAATGGGGCTTCACACTGCCGCCGCCAAATGATTTCTGTTCTCAACCTGAGGTACTATTTCTGGGTTAGCAGAGACTGAAATCTGAAGCGTCTGTAACCTGAAGCATCTGTAACCTGAGGTACCACTGTACTCAGTGCTATTTTTCTAGAAAAAGAGGTGCCAGAGTTCTCAATGAATGAAGTTCACTTAAACAGTGGTACCTCAGGTTACAGACACTTCAGGTTACAGACTCCGCTAACCCAGAAATAGTACTTTGCTAACTGTAATGGCAATGGCACCCACCTGAGAGTGGCCAGAACTGAGTTCTGGTGAGTTCCTTCTGAAAAAAAGTTCTGCTTATACTGAGTCAAACCTTTGGTCTACCTGTCTAGCTAAGGATTGCCCACACTGGCTGGCAGAGGCTCTCTAGAATTTGTAAATCATTCTTAGATGCTTTTAACTGAACATGTCAAGGGACCGGACCTGGGACCTTCCACATGAAAATCTCTAGAGCTGAGTCCTAAAATAAGATTCCAGTCCTCATGCATTCTAAGGGAAGGTCTGATTTAAATAGGAACACAGGAAGTTGCCTTATACCAGTTAGCTACAGTGAGTGGCTGTGGGTCATCAGGCTTCTGGAAGAGAAGTTTTCCACAGACTTTCCTGAAAGCACTGGGCATTCAAACTAGGATCTTCTGAGGGAGAAGCTCTGTCACTGAATTGTGGCTTTTTCTCATAGGGAGTCCTAAGTAGCAAATTCAAATTAATTCCCCATTTGTCAAAGGGAGCAGAAGGTTAAGCTGTGCTCAGCCACAATTAGGTGACATCATGGCTTCGCTCACCTGAAGCCACAAATCCCTTAAACCACAACTTAAACCAAATCCCTTAAACCACAAAGCCGTTACGGGTTGTCAGGGATTGGTTGGATGACAAAGAGTGGTGGGAGGCCCAGCTGAGGAACTCCTTAGGGAAGCCGAAGAAGAAGAAGAAGAAGAAGAAGAAGAAGAAGAAGAAGAAGAGGAAGAAGGAGGAGAAGGAGAAGGAGAAGGAGAGGAAGAAGAAGAAGAAGAAGAAGAAGAAGAAGAAGAAGAAGAAGAAGAAGAAGAAGAAGAAGAAGAAGGCTCAGACCCAGGGGAATGGTGGTGGGACCCAGAAGACAGATCAGAGGAGGGAGGAACCTAGGAGGTGGAAGACACAGAAGGCTTGAGTGAAGAGTGAAGAAGGCAGTGAGTTCTCCAAGGACAGGGCTGGGTGCAGAAGGACCCACTCTGAGTGCAGGGTCTGAAGGAGAGGACAGGGAGAGGTCAGACACTGCCTGGTCCCTCTGTCTTGAACTCCCCTTCCCCTTTGACTCTGAGGTCATGTAGAGCATTACATGTAGCTAAACAGAAAGTTAGAAAAGTCCAACGAAGGGGCCCTTCCCTCCTCAGAGTTTCTGTCTGCATGGAAGACGTCTGGAAGAGGAGGGGTAGCAGGAGGGGAGATGCCATGAGCCAGTCTTGGCAACATCTTCACAGAGGCAGCCATGCCAGAGTGATCTCTGTTGTATACTAATTTTCTAAATAAAACAGCTGACTTTACTTCGAGGCTCTGAGACTCCCTTCTGACCCGTTGATGAAGCTGCTCTCTTGACAGCCCCCTGACAAGGGTTGGCACCAGCCAACGGCATCTCTGGGCATCCACCATCTCCCCATCTGTCCTGCATGCTGAGGTTCCTAGCTTCAGTCCCTGGCATCTCCAGATAGAACTGGGTGAGAGCTGTGCCTCATGAAGAGCCACGGCCAGTCTGTGTAGGCAATACTGAGATAGATGGAGGCAATGATCCAACTTGCTACAAAGTAGCAAACTTCTTATGGTCCTGTGCTGGAGAATGGCTGATGCTGCCCACCACCTCTTGTAAAGACTTCCAGGCAGCACTGCTGCCTTCGGTTGTGGAAACAGAGCATGGTGATCATGGCTGATAGCCATCAATAGCTCTTCCTCCATCAATTTGTCTAATCCTCTTCCAAAGTCATCTCGGTTTGGGGCCATCACTGCCTCCTGTGGGAGCAAGTTCCATAGTTCAACTACACACTCCATCGTTCCTTGAATCTAACACGTCTGCTCTGAACAAAGCACTTGGTTGACTACATCCCAGGTGTCTTTTTAAAAAGTATTCCACCCATGGATGTCAATGACAGCCTTGAATCTGACTTACCCAATAGCTTGGTAATCGTCTGTGGAGAAGACCTGCAGTTATGATAGTGAACAGTGCCAAGACGATGGCCTTTTATCTGGTCCTGGAATCACCCTCTTATGATTGGGCTCTTCATTTCCTGCATCACTTCTAAAGAAGAGAAGACGAAATGAATTCAGAATCGCCTGGTCACCCTTCTGGACGCATGGCTTTTGACTTCGTCACCTTCATTTTTCTCTTATGCCTTGCCAGCTTGCATGTTGATCAGCTGGAGGCTATTAGGACATCTTCCCACCTGCCTCGGGTGAAGCTACCAATAGGAGATGAGAAGGGATGATGTAAGAAGCACGCCTAAGGGTGTGGCAGAGATGTGATTAGGCAAAAAAGACTTCTGGTTCTCAGTCTTGTGACAGGGCAGCAGAACAATAGGAACTGATGGATAATGCTGATCGGAACGCATTGTAAATGCAGTTACGATGGACTTATTGCTGGGCATGGTCATGCTCACAAGGCTGGCACATGCCATATTGCAGATCACATGCCATGTGGATGTTCTACAAAAGAAGAAGACATCTCCTAGTATATCGAGAACCACTCCATGTTCCAGAAAATAGCCTATGGGTTCCAGAATGGGGGAATTGTGACACCCAACCTGAGACCCTCTAGTGCCGTGATTCCCAATGTGGGACACATGCCCCCACAGGGGGGCAATTTGATTTTTAAGGAGGGCAATTTGAGAATGAGTTAATGGCCTTTTAGGCTTCCTCCACATGAATAGGAGTTCACTTTTTGAATAATAAGAATTATATGTCATGGGGGGCATCAGGATTTTAGAGATACTTAGGTGGGGCATTGTGCTGGGCCTGGGGGTAACCCATGAAACACGGTCCAGGACTGGTCCAGAATTTGAAGGTTCCACTGGGAGTCAGTCCGACAGGGCCAAGGCAGGACACGAGGCAGGAAACCAGGCAAGGACAGGTACAGGATCTCAGACAGGATCTAGCATACAGCAATGTTGCTCCCACAACCTGGGGCAGGGTCCGACAGCCTTCTGTCTTTGTTGGGGTAATGGCCGGTCCTGATCCCCCAGTGACTGACCTCCCTGTTTTGCCCAAAAGCGAGCACTCCTCCTGCGAGTGCTCAGGTCTCTCCTTCTCTCAGACCTCAGTCTCTGCAGCTCGGGAGACGTTGGTGGGTTACTAGACCCAGAGGCTGCCTCAGCCTCCCCTGACCCAATCGGTAGTGGAGCAGCTGTAAGTGATGGCCCAGCTGGAGACAACGAGGTCATCCCTGTATCTGGAGCCAGGGCAGGATCAGGCCCCTGACTCGGCCCAGCTGGTATTTGTTGCAGGGAAACCTGTGCAGACCGGGACTCTTCAGGATCAGGCCCCAGACTTGGTTCAGATGATGCCTGAGGGAAAGGATCCAGGGCAGACTGAGATTCCTCTGGTTCTGAGTCCGAGCCCAAGTCCCAGGCCATCACAGGCATGGCCCCAAGAAAGGCTGGGAACCAGTGCTCTAGGGGTGCCACTCACATTCCACAGGGATGGACAATTCAGGACAAATTGGTTAAATCATGGAGTTCTCTCCAATGAGATGTTGGGTGGCCACCAACTTGGATGACTTTAAAAGAGGATTAGACAAAGTGATTGATAGTTGATAGCCATGATGGCTATGTTCCTCTGAATACCAGTTTCTAGGAATGAGAAGTGGGGAGCGTGCTTTTGAGCTCAGGTCCTTCTTGTGAGCTGCTCCTAGACATCTGGTTACCCACTGTGGGGAAGAGGATGCTGGGCCATTAGCCTGTTCCAGTAGGCAAACCTCTTGTATTCTTTTGTTACGCCCCTTAACTCACAAACGTGAACCCACTTTGTCTACCAACTCCTTCTTTCTGCTTTCCTCACCATCAACAACCCCATTTTCCGAAGGGCTTGGCACTGAGCAGTTGTGTGTCCATGACCCAACAGCATGTAAGCCAATTGCTCTGGAAAGCTCATCTCAGCCAGAGGAGATGCAGAGCTCTCGCTGCCAACAGCTATGGTGGTTTCAAACACCTGTTTCCTCCAAGCGTGCCTTTCTTTTTTCATCTTTGTCAAGATTATTGGATTTGGGGGTGGAAAACTCACAAGCTTCTAGTTCTTCTTTTGCAGAATTTTCATGCCTGTTGTCTGAACCATTTATATAATGTTTGAGAAGATGCAGTTGTCATGTTATTCTTGTGTTATCAGGGATGAGGCTGTGGTGGTAAAGGCTCCTAGTATTTTTCCAAGTGCAATTCAGAGTGTTGGTGCTGACCTTTAAAGTCCTAACCGGCTTCAGCCCTGTATACCTGAAGAAGCGTCTCCACCCATGTCATTCAACCCAGATACTGAGGTCCACCTCTGAAGGTCTTCTAGAGCATAGGTAGGCAAACTAAGGCCCAGGGGCTGGATCCGGCCCAATCGCCTTCTAAATCTGGTCCGTGGATGGTCCGGGAATCAGCATGTTTTTACATGAGTAGAATGTGTCCTTTTATTTTAAATGCATCCCTGGGTTATTTGTGGGGCCTGCCTGATGTTTTTACATGAGTAGAATGTGTCCTTTTATTTAAAATGCATCTCTGGATTATTTGTGGGGCATAGGAATTCGTTCATTTTCCCCCCAAATATAGTCCGCCCCCCCACAAGGTCTGAGGGACAGTGGACCGGCCCCCTGCTGAAAAGTTTGCTGACCCCTGTTCTAGAGGTTCCCTCGCAGTGAGGTGAGGTTACAGGGAACCAGGCAGAGGGCCTTCTCAGCAGTGGCGCCCTCCCTGTGGAATGCCCTCCCATCAGATGTCAAGGAGATAAGTAACTATACAACTTTTAGAAAACATCTGAAGGCAGCCCTGCTTAGGGAAGTTTTTTAATGACTGATGTATTAATGTACTTTTAATCTCCTGTTGGAAGCCGCCCAGAGTGGCTGGCGCAACCCAATCAGATGGATAGGGTATAAATAAAATCATCACTATCACTATACTGGACTACAAGTCCCCTCATCCCTGCCCATTGGCTATACTTCTCACCACTTGTGCTAAGGATGGAAAGACTGGAAGAGCATAATGTTTACATTTTGTCTGCCAAACAGGAGGTGTATATGACACTGAGAGGAGGAGAACAGGAAAAAAAATAATGAAGAAGAATTAGCTGAGACCGCAGAAGAGAAGGTGAGAGCTCAGAGGCGTGATTTCAAGGATTGTGGCTTAATGCCTGACATCGCAGCAAGATGACTCATGTGCATTAGGGTTAATTATAGAGCACTTTGTTGTATAAGCTCTGGAATCCTCCTTTGCATAAAGAGAAAGGTGATCCTCGGGATTTTGAACACGATGCCTGCTTAAATCGCTTAGCAAGAAGGTGCGTAGCTTGTCATTACTGGGTAGCAGTGCAGGAATGCGGAATGTGATAAGACAAATAAGCATAAGAAGTGCCTTCCTGGGTCCAGCTCTCCCAGGATCCTGCTTCCAACAGGGGACTGACAGAGAGCTTCAGGAAGCACACACCCAAGGCATGGAGAGGATCACCCTTCCTTGTTGTTTTGCCCCAGGCACCCTGCCCTGCGTGTTCATGCCTGGCAACCGCATTCCTCGAATAAACCACTGCTCATGATACTTCCTAGGCTCAGTTTGGTTTGCAGTATAAACCGCATAATGGTTCTGTGGTTTCAAAGTCTGTTCTTCTCCGGTTCAGCTCATTTTCTTTCATTGTCCTTCTTTTATTGACGGAGTCATAGTTAGACCATTCTGAGAACTGCAGTTCTTTGAGCGGAATAGGGGTCTCTGAGCAACTCATGCCACCCCTTAACATTTCTCAGGATATTTTTTTTTGGGGGGGGGGGACCATGACCGTTTAAAGAAGTGACATAGGGTGTCGGCTAGACTGGCTGTGACACAGGTATGCAAGGACGCTTCGGCTATTAATGTGAACTGTTGGCGTAGGAAAGCTTTGTTCTTTGCTGTCTCAGAAAAATTAACCCATCAGCTTATCATACCGTTCAATTGCCCCCAAAATACTGGGACCATCACAAAAGCCCATACATAATCATGGCTTCTCACTTTGTCAAACAAAGTCCTGAATTCTCAAGGGCCGTTCCCTTCAGTACAGCATTTAAGTGTGTTTCTGGTAGTTCAGACCCCTGTGTCCCTGTAACACATGAGTAGGCAAACTAAGGCCTGGGGGCTGGATCTGGTCCAATCGCCTTCTGAATCCAGCCTATGAATGGTCTGGGAATCATCATGTTTTTAAATGAGTAGAATGTGTGCTTTTATTTAAAATGTATTGATTTTTTAATCTGAGGAATACATTATTTAAAATGTATTGATTTTTCAATCTGAGGAATGTTGGAGAGTATGCCTTATGCTTTTGAAGGGGACTGTGAAACCAACAGACTTTTCTGCCCTTGTCCCAGTGAAGGATGACTTTATTTGGCAATGCCAATGACATATAACTTTGTTGGATTGTTTGCTCTAAACCAGGCTTCCTCAAACTTGGCCCTCCAGATGTTTTGAGACTGCAATTCCCATCATCCCTGTCCACTGGTTCTGCTAGCTAGGGATCATGGGAGTTATTGGCCAAAAACATCTGGAGGGCCGAGTTTGAAGAAGTCTGGTCTAAACCTTGCCTCCTTCGCCTACCCTTGCTTAATGCGACAACATTTCTCCACTTCATGTATTGCCTTATAACTCTCTCCCAATCTGCTTTATACTTACTTAAGTTTTCCATAAAAACATCCAGGTGACTGTTTCCTCACTTTTTCCTTCAGAATGTTTACTGTAACTGTAATACGATATATTAGCATTGTTGTCCTTCAAAAGTAATAATAATAATAATATTTTTATTATTATTTGTACCCCACCCATCTGGCTGGGTCTCCCCAGCCACTATGGGCGGCTTCCAACAAAAATAAAAAATACACTAAGATGTCACACATTAAAAACTTCCCTGAACAGGGCTGCCTTCAGACATCTTCTAAATGTCAAGTAGTTGTTTATCTCTTTGACATCTGATGGGAGGGCATTCCACACCGCGGGTGCCACTACTGAGAAGGCCCTCTGCCTGGTTCCCTGTAGCTTTGCTTCTCGCAATGAGGGAACCGCCAGAAAGCCCTCAGTGCTTAAATATATGGTATATATGGTTGCAGGATCTCCTGGTTGGATCTGAAGTCCCCTGGTTTGCTTGGCCCTTTCCAGGTGGCAGTTCGAGGGCTTGAAACTCCAGGTGAGTGTGAGAGTGCCTTTGATAATAATAAATGGATAAACCAAAATAAAACAATAAAACAATGAGTAAGAAGACTGTGTATATGGCTTGCAAGATTCAGCCCAGAAGGAGCTGGCTGCAAGTTATATAAGGGTGTGTGTGTCTGCCTTCTTCTGCTCCCCTCTTCCAATTAACCTCCGTCTCCAAGGCCTGCCCCTGGGTCTTAGTTTGGGGCCCTGGAATCTCAGAGTCTGGCCTGCTCCTCACATGGCACCCCTAATGGTTTACCAACCATAATGTACCGCTAAACGTACCATAATTAGGGTCGCCATATTCCCAAAGGTAAAAATCTGGACAAAGCTGTTAGATTTTTATAGCCTTTGTCTTTGAAAAAATCGGCCTCCTTGCCTTAAGTCTGGGTTTTCCATAATATGGTTGCTTTCCAGTGGTTTTAGAGAGGGAAGAGTAGGAAAATGCCCAGAAAGGTCTGTGCAGACCTATTCAATTCAAGGTTGAGATCAGGATGAAAATGCAAGGATGGAGGAGGGTGACCTTTTTATACAGCTCAGAAATTAAATTTCCCGGAAACGAGAAAGAACGTCTGTGCTTTTCAGGACTGACTACTTCACAGCCTTCCTGGGTGTTCCATCGTGACACTCCAGTGACAGATTTTTGGCCTGCAGGGAAACAGTTTTGCAACCCAATCCCCATTCCTCACAAACAACTCAAAGAGGTGGAAAATAAAACGTAAGATAGGTATGCTTTATTATGTTCATTAAACCGTGGAAAATTATGTGCAGAGCATTTAGCATGCTGGAGTTTCCCACACTTCTTCTTGCCCATGAATTTCAGTGGGTTCATTCTTAACAGGAGTAACACTGAATAAAGGTAAAGGTAAAGGGACCCCTGACCATTAGGTCCAGTCGTGACCGACTCTGGGGTTGCAGCGCTCATCTCGCTTTATTGGCCGAGGGAGCCGGCGTACAGCTTCCGGGTCATGTAGCCAGCATGACTAAGCCGCTTCTGGCGAACCAGAACAGCACATGGAAACACCGTTTACCTACCTGCCGGAGCAGTATCTATTTATCTACTTGCACTTTGACATGCTTTCGAACTGCTTGGTTGGCAGAAGTAACATTGAATACAAACCAAATATTTCATCTGGAAGAACCTTTGTAAAAATTTGCAGGCCAAAGGAAGTTTTAAAAGGAAGTATTCATTGGTAGGGATGGGAGAGAAATTCATTCCACTTCACATTTAAAGGCAAATCTCTCACGTTTGCAGTTTCCTAAACAATAGGAGAAGAAAAATATAGCCGTTCTTCAAAATTTGCACTTATCTGAATTTTGCAATGTGGTTCTCCAAACACCAATATTATCAAAAATGCATCATATTAAGAACAGCTGCTTGAAAAATGTGCACATTAGCCAAACTGCATACAAAAATGTGTTTATTAGGAGAAATTCACATCTAGGTGTTGATAAATTTTCAGGAGGGCTGAACTTTGGGCCTTCTGCATGCTTTGCTACTGAGCTATGGAGCTCTCCCTTCTATTAAATCAAGATTCCAGTTCTCATGGTTACAAAGAAAGGAAAATAGGAAGCTGCCTTCTTATACTGAGGCCATTGTCCATCTAGATCAGAACTGCCCACTCTGACCACCAGCAGGTCTCTGGGAATTCAGGCATGGTCAAACCTGAGACCTTTTATGTACAAGGCAGATGCTCAGCTACTGAGCCCTTCCTTTGTAAAGCTATAGTGTTATTTCTCATTTTTGTAATATAATAATAATAATAATAATAATAATAATAATAATAATAATAATTTATATCCCGCCCTCCCCAGCTGAAGCTGGGCTCAGGTCAGCTAACAACAATAAAATAATGCAACATTCTAAAATCAGTTCATTTCATTATAAAATCAGTTCAAATCAGATTAATGGCAACCATTGGGGAGTCAGGCTGTGCCCTGGCGAAAGGCTTGGTGGAACAGCTCTGTCTTGTAGGCCCTGCGGAAAGATGTCAAGTCCCGCAGGGCCTTAGTCTCTTGTGGCAGAGCATTCCACCAGATCGGAGCCACAGCCGAAAAAGCCCTGGCTCTAGTTGAGGCCAGCCTAACCTCTCTGTGGCCTGGGACCTCCAAGATGTTTTGGTTTGAAGATCGTAAGGTCCTCTGTGGGACATACCAGGAGAGTCATAGGTCATAGGTCAGTTGGTAAGAGCATGAGACTCTTAATCTCAGGACTTTGGGTTTAAGCCCAACATGGGGCAAAAAGATTACTGCATTGTATGGGGTTGAACTAGATGATGCTCGGGTCCATTCCACAATTCTATGTGCTTTTTTGGGGGGAAAAGGTGGGAGAACTCACTACGAAATTTGCTTGTTTGTTGCTGGCCCAATCACAGTGCCACCCCTCCTCCTGGCAGTGGCTAAACATAATATGTGATTAAAAAACTCAAGCAATGATCTGGATTAGAAATGGTCACAACTTTATTGATTGTAGATACAGGTGGATTTATGTCTCAGGCATTGGGTATATATCCATTCCAGCCCCCCCCCCAAAAAAAAACCCGTACTTTTCCGTGTATAAGACTAGGTTTTTTTTTTACTTAAAAATTATGTGAAAAACTGTGGGTCATCTTGTATATGGTGCAATCTCCCCCCTATTTTCTTAAATTGGAGTCCCTAAAAAATAGGGGGCGTCTTATACATAGGGGCATCTTATACACAGAAAAATACGGTAATTAAAAAAGGTAAGGGAACTCAGTTTTCTTGAGTTCCTGCTCAAAAAAACAAACCCTTGTCTATGATTCTATGAAAAAAGTGAGTTGGATATATAACGGGTTGCATGCAATGTCAGCCCTACTCAGAGTAGGCCCATTTAATGGAGAGGTGTAGATCCTTTTCTTTCAATGGGTCTATTCTGAGTTGAACTTAGTTGGATGCAGCCCAAAGTTTTCATGTTTAGCAGCAGGGACTACGAAGACCTGGAGAGGATGTGTGCCATTCCTTCCTTTATCATATTTCTCCATCATCGAAACATAGTAAGCTCCATTACGCCAAGTCAGCTGATTGATCCACCGGGGACCAAACCTGGGGTCTTCTGCATGCAAAACAGATGCTCTTTCACTGAGCTACATTGCTTTGTGTCTTTAAGCAAACCCAGCCAGCAATAGCTCTTGCCATGATGACCTGCCTATATGGGCTTTATCTTCAAATAGTTTATTTTTTACAATTGCTGTTTATGACATTGCTTTTATGGGGAGAAATTAGTTTAGAGGCAGTGATGGGCCAACCATCCGATGGGACAATTAGGTGTCACGGAACCAAGATCCTAATAATTAGCCTTAAGCTGGGTGCTTAATGAGTAATAACGTCTTTTGAATGCCACCGTCCTCGTGCATGCATTCTGATATCCTCAAAAAATTGCCTCCTGGGTTCTGCCTTCCGGCCCTGATACAGGCTTTTCTGGATCGTTATTTACCAAATAGCTCTCATCAACTCAGGGCTGGGCTGCGCATCCGTCCAAAAAATGTGGACCTCGGGACCGAATCGAGGAGAACCGGCAGGAAGAACGCAAACAACTTAATTGGCAAATCAAGAATTCTCCATTCTCCATCTGTGTCTCATTTCCTGGGCTCAGTTTGTTCGGAGCTGTATAAAAAGTCCAACCCCGGCCCAGAGTCCTTCACACATTTGACTTCGCTGCTCTTCGCTTGCTCTTCAATTTGTGAACAGGGTAAGTCATTCTCTTCTGATCCTCATCATTTGGATGCTGAAGCAATGGATGCTGAAGCAAGGGGTTGTAGCTCAGGGGTAGAACATCTGCTCTGCATGCAGAAGACCATAGGTTCAATCCCCAGTAACTCCGGGAAGGGTTGGGAAACCCTCCCTGTCTATTTATCCCTGGAGAGCTGCCAGTGTAGACAGTACTGAGCTAGGAGGGTTACGGGGCAGCTTCCAATCTTCTTAGGATTTTCTTTTCTTTTATGTACAGTGGTGCCCCACAAGACGAATGCCTCGCAAGACGGAAAATCCGCTAGACGAAAGGGTTTTCCTTTTTCAGAGGTGCTTCGCAGGACGAATTTCTCTATGGGCTTGCTTCGCAAGACGAAAATGTCTTGCGATTCTTGAGGGTTTTTTTTCCACTCCCCACCCCCTTTTTCTAAGGCACTAAGCTGCTAATAGCCTTTTAGCAGCTAATCCGCTAATCCCTTAAGCCTTTAATAGCCGCTAATAGCCGCTAAACCGCTAATAGCCGCTAAACCGCTAATAGCGCTAATCCGCTAATCTGCTAATAGGGTTGCTTCGCAAGACGAAAAAACCGCTAGACGAAGAGACTCGCGGAACGGATTAATTTCGTCTTGCGAGGAACCACTGTAAATCTGTAGGCAATGATTCAGCAAAGTAAAATATGATATCTTATATAAGGCCTACATAGAAGATAAAGGGGATTAAGGAGGCTTGTCATCTGTGACTTTGAACCAATAGGTGGATATTGCAGGAAAGCAAGTAGTGACTTTGAAAAAAATGGAAAAAATTCCTAGTAGTATGACATTCATAAGGAGGTGGGCTCTCCCCCCCCCCTGAAAGTATTTGAGCAGAAGCAATGTGGACTTCTACAGCAGAGGCAGTAGATCAAAGCATTCTGCACTGTAGCTTCCTGCAAGAAACTGAGTGTTGGATTAGATCAGCCTCTCCCAACCCAGTGCCCTCCAGGTGTTTTTGGACTCCAACCCCCAACATCCCTGGCAAACATGGTCAATGGCAAAGGAGGATGGGAGTTGTATTTCGACAGCATCTGGAGATCCCCTTCCATGACACATTGAGACCATTGTACTTAAATGAATTATGTGTCTCCGTTGATTTCAGTTAAATATGGTCTGGTTATGACTTAGTCAGATACCACAGTTTGAATCCAACTACAGTAGACACATTGAAAATGATGGGCGTGAAGTTAGCCATCTCTATTGATGTCTGTGGTTTTATTCTGAGTAGAGGACTAGCACTGGGGATGCAGCCCTATCTGATGGACTTAATCGAGTCATGTCCACTATAATTCAGTGGGCCTGCCCTGATTAGGTAGGTCTAACATTGGATAGAATTTACTATTTATTTATTTAAAAATTATATGTTACTTGATTGTAAGAAAACAAAAAACAAATAAAAGCAAAACCCCTCAAAGTGGTTTAAAAAATTAATTCCATTGGGTCTGTGAGGATGATAATTTGGATATCGCCCATTGAATTTCTCACTGTAAAATGCTTAACAACATGCCTGGCTGCGATCTCATGTAGAGTTATTACCTGGTTCATATGTGTGTAATTTGCATTATACTAAACAGATTTCAGAATACAAGTTTCTGGAAGATTTTATAAGTACCCTGGCTTTTGACACTTGTGTATATTTTTAGGACCCGTCTTATTTTAAATAAGTTGCTTTAAACTCTCTTTTTTTAATGTTGTAAACTGTTCTGGGACCTTAGGATGAAGGGCAGGCGATAAATAAATAAAGCCTATTAAAAAATATGTGTGCAATGTCACAAATCCGCCATTTAAAATAACCATTTGATGTGACCCTCTGGGGAAGGACCATAGCTCAATGGCAAACAAGATTCTTTGCGTGAAAAAGGTTTCAGGTTCAATCCCTGGTATAGGCAGGTAGGGCTGGGTGTATCCTCCACCTGAAACCCTGGAGAGCTTCTGCCAGTCAGTGTGGACAATACTGAGCAAGATGGACCCATGGTCTGATTAAGTCTAAGGCAGCTTCCTATGAGGCTCCATTCCCCATTCGTATTTATCAAATGCATTTCCCCCTGTTAATTCAATGGGAAATATTTGTGCAGGGTCAGAGTGAGGAGGCAGGAGCAATTCCTGACACAAAGCACTGCTTTGACCCTTTTGGTTCTTTTCAGTTTTTAACCTAGATTTCAAGATGAGTTGTTGTGGCTGTTGTGGTGGAAGCAGTCAATCCAGCAAGCAGATGATGTGCATGCCTATGCAGGCCACCTCTCAATACTCTGGGTCTTGCTGTGGGTCTTGCTGTGGATCTTCCTCTGGATCGTGCTGTGGATCTTCCTGCGGATCGTGCTGCGGGTCATCTGGACAATCCTGCAAGATTGTGTATATCCGCCCCATGCGATACTGTTGCTCTCCCATGATGGCATGCTGTTCCCAATATAGCCAGGGTTGTTGTGCTCCAAAGAAGTGCTGCTAAAGACATCCATCTGGTCTTCTGACGGTTCACCCCAACAACCGGAGATCCCTCTGGGAGATCCTGATGGTTCGCTCCTGGCTCTCACCCTGCTGAAATTACTGCTCAAAGCTACGCTTGCTCCTCTGCCTTCCTGCACACCTTTGCAAGCGATTTTCTCAACCCGGAAAAGAAAGCCACCACCCACCAGCCCACACTGGTGTGTCATTTCCAATACCTGATGGCTGATCTTCTGCGGATGCAAGATTGGATCTCGTTCTTTACCTGATTTCCCCACACACCCCAAGCTTTTCCTCAGTCTTCTGCTGGAGCCAATAAATCTGGAAATCTGTTCTGCATCTCAGTTGTTTAAAGCATGTGCTTTATTGCGTTTAGATCTGACCTTTTTCTCTAAGGAGCCTCAGGTGGCACACGTGGTTCTCCCTCTCATTTAAAGCCCATGACAACCCTGTGAGGTAGATTGGGCTGAGAGGCAGTGAATGGCCCAAGGTCACCCAGTGAGCTTTGTTGGCCAAGTGGAGATTTTAAGCCTGGGCTCTCAGTTCCTAGTGTGACACTAACCAAGGTACCACGCTGGCCCTCCTAACTTATACCGTCTTACTTATTTAGGACTCTTACTGACTTATGTAAGGGTAGCTTATAAAAAATCAGCTCTAAGGTGGTCCCTGCCTTCAGACTCACAATCTAACAACAACAAAAAAATGCTTCTGGTTCATCATATATATATGGGATAGAAAGGAAACCGGCCACCCAGCATTCCAAAGAAGGAAATAGGAATATAGTTTTGAAATAACCCTGTTTCCTTAGCAAAGATCACTGGAGAGACCCTTTCTTTCTTAGAATCATAGAAGCATAGAGAGTTAGAAGGGACTTAGTCTACTTTTCTAATCTACCCCCTGCAAAGCAGGAATTACAGCTAATACAGTGGTACCTTGGGTTACATACACTTCAGGTTACATACGCTTCAGGTTACAGACTCTGCTAACCCGGAAATCGTGCTTCAGGTTAAGAACTTTGCTTCAGGATGAGAACAGAAATCACACTGCTGCGGCGTGGCAGCAGTGGGAGGCCCCATTAGCTAAAGTGGTGCTTCAGGTTAAGAAGAGTTTCAGGTTAAGAACGGACCTCCGGAATAAATTAAGTACGTAACCACAGGCACCACTGTATTCCTTTATTGCATTAGGTAAAGGTAAAGGGACCCCTGACCATTAGGTCCAGTCATGGCCGACTCTGGGGTCGCGGCGCTCATTTTGCTTTATTGGCCGAGGGAGCCGGCGTACAGCTTCCGGGTCATGTGGCCAGCATGACTAATCTGCTTCTGGCGAACCAGAGCAGCGCAGGGAGCTCACCCCGTCGCGGGGATTTGAACTGCCGACCTTCTGATCGGCAAGCCCTAGGCTCTGCGGTTTAACCCACAGCGCCACCTGCGTCCCTTTATTCATTACACAATACAAAAAGTTCTACATGCTCTGTTGTATTCTTCATCTGATACTCTGCCATAAGCTTTCATCCCTTCATGGAAAAGCCAGGATGAGGTCTGCAGTGGCACCATCAGGGCAGGATTTTGGCACTACTCAGCTGAATGAGTAGGTGGGATACGCGCCCACCCCCACCAATGCAGCAGCACTAGTGTGCCACATGTGGGAGACTCAATACACATAAGAACAAAGAGGGAAATCAGTTCATCACTGAGGATGTTCTGGCAAAAAGGTGGGAGCTTCACTCTGAGGGGTACAAGGAGCTGGGAGTTGAGGGTTTAAAGAGAGGGTGGGGTACCTAGGAATGAGACCTGAGAGACTAAACCAGGAGCCAACACTGCCCCCTATCCCCAAAACGAAAATCAAAACTCTCTGTACCTGGGAAGATCACTGTTGCTTTTGCAGGCAAAGTCTCAATCCAAACAGGAAGCCTTTTTTAAGTCCTTCCTGTCTTAGAGAGCCAGTGAGCTGCCAATTATAGCAAAGAAAATTAAGAGGCTTCAAGACACAGCAATCCCAAAAGCACAATCCCTAATTCAGGAGGGAGTTGTCCTCCTTCATAACAGCCCTTCATAAGTGCTGCAATGCCACAGGCAAACCACTTAACATATTTTTGCCCTGAAATCCTGCAGTGTGATTAAAAAAAATAGGTCAAAAATGCCTCCTAGGCGCTCCTGGGAATTACAGTGTTGTTATAAGGGTGGGGGGAGCACCAACCATACACCCAAACCTGTTCTTTAAGAGGGAGCGGGAAACTGAGACTTTACGGGAAACTTCCAGATATCTGTACAGCAAGCAGAGATGAGTTTTGCTGGCAGGTACAGGAATTGTCCTTTGTGGTGGATGTCTCTAAGAACATAAAACAAGCCTGCTGGGTCAGGCTAATTTAAATTTTTAACACTGCATTTTCCACTTTACTCCATTTCTAAGTTATTCTTCCATTTCTCTTAATGATGATTTTAGCTTCTTGATTTAAGTTAGTCCTACTAATGAACTTACTTTCATGCCAGAATTTTTCAATTATATTCAAGAAGGTCCTTCTGAGTCCAGCCGCCAAGTGCTCAGATACGATCTAGGCAGAAATAGTCCATAAGATTTTCCATTTCCAAATCATTTGGGACCAGCTTACTCTAAGCACTACTGGCTAAGGGCACTAGTTGGAGGGCGGCTGAAGAGCTGCTTGGTCTAAAAGAATATACAAGGTTTCACAACTGATATTTTGTCACCAAAAGAAGAGAGCAGGCACCCCCAAACTAGGCCCTCTAGATGTTTTGGGACTACAATTCCCATCATCGCTGACCACTGGTCCTGTTAGCTAGGGATCATGGGATTTGTAGTCCCAAAACATCTGGAGGGCCATGTTTGGGGGTGCCTGGAATTGAAGAACATGGGGTAGCAGGCTTGTTTTAAAGACCTAGTGGAAAGTGTTTAGGGGAAGGTTGCTAGAAGGATGAATGGATGAAATATATCCCATAGTATGTGTGTTCTGATGTGGCCCAGGATATCAGTAAAACATGGGGGTTGGGGAGAAATAAGGAATACAAGGGATCTTCAGTATATTGATGCTTTATTGCATTGGAGACAGAAGAAAGAATGTAACAGGTAGACTTTAACAACATGCAAGATTCCAGATGTTAAGAACATATTGTAAATGATGTAGAATGGGGAGAAAATTGCATCTGTTCAAGATACAAGTCCATTGAAATAGCCATTATCAACATTAAGCGCACTACTATGATGATGCTCCACATAATAAAAAGCACAGAGAACTAAGTCACTGTCCCATGGGGCTTATAATCTAAATTTCAACAAGGGGAGGGGAAGCAGGGAGGACAGCTGGGGTAATGAGAGGCTGGTGTGGACAAATATTCAAGCTGAGTTTGGAATTAGAAAAATAATATAGGTCCACGGCCCAGTTCTTTAGGCTTGCAGTATTTCAGCATGGGGGACCAGCGATAGCTCACTGTGAAGGAGTTCAGAACTATCAGATTGTCAGAGGCAGGCGAGCCACTGGCTGCCGTTTCATTATGGCGGGGTGAGATTTCATTCCCCCCGCGGTCAAGCTGGGGGATAGTAAAGCTATGCCCAGTTCTTTCGTCTCCAAGGTTTGAAGAAGTGCCATTATCAACACCTCCTTGACCCGATTCTTCTCCTTGAGCCTGAACTATCGATCTAGCACCATGTTTTTCATCTGCACAGGATACAGCACTGTGCTTGTCGTAAGCCATCTCCCCTGAAGGCTCATCTTCGACGTCCACTAGGATTGCAGTTGCCTTCGTCATCTCCCCTGAAGGTTCCCCTTTGACAGCAGCTAGGCTGGCAGTTGCACTAGCCATCTCCCCTGAAGGCTTGACACCAACTACGTAAGTACTTGCATGATGATCAGAGCTTGGACAGGTGCCATGACCCATCTGCCTTGGATCTTGCTCTTGAATGAAGACTACCTGCCCAGGTACACAAACAACGCCAAGCTGTTCATGGTGTCCAGTGTGTGGACAGGTGCAATTGTCACTTGTCTCAACCAAAGGTTGCCCTGGAGAGCAAACTAAGTTTGTCACTGCAAAGTGTCCATTTCCGTGACTCGGGCTGTCACCGCAGTTCATTCTTCCTAAATACTGATGTTAAATCTAAAAGAAACAAATAACCACATGAAACAGGATTCCAGGGGGAGAAGGCAGAATCATCTTAAAAATCTGAAGGTAGTTTGTAAAGGAGTTAAAGGCTATTGGGTTCTCCTGGAGTCCAAGAGGACAGCTCCCAGGGCTCAGGCCTGAGAAAAATATTATAGGGCTGCCCAGATGTTGTTGGCATATAACTCCCATCAATCCCAGTCAACAAAGCCAATGATCAGGGATAATGGGAGTTGAGGTCCACCAAAATCTGGAGAGCTATAGGTTCTGCACCCTTGAAGTCTGAGAACACCCATATTTCAAAAAGATTTTTGCAGTCCTCAGACTCCTGGTCCTCTTCTTCCAGAATATGTTATTCTGCTTGAAGAACAAATAATATGGTACTCTGAGGTAGCATGGAACACTTCATTTCCATTACTTAGCTACCACATATCAGGAGCTACTTCCAGGTCAAAGGGCAAAATAATCTGATGCTTTACACCAGCGGTTTTCAACCTGTGGATCCCCAGATGTTGTTGGACTACAACTCCCATCATCCCTAGCTAGCAAGGCCAGAGCTCAGGGATGATGGGAGTTGTAGTCCAGCAACATCTGGGGACACACAGGTTGAGAACCGCTGCCTTACACAATAAGAATATGCTAGATCAGGTCAGTGGCCCACCTAGTCCAGCATCCTGTTCTTACAGTAGCTGATGGCACCCTCTTGGGACACTTAGAAGAAGGACATGACCTTCCAGCAACTGGAATTCAGAAGCACACTGCCTCCAACAGTGGAGGGAGAACATATCAATCAAGGTTAGTAGCCATCGATAGCCTTCTCCCCCACAAATTTGTCTCATCTTCTTGCAAAGCCATCAAAATTAGTGTCCATCATTGCCTCTTGTTGAGAGCAGATGACTTGCTCTTAACCGTGTCTACTGAGAAAGAACTCCTATTGAATTCAATGGAACTTGTCCCCAGGAAAGTGTTGCCTTAGTTTAAAAATAATAAGGAAAACCAACTTACCTGTTTCAACAGCAGCAGCTCATGGAAAGCAGAGAAGCTAAGTGATGAAAGGAGGGTTATTTAACATGGGAGAAGCCTTAAAAGCCACTCTGCTCATCCATCCCAGGAAATGGGGCACTGCAAAAAGAATGGCGCAGTGGTACAATTTGCCAGCACAACATGCTTTTATCTGGCGTTTTCATGGTCCGCTCTCTTTCGTTGTGTGTTGACTCAGCCTGTACATCACCCCACCCCCAAATTTATTATTAAAAGGAATATATTCAGTGCTTCCCATAGACAATTAAACCCCTTTATCCAGCTTAATGACACAGTAGCTTACATGGTAATCATGCCTCCATCATGGGGCTAAAAATACCTTTGGGGAGTTATCCCAGAAGGCATGCTTAGCCCCATTTTCCAGGTAAGACGACCAGTACTTGTATGCTGTTTCTGGCTTGCTCACTGGGATTACGTTTTTAGCCAGATGATGCCCAGTTTACACATAGGAATGCAGGAAGTTGCTTTGTACTGAGCCAGAGCAATTGGTCCACCTAGCTCACTATTGACTACACTGATAGACAGCAGCTCTTTGGAGTTTCGGGCAGGGGTCTCTCCTAGCCCTATCTGGACGTGCGTGGAATTGAGCCTGGGACCTTCTGCACACAAAAACAGGAGACATAGGACATGAGCTTGAGACCTTCTGTGCACAAAAACAGGAGACACAGGACTGCCCTCCAAGTTGGCAGCCATCACTGCCCCTTGTGAGATCAAGTTGCATAGTTTATGGCAATTAATGGACCAATGGTCTGACTCAGTGTAAGGCAGGAACCTGAGCCCCTCCATATGTTGTTGAACATCTGCTCCAATCAGCCCCTGCTTGCATGACCGATGACTGAGAATGATGGGACCCTAATTTCCATTATCTTCAGCCAACATGGTGAATAGCCAGAATGATGGGGCTTCAACTCCACCTGCAAATTCTGCTACACAGTTCTTGTGGGTGGATGTTAAAGAGCTACCCCCCTCTCTCCAGAAGCCAAATCTGAAAACTTTGCAAAGAGGTTCAGACATGCCTCATGTTGTGGAGGACATAAAGTCCAGGCATTCATTAAGGAGTCACTGTATAATTAACTTATAGTGCAACAATACACATGTCTACTCAGAAGTGAGCCTCTTTGTGTTTAATGGGACTTACTCCCAGGTAAGGGGCCACAAGATTGCATCTGAGGCTTTCTTGTGAGGAACAGGTGGAGAAGATGTCATGATCAGAGGGTCATAAGAATGTAAGAAGAGCCTGCTGGATCAGGCCAGTTGCCCATTTTGTCCAGCATCCTGTTGTCATCGTGTCGGCATCCTTCAGGGGTCAAGATGCCAGCTGGTTAGCCCCCAGCTGGATCATGCCCTTCCAGCTGTGATGAACCCCTGACCTCTGGTGCGACGTAAATCAGCGACTCAGACTTCAAAAGCCTGAGCACACTATATCAGCAGAGCATACTGCGCAAACAGAACAGGTGTGAGGCTTGTGGAAACATACTAACAAGCTACAGATTTATTAAGCATAAATCAGGACAAAAGAAACATGTCGTCTCCCTTTCTTCTTTATTTGTGCTTCTGCCTTGTATTTTTATCTTGCGAACCACCCTGAGATCTTATGATGTAGGGCAGTATATAAATCTAATAGATAGATAAATAAATAAGCATTTTTATACCAACCTGGGAGTTAGCTCAGGTGATCACTTACGTGTGACTTAAGCATCTAAAGATGACACAACAAATCAGGCCAGAGTAAGACTGAACACAATGTGTGGCTTGTTGGACCCCAACATTGGCCTTCTCAAACTGAGACCTGGAAATCCTGCTCTAATTCTTGCTAAGTATGTCATTTCTGCTAACAATGACCTCTTTGAGCATCTTTCAAGTGAGGCCAGGGAGCTGTCCAGCAGTGGAAGGCCAAAGCTGTAGCAAAGCAGGTGGGGGAGCTGTCCAACCATGACAGAACTGAGAAATATGATGCACGGCTCACATTTCAAACACACAAAAAGGTACAAAAGTGCTTATATGAGGGGAGAGTGTGAATAAAAATAAAAATATCCATGAAAAATTACATTAAAAAATCCAGCCCCAAATCCATCCCCAAATCTAGTTCTGCTTGTAGGCATCATTTTTATTGGAAGGGGCTTGAAGACTACTTTGTTAATCCAAAAGCTTCAAAACCCAGGATATTTTGGAGCTGGATTGAATGAATGGGAAGAGACATTTTGCCATTTGTTACCCATTGATGAACTTGTTAGGGATCTGCAAAGTGGAACATGTAAGAAAGGGGCCACCTGAGGACGGCCCTGGCTACATTTGAATACATTTCACACAGATGTCAGTTTCACATGGGTACCTATTTGGACATCTGGAGGTCTTGTGTTATAGGTTTAAGGGGTCACCAAATCTAAGAGTCACAAGATCTACTCTTAGATCAGGAGTAGCCAACAAGGTACCTTCCAAGGGTCTGGATTACATCTCCCATAATCCCCAGCCATAAGCCATGGTGATGGGGTTTGCAACACCTGGAGGGCACCACGTTGACTAACCATCCCCTAGATAATTTGTTCCAGTTTTCAGGAATAATCTCTACGTTAAGAACTTGCCTTGACACCAAACTCCCAGGACATTCCAGTGATGGGTGCAAAGCCCCTTTGTTCTGTCAACTGTAGACTCTTGTGAGCAAAACTGTTTTTTTGTTAAGCAATGACCATGACAGTTAGCATCTTGGGTGATTTTGCAATTTTTATTGTGTTTCAATCGACGTAGAAAGTGTGAAGGCGGAAGATAATCCAACCCATCAACAAGGCAATTTTGGCCTCATCTGCACTTGCCAACAAACAGGCTTTCTTCACCGATCAGATCATCACCAAAGGCTTTTCAAGGATTAATCTTGCACAACGAGTAGCTGTCACAATGCTCTGTGTTTCACCAGCAATGAAATATGTAGAATGGGGGAGAGGAAAAACACTACATCAGGAAGACGGGGGTGTTGTGCTTGACACTAGGGGTGGCAGAAATGAACATGAGATGGATTTGTGACAGGTCTCATTGAGTTAGTGCATAAAGGGGTTAAGACAATAAAGGTGGATTCATAGACTAGCTAGGTAACGCCCTCTCTTCTCTGATGCAATGAGTTCTGCAGAGCAAGGAATAATATTGGCTGTTTATGGGGCCTGGTTTCTGAGGATAGTCAACTGACTTCAGGCTAAGGGGTCAGCAGTTAACAGTACTCATCAGCCCAGCTGTTTAGAAGACACCAGCAATTCACAGGGCCTTCCCCAACCAAGTGTTTTGGACTACAACTCCCACATTCATCCTCATCCCTGTCCATTGTTAATGCTGGATGGTGCTGATGGAAGTTTTAATCCAAAACAACTGGGGGATCAAACTGGTCTCATTTATCTGGCTGGCTGAGAATATGGCAAAGAAGCTTCACTGCTGGCCCTTGGTGTCTTCAAAGCCCCCCTTGGGGCCATGCAGGTAGCCACTTCCAAGGGAAATCATGAGAAATAACCAGTCATAAATCATGAACAAAGAGTAAAGGTAAAGGGACCCCTGATCATTAGGTCCAGTTGTGACTGACTCTGGGGTTGTGGCACTCATCTCGCTTTACTGGCCGAGAGAGCTGGCGTACAGCTTCCGGGTCATGTGGCCAGCATGACTAAGCCGCTTCTGGTGAACCAGAGCAGTGCACGGAAACGCCATTTACCTTTCTGTCAGAGCGGTACCTATTTATCTACTTGCACTTTGACATGCTTTTGAACTGCTAGGTAGGAAGGAGCAGGGACTGAGCAATGGGAGCTCACCCCGTCATGGGGATTCAAACCGCCGACCTTCTTATCGGCAAAGCCCTAGGCTCTGTCGTTTAACCCAGCACCACCCATGTCCTAAAAAACCACACACAATGAGTTAGAAGCCAGCAATCAGAAATGAGGAGTCATGAGCTATGCACAGCACTCATTGTTGACTTCCCATCAAAGTCCCAGCTTGGTTTAGGAGTCCTTAATGATCCTTCCAGGACAAGGAGAGTCAATAGTCAATATCAATGTCTGGAGTCTCTCCAGAGCCTGAGGACACTTCATTGCGCCAGGGAATGCCCTGAAAAGACAACCCCAGGCAGTGGAGCATTCGGCAGCTCACCATCCAGCGCAGGATCACTCAGTCTCGTGATATTGTTATCCTAGTCCTGGTGGTAGCAAGCACTGGGTCTTCAAGTTTGTGTCACTGAAGATCCAGTTGCCGGGGTTTATCAAAGTGCCCCTGACAACATTTCTTTGTTTTGGCCCCACATGATTCAGTAGAGCAGGTTGCTTTCACAGGAGCACAACATGACTGGCTGGTAGAACAGCATGATGGTGCTTGCTGGGTGCTCCTTAGGGTGCAACAGGATTGACCTTAGGGTGCAACAGATGATAGATCATCTATCTATCATCTATCTATCTATCTGGATAGATGATAGATAGATAGATGATAGATAGATGATAGATATAGATAGATAGATGATAAATAGATGATATAGATAGATGATTAGATAGATGATAGATAGATAGATGATAGATAGATGATAGATAGATGATAGATAGATGATAGATAGATAGATAGATGATAGATAGATGATAGATAGATAGATGATAGATAGATAGATGATAGATGATAGATAGATAGATAGATAGATAGATAGATAGATAGATAGATGATAGATAGATGTAGATAGCGCTGCATCCAATGTTATCCCTATTCATGTTATTTGGGCAATTCTATGTACGCTTTCCTCTAACCTAAACATTTTTGTTTACTTTTATTGTTTGTTTGTTTGTTGGAGACCCACACCACAAAATCCCAACATTCCATTTACATCTTGTGTCATCAAATCCTTGAATTGTAGAGTTTGGAGGTATTCCAAGGGTCATCTTGCCCAATCCCTTGCAGTACAGGCATTACATCTCAAGAATCCCTGACCTCCAATGAAGGAGCAGGCACCACCATCAAGAAAGGCAAAGTGTGTAGGTTCACATTACAATGGAATCCAACCCTCATTTCACCAGGATCCCAGGGAGAGCAGACTGAACTGGGTCTGGCTTGTAAAAGCTGAAATGAAAGAAGATAGGGCAGTCAGTCAAAGGCAGATAACCGGTGACCAAAGGAACGTATCTTTACACACTTTACACACTTCCTTTCGCTTTGGAAGTGAGGCATCGGCCAAGAATGGCTAATTTCTTTTTATTAAAGACCAGGCTACCCACTGTTTGACACATATTGAGACTCAACCCCTATCATTAAAAGCAAATATTTTCCTATCGGGGATAATTAAAAGGTCACATTCCACTGAGAATACTATAATTCGCATGCCGTACCAGGATGTACATAGAAAGCTGCGTTTGGCACCAGGATGTTAGGTGACTATCATGGCCATCTGGGCTCCATGTGCCTGAAAAATCATAATAACTTAAATGTGGAATGTTCCTGGCTGTCCTTAACCACTTTGGGCTGTATCAAACTAAGTCCCACTTAAGTGGACTATAACCAGCCAAGACCCATTGAAAGTAATGGACCTGTTAGCCATGGGCATCAATTTCAATGGATCTGCTCTGAGTAGGACTAACATTAGATACAACCCTCTGTTCTTTGTTCCATTATCATTCAGTAAGCACAGCTGATTCTGCCCTCTTACTTATGAGTGGTGCAGCTTTGGCTAAATATGCGCAGCGTCTGGTTGCTGGATCAGGCCAGCAGCCCATCTAGCTCAGCATCCTGTTCTCTCAGTGACTAAACTTTTTGCCTCTTCATCTGCATGGAAAGAGTCCAGTGGTTACCTTCATGATTCATTTCAAGAGGGACTTGCCCCCCACAGCAGTGCAGCACTCTTCCAGCCAGCCTTCAGCCAACCTGCCCAAGATGGATCTCTGTCTGTTTTCTCCCTTCTTTCTCCCAGCTGCAAAGACTCTCTTTTCCTGACACACACCCCATCAAACACAAACCCTGTCACTATGGGAACCTCTGTCAACCCAGGCCCAAAAATTCTTCTCAAATGGACCATCACACCTTTTTTACAGACCATGGCTTGGAAAAGAGGCTTAGCTGTCTATTTTCTACTGTCCTGCAATCTTCCCTTCAATACAGTTACAGACGCTTCAGGTTACAGACTCGGTTAACCCAGAAATAATACCTCGGGTTAAGAACTTTGCTTCAGGATGAGAACAGAAATTGTGCAGCGGCAGTGGGAGGTCCCATTAGCTAAAATGGTACTACTCCAGTTTAAGAACAGTTTCAGATTAAGAATGGACCTCCAGAACAAATGAAGTTCTTAATCTGAGGTACCACTGTACTCCAAAGAATAAAACCCCCACTATTTATTAATTTCTAGGGTTTAGGGGGATCCCCCCCAAATCTACAATAATACAATTGACACTTAGAGCCTTCAGTGTAATTTCTTCTTCTGAATACCTAAAATTGATATGAAATACCATACAATGGAATTCCCATTAAGTGAGAAAGAAATGATGAATGAGATTTTTGTGTGTGTGTGTAAAAAGCATGGCTTTGGGTTCATGAATTCTGTTAAGCAGGTCTATAGATACAAACATTATTGCCCTGAATTCTTTTAGCACCGCTGGCTGGATTAAGGACCACCCTGTTATTAAGTTAATAACCCAGCTGAAGACGAAGAATGGCAATGATGACTAGTGGCCCGGTCAAGTACCGGGCAGAAAATAGCATATGGTCTTGTTAGGGATGTGCACACTAATGGCTAATAAGAGTTTACCATTTGGGGAGGGGGTGCCTCATTTCCTCTGGAAACATACCAAGGCGCTGTATAAAAGGTCCACAGCCCCAGACCTCTTCATTCAACCACTGGGTTCCTCAACCTTACAACTCTTCATCTACTACCAAACAAGGTAAGCTGTGCTTCTAAATGTATTGTGTATTTGAGAGATACACACACAGTGTGTATGTGTGTGTATCCAATGGTCAGAGTAGACCCAATGAAGTGAATGGATATGGCCAACTTTGGTCCATTAATTTCAACAGGTCTACTCTGAATGTAACTTGGGTATAGTTAAGTTGTATACACCCCTTTAACTAAACACCTCTGCATGAAATAATAATGATAATAATAATAATAATAATCATCATCATCATCATCATCAGAATAGACCTACAACTAATACTGTCACTGGACGACATTAATAAATTTCTGGAGCTCTGATCATTGCCAAATGGGTGGGTCTAGCAGCCATCTGGGTTTCCCACAATGCACTGGAATGACACCTCATCGGGTGAACTGGGTGAACGTAAAACAGTGGCTAGAATAGGAAACTTGGTGCCCGTAGTCCAGTAAGCCCACCAGGCTCTACCATTCCACCAGGCTTCCCTAAACCTGGTACGAGCCCTACAGCGGTTAGCAAGTGTCAGTTCCGATTAGTCAACCCACCATGGTGCAAATGTAGTTCCTCCTCTACATCACAAACATAATGCATCTTTCACCTGTTTCAGCCTACATTCCACGCTCAAAGATGGGTTGCTGTGGCTGTGGCTCCAATTCAAGCTCTGGACCGAACGTCATTTGCATCCCCTGTGGTAACGGTTGTGGCTGTGGTTGTGGCTGTGGTTGCGGCTGCTGTTGCTGCCCTTGCTGTTGCTGCTGCCCCAGCTGCTGCTGCAGCAGCCCCTGCTGCTGCTGTCCATGCTGCTGCTGCTGCCCCAGCTGCTGCGGTTCCAGCGGTGGATGCTGTATCTACTACATTGGGTCTTCTAATGGCTCTTCAAGCTGTTGTGGTTGCTCATAATAATTTTGAAGTTCCACCCGGGCTGCAATAACAGCACAATCTTCCCAGCATCCCAAATGACAGCATCGGCATCCTTCGGAAAACTTGTCAGATGACCTCCTCTTCTCTTCTTGCCCAAGCCGGAAACCCTAGAGATTTTCCTCTGTATGTTTATTATAGCACTCTGATTCTCTCGTTCCCTTTAATTTCTTTGGAAGATTTCCCCCATCTATGGAGAAGCTCTAATGTATAAAGGAAGCATGATGATGGTGTAGAATTAGATGAGTAGGATTTCTCCTTCTCCTTCTCCTTCTCCTTCTCCTTCTCCTTCTCCTTCTCCTTCTCCTTCTCCTTCTCCTTCCTGAGCTGTGGAACTGCCTTGTACTTCAAACTGTTGCATAAATAAAAAATAAAACAAAACAATTATAATATATTTATTGTCTATGAGGTTTCTTGGAAATTAGCTATTTCATGTGGTAGGGCTGGGTATTGCTAGGTGGGCATTCTACTGAGAAGGACCTTTCATGTGTCAGTGTCAACCTGACAGCAACCAGAGGCAACACCACCAAGAAGGCCTCCCCTGAGGACCATAGGGCCCGAGCTGGTCTATATTGGGGGAGCTGATCCTTTAGATACTCTGGCCCCAAGGCATTTAGGGCTTTATGCTATCATGCCAACACATCGAACTAGACTTTGTGGCAGCCTCTGCAGACCTTTCAGGACCGGTGACATATGGTCTCCTCACTGCCATATTTACCAACCTAGAAGCTGCGTTCTGCACTGGCTATAGACTCCAGTCCATCTCTAAGACCAGCCCCACGTAGTGGGCAGTACAGTAGTCTAAGAAGGAGGTCATTAGACCATGAGGTCAGGCTATCCCAGTACAGGAATGGCTGTAGAAAACTAGCCTAAACTGGACATAAGCACTCCTAGTCACAGGAGCGACTTAAGAGTCTAGGAGCAAGATGGAATCAAGAATATAGATAGAGACAATGAGAGAGAGAGAGAAAGAGAGATCTGGGTAACACAATTTGGAGTGCAAGGGTACCTATAACTGCTGGAATTTAGTAAATGAATGATAGAATTTAGATAATATTTGGAGTATTGAAGGAACGATGACAGGCCAGTGAAAAACACAGACAAAGCTCTTTTCCAGGCCAGGGTCTCACCTAGGATAGAAGTTATTAAGAATGATAAAAGATACTAGAAGCATGTCATTAACCCATCAACGGAAACCAGAAAGGAGGCTGTGAGGGTAGGATGTTGCCCAGGTGAAGGCCGGATATCACAAAGAAAAATGTTGTCCTTAAAAAGAGAGAGAGATCTGGAGATAGGGGGCAAGCAGACAGATGTGGGGGATGTGGGGGAGTTGCTTGGAGCAGCCCAGGACTGAAGTCTCAATGTGTGTGTGTGTGTGTGTGTGTGTACACACACACACTCCATCAAAACCATATCCATCTTCTACTTCTTCCCTAAATCTTTGTATGGAGGTCATTTCCATTCCCATGTGACCGTCTGCGTCCTTCCATATGATTATTTCTTGATCCAGTCCTGCCAACCTTTCACCAGTTTGGTCTGGGGCCTCTGCATACTCCCTATTTCTATTTTCTACCTCATATTCCTCTGGTTCAACCCCCCCCCCCCAGCATCGGCTGGCTCCCCACCCCCATCTTCATCAAACACTGATCTGATCATTTTTAATTGTTCAGCCATGTGGACTATAGCCACCAGGTCATCACAGCCAGTGGTATAACACCAAATAAGTCTAGACACAAGCTCATCATGATTGACCCCCTTGTCCTTCAGTGCTTTATCAGTGGACATGTATGTAGATCAGAAATATAGAGGGAGAAAATCAGAAGGCATTGGACACCTAAAGAAGTGGTACAAAATTTAGTATTCCCTTTAAGCTCTAAAGAAGATTCTTAATGCATTGGTCCTGCTTTAGAAAGAAGACTGCCTAAATCATAAGATCCCAAATCTGGGCCAAATAGTATTTCAGCAAGTTTCCTATGTTAGGAAAATCAATCTTTGGCATTACACCAGGTTTGGGGGAACATTTGGTACTACAGTTCCCATGATTCCAAGCTATTGGCCTTGCTTGTTGGGGCTGATGGGAGATGTAGTTCAGCAACATCTGGAGAAGAAAAAGGATCTACATACATGCATTATAACCTTGAGGATCACGATGGTTACTATATATCTGCCAGCTCTTCCACCTTACCTTTGTACGCTATACATTTTTTGCCAAAGGTACTGTACATTGTCTTCTTTAATGAAAATATAATTGTTGGAAAGAGCCTGGAGGAGTTCCCCACTCCTCCACATGCAGCTGCTGGGTGACCTTGGGCTAGTCACACTTCTCTGAAGTCTCACTCACCTCACAGAGTGTTTGTTGTGGGGGAGGAAGGGAAAGGAGATTGTTAGCTGCTTTGAGACTCCTTAAAAGATAAAGGTAAAGGGCCCCTGGCAGTTAAGTCCAGTCGCAGATGACTCTGGGGCTGCAGCGCTCATCTCACTTTACAGGCTGAGGGAGCTGGAGTTTTTCCGGGTCATGTGGCCAGCATGACTAAGCCGCTTCTGGCGAACCAGAGCAGCACACGGAAACACCGTTTACCTTCCCGCTGGAGCGGTACCTATTTATCTATTTGCACTTTTTGGCGTGCTTTCGAACTGCTAGGTTGGCAGGAGCTGGGACAAAGCAACGGGAGCTCATCCTGTCACGGGGATTCGAACTGCCAACCTTCTGATTGGCAGGCCCAAGAGGCTCAGTGGTTTAGACCACAGCACCACCCATGTCCCTTGAGACTCCTTAGGGTAGTGATAAAGCAGGATATCAAATCCAGACCCCTCCTCCTCCTCCTCCTCTTCCTCCTCCTCCTCCTCTTCTTCTTCTTCTTCTTCTTCAATGTAATTCACATGAACTGAGCCAGCAATGGTGAATCAGATATTTTTTGGTGCAGTAGGTGTTGTCTTGGGTTCATCGATTCTGTTAAGCATGTCTATCGATATAAACATTCCCCTTAATCCTCTTAGTGTCCTTCAGTTAAACTGTGGATAATATAGCTATTACGTTTACTGAGGCTTTTTAAGACATAGTGTGGAAATGCTGACCGTGAGCCAGATCAAGGTTATTGAAGCTGACAATGGTGCATCATTTGCATAGAGATGGGTACTTCAATGGATAATAAAAATAATTAATAATAAATTTTTATTTATATCTCGCCCTCCCCAGCCAAAGCCGGGCTCAGAGTGGCTAACCACAAGTAAAAATACCACAGTGTACATAAAATCACACAGTAAATTAATTAAAATACATTCTAAAATCAATTCATAATAAAATTAATGGCAACCATTGGGCTAGAGTTCTATGAGGATTACAGAAGGAGAGAGGGGGTCAGACTGTGCCTTGGCCAAAGGCCTGGTGGAACAGCTCCATCTTGCAGGCCCTGCGGAAAGATGTCAAGTCCACAGGGCCTAGTCTCTTGTGACAGAGTGTTCCACCAGATTGGGGCCATGGCCAAAAAAGCCCTGGCTCTGGTCGAGGCCAGCCTAACCTCCTCATGGCCCTGTGAAGAGTTTACCTCTTTTCTTTTCTTTTTGGCAGTAATGAGTGGTTGTATTCTGCCTGCAAATTTCATCCACTTCTTTGAAAGGGGGAAAATATAACTATTTCCCCAATAGTTAAAGTCAGGGGATGAAGCAGATCCTGAAACTTGAATGGCCAACTTTGAAGAAAAGCACTGTGACATTGGACATGATTCATGCTTTCAGAAACAACAACATTACCTGCAAATGATATCCTTACCTGCTTTAAAAGGAATTTAGGGGAGCATTCCTTCTATTATTATTTTTTCTGGGGATGGAGGCTTTTACAGCAAAAAAAACCACCTGCCCCTGTTTCACTTTAACTTATTAAGCTTTTTACATTCTGAAGAGGCTAGTAACTTTCCAAGTGTTATCAGTCTTTGTTGAAAGGGCCAGGAAAGTTATAGCCATTTGTGATGTCATCCGTGGTGATGGGGATGAAAATGGTTCATATTAATTCCCCCCAAGGGACGCGGGTGGCGCTGTGGGTTAAAGCCTCAGCGCCTAGGGCTTGCCGATCGAAAGGTCGGCGGTTCGAATCCCCGTGGCGGGGTGCGCTCCCGTTGTTCAGTCCCAGCGCCTGCCAACCTAGCAGTTCGAAAGCACCCCCGGGTGCAAGTAGATAAATAGGGACCGCTTACTAGCGGGAAGGTAAACGGCGTTTCCGTGTGCGGCTCTGGCTCGCCAGAGCAGCGATGTCACGCTGGCCACGTGACCCGGAAATGTCTCCGGACAGCGCTGGCCCCCGGCCTCTTGAGTGAGATGGGCGCACAACCCTAGAGTCTGTCAAGACTGGCCCTTACGGGCAGGGGTACCTTTACCTTTACCTAATTCCCCCCCGGGGGGTGGGTGTTCATAAAAAATGATGTACCAATACTCACACCTTGATAAAAGTGTGATGGGTGCCAGCTAATAATAATAATAATAATAATAAATTTTATTTACATACCCCGCCCTCCCCAGCCAAGACGGGGCTCTGTGTAGCTGACACCAGGTATAAAAACAATTGATTGAAATACAACATAAAAGCAAGATTAAAATACGACATTAAAACATTAAAATGCAGCCTCATTTCAGTAGGAACTCAAATCAAAAACTCTAAAAGCTAGAGATGGGGGAGACACCCCCCAATTTTTAATGCATCACTTCCACTATGGGGAAAAAAAAAGTGTATTATGAGGTTCTAAATCTGAGGTGAAGAGAATTTCAGAAGGATTTCCATGTTTGGAAATACTGTGTTTGGTGCTAAACTTTGATGTCCCTGATTGTTACGACTACTAACACTTCTGCACTGCCATTGTTAAAGACTAGATCTTCCTTGCTAAAGGCAGTTTCTCTCCCTTAATAACAAGACAATTGGCGCTAAGAGCTTACTGTGTCCATTTGTGTTGTTTTTCTCTGCATGTAGAAAATGGATATATAATATCATACACTGGAACTCACACTTAATGGGCCAACAGTGATGAATCGGATGTTTCTAGTGTAAGAAGCATGGCCTTGGGTTCATGGATTTTGTTAAGCTGGTCAATGGATGCCAGCATTCTTCTCCATAATCTTCTCAGTACCCTCTGGCCAGATCAAGGACTGTTATTAGGTTTAATCATATTTTAGCTTATTAGGTTTAAGACATGGCGTGGAAATGACGAATATGAGCCAGGTCAAGGGACGTGCAGGTGATAATGGCACATTGTCCTGGCGGGGATGGATTCTTTGATGGCTAATGAAGGGTTTACCATTTTTGCCGTGATGCCTCACTTCCTCCGGAAAAACAACACAGATGTATAAAAGGCCCACCACCTGAGACTTCTCCATTCAATCACTGGGTTTCTGAACCTCTTACACCTCTCCATCTACTACTGAACAAAGTAAGTTGTAGTACTTTATATCTGGGATATTTTTTTCTGGTGTTGGACCTACTCTGAGTAGACCTATTGAAATTAATGGATGTGGCTAACTCTTTTGGTTGGATATGTCCTTTTAACTGAACTGACCTGCATATGATTCTATTTATATTCACCTGTAATTTATGACCTTACTTTGCAAATCCCTGCCTATTCACCCTGTACCCTCTCCAGCACCTGCTTAAATCATTTTTGTTTTGTGAAGGCTATTCAGACATGTTGATGTTGACATGCTTCAGTTCTTTTTTTACTGTTAATTTCAATTATGTTTAAATGCGTTTAATTATTTTTAACCATTTTTACTGATAATTTTAATTTTTCTAGTAAACAGCTTAGAGGTTTTATTACCACCAAGCAGGATAGAAATCTTGCTAACTAAATAAACAACTTACAAATCAGATCAGCAGGGCTGGTCTCATCTCACTTCATATTAACATCTGAATATAATGCCCTACCGTAGATGCCTCCATTATCTCAAATGAGATGGACTCTAACTGGAGGGGTGGGTGGGCTTTGGGAGTTTATGTCTTCTGCTTCGGTAGTCTACTCAATGAAGATTCTTGCATGGCCTCCCTCTTGCTATCTTTCATGGGCTTGCAAAGACTTATTTTATTCTTTCTAAGTTTTGAGTTACTGGCTGCTGCTTTTAGTATCACAGTCTTGGGGTTTGCCATTTTGTTCCATTTGTGTGGCGGATAGCAAGGTGGACTGAAGAAACATTTTAGAAATGTTTTAACAACCATGAATATGATCAGTGTCAAGGACCGTGCAAGATTCTCTGAAAACCTTACACGGGCTGAGAATAGGCCTACTATTTATAATAATCCTGAGCAGTGCCGGATTTACATATAAGCCTAACAAGCTCTAGCTTAGGACCCCACTCTCTTGGGGTCCCCCCAAAAAATTTAAAGGGAAAAAACCTGAATGTACATTTCCAAAATATAAGATAAAAAAAACAGATAAAATAAAATCTACACACAGCAAAAGTGTTGTGTAGGCTCTTATTTGTTATGTGGAAATGGCTTTAGATACCTATCAAGTCCATAAATTACCATATAGCATATATTCAACACACACACAAAAACCCAGTGACAATTTGTTGTTGGCAAAGGAGAGCTGGACATATAAAGGGCCCCATTACCTTCAGTAGCTTAGGGCCTCATCCAACCTAAATCCGGTCCTGACCCTGAGTTCCCATTAAAACTTTTCTGGAGCTCCAGTCGGTGCCAAGTGGCTACGTCTAGGAGCCATTTTGATTTCCCACAATGCTTTGGAACAGCACTACACCAGGAGCGTTTGGGGAACTTAAAAATTATGTGTCTCCTTGGAACACTGCTGCCCATTGCCAGGTATGTCTGCCGAGCCCCACCAATGGCACTAACCCCTCCCCTCCGGTACCTTAAACCTGGAATAAGCTCTATACAAGTCAGCAAGTGGCAGTTCTCAATGGTTAGTCCACTAAATTGTGAACATCATTTCTCCTTTACATCACACACACACACACACACAACGTAATGCATATTTCATCTGTTTCAGCCTACCTTCCACTCACAATGATGGGTTGCTGTGGCTGTGGCTCCAATTCAAATAGTGGACCCAACATCATCTGCATCCCCTGTTGTGGCAGTTGCGGCTGTGGTTGCGGTTGCGGTTGCGGCTGCTGCTGCCACCCCTGCTGCTGCTCCCAGTCCTGCGGTTGTGGAGGGTGCCGCATCATCTACATCAAGAATAACAACTCTTCTTCCGGCTGTGGTTGCTGTTGCTGATACTTCAGACATCCCACTCAGCCTGAAATAACAACACGATCTGTCCAACATCCAGAATAATGTCCATACCATCAACCTCCTTTTGAAGACCTGTTGGGTCACCTCCAGCTCTACTCTTTGCCAAGTGGGAAACCCTAAAGCTTTTGCACCTGCCACTTATAATAAGCTGCAAATTTGCTTCCCTTCCCTTTAATCTCTTCAGAAGAGGTCCTCCAAGAAGACCTAAGAAGCAAAAGAAGCATGACTACTGCACAGAATTGAATGGCTAGGGTTTCACCACAATATTCCCCCCATTTGCTGGGCTGCGGAACTGCCTTCTGCTTTCAGCTCTTGCATCAATGAAAATAAAATAAAATATATTCTATAATATAATGATTGTCTCTGAAGTTTCTTGAAAATTAGGTACAGTGGTACCTCGGGTTAAGAACTTAATTCATTCCAGAGCTCCATTCTTAACCTGAAACTGTTCTTAACCTAAAGCACCACTTTAGCTAATGGGGCCTCCCGCTGCTGCCGTGCCGCCGGAGCACAATTTCTGTTCTCATCCTGAAGCAAAGTTCTTAACCTGAGGTACTATTTCTGGGTTAGCGGAGAGTGTAACCTGAAGCGTATGTAACCCCAGGTACCACTGTATTGTATGTTATAAGGTTGTCTAGCAACTCCAATGGTTTATCTAACACCATCTCTAAGGCATCTAAGCCAGGAGTCATCATTGATTTTCCTACCAGCCAATTCTACACTGATTTATGACCAGAGGCAGTGATGCTTCTGAATACCAGTTGCTAGAAACCACAGAAAGGGAGAGTGCTTCTGTGCTCAGTTTCTGTTTTCCGGTTTCCTGTAGGCATATGATTGGCCTCTATGAAAAGAAGATGCTGGACTAGATGCATCCCTAGCCTGACTCTTCTCATGTTCTTCTCATGTTTGGATTACATCCTGTATGCAGATTGGGGAAATGTTTCCTTTCATCTGTCCAGAATCTATTTGCGTGTGGAGGTCCCCAAGCTACCCCTCAAAATAATTCACAAATCACACATAATTTTTGTTTAAGGTTTTCGGCATAATTTTGGCCACAACTTTATTAAAATACATAATCTTTGAGTGGTTGCTTAGGCATTGGTTATGACTATCTGTCCCCCCACCTGGGACAGAACTGACTTTCCGAACTCCCTCGGAAGCCAGTGCAGGGAAAACAATATTGGGGATCAGTTGAGCTGAGTGACAGTCCCTCACCGCTCACCCAACCTGCTCCCTAAGGCTTGCTGGCCCTGGTCCCATTTCAGGGATTGGACGAAATCGTGGCAAGACCCAGGATTCCTTTAATGGAATTCCCTTCCACACCACCATTGGAGGGGCAGGCCCAGCCTATCCTTACCCCTCCTCCACCAATTTTTATAACCAATGTCTAACCGCAACCTTACAAGTTGTGACAAATTGCTAGGCAGTAGGCAAAAACCAAATGGCACCAGCCAATCAGCCAAATGGACAAAATTCCTACTAGGCCCCTGCCCCAACGGCAGATGACCCCATGACAGGCATAGCAAGGTCAACCGGAACTCAGGGCAGGCGGGCGGGTGATCTGATGCACTCAGCGAAAGAGAAAGGAAAAGCTGAGTGCCCCAATATTAAAAGCCTTTGGTCCCACCCACCAAAATTGCAACATGCAATTTGCCCCAGCAACCCAGCCTACCAATCGTTGCCCCAGGCCAGCACAGTTTTACCTGCCTAGCAACAGAGGGTTGGCTTGGCAGACCCCACCGCAGCACGTGCTCTCATTTCAGGGAGAACACGCTTTGTCATGAATCTCAGTTGGCCTTCCAATATCTTCTATAGTGCTGAGAGATCATTACTAGCACAAATGGTTTGGAAATATGAGACAGCGGGCTGATATACACACACAGAACCTGACAACGACAAAGCTTCAGACCCCACACGTTAGTCCAGAAATACTATTGTTTAGTTTGAGGAACACTCTGTACTCATCTCTTGAAAAGTGGAACATATCTGGGTTCTTTCTATTTTCTGGAAGTGAACAGGACTGGGATGAAGAAATTGAGGAAATGTTTCCTCTGAGGTTCCAGTTCAGGCATAGGCAACCTCAGCCCTCCAGATGTTTTGGGACTACAACTCCCATGATCCCTAGCTAACAGGACCAGTGGTCAGGGATGATGGGAATTGTAGTCCCTAAACATCTGGAGGGCCGAGGTTGCCTATGCCTGTTCCAGTTCATAGTGGTATAGTAAAATGATTGCAGTTTTTCAATCCCTCAAATCAAAGGCATGTTTCTCAGTTATTTAATATTTGCATAGGAAAAAGTCCTGCTGAATCAAGTCAAAGGTCCGTTATAATTCAGCATCTGTGGCCAAGATGTTCTTGGGGAGCCAAAATATGGATCCTAAAAGTAGCAGCTCCCAACCCCTACATATGATTCCCAGAACTAGTATTCAGAGGCATACAGTGGACACTCCGGTTGCGAATGTGATCTGTGCGGGAGGCACGTTTGAAGGGAGAGGGGAACGGTTAATCATTAATATTATCTACACATAGTAAATTCCGGCACTCTGCTAGGATGGTTACACAAGCTCAAACCCAAAAATGCAGTTATTTGCAAAGTCTAAATCAGACAGGTCAGGAGGCCGTTTCCTGTCTAACCAGCTATCTGAAACTGCTGATGTTAGTTAAAGGTCAGAAGGTCGTTTCCTGCCTAGCCAAAAACTGCTGTCAACTAAAAACCACTAGCAAGATGTTTCCTGCTTTGCTTCTGCTTTAAGTAATGCAAGATAAGAAGAGATACGAAGGACACGTGTACAAGGAGGTGGGAGGGGGTGCTTACTGAGCAGAGAAAATGCTTAACCAGCAGAAGAAGTGCTTAAGCTAGCAGCCTTAGCCAGCAAATATAGATGTGCCATATAAGGAATAAGTTGGAAACTTGCCAGCTGATTGGGGGAAGTTTTGGGGGAGGTCTGGGAGGTGGGTAAATACTCTAAAGTATAAGAAGGCTTGCAGATGCGTATTGCTGCACAGTCAGATTTCAGAAACTATATTCTGCTGGCTGTCTCTGTGCACAGATTTGCAATAAAACTCTTTTCTCCAAAGAAGAAACTTTCCTGGAATTTTTTTATTCTCTTCTCGGTCCTGGGGACGCGGGTAAGCAATTCTCTGGCAGAGTAAAGGGCATAAGCCTACAGCTTGGTGCATTGGCCGGGAATTGCCCCACCCCAAGGGGGCCGGGAAGAGCCAGGCTCGACCAGGTGAACAGCTCGGACCGGAGTCCGCAGGCTTCAGCGCGCACCCTACTGATTCGTGGGAGAAGCCGGCCACACCGCTCCTGAGTAGGGACCTCGGTCGAGGGAGAAAAGAGGACTGGCCAGGAGGGAATCCGCAGCGGAAAACGGTAAGCCCAAGGGACAGGGCGTGGGCCCCAAGGAAAAGGGGGGCGAGGTCTGATCAAGCCTCACCTGGTTGTGCAGAGGGCCGCCAGTAAGGTTGGGTACAAGGGAAACAGAGGGGAGAACTGGCCGATTGCAGTAGTTTGCCGCCAGTAAGGTTGGGTAAAAGGGAAACAGAGGGGAAGTTGTATTGGTGTGTTTTGTGTGTTGCATGTTGAAATTATAATGGTGTGATTTGTATGTTATATGTTGCATGTCAGATACTCCAGTGACTGAATTGTTGTCAAGTGTGGGTCGGGGCCTAGCGCTCCCCTTGGCCGAGCGATTGCAGGGTTGTGCGTTTTCTGCCAGGGCGACCTCGTGCAGACCACAATCTGTATCGTGTGAACTGTGAAAGAATTTACAGCCCAGTCAGGTGCGGAGTATCTGAAAAGAAAAAAAAAAAAAAATGGGGTCTGGGGCAAGCCAATGTAGTCCTCTGGAATGTTTTTTAAAGAACTGGAAAGCGGCCACAAAGCATGATGATTGGGGAATCAAATTGCGAAAACAGAGAATGAGGACATTATGTGAAGTTGACTGGCCCGCACAAACTAATTGGCCGTCAGGAGGAAGCTTTGATTTGCAACTAATCAGCCCATTATACCAGAACATATTGAATGTCCACCCCGACCAAATCCCTTACATTTCTACTTGGAAAACCAATGTAGAAAAGAATCCACCGTGGTTGAAAGCCTGCCAAGGCGACGCCCCACGAAATACAATTTGTACAGTTCGACCGGCAGGGAAGGCAGAAAAGCCCCCGGTGATACCAGACCCAGAAGATGAGGAGGGGGGAATCATCAAACCGCCACCACCCTATGCTCCACCAACTGCCCCTCTAGCAATTCCCCCAGGCCCAGGTCCCCAAGCACCGGAAGGAGCTAGCCCCCAGCCTGAACCCCCCAAGGCTGATGAATCAGAAGAGGAAGAAGAGGATGATGAGGAATTTGCAAAGGGATTGGTTGAGTTAGCAAAGAAGGGAAGAGAGTGGACTCAGTATCAGTCTTTGAGATTGCAACAGTATGTACAACCCTATGCGGAAAAAGTGGATGTTAGCCCCCACGTGTTGGCTGCAGCAGGATGCTCCTCAGCACAAGGGAAGAAATGGCAGAAGGAATGGATAGAAGCAGCAACCAGGGCAGCCTTCCATAAGTCCCATGAGGCACAGAAAAAGGGTGGGGTCGGAGTAATGCCCCTCCGAAGGGTTTATGACCCACCGGGACCTCCAGGGCCTGGTGGGGCGGAGGCACCACGGACCTACACGGTCCAGCATATACCCTTTTCAAGTGCAGATGTTTGTAATTGGAGAAATCAAAATCCTTCCTTTGAGGAGAATCCAGCTAAAATTATAAAATTGTTTGAAGGGATTTTTAAAACCTATAATCCCACTTTTGATGATGTGCAGTATTTGATGGATGCGCTGCTAACCACAGAAGAAACTAGGCGAATCCATGTTGAAGCTCGAGTACACATGAGAGCACAGGGAACACCGGATCCAGACATTATAACAGGATACCCTGATAGTACCCCGAATTGGAATTATCAGACTGCTGATGGCCAGAAAACCCTCACTACCTACCGCCAGAACGTATTAAATGGTATGAGAAGGGCAGCCAGGAAACCCACCAACTTTGTGAAGGTCAGAGAGGTAGTGCAGGGGAATGAAGAGGCCCCAGGGGCTTACCTGGAACGCCTGAAGGAAGCCTACCGTCAGTATACTCCTGTAGACCCAGATGAGGCTGCCAACGCCCTTATTGTAAAGGCTGCTTTTGTAGCTCAGGCAGCGCCCGATGTCCGCCGAAAAATTCAAAAACACGAGGGGTTCATGGGCCACACCCTTGAGTGGATGTTAGAACTGGCTCAAACCACTTACAATCAGAGGGAAGAAGAGGAACAAAAGAAAAAGGAGAAGTATCAAGCAAAGAAGTTGATGGCATTACAGGCCACCGCACCCATCCCTCAGAAAAGAGGAAGTGCCCGGGGAGGAGGGCAAGGCCGCCTGGGGAGGAATCAGTGCGCCATCTGCCGGCAGGAAGGGCACTGGAAAGGAGAATGCCCACAGGCCCACTTAGGAGGGAGAGGACGAGGAGAACGAGCCCCAGGCCCGACCCCCAGGGGACCTGGACAGGAACTGAGACCTTGGTCATCGACAAATGCCAGCAGGGGTAGAGGACGTGGACAGGGACCTCCCTGGTACCCCTCAGCCCAAAGGCAGCCCGGCATGATGAGCCTGAGAGAGGAGGAAGAATACTAGGACAGACCGGGCCCAGCTGCTTTAGGTTCCCGTGAGCCCATGGTCAAAATACAAACAGGGAACCAAACTATCCCCTTTATGGTTGACACAGGAGCCGCCCACTCTGTTTTGCCAGTACCAGTGTCCAAGCCCACCAAGCAAACAATTAACATAATAGGAGCTACAGGCAAATCACAAAGAGCCCCATTCCTGCAATCTGTTGTCTGTCGCCTGGGTGGCCAAGTAGTCCAACACAAGTTTTTATATATACCAGAGTGTCCCATCCCATTATTGGGCCGAGACCTGCTATCAAAATTGCAAGCCCAGATTTCCTTTCAACCGACAGGAGAAGTGACAATGACTACAGGGCAAACAGGAGAGCTTTCCTTAGAAGTACCCTTAAGGGAACACTGGCGCTTAATGATGGTAAAAGAAGAGGAGGGGATTATTCCAGAAGACCTCCTGCAAAAAGTAAACCCTGGTGTATGGGCAGAAGGCAACCCGCCCGGAATGGCAAAGAACATCCCACCTATAATAGTCAAGCCCAAACCATTCGCCAACCCTGTGGCTGTGAACCAGTACCCTATCCCCCGGCGAGCTGCAGAAGGAGTATGGGTACATTTGGAACGGTTACTTCGCCATGGCATCCTGAGGCAGTGTCAATCTCAGTGGAACACCCCACTCTTGCCGGTGAAGAAGGAAGATAACTCGTATCGTCCGGTCCAAGACCTCCGATTGGTCAACCAAGCCGTGGAAACCCTCCACCCCAATGTGCCCAATCCTTACACACTGTTGAGTTTAATACCTCCTACTGCCTGCTATTTCACGGTACTGGACTTGAAGGATGCATTCTTCTGCTGCCGTCTGGCAGAGGAAAGTCAGCCCCTGTTTGCATTTCAATGGATGGATCCAGGAACAGGCACCAAGGTGCAATATACGTGGACGAGGCTTCCACAAGGTTTCAAGAATTCTCCAACCCTTTTTGGGGTAGCATTGGCCTCGGACCTGTCTAGCTTCCCCACCAGCCCACACAGGGTCTTGTTACAGTACGTGGATGACCTTCTTTTGGCCTGCTCAGACGAGGACACGTGTATGAAAGCCACCAAGGATTTGTTGAATCACTTGGCTGAAGCAGGATACCGGGTATCTAAGAAGAAGGCCCAAATATGCCTACCCACTGTAAAATACCTTGGATTTGATATATCCCATCAGCAACGGACCCTTAGAGAAGAAAGGAAGCAAGCCATTATCCAGATTCCAGAGCCAAAGAATCGCAGAGAACTTCGTGGTTTCTTGGGCTCGGCAGGATTCTGTAGAATATGGATCCCTGACTTCAGCACAATTGCCAAGCCTCTGCACGAGTCAACCAGAGGAACTGAAAAGGACCCCTTTGTGTGGGGAGAGGAGCAACGGCAGGCCTTCAAGGATCTGAAAAGGGCATTGCAGCAAGCACCAGCGCTGGGTATCCCAAATCCTGAGAAGCCTTTCTCCCTGTTTGTGGATGAAGACCAGGGAACAGCAAAGGGAGTGCTATGCCAAAAATTGGGAAGCTGGCAGCAGCCCGTGGCATACCTATCTGAGCGCCTGTCGCCTACAGAACAAGGCTTACCGCCGTGCATGAGAGCAGTTGTGGCAGTAGCCACCCTACTGAACAAAGCAGACAAATTTACTTTTGGCCAAGACACTGTTTGTGTGACTCCGCATGCAGTCCCAGCACTGCTTGACATGAAGGGTACCTATTTCCTCTCCCAAGCGAAGATGAGGAAGTGTCAGATGTTATTGTTGCACCCACGTTTGAAGTTCCAGGTCACCACCGCCCTCAACCCAGCTACCCTGTTGCCGGTAGGAGAAGGTGAGGAGCAGACGCACGACTGCATTGAAGTAATGGACGAAGTATATTCCAGCAGGCCTGATCTCAAAGACAAAGCAGACCCCCACTGGCTTTCATGGTTTGTGGATGGAAGCAGCTTTGTCGAGGCTGGGCAGCGAAAAGCAGGCTATGCAGTGGTAGCCCTGGACGACCAGGTGGTCGAAGCAAAGTCACTCCCGCCTGGAACATCGGCCCAGTTGGCAGAACTAACTGCGCTTACCAGAGCCCTGAGCCTGGCAAAGGGACAGAAGATAAACATCTATACTGATTCTAAGTATGCATTCCTGACCTTACACGCCCACGGAGCCTTATGGAAAGAGAGAGGTTTGCTTACCTCCAGAGGAAACCAGGTGGCCCACCCACAAGCTTTGTTGAACCTTCTGGATGCTGTATGGGAGCCTGAAGCGGTAGCGGTTATCCATTGTTATGGACACACAACTGGACCAGGGGAAGTGGCCAGAGGAAATCGATTGGCAGACAAAGTGGCCAAGGAAGCAGCTCGGGAACTAGCCCCCATCCCGGTTATCGGAGCACTAGTCCCAGAAGAGATTTTAAGCACCGCTGACAAGCCAGCTTATACCAAGCAGGAAAAGGACACTGCAGACGCCCAGGAACTGACATTGACCAAAGAAGGATGGTACCTTACCCCTGATGACAGGATATGGATTCCAGAGTCTCTTTCGCGGCAAATAATTCAGAGGTACCATGATTCAACCCACATAGGACCCGATGCTACAACCAAGCAGCTGGAAAAATGCTTCTATATAGCCCACCTCTACCAACTGGCAGCCCAGATTTCCAGGAAATGCCTGCTGTGTCAGAAGAATAATCCCAGAGCCGGACCACTGGCTCCCCCAGGGATTCAGCACAGTGGAACGGCACCTATGGAAGATCTTGTCGTGGACTTTACTGAATTACCCCGTTGTGGACTGCACCGCTACCTGCTGGTAGCAGTGTGCACCTACACCGGATGGGTCGAAGCATGGCCCACAAAGACTGAAAAGGCATTTGAAGTAACCAGGTGCCTGCTTAGGGAAATCATCCCTCGCTATGGATTGCCAAGGTCCATAGGATCTGATAATGGACCAGCATTTGTTCATGCAGTCCTACAGGGGCTGGCAAAAGCGCTCCAGATCAACTGGAAGCTGCATACTGCTTATAGACCCCAGAGTTCTGGAAAAGTAGAGAGAATGAACAGAACTCTAAAGAATCAGCTGTCCAAGCTGACACAGGAAACCGGGTCTAATTGGGTGGCCATGTTGCCCTTGGCATTACTCAGGGTCCGCAGTCTTCCGTCAAAACGGACCCACTTGTCATCTTTTGAAGTTCTGTTTGGGAGACCAGTCCCATATGTTAGAATGTTAAATCCGTATGTTAGCCAAGATGTGCAACTGAATAATTATGTACAGTCACTCTCCCGAGTTCTTTCTTATCTCAACAGGTGGACCCAGGCTCGCACCCCATGTGTGTTGACTGAACCGTTCCATCAGTTCGAGCCAGGTGATGAAGTGTGGGTGAAAGACTGGCAGCGAGCCCCCCTACAGCCCTGCTGGAGGGGACCATACACCGTGCTACTCTCTACTCCTACTGCTGTGAAGGTTGCCGGCATCACCCCGTGGGTCCACCATACTCGAGTGAAGAAAGCCATCTCGGATTGGACAGTAACACCAGATCCAGAGAACTCCCTTCGGCTGACCATCTCCAGACGCCTGGCAGACGACCGCTCTGCTGATATCACACCGGAAGCTGATATCTCAACGCACAGCTGAAGAATTGGATGGGAGGGGCGCCCGCGGGCAGCGTCCCCAACTCCGTGCCAGGACTAACCCAGGAAGCTCACCAGGACATTTAATATTTCCATAGGGACTTTATCTTTTCTTTTTGTTATCTGCTTTATGTCCCACAGCCCTGACCCCACTGAGCCATACCGCATTTATTGGCCTGATGGACTCTGCTACGACTGGTTCGTCTTACCGGTGGTAAGATATGGTGTGCTCTATGGCTATTGGAAACTGGGATTTGATGAGATTGCCGTCTTAAAACACCCCACTGCCCCGTTGTGGCTCCTCTCCCACACCACTGTCCGGCATGCGTGGATAGTGCTCATACGGGAAGTTGCAGAGACGCTCGAACTCTATCGAGTTCTGGACCGCTTTTGCTGTTGTGGGAGGGTAGTCAACTGTTATATGGGAGGTAGAGCACTGTACCAACCTCATTTGATAGACCAGGTCCTACTCTTAATGCAGGCGATAGATGGGACGGAACCTATCTTAATGCAAGTATTGCAGGGGTGGGAGCCTTAACCAGGTGTGCATTGAAATTGCTAAACAAGTGGTTCAATCCACCCATCAGGGTTAGCAGAAAAGTTGACCCACGTAGTGGGAGCATCAGCTCACCAGTGGACTCTCATCCTTGAGACTCAACAGATAGTCGGGCACAAATATCAGTGAGCTCTTCAACAATGAGCACACCCCCTGAATATTGGTGGGAGGAACCATGGAAGGATTGGGGTTGGTGGATAGGGGTTATCTCAACCGCTCTTGTCATATGGATGTGTGTTTTCTTTTGCTGGCATGAGCGTCACCGATTTTGTGGGAGGGAACAACCAGCCCCCATCCCCTTGACCCTTCTGGTACTAGCCCTACTTGGGTTGGGTCTGGGAGATGACTCACATATACGGAAAACCGGCCGGTCAGAACCCTATCATCAGATTTGGAGTAATAATACCTATGTTAGAGATATAGATCGTTTCTCTTCTATGCTTAATCTTTCTGAATGCTGGGTTTGTATGCATATCCCTCCACAATTTAAGAAGCCTGGCATACTACTGCATAGTATTCCAATAAATGAGTCATTTAGAATTAGTAATCTTATGTCAGATGGTCGCACCTATTCACCCCCAGTGTTTCTGTCACTCATGGAACAGGCACCTCGTTGTCTCCGTTTCAATCATAACAGCAGCAATTTTTTAGGTCACTATCCATATTGCAATTGGACTTATGAGTATATTAACGGATCCTCCTGCTTCCAAAAAGGTACTTCCATTTATGATGCTATGTGTGTCGATTTTTATACTTGGTTTACCTGGATGACGGCGCGCAGCAGATCTAACTGCCTGCTCCAGTCTGATTTGTGGTTGCTCTGCGGCACAAGAGCCTACAAAGAAATCCCCTCTGCCTTTTCTGGAACCTGTACTTTAGGAGTAGTCGTACCCCTGGTGTATAAGATGGATAAGCTCCCAACAGTCCGTCTGCGTAACAAAAGGGACGCGAAATCACCTATTAACCAGTATACCGGCACAGCCGTCTCTAGGTCCCTTCTACCCCCTTTGGGTGTAGCCATGAATTACCGGGATCTGCATAGATTGGCAAACTGGACCGAGGCTTTGTTTAACTCCACCATCTCGGCCTTAAAAGCAATTAATAAGGAAATGTCAGAGATAAGGGAGGTAGTCCTTCAAAATCGTTACGCTTTGGATGTAGTCCTTGCCTCTAAGGGCGGAGTTTGTGCCTTAATTCATTCCCATTGCTGCATGTACATTTCAGACCAGTCAGCAAATATTTCAGCCACCATCAACCACATGGAAACAATGATAGCTGAAAACCCGCTGAAAGCCACAGGGAGTGATGCATGGGGTTGGATGTATTCCTGGCTCCCTGATGGCAGTTGGCTCAGGAATGTTATAGTATTATTAGCAGGACCGCTATTAATCCTTTTGCTTCTTTGCCTCTGTATCCCCTGCTTATTGCAATGCTTGCAGCAAATAATGCAAAGACTCCTGTCACGGAAGCTAGGACCCACAGTCATCGCTGTGATGAGGGAGTATAGGCCCATACCCCAGAACGAACCTAAGTATTAGGTTGTTCAGAAGAAGAGGAGGGAGTGAAGGGAGAGGGGAACGGTTAATCATTAATATTATCTACACATAGTAAATTCCGGCACTCTGCTAGGATGGTTACACAAGCTCAAACCCAAAAATGCAGTTATTTGCAAAGTCTAAATCAGACAGGTCAGGAGGCCGTTTCCTGTCTAACCAGCTATCTGAAACTGCTGATGTTAGTTAAAGGTCAGAAGGTCGTTTCCTGCCTAGCCAAAAACTGCTGTCAACTAAAAACCACTAGCAAGATGTTTCCTGCTTTGCTTCTGCTTTAAGTAATGCAAGATAAGAAGAGATACGAAGGACACGTGTACAAGGAGGTGGGAGGGGGTGCTTACTGAGCAGAGAAAATGCTTAACCAGCAGAAGAAGTGCTTAAGCTAGCAGCCTTAGCCAGCAAATATAGATGTGCCATATAAGGAATAAGTTGGAAACTTGCCAGCTGATTGGGGGAAGTTTTGGGGGAGGTCTGGGAGGTGGGTAAATACTCTAAAGTATAAGAAGGCTTGCAGATGCGTATTGCTGCACAGTCAGATTTCAGAAACTATATTCTGCTGGCTGTCTCTGTGCACAGATTTGCAATAAAACTCTTTTCTCCAAAGAAGAAACTTTCCTGGAATTTTTTTATTCTCTTCTCGGTCCTGGGGACGCGGGTAAGCAATTCTCTGGCAGAGTAAAGGGCATAAGCCTACACGTTCACAACCCACAGCGTTCGCAACCCACAGCACCGCGTCTGTGCACACGCGGGTTGCGATTCAGCACTTCTGCACTTGCGCAAAGCGCTTCTGCACATGAACAACCGCCGAAACCCGGAAGTAACCCGTTCTGGTACTTCTGGGTTTTGGCATGTCCGTAACCCGATAAAATGCAACCTGAAGTGGCTGTAACCTGAGATATGACTGTACTGTCTCTCCCCTCCCACAAAGTTTTTTTTTTTTTTTAAGTTTCCACAATACAATAAAATAGCATCTAGAAGAAATAGAATCAAAACAGAGCATTTGACTGCAGTATTCTGTTATCTCAATGCATGTCTGTGGAAAAACACTGTAGGGCCAGAGCCAATACCCTCACAGGTGACTTCTCCTGTACCTCAGTGCTTTAGCAGTGCATAATGTGCTATTTCATAGCAAGTGGGAGACTGTGAAATGCAAGACATCAAGCCAGGGTGTTGGCCTTTTAAGAATCTGAAGTCTCCACTAGGGGGCAGAGCCTACAGTAGGTCGTCTCTCTAGGCAGAGGCTTGACAGAACTCAGACTGCTCTCTGACTCTGTTGGAGCAACTTGCTCACTTGGAGCTACCTGACATCCCAGGAAGCTGCTTGTTGGAAGATTCAGGACAGATAAAGGAAAGCACATCTTCATGCACTGCGTAGTTAAACTATGGGACTCACTCCTGCAAGAGGCTGTGATCACCATTGTGATAGGAATTTTGAGGTCTTTTGTTAAATGTTCATAAGTGTACCAGCCAAGCATGTACATAGATCAGCACAGGAAGACTGACCTGGAACCATTTTGATTCCCAAACTGTCCCAAACTGACCAAATGTTTTCTCTGCAAGGTCAAAGGAAAATGGAAAAGCCTTCCCAGTGTCTTTTCCTTCACAAATCCTGTCTTAAGGGTATGTCTGTGTTTGAATAGGGTGTGAGCCTGTGACATGGCCCAGGAACTAATTATTTATCATTGCAAAAGACTGGCCAGGCTACCCAGGCAATCCAATCAAGTAACCTGCCAGACAGGAGATAAACAACAGGAGAAAAACAACATTCAAATTTTTGTTTTAAGACCGCCTTTTCTGTGATGTAGGTGTGATGTATCTGAGGGGTGGTCTTAGGTTACACCCCTCCTGTGATGTATGTATGATGTTTCTGGGGGTGGTCTTGATCTACAGGGTGGCAATTTCAAAAGTCTTTATAAGGCCTTGCAGTGCTCCAAATCCTCAGGGTCCATGCATGCACATATATTTATATGTACATGAGCACTTGTCTAAAGTCAAGAAATATCAATTTCCATCCCAGAGGTTTAACTTGATGGATACCAACCACAAAGGCCATATCCTATTCTGGATAACACCCCACTCCTAAACAGGGAGTGCACCATAACTCAGTGGTAGAACATCTGTTTTACAGGTAGAAGGTATCAGATCCCCTGCCTTAAACTACAAAGAGACACCACCAGTTGGTACAGATAGTATTGAGCTATGTAGACCATTCCTCTCCTGCTCAAGAAAGCACCTTTATGCCATATGTTTGTTTTATTACTGCCAGCTTGATGTCACGCTATCATTCCTTTGTCATACTCCTATACGTGCTTTCAGCTGCGATTTCAAAATAACCAGGGCACCAAGCCAATGGAGCATTAATCACTCACAATTAATAAATGCTTAGTCGATGAGAGATATGGATTAAGCAGGGGAATACCAATTGGAATGGAGGAATACAAAAGGATGTCATCACTACGTCAGGAATCAGCTGGTGTTTACAGATGTCTCACTTCCCCTGGGATGGGTCGGTGGCACTGTATAAAATAGGAGAGGGTTCTTCACTCCTTCACTGGAACTTGTTCTTCTAAGGAACTACCGCTGCTGAACAAGGTAAGATGTTTATTATTATTCGTGCAAGATGTGGCAGGGTATGAGAGAAGTTGGATATTTGCACTCTCCCCCCCCTCCAAATTCAGCAATTATTCTGTGTTGGGATGGACAGAATTTCAAACTATCCATTAGAGATAGGCATGGAGACACCCTTCCAAAACAACATTGGGTCCATGTTCTTCCATATACTTGCTGCTTGGTGACTCATCCCAAAGAATCTGACAGAAAATAGACAGAATTGCTTTATTGATTCTTTACGTTTGTATCCTATCATTCCTCCAGGGAGCTCAAGGTTCACACAAGTTCTCTGTAGAGATTTAGGCTGAAAGAGAGTGATAGGGCAAGGGACTGACCCCTTACTCAGTGAACTTCATGATGACCAAGTGGGAATTTGAACCACGGTTTCCTGGGTCCTAGTCCAACACTTTAACCACTAAGCCACAATGGCTGTAGATTTTGTCTTCAATGCCAGACCAGTGTAGCAAATAGGGAGTGGGAGGGCAATAGCTGCAGGTGTTGAATAGGTTCAAGGTGTTCATCAATGTATTATCTTTGCCAAGTCTTAAGGTGGGGAGGTAGTCTGGATGTGTCCACGTTTTCTCAGTCTTTGGGAAGGAGGGGATTGTCTACCGACTGGCAGGAGCTTGCCTAGATCTCAAGCAGAGGTTTCTCCCAGTTCAAACTGAAGATGTCAGGAATTGAAACTGGGACCTTCTGCATGCAAAACAGATTCTGTGTCATTGAACTATGGCTGTTCTCCAAGACATAGAACTGGTGATTGAGGGGTGTTGAAGAATCATTCAGAGACTGGTGGATCACACAGAGCACTAGCCGGATCCCGATGAGTCTAATTCCAGTCTATATATCAAGTCTATGTGCACCCCATCACCCTGATTGCATGGCCCCTAGATTCATGACACTGACATCTCATGAGCTTATGGTGGGTTATGATAGGAGACCTACTGGTGGCCAGTATAGAAGCCTGACCTAAAGGATATGTTTTAAAAAGTGTTGTGTGGTTCCTCCTCCAACCTTCTCTCTGTCTCCTTTACAGGTTCACCCTTCTACTCTTTAAAAATGAGTTGCTGCTGTTGTGGACGTCGTGGCTGCTGCTGTTGCAACCAACATAGGCCAAGAGTGGTCTACTATGTCAGGAGGCAGGTCCCCGTTTCATCCAGCTGTTGTGGCCGCCGATATTCTTATGTCCCTTCACGAAGTTGCTGCTCTCGTGGACCTCAGCTCCCCATCCAGCAGTGCTGCCCACCAGGGAAGAGATGCTAAATAAATCTCTGCTGGCATTGAGAAACGCTGGAAGTCTCCATCTCAACAGCCGGGTGGAGAAACCCCATCATGGAGAACCCCGATTTGAAAACCTGTTTGTTCACCTCTTGCAATCGCATGTTGCTGAGTTAAATGCCTGAAACCTTCCTCATCACTATGATCACCTCCTCTGCTCAACTGAACAATTTCCATTTGCTTTATTCCTTGGAACGAATTGCTGAATTAGTTTCTAACAATTGAATGAGAGGCGATACCGTGCTTTCGAGCCACATGGTGTGCAAAGCAAACATTAAAAAAAAAAGTGAAATTAAATAAGTTCTCATTGTCTTAATACTTCACCCCCACATCACCACCTCTTGTCTGCAAACTACATCTCAGGCCCTTTTAACAATCCAGACAGACCAGGATTTTCCAGGGACAATCCTAGATTTACAGAAGCCGTCCCAGTTTCTGATTTGATCCTGGAATGTCCCACTTTTCCTTTGGACGTCCCTATTTTCTTTGGGGAAATGTTGGAGGGTATGGAGTTATGCAACCCCTGAGCCAAGGAGATAAGTAGCTATACAGCCTTTAGAAGGCATCTGAAGGCAGTCCTATATAGGGAAGTTTTTAATGTTTAATGTTTTATTATGTTTTTACATATGTTGGAAACCACCCAGTCAAATGGGTGATGTACAGTGGTGCCTCGCAAGACGGAATTAATTCATTCTGCGAGTTTTTCCGTTGTGTGAGTTTTTTCGTCTTGCAAAGCACCACTGCATTTAAACACTAACAATGGCGGGGAGGGGCGGAGAGAAGCAGGACAGTTGCTGCAGCCGGTACCTTGGACTCACCCGCATGTTGTGGCCACCACGCAATGCGGCTGCTGGAGGGCGGTGGGGCTCAGGAGCGCGACTCTGGCTGAAACGCTGACTGCTGGCAGCAACGGTTCTCTGAGGGGAGCGCGCGAGGGGGGTGGGTCGTCAGCCGGAAGGTCGGAGGGAGCCGGAGGAGCCGTCAGCCAGAAGGTGGGAGGGAGCCGGAGGAGCGGGGAAGCGTGCGTGCGTGCGTGCGTGCAGTGACTGTCACCATGACACGAGAGGCAGGGCCGTTTCGTCTAGCGAAGCAAGCCCTTAGGAAAATCCGTCTTGCGAAGCACCTCAGAAAACTAAAAACCCTTTCGTCTTCCGAGGCATTCATCTTGCGGGGTACCACTGTATTACTATTACTATTACAGTGGTAGATCTGGTTACGTACTTAATTTGTTCCGGAGGTCTGTTCTTAACCTGAGGTACCATTTTAGCTAATGGGGCCTCCTGCTGCGGCTGCGCCACCGCTGTGTGATTTCTGTTCTCATCCTGAAGCAAAGTTCTTAACCAGAAGTAGTATTTCTGTGTTAGCGGAGTCTGTAACCTGAAGCACATGTAACCCGAGGTACCACTGTACTATCATTAAGGCTGACCCTATTTTCATTGGAAAATGTTGGAGGGCAGGAACAATCAATCCCTTTCACCAGGGAATTCTGGGGAGTGTAGCTCTGTGAGGGGAATGCTCAGCATCCTTAACAAACTACAGTTCAATGGAATACGAACTCCCTTCCTCATGACTGGATGCCAGAAACAGGAATCAAGAGATCTTACCAATGTATTTATTTAAGAATCACAGAGACATGGAAAGTTCAACCACTCGAAAGATGGCGTTGCTCCAACTGGGCTGCTCCACCCTCCAGTAGTAGTGTAGTGGTTAAGAGCGGCAGACTCGTAATCTGGTGAACCGGGTTCACTTCCCCGCTCCTTCACATGCAGCTGCTGGGTGACCTTGGGCTAGTCACACTTCTTTGAAGTCTCTCAGCTCCACTCACCTCACAGAGTGTTTGTTGTGGGGGAGGGAGGGAAAGGAGAATGTTAATCGCTTTGAGACTCCTTTGGGTAGTGATAAAGAAGGATATAAAATCCAAACTCTCCTCCACCTCTCCTTCTCCTCCTCCTCCTCCTCCTTCCCTTCCTAGCAACAGCACTTCCCCTTATAGTGGCTGTCAGGTGTTAATTGTCTCTGGCTCTTTTGCTCTTGCACTTTCAATGCATGCTGGCAGGGCCAGATTTAGGTCTGATGAGGCCCTAAGCTACTGAAGGTGAATGGGGCCCTTTATATGTCCAGCTGTCCTTTGTCAACAACAAATTGTCACTTTTTTGTGTTGAATATATGCTATATAGTAATTTATGGACCTATAGGTATTTAAAGCCATTTACACATGTTGCCCTGCAACCAGTCCATGCTGAATGTAGGCACCCTATATATAGAAAGGAGCAAACCAGTGATATTTTAGGGAGCAGGCTAGCAGGTGGGACCCATAACTAACATCATAGGAGCCTACACAACACAAAACACGGTTGCTGTATGTAGGTTTTATTTTATTTGTTTTTTAATCTTATATTTTGAAAATGTACATCCAGGTTTTTCCCCCTTTAATTTTTTTGGGGGCCCCCAAGGGAGTGGGGCCTTAAGCTATAGCTTGTTTAGCTTATATGTAAACCCAGAACTGCACGCCGGGTTCTGGGAGAAGTGGGGTCAGGAAGGCTTTCCAGTGCTAACATGTCAGCTGGCTGTTCTGGCTCTGTCTCCCCCTCCCTTCTCCCAACACCTCCCAACTCTTCTGTTCACATGTCTCTGAGCTGTGACCCTCCTCAAACCACTGCTGTAAATCAATACAATTTTCCCCTTCTCGGGAAGGTTCAAGAAGAGGGGGAGGGCGGTCTCCACTATTCCTCCTCAGTTCTTTCCTCCTCAGTTCAGCCCCTGACAACAGGCTTCTTTGAGGGGAAAAGGTTATAACAGGCATAGGCAAACTCAGCCCTCCAGATGTTTTGGGACTACAACTCCCATCATCCCTGACTACTGGTCCTGTTAGCTAGGGATGATGGGAGTTGTAGTCCCAAAACACCTGGAGGGCTGAGCTTGCCTATGCCTGGGTTGTGGTTTAAAATTGTAAAATATTGCTTTGGATGTGCAGATGGGACCTAAGAGTCACCTGCCAGGTCTTTCAGCTTCTATATGTAAACTTGGGGTTGATGGATGCCATTTTGTCCATCACAAAGGCACAGAGGTAAACAATGGAGCATGTTCCCATAGGACCCCAACATGAATGGCTTTAAAAGAGGATTAGAAAGATTCACGGAGGATAAGGCTATCTCCATGGTCGAAGGCAGCAATGCTTATTAATACCAGAGAGTTCTCCTGTGCTTGGTTCCTTGTGGGCTCCGTTTTGAGGCATCTGGGTGGCCATTTTGAGAGGAAGATTCCCCCAAAGAAGGAAGAACTGTAGCTCAGTGGTAGAGCAGCTCTTTTGCATGCAGAAGGACGCAGGTTCAGTCCGCAGAGAGCGTCCGCCTGTCAGTGTGCATCTTATAATGAAATGCCTCCATACAAAATGGTTTGAGAATTGGAATTGCGACTTAAATAACTGAAGGGTGGAGGGATATTGAGGCAGATTTGAACCAGTAATCATTTGAATCTACTTTTCCTCAGCCCACCAGGTAAACCATCAGCCTTCCACCAAACTGGGCAGTGGGAGAGCGTGTGTGTGTGTGTGTGTGTGTGTGTGTGAGAGAGAGAGAGAGAGAGAGAGAGTTTCCAGCTAAGAATAAATAAAAACACAAAAAAAGCAAACCAAAATTCTGCACAGAAATTTATAGGGAAAACAATTGCCCCATCTTTGAAGGGGAATTTATGTGAGGTTCAGAGTGTTTTCATGAGGTAATTTTGAGGGGAAGATCTGGGAAAGAATAAGAACGAACGCTTGGGCTAAGAAATTGCCAATAAGGGATTGGTGCATTAGATTTCCACTGAGGGAAAAGAGAAGTGCAGTTTACCTCATCTGACTCTTTGCAGTCAAGTGGCTTCTAAAACAGGAGGGGAAGGAACGTAAGGGCAAAGATGGCTCCTTGCATCCCTAGCTGTGCATGCAGAAAATCTTAATGAATAAAAAAGGCAGACACAGAAGTATGGTAGCTTTCATGATTTCTTAATTTTTATTATTGTCTGCATAATGTAGTTGGAGAAAGCATGCATTATAGCTGAGTACCCTAGAACACCAAGAGGAAAATCAAAACACCATCTATGCTACATACAATAGGCTTGGCTACATGCAATAGGCTCCTTTGTTGATGAGAAGGCCGTTGAAGGAATAATAGGAAACAAAGAAGAAGGAGATTCGAAGTAGTGACTGAAGGAGCCTGGTGAGAAGCTTCAGGCAATTCATCCTTTGTAATCAAGTAACCCAGCAGCCTTAACGACCAATGCTGTTGGTCGCTATTCCGGTTGTTGCATCGACTGTTTCTGGACTTTGTTTGACTCTGGACGGTCCTTTAGCACTTCTTGGTGCCACAGCCTTTGGTGGCACAGCAGGGGACACAGCATGTCTGGCTGCAGCAGGGAGAGCAGCAAGATTTGGAACAGCTGCAAGGGGAGCAACAGGACTGACCACAGCAGGACTGGCCGCAGCAGGGAGAGCAGCAAGACTGGCCACAACAGGACTGGCCACAGCAGGGGGAGCAGCAGGACTGGCCACAGCAGGGGGTGCAGCAGGACTGGCCACAGCAGGGGGTGCAGCAGGACTGGCCACAGCAGGGGGTGCAGCAAGACTGGCCACAGCAAGGGGAGCAGCAAGACTGGCCACAGCAGGGGGTGCAGCAAGACTGGCCACAGCAGGGGGTGCAGCAGGACTGGCCACAGCAGGGGGTGCAGCAGGACTGGCCACAGCAGGGGGAGCAGCAAGACTGGCCACAGCAAGGGGAGCAGCAAGACTGGCCACAGCAGGGGGTGCAGCAGGACTGGCCACAGCAGGGGGAGCAGCAGGACTGACCACAGCAGGACTGTCCACAGCAGGGGGAGCAGCAAGACTGGCCACAACAGGACTGGCCACAGCAGGGGGAGCAGCAGGACTGGCCACAGCAGGGCACAGGGCAGCACAGGACAGCTGTCCCGCAGGATGAAGAGCAGCAATCGTTACAGCCCATCTTTTGTGGAGTGAAGGCAAAGCTGAAAGAGAACCAAAAGATACATTCTCTCTCTCTCTTTCTCTCTCACCGTCCCTTGTAGGGGCTGCCACCTCTGCTCACCCCACTCACCAACCCCACCAACCCAGCTGTTAATCTCCTTTCCCCCACATTTGGCCAATTCATCCTCCCTTTACATGAAAACCCCTCCCCTTAAATATACCCCCTCTACTACCTCCTCAAAGCTCATCCCAACCCCAACCCTATTTATCTGAAGAAGGAAGGGGCTTCGGAAACTGGTTTGCCAAGCACCTCTGAAGCACCTCCCACGCTGCTTTAGCAATGCAGTCTACACCACAATGTTTTGTTGTATCTAGCTTGTTGTGCAAAGTAGAATATAGGAATGCAATAGAGGGATGGAAACATAGGATGCTGTCTTATGCTGAAACAGACCATCATTCCACTGAGCTCAGTATTGTCTGCACTGCCAGGTAGCATCTCTCCAGGGTTTCATAACTGGGGTCAATTCCCAGCCCTACTTGGAGATACTGAAGACTGAACCTAGAATCTTCAACATGCAAAGCACATGCTCTACCACTGAGCTTTGGTCCTTCCAGGCAGATAATGGGCTGAGCGGAGAGTTCAGAACTCACTTACACTACATTATCGCACTGTGAAGGAAGGGCTCCAATTCTGTCAAAGGTTCTTCCCACTTCCTCGCTTTTAAAATACAAAAGAATCAGTGGAACTTACCAGTTGTGGTAGACTGTGAAGTCAATGAGGTAATGTGAGTGAAGGACAGAGGGATGGGAGTCCTTTTATGCAGGTCCACAAGCCCATCCCCAAGGAAGTGAGGCAGCGTAAAAACATGCCCAGTCCTCCCTTGGCCATCCAAGCGCATTGCCATCCGCTGCGCCATCATCCGGTCTGTAATCCTTCTTGTTGTATTTGTGATGAACAAAGTATATTTGGGGCCTATTATTTAACTTAGGTTCAGCTAATAACACTGTAATTTCCCCATGTGTCTAAGAGGCACTCAAAGGATTAATGTAATAGAAAGAATATTTAGCATGGTGGACATTTCACTCAGTGACAACAGACTCTGATTCATGAGCCGGAAGCTCTTATCCCACTGGAGATGCATGCACTAAATGTCATCCCCCTCCCATTAGGAGATTCATGTGACTTTTCAGGTAAGTTATACTTATTGAGGAGGAAATATGACACCCAGCAAAGTCAAGTTGCCAATGTACATGGGGGGACAGTGACAATATTTAAATAATCCTGATCTATGGTATTGATGGATGTGGGCAGCACTGTGGTCTGAACCACAGAGCTTAGGGCTTGCCGATCAGAAGGTTGGCAGTTCAAATCCCTGTGATGGGTTGAGCTCCCGTTGCTCGGTCCCTGCTCCTGCCATCCTAGCAGTTCGAAAGCACATCAAAGTGCAAGTAGATAAATAGGTACCGCTCCAGTGGGAAGGTAAATAGCGTTTCTGTACACTGCTCTGGTTCACCAAAAGTGGCTTGGTCATGCTGGCCACATGACCCGGAAGCTGTACGCTGGCTCCCTCGGCCAGTAAAGCAAGATGAGCACCGCAACCCCAGAGTCATCCGCGACAGGACCTAGCGGTCAGGGGTCCCTTTACCTTTCCTAGATATATCGATGAAGGATCAGGTTGTCAATTTCTGCTAACACTGAATACTATGTTCTCCTTCCACTGCAAGCATGCCTGTGAAAGCCATTTTCTGGGGAACCTAATTGGATAGAATTGCTGTTCCATTCATATTCTGTCTTGCTTGCCAATTTCCCCAGAGGCCTTTGGTTTACCACCATGAGAAGATGATGCTGGACTAGGTAGGCTTTTGGCCTGATCCAGGCAGGGCTTTTCTTGTGTAACTTGCAACTTTGCTTATGCAACTTTCCAACCGTATTTTTCACTCTATAAGACACACTTTTTTCCTCCTAAAAAGTAAGGGGAAATGTGTGTGCGTCTTATGGAGCAAATGTAGGCTGCTCAGCTTTCCCTCTAGCTGTTCTGGCTTCAGGGATAGCCACACAAAGCCTCTTCAGCGAAGCGGGAGCATTCATCCTGCTTCGCTGAAGAGGCTTTGCACTGCTCTGCTGAACACAGCACACCAAGAGGGAGAGCTGTGCAGCGCTTCTTGTTGTGATGCCTTAGCCTGAACCACCCTCCTCCTTCCTCTTCAACAACATTTGATTCAGAAATTTTTTTTTCTTGTTTTCCTCCTCTAAAAACTAGGTGCGTTTTATGGTCTGGTGCGTCTTATAGAGCGAAAAATACGGCACTAAGAAATGTGCTTGTAATGTGGGAGTTTACTGATTACTGTTTGTCAACCTAGCATAGTACCATGAACTGAAACTTCAAAGAAAACACTTCCTAAAACCCTTAGTCCCATTTCCTGTTCATCTCCAGGACTTGGGCAGGGGAAATTTGGCTGAAATCCAACTAAGTTCTATTCAGCATAGACTCAGTGAAATAATTCATTCCCATGAACTTCAGTGTAGGATTAGCAGTGGATACAACCCATAATAAATAACAACAACATATGTTGTTAGTCGACGTTTCCCATTGGGTCCAGTTAGCATAGTCAGTGGTCAGGGATGCTGGAAATTGGTGTCCAACAGCATCTGGTGAGGGAGTCTCTAATTTGGGTAATAACAACCACGATATTCAGCCTCGTTGGTTGTTTTTGTGTGTGTGTGAGCTTCTAATTTAGTCTAGTTCATACTTCTAAGCACATGCTGGTTAGACCTGAGAATTGCTCTGCTATTAGTATAAGATGTTGTTAATGATATGCTATTAGCCAACCTTCTTTTAATGAAAGGTGTGAATATAGACAAAGAGAGAGGAGTGGAATGTGCTGTGCTAGAAAGACATCGCCTTTACTTAACCTGAATGTGCCACCATTGGTGGTGTATCACTTCCTAAGAAGGTCAAATTGCAGCAAGAACCCTCTGTGTCAGGCGGCAGAGAAACCAACCCCCGCGGCAGGTTGCTAGGAATGGGCAAGACAAGGAAAAGTCCTTACCATTTGCTTTTATCCAATATTCACAGAGAGAAGCTTGGGAATCCATCCTCTTGGAATAATAATAATAATAATTTATTATTTATACCCCACCCATCTGGCTGAGTTTTCCCCAGCTACTCTGGGCGGTTCCCAATCGAGTGTTAAAAACAATACAGCATTAAATATTAAAAACTTTCTTAAACAGGGCTGCCTCCAGATGTCTTTAAAAAATAAGATAGCTGCTTATGTCCTTCACATCTGAAGGGAGGGCGTTCCGCTACCGAGAAGGCCCTCTGCCTGGTTCCCTGTAACCTCACTTCTCTCAATGAGGGAACCACCAGAAGGTCCTCGGAGCTGGGCCTCAGTGTCCGGGCTGAACGATGGGGGTGGAGACACTCCTTCAGGTATATAGGACCGAGGCCATTTAGGGCTTTAAAGGTCAGCAATAACACTTTGAATTGTGCTCGGAAATGTACTGGGAGCCAATGCAGATCTCTCAGGACTGGTGTTATGTGGTCCTGGCAGCCACGCCCAGTCACCAGTCTAGCTGCCGCATTCTGGATTAATTGCAGTTTCCAGGTCATCTTCACAGCCCCACGTAGAACTCATTGCAGTAGCCCAAGCAGGAGATAATCAGAACATGCACCACTCTGGCGAGACAGTCCGCGGGCAGGTAGGGTCTCAGCCTGCGTACCAGGTGGAGCTGGTAGACAACCTCCCTGGACATTGTCCTGAGGAAAACTCCACACCTCTTTTCTCCCACTTCCCCATTCATCAACAGCACCCTCCCACACTTTACGGTTGACACTTAGGGCCATCTGTCCCAAGCTCTTTGCTCTCCTACTTTCAAGGCCCACCAGGTTCTGGGAGATGGTGGAATGCTTTCTACTGATAACGTGCCAGCCAGCTGCTGCTCCGGCTCTGCCTCCTCCTCCTCTACCATTATTTCCCAAATTCCCCCCTCATCTTCCTCTGAGCTGTGACCTCCCTCAAACTCCTGTTGTAATTCTGAAGTGTCTTCTTCTCTGGAAGGGTCAGGCTGGGGGAGAAGGTCTCCCCCATTCCTCCCCTGCTCAGTCGCTGACACAGAACAAAATAAAAGTTTTGATGGATCAGACTAAGGTGGGGAGGGGATCTATCTAGTTCAGCAGCTGGTGTCTCACAGTGTCCAAACAGATGCTTCCTCCCCCAAAAAAAGGAATACAATGGTACCTCGGGTTAAGAACTTACTTCGTTCCGGAGGTCCATTCTTAACCTGAAACTGTTCTTAACCTGAAGCACCACTTTAGCTTATGGAGCCTCCTGCTGCCGCCGCGCCGCCGGAGCACAATTTCTGTTCTCATCCTGAAGCAAAGTTCTTAACCCGAGGTACTATTTCTGGGTTAGCGGAATCTGTAACCTGAAGCATCTGTAACCTGAAGCGTATGTAACCTGAGGTACCACTGTACTTCTGAGGGGTGTTGTGTGTGAGTGTGCAAAGGAATGCTGTTATCCTTTTTATTGGTGTCATGAGAATCCTTTTTATTGGTGTCATGAGAAACAATTCAAATGAGTGTATTTGTGTATTTGCAAGCTTTTATTTAGTCCACAAACATTACCTAGTTCCACTATTTATGGAAACATTGTGTTTCTGTTTAAATGTATTGAAGTCATTTGTATAATCAACTGCATTAGTTTTGGCCATAGCAGACAGAAGAACGGAATAGCAGAAGCTGAACTGCAGAAGAACGGAAACAATGACTGTGACTAACAAGGAATGTGACAGATATCTCTGCCTCCATACATCACTAGATACAACCTATTTTAGTAATAGTAGTAGCAGCAGTAATAATGTTTTTTAAAGCAATGGTTATATTTATTAAGAGAGAGCAAGCACATGACCATAGAAATCCAATGCCAGATGTTCTGAGCAGGCTGAGGAATCAATAAGCTTTCAGTTCTGAAATAAATTCATAGGGTTGGGATTGGGAATTGGGCCACCAGGGTATTGTAGGATTCCAACTCCCATCAGACCTTGCCAGAATGACCAGCAATAAAGGATGGTGGGAATTGTAGTCCAGAAACATCTGGAGGGGCCACACATTCCTCATCTGTGCCTAAGGTCCTGGACTGACCGAGCAACTCATGTTGTCTATCCATCCCTATGGATGCTATTTTGGCTAGGGGGTGAGAATTACAAGGTTAACTACAAAGAAACAGCTCTAATGAAGGGTGTGCGCACAGTCAAGGATCATACACCAGATGATGTTGTAGTGGAAGCCAATGCCGCGTTTTAATGGAGACATGAGCATTGTTGAGTAATAGCTCACTACTAGGGGGAGCAGTCGCAGAGCTGCATACGAAGGTCCACCACCTGGTAGTTAGTCACTCACTCACAGGACGCGATATTTTATCCCGTTCTTTTTTCCAAATAGCTGAGATTGTAGTGGATCAAAGGATTATCCCAGACTGATTTTGTGATGGACCTGGAGAGTTATTGTCCCAAGAACAGGCATGTCCAAAGTCCATTTTGGGGGTCTAATCCGGTTCTGGCTGGCCCTTTGCTTGGCCCTCATGGCCCTTTACTTCATCAAATCTGGCCCTCTTTGAAAAAAGTTTGGACGCCACTGCCCAAGAAGTTCTATGAAATGTTCTTATTTTTCCAAGTGTCTCCAAAAAGGTAAAGGTAAAGGACCCCGGACAGTTAAGTTCAGTCATAGACGACTCTGGGGTTGTGCAAATTGCTGTGCAAAAAAACTAGAATATCCTCCTAAGTATGTGTGTCATACATGTGCCCTTCCAATGAGATATGGCCCCCTTCCCAATATTGTATGTGGGATGGAGATGTGCTCCTCAAAAACTCAGCTTCTGATCCTTACTGGCCCAGCAGCCCTTCAGCTGGAAATGCTTGCAAAGCAGATGACTTATGCAGGATCTATGACACATTCCCCATCTCAAGGCAAAGGAACACAAGAACATTCTACTGTGCTTTAGAATCTTTATTAAATGCCATATGAACATATTTCTCCCCCATAGAGGAGTTATTCAAAGAGATGAGAAGAGAATGACCCCCAGGACCACCATGATGATAAAGAGAAGACAACTGGCATGTCTCCTTGAAGGAAAACAAAGCAAAGTAAGAAGGAGATGAGAAGAATCCAGGGTTGTAGAAGGAGGCAGGAATAAACTTAAGGCACAGGAACAGATGAATCCAAGGAGTCCGCCAGCATGGAGGAGGCAGCAGCTCTCAACACTTCACTGAACTTCTTCAGCAGCAGCCTTGCTTAGGATAGCAGCAACAGGAACCACAGCCGCAAGATCCACAGCCACAGCCACAGGAACCACAGCCGCAAGAGTTGCAGCAGCAGGGGGAAGAGCAGCAGCAGCAAGGAACGCAGCAACAGGAAGGACTGCAGCAGCAGCAGCAGGGGCAGCAGCAGCACTTGCAGCAGCAGGGAGAGCAGCAACAATTGGAGCAGCAGGACATCTTAGCGGTGGAGAGGGAAGGTGGAGCTGAAAGAATTCAAGGGATTTCCCATTAAGCAAGCACACCACAATATTAAGAACACCTTTGATAGCCAAACATTACAGCTTAAGACCAATGTGAAATGTATGTTTAAAGTTTGCTACACATTGCATCAAGGAAAGGAATGCATAAAGTGGCCTCTTCTGAGTCTCCGTTGGGAACTCACTGGAAGTCAGCTAAACACATCTGAGAGGATGCTCTCTGAGCCCCCAACATCCTGTTAGGAAACAGATGACATGCTTGGCAGAAAAAAGACTATCTTAGAACCTGTGCAACACAATATTAGGCAAATATTTTAGTCCTACAATGCTGAAAGAATTCAGTCCTAAAGGCAAGATCCCAACTTCTCTTTGAATGAATAAAAACATGTGTTGTAAGAAATGGCATTTGCAAGAGACCTTCAATCCCTTGCACCCAAGAGAAAAGTAGGCTTTGAGTTAGAATTAACATCAATTACGCTTTTCTCCATGAAAACCTCCCCATGTGGTCACCAAGAATAAGAAATATAGTGAACCATTTCATTGCAAAACCGGAGCTGTTAGACTACATCCTAAAGACCTGAAGCTCTCCTGAAATCTAGGAAACCGAAAGAATGAAGACAGAACATACCTTTTTCAGCAATAAGATTTGGTGTGGATGTTGGATCCAGTGAGTGAGTGAGGAACTCCTAGCTGGTGGGCCTTTATATACCCCTCTGTGAATCCTCCTGCAAACAGTTATGCACCAACCAGTGATTACAAGGTCTTCATTAAAAGTCCTCTACCACACAATCATCAGGTGCATGATTCTTGACTCTGTCCACATCCGTCCATTTTAAAGGCAGGTGATTAAAGTTATTCTGCAGTTGCAACCCAGTAATTCCTAGTTCTGTCCAAAGGGGGCACTTATGGAATTGCTTCAAATCAATTATGTTCAGATGAACAGGCATCATATGTGTTTCTCTCTGAGATCTGATGCCATAGGGTATTAGTTTTTAGATTGTTGACCCATAGACACAACCTTTAGGGCATTCTTTCTTAGTACGTCATGCAACATGTACTCAGGGCAGGCCCATTAAAGTTCATAGACCTGGCTGACTTTGCTTTATTCATTTTAGTGCTTCTACTCTAAGTAGAACTTCTGGATAGAAGCCAATTACTTTTGCACAGCTCAGATGTCTGGTGCAAATTACGCTGTGATATTCTTTCTGTGTGACAGAATCCTGGAAGACAGTCATTTGTGAAAGCCACATATTAAAAAAAATAAAAATGGGACTGCTATTCTTCACCCTCCTGGTCAGCTAACCAAACAGCCACAATATGGTGGCAAATGCTATTCATGTTTGCTCATTGCTGATAAATATGTATTATGGTGATCAAATAACAAGTACTGTGGATCCAAACGTCAGATCCTTTGAGCTTGGGGCTGGAGGTAGAGTCAGAAGATCCGATGGTATTTCCTGGTAAAAGAAGGTGTTGGATCACAATGAGAAACTCCCATGGCACCCATTCATCTCAGCGTAATCATTTTTCAAAACTGCCCCTTTAATCAGGGCTGACAATTACAGTGTTTCCAGAATGCAGTTTTAATCATATTCTTTAAAAGGTGTGTGTGTGTGTGTGTGTGTGTGCGAAGAGTCAGAGGTCATGCTCTACATGACAGTGTGTGGCAGCATCAAGGTTTAATGCAGACCATTTAATTCTTCAGTTGTGCATCATGGATTGTGAAAGGGTTGACAGAGGTATATAAAAAGGTCCACCTTCTTGGAATACTTCATCAACACACTGGATCCAATATCCACACAGCACCTCCTATACTGAACAAAGGTAAGCTTGTTTCCAATATTTATGCATTCTTCCTATTTATTGCAGTCGAGCTGAAGGTCAGAGGGAGGCCAGTGACTCGGGTCTTGTGAAATGCATCTGAATCAAATGCACAGAGGAGCCAACGGTCTCACAATTTGGATTCTGTTAGCATTTCAGATTTCAGCATCTCAACCGGCATATTTTAATACATAGATGAAAAGTGGTTTAAATAACAGACTCCTTGTAGGTTCTTTGGGCTTTACCTGATGGGATCATCTAATTATCTCTTCAACATATCTGCGTGATGGACGCTACATTTTCATAAGCTGTATTTTTGAGGACTGACCATTTCCCCTGCCTTTGGGCTGTTGAATGGAGTCCTTATTACAGGAGTGACTTCCCTAGAGATATAAATTTCTTCTTGTATCAACTGAGGAGGAATATTCCATCCATGACATATTTCAAGTATACATCAAAATTAATGATACCTACAACATAAAAAGGTGACACATGCAAATAACCAGGGCACATGTCACATGCATTGAGCTGTGAGAGAATCAAGATTGTTTGTAGGGCCAATTGCTTTTGTAGTGGAGGGACAAATCTGAGTTTCCTTTCACATAAAGTGAAAAATGGCCCAGGATTTAGTGTGAAGTTAAAATCAATATTGAATTTTTGGTTGGATAGAATGCTCCATTTCAACACTCAACAGGCAGTCATTTCTCCCATGTTTAATATGACACGCAAATCTTTATGTAATGTAGGCGAATAATTTCAGCTCTGTCTTGAGTAGGAGAAAATGTATGTGAAATATATAGTGCTTAATGCAAAACACAAGTAAAAGATGTCTTTAACACAGCTGACAATGTATCACTTAGTTAACTGCTGATCCCTTGATTTCCTGTAGCTCAAGCTTCCTTCTCTTCCTCAAGATGTCCTGCTGTTGCCAGTGTGGCTGCTCCCCTTGTTGCTGCAAGCAGTGCTGCTGTTCCCCCTGCTGTGGCTGCGGCTGTTGCAAGCAGTGTTGCTGTTCCCCCTGCTGCTGCTCTTCCCCCTGCTGTGGTTCCGGGTGCTGTGGATCTTCCTGCTGTGGCTGCAAATGCTGCTATCCTAAGCAATGCAAATGCTGAAGAACCCCAAGGGAAGTTCTCAATGTTTACTGGGAATCTACAGTTTATAGTCCATTCAATAATTCCACCACCATGAGTACTGACTTCAAGGGCCACTGCTTGATTCCTTACATTCAGACTTTATATCTCTCTGGAATATCCTTCTTTAATCTCAAGTTGTGTCTTCCTCTCCTCTTCTTGTTCTGTACTCTTTGACTCGCCTGGATGTTCTCCTAGGAGCCATCTCTAACAAGGCATTTCCCATGGTGCCACCATGACCCTCTCAATGTATGTGACTCTTTCTCTTTTCTTCCTCTTCTACATTTCTAATTCTTCTTTAATTGTACAATCTACCTGCTTGCCCGGCAACTAATAAAATGACAAAGCATCTCCTATAGTCTTGTTTTATCTTTGCCTTAAATTGAGTAGAGGGGAGGCTCAATGTCTGTGAGCAGCTCCTGCTTTGGATGTACATCATACCCCACCACAATCGAGGGCACTGAATGATCCAGGGGGGGTTTGGGGAAAATGCACTGCTGCTTGAGTTATTAAAGGGCTACTCCAAGATGATGCAGGTAGATGATTCTGGGGTAGGTGGACCAACCATGTCATTGGACCATTCGCATATATGGTATAGAAGCAATAGCAGAGCAACTGCTCTGTAAGCAGAATGCCCAAGGTTCAACCACTGACATCTCCAGTTAGAAAATATTGAGCAGCAGTGTTGCCCACTTTCAATCTCTGCTTGCATGCTGCCTGAAGACATCTGAATGGAGTCACCATAGCACATTGCTGGGTACTGGAATAGTTGGTCATTTCTCCTGGATTTGGAGGGGTCTTCTTCTGTCCTTATGACTTTCAGGCATCAGAGGATCCAAACCCCATGGTACGTTGCCAGGAACCGATAAGAAAAGGAAAGTCCTTAGCAATGCTTTTTATTCCATATTCACAGAGAGAGAGGCTTAGAAATTGAGCCTCTTGTAGTAACGATGTTGCTCCGAGTGGACCCCACACCCTCCGTCTCTCCCACTTCCTCATGAGCCATCGCTATGGATGCTGCAAAGCGCCTTTTGCCTTGAGCTCTTTGCGATCCTACTTTCAAGGCCCGCCGTGTTCTGGGGGGTGGGTGGGTCCTGGAACGCTTTCTAAATACACTGTGTCCATCAGCTGTCACCCTCCTGGTGCTTCCTCTTCCTTCTTCTCCTCTCCCATTATTTCCCAACTTTCCCCCTCATCTGCCTCTGAGCTGTGATCTCCCTCAAACCAAGCCCTGTTGTAATTCTGATCTGTCGCCTTCTTCTCTGTAAGGGTTAGGCAGGGGAGGCGGTCTCCACCATTCCTCCTCTGCTCAGTCCTTGACAATGACTGTGTTCCAGGTCATTTAAGAACATACAAACATGGGGTTGGACTAGATGACTCTTGGCTCCCCAGGCTTCCGAGTCGACGCGCTGGCTAATGGCGGATTTCCTCCGCTGCGGAGGAGACTGCTCCCTGAAAAGAAGGGTCTGACCGCCACGGCGAGGCGGAGACCCGCTAAAAACCACGGTCGGAGGAAGACCGTGGACTTGGGGTTCGGTAGGTGCCTTCAGTGCCCCCCTACTCGCGGGGAGACCCCGGTTTCGGGGCTCTGGAGCGACGTGGGGTGAGCGGCACGGCACATCGGATCAATCGCTGTTTTCAGGGAGTGAAGCCGCACAGCTGTTTCCAGAAAGCGCCGACTTTTCCTGTGAACATTTGGACTCAAAAAGACCTCGTAAGTAACAGAATTGGACGATAAATTATCTGAATTTGGCATTTGAACGTGAAGGTATAAACAGGAAGCTCACCTTCCGTTCTGCATAAAGACTAAAGCAAAGACGCTAGAATCCGGAGCTTGGGAAAGGTGTCTTTTAAAGCGAGGAATTTTACCATCTAAGTCTGCAGACCCCCCCTCGGAAGCAGGGGAAGAGGGGGAGATCTTTATCTTTTGAGCCCTGCAGGACAGAAAACCTGACCTGGATTATTGCCGTCTCAGAACCTGGGACCGGGCTGTCAGCCTATATAATTTAAAAACAGCAATAATGGTGGAATGGACTATATCTTAATGAGAAAAAGGATCAGAGACATATACTTTTTGGCACCGACTTGCAGGTTTTGAAAGAAAAAAGGAGTGGAAAGGCAGATTTTTACAACTGAAGTGAATGGAAAATCACCAGAAGTAAGTTGTTGCCAAAAGTTTCTAAATGTTGCCTGCTTGGATAATGGGATTGTTACATAGTTACAGCAGATGGAAAATTTTGACCAGATGGTAGACAAGAAGTTCTGAAGTGACCTTGAGAGGCAGCAGACAATACTGGGAAAACAAGCTGGAAGATATGGCTCAGAGAATAACAGCTCTACTGAATGACATTTTAAATAAAGTGAATATTTTTGAACAGAGTGTTTCTGATCTGAGGAAGAATGTAATGACTTTGGTACAGAATGGGAACAAATTAATAATTGAGGCTCGAGAAAAAGAACCAAATTCACAAAGTCAAGCACTGGAAAAGACGAGGAAGCAATTAAAACCGGCCTTGATTTTGCAAGGGGAAGCCTTAGGAGCAGAGTCCCAAACTGATGGAGACAAATCTGACTTTGAGGACACTGAGGTTGAAAGACAGAGCAGTGTCCCTCATGGATTGAGTGACGCAAGATGGATGATAAACACGCTGGAGGGGGACACTGCGAGAAAGTCTGAAAGGATGGACGATTGTTACCCCAAAGAAACTGTGGAGCACGCCTTGGAATACTTACTGGTTTATGAACTGAATTATGAAGCTTGGGCGAGCGTGCTGAAGAAAATTAAAGAAGACGTTGAGAGAAAAGCTCTTTGGGACTTAACTTTAGGCCAGAGAAGAAACTTGCAGGCAGTACAGGGAGACGATTTGAGGGCCTCGGACATAAGGGAACCGGGCTAGGAAATTAATTTTGACTGATAAGATTGATAAAACTGGTAAAAAAGACTGGCAGTACCTGATACCAGGGAGATGAGATGGTGGGGAAAATTGGGAATTTAAAAATGAAATAAAATAAAAAACAGTATTTAAATAATATGGTATAATTAAGAACAATTGGGAGATGGTGGAATGATTTTATTCGGCTTTTGTGGAAACAACATAAGGAAATGAGGGAATAAGATTTAAAGGTATATGAGTTAAAAGTATAAGTTTTAAGGTTTTTATTGTTGTTGTTTTTTGTATCTTCTTTTTAACTAGGGAATTGGAGTTTAGTTAAATTTGTTTTTAGGCGCTTACTTGAACTGGGAAGATAATAAGATATAAATGGATTAAGTAAATAAGTGAGTAAGCAGTAAAAGACGGAAAGAATTTGCTGATCTGATTAATAACTGGAATGCAGAAGGGGAGAGGGGAGGAGGCCAAGGAAATAAGTTATTTGAAAATAGATGTGGAAGGATGGAGATTTATTCTTTTTTTTGTTGTTGTTGTTTTTTGTTTTTTGTTTTTTTTGAAGTTCTTTATGTATGTTTTGAAGGGAAGGGCGGAGGGAGGGTGTGGGATTCTTGTTTGGGTATATTTTGGCTTTGCTTTTTTCCCCCTGCTTTCTCTTCCCCTCCTTTTTTTTTTTTTTATCTTATTGTATGTACCTCTTTTTTATTATTATTTCTAGTTTTTCTCTTTTTTGTACACTTGGAAAATTAATAAATATTATTATAAAAAAAAAATAGATGACTCTTGGCTCCCTTCCAACTCTAAGATTTTATGATTCTAAGAAGAGCTTGCTCAGTCAAATCAATGGCCCGTCTAGTCCAGCATCCTGTCCTCACAATGGCGAGCCAAATGCCTATAGCAGGCATGTCCAACAGGTGGATTGTGATCACTGGTAGATCATTGGCTCCCCAAAAAGTAGCTGAACAACTGTGGCTCCCCTAAAAAAGCTCAACATTTTACCTCCTCCCTGAAAAACTCAACAACTTTGACTCAAACCCCCCAAAGGGGGGAAGATCACTGCCAGTTTTTAACTCTGTGAGTAGATTGCAGTCTCTTGGGAGTTGGCCACCCCTGGCCTACAGCACACAATCAGGACACAAACACCAGAGCACTGTGGTTTCTAGCAGCTGGTATTAAGAACCATTACTGCCTAAAACTTGGAGACACAGCACAGACATTGCGGTTAGTTGCTCTGGGAGCTTCCACCTCCATGAATTTGTCTAATCCATCTAGGTTGGTGGTCAACACTGCCTCCCATGGGAGCACCTTTCATTGTTTTAGCTATGAATTGTTTTAGCATGAAGACCTTCTTCTTCTCTGAAATCTTCTAGCAGTCAGCTTTTAGACAATGAAAGATAAAACACATGAAAACACACACATGATCTTACACTACCCCAACTGATGGGAGGCTGGGAATTTACCTGGTTGGCTGAGGATAAGTAGACTCAAATGGCTTCTAGTTCAAATCAGCCTCAATATCCCTACATCCTTCAATTATTTAACAAAAAAGGTACTCTTAAAATCCCAATATTCTACCTATTTTGCATGGAGGCATTTCATTATAAGATGGACACTGACTGGCATCAGCTCTCCGGAGATGAACTTAGACCTTACTGCATGCAAAATAGCTGCTCTACCACAGAGCTTTGATCCTTCCTTCCTAAATGCCCTTTGGGGTTTCCTCCCAATTCTATGATTCTCTTATTCTATGCATTTCTGGTGGCAGGTTCTCCAGCCCATCATCAAAACACTACAACTGCCAGGGGGGACTTTGTCCAAAGCACTTAGTTAAATCAAGGTACAATATTTCCTCAGCAGCCCCATGATCCACCAAGCTCGTAAATCTATCCAAAAAAGAATTGTGATTCACCTGGCAGGAACATTTTTTTTGGAGAAATTGATGTTGGGTGTTAGTAATCGCAGCATCCTTTTCTATGTGCTCATAGGCCAACTGTTTAATTATCTGTGCTATAATCTTTCCTGGTATTGATGTCAAGCTGACCAGTCTGTAGCTACGTGAGTCTTCTCCACACATACAAACTGTTTGAAGATGGGAACAGCATCAGCCCTTGTCCAGTCTGCAGGGATCTCACATTTCCTCCATGGATTCTCAAAAATTCTGGACAGAGGCTCTGTGGTTATATCTGCAGGCTCCTTTAGTACCCTTGGGCACAGCTCATCAGGCCTTGCCAATTTGAATCCATTTAAAGTAGCTAGGTGTTCCTTTGCCACCTATTTTCCTATCTGAGGCTGCATTTCCTTCCTTGCACCTTTTATCCTGTTGTCACCAGGTTGAGTTCTGCTTTAATTTTAAGTGAAGAGAGGGACAATGTAGGGATTGAGCAATTTCACCTCCTTCGCCCAATAGCATTTTTTCCCCCTCTTCACCCAGAGGACATACGGCTTGCTTGTTCTTCCTCTTGCTTTGCTTGTTCTTCCTCTTGCTTCAAACTTAGCCGAAGAAACCTCTTTTATTATTTCTTTCTCTCTTGCAAGACCGAAGTCATTCGGAACGTTTGCTTGCCTGACCTTCATCCTGCAACTGTTGGCTACTGAGTGTATCCCCTTCCTTCATGATTTCTCATTTCCTCCATTTAGCAGATATGCCCTTCTGAAATCTCATCTCATCTACAAGCTACTTATGCAGCCCCACTGATTTCTTTAGATGCCTCCAACTTTTCTTTCTTGTTGGAATAGTCTGCAATTGTCTGGATCTTGTTGGGATTCTCTGCCTTTGTGCCTTCCATATTTCGCCTTTAAGAAACTCCCAACCCTCTTGGACTCCCTTCTCTTTGAGTTTTTCTGGCCATGGGATCTCACTCATTTTCTAATACATCCAGATTTCCCATGTCTCTATGTCATGAAACCCAAGAGGACATGATCACTTCCTCCCAAGGTCCCCAGTACTTCTAATTCAATGATGAGTTCCTGCCCATTGGAAAGGACCAGGTCCCCTTATTACTTCTTCCACCTTCTGGGCAATGAAATGATTAGTGTGGAAACTGAGAAATTTGTTGGATGTAATGTTCTTGGGAGTGTAAACTGTTATCCAACAGCCCCCTCTCCCCCCAATTTAAGGGAAAGATGAACCAAGACTATATGAGATGCTTTGTCATTTTATTAGTTCTCATGAAAGCAGGTAGATTCTACAACAGCAGAAACATATCAGAGAGAGAGAAAAGAAAGAACCACACACATTGAGAGTGTCATGAAGGCACCATTTCAAATGCCTTCCTTGTTAGAGATGGCTCCTGGGCGAATGGGCGAGTGAATCAAGAAGATGAGTGCAAGGAGTCAACCAGCAGCCTTGAAGCCAGAGCTCCTGATGGTGGAATTATTCATTGGGCTGTATGCTGTAGACTCCCTGTTTGCATTCGAAGCTTCCCTTGGGGTTCTTCAGCATTTGCATTGCTTGGGATAGCAGCATTTGCAACCACAGCAGGAAGACCCGCAGCACCCGGAACCACAGCAGGGGGAAGAGCAGCAGCAGCAAGGGGAGCAGCAACACTGCTTGCAACAACAGGGGGAGCAGCAACACTGCTTGCAGCAGCCACAGCCACAGCCGCAGCCACAGCCACAGCAGGGGGAACAGCAGCACTGCTTGCAGCAGCAAGGGGAGCAGCCACACTGGCAACAGCAGGACATCTTGAGGAAGAGAAGGAAGCTTGAGCTGCAAGAAATCAAGGGATCACCAGATAACCAAGGGCTACATCATCAGATGTGTTAAAGACACATTTTACTCATAGTTTGCGTTAAGAGCTGCCTATTTCACATCATTTTTCTCCTACTTGTGACACAGCTGAATTATTTCCCCTATATTAAGCAAAGATTTGCTTGCTCTATAAAGCATGGGAGAACCATATTCCACCTCAGTTGATATGAGAAGAAGTATATATCTCTAGGGAAGTCACTACTGCAATAAGGAGTCCATTCAACAGCCCAGAGGCAGGGAAAATGGCCAGTCTGCAAAAATACAACTTATGAAAATGTAGCATCTATTATGCAGACATGATGAAGAGATAATTACATGATCCCATCAAATGAAACACAAAGAACCTACAAGGAGTCTGTTGTTTAACAGCATGGATCTATGTATTGAAATATGCCAGTTGAGATGCTGAAATCTGAAACACTAACAAAATCCAGTTTTGAGGCTGTTAACAGATTGAATTTTCAAGACCAGAGTCATTGGAGTACCTGCTCTGAATTTTAGTTTCCCTGCAATGAAGAAAATAAGAAAAACGAATAAATATTTGGAAACAAGCTTACCTTTGTTGACTATGGGAATTGGTGTGTGGATATTGGATCCAGAGAGTGAATGAAGGAATCCAGGATTGTGGTCCTTTTATGTGGCTCTGTGAACCCTTCCGCAAGCCATAAGGCTCTACTCATGAATGAGAAGCTCTACATTAAACCTTGACGTTGGCCTCCACCACACATTATTAGCTGGTGCGTGATCTGTGACTGTATTCACAACCTGTGACTGTATTCACAAAGGGGCATTTATGGGATTGGTTTTAAAACAATTATGCTATGATGAATGGAAATAATGAGAGCTTCTCATTGAGATCCCGCACTTTATTTTTAGCCAGGAAAAATCCTCCAGATCTTCTGATTCTACATCCTGCCTCAAGCTCAAAGCACCTGACGTTTGTATGCACGGGTCCTGGAATTTGATCCTCATAACACATATTTATCAGCAATGAGCACAACTGAATAGCATGTGCCATCTTTTATTTTTCTTAAAAAAGTATCTGAGCAGCACAGTGAATGGTAGCAGTTGCACATGTTTTTATTTAATATGTAGCTTTAACAAATGTTCATTAAACTAAAAAATTAATTACTAGATGAATAGACGAATACAAAACAGAACACCTCAGCCTAATTGTGACCTGACATCTGAACCATGCAAAAGCAATTGGCTTGCATCCAGCTGAGTTCTACTTAGAGTAGGCAAGTCTAAGTTAGCCATTTCTATGGAGTTTAATGGGCTTGCTCGGAATAAGACTTGCACTGGCTGCTACCCAGCGACCTTAAAACAACTATCATCCTAAATCATTGTTTTATTAACATCACTTTATACATGCTGCAGGTTGTACTAAGGAAGAGTGGCCTAAATGTTGTGTCCACAGGTAAACAATCTGAATACTAACTCCCTTAGGCACCAGATCTTGGAGAGAAGCCCATATGATGCCTGTTCATCCAAACATATTTGATTTCAAGCAATCCCATAAGTGCCCCCTTTGGACAGAAGGGAGAATTAGAGTGTTACTACTGCAGCATAGCCTTCATCACCTGACTTTTAAAAGGAAGGATGTGGACACAGTCAAGGATCACGCACCAGATGATTGTGTGGTAGAGGCCCATATTAAGGTTTAATGAAGACCTTGTCATCATTGCGTGGTTCATAATTGCTTGTGGAAGGGTTCACAGAGGTGTATATAAAGGCCCCCCATTCAGGAGTTCTTCACTCATTCACTGGATCCAACATCCACACCAATTCTGACAACTGAAAAAAGGTAAGTTCACTCCAATTATCTCTTCATTCTTTCAGTTCCCTAGACCTCAGGAGAGGTATGGTCTTGAGGATGTAGTCTAGCAGCTCTGGTTTTTCAATGTTGCTCACTACTACTCTTGGTGACAAATCTTGGCCTCCTGCCACATGGGGAGGTGTGCATGGACAAAAGATGCTAATTCTAATTAAAAAATTACTAATCTCTTGGACACAAGGGATTCAAGATCTCAAAAAGGTCTTCTGGATACAAAACATGTCTTTACTCAGAAGAAGGTGGTTCCTGATCAATCTGTTGTGCAATTCCTGAAATGGCACAGCACATCTGAATGGAGCAAAAATTAAGGATCGATGCTCTAGATAAGCAGAAGGGTAGAGATGTATAGCCAAGACAATACTGCATCCCAACAGAACTGTTAGAATATTGCTAACCAAAATGTACTTTTAGGATCACTCAGAGGGAAAGCATGATGTGGAAATCATGTCTTTTCTGGTCTCCTGAATGCAGAGCATCTGTTTACAGTGTTTTTAATATGGATGAGGACGTTGTACTTGCTTAATGGGAAATCCCTTGAATCCTTTCAGCTCCGCCTTCCCTCTCCACCGCTAAGATGTCCTGCTGCTCCAATTGTTGCTGCTCTCCCTGCTGCTGCAAGTGCTGCTGCTGCCCCTGCTGCTGCTGCTGCAGTCCTTCCTGCTGCTGCGTTCCTTGCTGCTGCTGCTCTTCCCCCTGCTGCTGCAACTCTTGCGGCTGTGGTTCCTGTGGCTGTGGCTGTGGATCTTGCGGCTGTGGTTCCTGTTGCTGCTATCCTAAGCAAGGCTGCTGCTGAAGAAGTTCAGTGAAGTGTTGAGAGCTGCTGCCTCCTCCATGCTGGCGGACTCCTTGGATTCATCTGTTCCTTTGTTTTAATTTCATTCCTGCCTCCTTCTACAACCCTGGATTCTTCTCATCTCCCTTTTACTTTGCTTTGTTTTCCTTCAAGGAGGCATGCCAGTTGTCTTCTCTTTATCTTCTTGGTTATCCAGGGAGTCGCTCTCCTTTCATCTCCTTGAATAACTCCTCTGTGAAAAGAAAAACTTTCCCTGTGGCAATTAATAAACATTCTAAAGCATGGCGCAGAGTCTTGTTCTGTTCCTTTGTCTTGAGATGCAGAATGTGGCATAGATCCCCAAACAGGTGATCTGCTTTGCATTCTCTAAGTATCTCCAGCTGAAGAGATCCCAGCCTAGACAGGATCACTGGCTGAGCTCCAGGGGAGCTTATCTCCATCTCACATACAATATTGGAAAGGGGGCCATATCTCATTGGGAGAGAACATGCATGGTATCCTGTCAGGGCTGGTTCAGCTGCGGTTCAGCACAGAGACTCAGAGAGGGTCAGTAAAGTTATTTCTCAATTCGAGATATGAAACACAAACAAGAGGTGTCCATTGGCAGGACTAGCCTGCTGAAACAGTTGCCAGAACTGAGGATCTGAGCCTCCTATGCCTCTTCCCCAGGCATCTGCCTTCCCAATAGTCACAAACTCATTTGAGGAGGGGTTCTCTGCACCTTTCGTTGTGCTGCATGTAATACCCTCCTCATTCTTGGAGACAGGGGAGGAGGAGAGAGGAAAATAGTGGAACTGGCAGGTTGCTGTGAATCTGTCACAGGCTCAGCCTCCTCCTCAGCTGCCTTACTCTAACTTAAAACTGTGGCTAGCTCAGCATCCAGCCTGTCTGTCCCCCTTCTTTCTCTGAACTGTCCTGTATCCCACCATCATTGTCCTGGCTCAGAGGCTTCCAGCTCTGATGTTCCCCTGGTGGGGGGTCCTTCCCCACTGGCTGTAGCCTCCCACCATTCCTCCTTATCTAGCCAGGCCCTGATACACATGTAACATCCGAGGATCACTAGCCGGTATCTCTCCTTGATAAACACACAAGACGTAACCGGCTGTACTTTTGAATAAATAAGGTATACTATTCATTGTATCAAACTGTAGATTCCAACAAAAGTCTCATAAAGGTCATCGCAAAAAGCAGAAGACCCAGTGGATCAGTTCATTCTCTGGTCAGTTCATGCATAAGGTCCATACATGTATAAGTGTCTATTCCACCTGTCTGTTCATAGAGTCCAATAATCCACATGCAGGGTTTTTACAGTTCCACAGAATCCTTTCACAGAGTCTAGGACAAGGATTTCCGGAATATTAGCCTTGTTTCGCCATCCTAGGCTTCATTAGTAGAACAGGCTGTAGGTAATGCAAATAAATACAATATCGTAATCTCACACATTTTTACAGCAAAATTAATATAAAAAACCATGAACAACTGTACATACCATATGTAATATTACAGGATAGTGGATCTTATCTCTCCTTGAACAAATGGATGAATTGAGGATGGGGAGAAGCAATTCCCTTTGTCTGAAGTCTAGGACAGTTCTCCATCAGAGGCACCTGTCTGGTGTGTAGAAGGAAGGAGTTCTAAAAACAGAACACTAAAAACCTGATTAAATTGGTGTGTAGTAGGGATTTCCTGATAGGTGTTATTTGCACGAGACTCTCTCCTGCAAACCTCGTTGATTGGATGGCTATGAAAGGAAAGAGATTATACTTTTCATCATTTTCAGTGCATCATTTTGAGTGCTACTTGTGGATCCAGGCTAATGTATTTTGATAACATTGAAGATAGCAACTGATCTGACCACCCCCTCCTCCTCCAAGATCTCCTCTTTTAGCCCATGGATTTATTCACCCATGTATATGAATTCTGCCTCCCACTAGGAAGTGAACTATACTCTAAGTTCATCAACACTGGGGTGCTAAATGACTCCATACCTCAGTGGGATATCCTAGCTTTCTTTGCAGCAATTACGAGACCCTTGGCAAAAGAAGAGCTTTTGATAGACCTCCTTGGGACCTTGACTCACTCTGTCCATCACAGCTGTGAGTCTGGGATTGTCCTTCGATTCACTAATTTCTCAATTTTTTGCATAAGTGCTGTCATACAGCCAACCTTGTAGTCTAGTATGAGAAACCAGATACGATATGGCATTCTCTGAGTCAGTGAACAACCACCAGGTGGTGGACCTTCTTGTGCAGCTCTGCGGCTGTTCCCCCTAGTAGTGAGCCATTACTCAAAAAATGCTCATATCTCCATTATAACATGGCATGGGCTTCCACTACAACATCATCTGGTGTATGATCCTTGACTGTGCACACTCCCTTCATTAGAGCTGTTTCTTTGTAGTTAACCCTGTAATTCTCACCCCCTAGCCACTGATTTCTTTAGATGCCTCCAACTTTTCTTTCTTGTTGGTATTGTTTGCATTTGTGCCTTCCATATTTCAGCTTTAAGCAACTCCCATCCCTTCTGGACTATCTTCTCTTTGAGTTTTTCTGACCATGGGATCTCACTCAGCAGTTACTTAAGCTTTTTGAAATCAGCACTCTTAAATCCAGAGTACGTATCCAAATACATCCAGATTTCCCATGTCTCTGTGTCATGAAACCCAAGAGGACATGACCACTTCCTCCCAAGGTCCCCAGTACTTCTAATTCAATGATGAATTCCTGCCAGTTGGTAAAGACCAGGTCCAACATAGATGATCCCCTTATTACTTCTTTCTCCTTCTGGGCAGTGAAATGATCACTGAAGGAACAAAGGGATTTGTTGGGAATTATATTCTTGGGAGTGTGTGAGTTTCAACAGGTATCCTAAAGCCTCCTCTCATCCCAATTTAAGGGAAAGATACACCGAACTATAAGAGATGCTTTTCCATTTTATTTGTTGCCGTGAAAGCAGGTAGATTCTACAACAGCAGAAGGTTTAGAAATGTAGCAGAGATAGAAAAGAGATAGAAAAGAGAAAGAGTCACAGACATTTCAAATGCCTTCCTTGTTAGAGATGGCTCCTGGGCGAATGGCCGAATGAATCAGGAAGAGGAGTGCAAGGAGTCAACCAGCATCCTTGAAGCCAGAGCTCCTGATGGTGGAATTATTTCTTGGGCTGTGTGCTGTGGACTCCAGGTGGCATTCAGAGCTCCCCTTGGGGTTCTTCAGCATTTGCATTGCTTGGGATAGCAGCATTTGCAACCACAGCAGGAAGATCCGCAGCACCCGGAACCACAGCAGGGGGAAGAGCAGCAGCAGCAAGGGGAGCAGCAACACTGCTTGCAACAACAGGGGGAGCAGCAACACTGCTTGCAGCAGCCACAGCCACAGCCGCAGCCACAGCAGGGGGAACAGCAGCACTGCTTGCAGCAGCAAGGGGAGCAGCCACACTTGCAACAGCAGGACATCTTGAGGAAGAGAAGGAAGCTTGAGCTGCAGGAAATCAAGGGATCACCAGTTAAGTAAGTGCTGCATCATCAGATGTGTTGAAGACACATTTTACTGGTGCTTTGCATTAAGAGGTGCCTATTTCACATCCTTTCCTCCTACTCGTGACACAGCTGAAATAATTTCCCTATATTCAACAAAGATTTGCTTGCTGTATAATGCATGGGAGAAAAATCTGCCTGATGAATGCTGAAACGGACCAATTTGTCCAACCAAGAATTCAATAGTGATTCTTCCTTCATTGTAAATCCAGGACCATTTTGCTTTTTGTGTTATGGGGAACTCAGAGTTTTCCTCAAGTATAAAATAAACAAGAGCCTAGAGGAAATCCAGATTCTATCATAGCTGGATGCATATTACACATGGGCTGGTTATATCTATGTGTTACATTTTTTATGCTGCTGACATCAATTATTATATATATGTATGTATCTAAAATGCATGAAATATTCTTCAGTTGATATCTCCAGGGAAGTCACTACTTCATAGTTGCCCTGAGAACTCCAGTTAACAGCCCCAAGACGGCTTAAGTGGTCAGTCCTCAGAACTAAAATTTGCAAATCCATGAAGAGATAATTCGATGGTACCATCTACTTTGGCCTTTACCGTGCCAACGAACCTATAAAAAGTCCGTTATAGAAAACACTTTAGCTCTATGAAATAACATATGCCGGTTGAGATGCTTAAATTTGAAACACTAACAAAATCCAATTTTGAGACTGTTCACTCTTGTGTGCATTCTGTTCAGAATGATTTTTCAAGACCAGAGCCACTGGAGTACCTGCTTATAATTTTCATTTCCCTCCAATGAAAAAAAAAAAGAAGAATTATTAAATATTTGGAAACAAGATTACCTTAGTTGACTATAGGAATTGGTATGTGGATATTGGATCCAGAGAGTGAATGAAGGAATTCAGAATTGTGGTCCTTTTATATGGCTCTGTGAACACTTCCGCAAGCCATGAGGCACTAATCATGAATGAGAAGCTCTACATTAAACCTTGACGTTGTCCTCCACCACACATTATTAGGTAGTGCGTGATCTGTGACTGTATTCACAACCCCTATTATTTATCTATATAAATACAGAAGAAATTAAAACTACATTCTGGAAACACTGTAATTCTGAGGCCAGATGAAGGGGCAGTTATGGGATTAGTTTTAAAATGATTATGCTATGATGAATGGAGATAATGAGAGCTATGATGAATCATAGAATCATAGAGTTAGAAGAGACCACAAGGGTCATCGAGTCCAACCCCCTGAACGGAAATGATGAGAGTTTCTCATTGAGATCCTGCACTGTTTTGCTTTTTAGCCAGGAAAAATGCTCCAGATCTTCTGACTCTACCTCCTGCCTTAAGCTCAAAACACCTGACGTTTGTACAGTGGTATTTCGGATTAAGTACTCAATTCATTCCTGAGGTCCGTTCTTAACCTGAAACTGTTCTTAACCTGAAGCACCACTTTAGCTAATGGGGTCTCCTGTTGCTGCTGTGCCGCCGGAGAACAATTTCTGTTCTCATCCTGAAGCAAAGTTCTTAACCCAAGGTACTATTTCTGGGTTGGCGGAGTCTGTAACCTGAAGCGTATGTAACCTGAGGTACCACTGTATTCACGGGTCTTGGAATTTGATCCTCATAACACATACCGGTATTTATCAGCAATGAGCAGAAGTCAATAGCATGTGCCATTTATTATTTATTATTTTTTAAAAGTAGCTGAGCAGGACAGTGAATGATAAAAGTTGCACATGTTTTTATTTAATATGTAGCTTTAACAAATGTTCATTACAGTAAAAAATAATTGCTAGACGAACATTTGGGCTCCACAGCCTAATTTTCACCTGACATCTGAACCATGCAAAAGCAATTGGCTTGCATGCAGCTGAGGTCTACTTAGAGTAGGCAAATCTAAGTTAGCCATTTCTATGGACTTTAATGGGCCTGCTCTGAGTGTGACTAGCAGTGGTTTCAATCCAGTGTCCTTAAAATATCTATCATCCTAAATCATTGCCTTATTAACATCACTTTATACATGCTGCAAGGTTGTACAAAGAAAGAATGGCCTAAATGTTGTGGTCTACAGCTAAACAATCTGAATACTAAATCCCTTAGGCACCAGATCTTTGAGAGAAGCCCGTATGATGCCTGTTCATCCAAACATATTTGATTTCAAGCAATCCCATAAGTGCCCCTTTTGGACAGAAGGGAGAATTAGAGTGTTACTACTGCAGAATAGCCTTCATCACCTGACTTCAGAAAGGAAGAATGTGGACACAGTCAAGGATCACGCACCAGATGATTGTGTGGTAGAGCCCCATATTAAGGCTTAATGAAGAGCTTGTCATCATTGCGTGGTTCATAATTGCCTGCGGAAGGGTTCACAGAGGTGTATATAAAGGCCCCCCATTCAAGAGTTCTTCACTCATTCACTGGATCCAACATCCACACCAATTCTGACAACTGAAAAAAGGTAAGTTCACTCCAATTATCTCTTTATTCTTTCAGTTCCCTAGACATCAGGAGAGGTATGGTCTTGAGGATGTAGTCTAGCAGCTCTGGTTTTTCAATGCAACTTGCTCACTATTTATCTTACTCTTGGCGACAAATCTTGGCCTTCTGCCACATGGGGAGTTGTGCATGGACAAATGCTTGATTTCTTAGATGCTAGTTCAAATTCAGAATTTACTTCTCTCTTGGAAATGAGGGATTCAAGATCTCAAAACGGTCTGCTGGATACAAAACATGTCTTTACTCATTCACAGAGAAGCTAGGATCTTGCTTTCAAGCCACAATTCTCTCAGCATTTTAGGACTAGAAATTTGCCTACAATCATCTTCCACAGGATCTAAAATGGGGGGCCGGACAGGGGGTTTCTGACCAAGCACACATTTCTAATTGTTAATGCTAATTCTAATTCAAAATTTACTAATCTCTTGGACACAAGGGATTCAAGATCTCAAAAAGGTCTTCTGGATACAAAACATGTCTTTACTCATTCAAAGAGAAGCCTTGCCTTCAGGCCTCAATTCTCTCAGCATTTTAGGACAAGAAATTTGCTTGCTATTGTCTTACACAGAATCTATAATAGTGGTGTTATTTTCTCTGACCAAGCATACATTTCATATTGATCTACAACTATAATGGTTGAATATAATTCACCTGTCAAACATGTGTGTTCATGAGGAAACCAGCATGGCCTGTGGCTCCCGATGGAGAAGGAGGTGGTTCCTGAGCAATCTCTTGTGCAAACCCTGAAATGGCACAGCATACCTGACCTGAGCAAGAATCAAGGATCAATGCTCTAGATAAGCAGAAGGGTAGAGATGCATAGCCAAGACAATACTGCATCCCAGCAGAAATGTTGGAATTCTGCTAACTAAAATGTACTTTTAGGATCATTCAGAGGGAAAGCATGATGTGAAAATCATGTCTTTTCTTGTCTCCCGAATGCAGAGCATCTGTCTACAGTGTTTTTAATATGGATGAGGACGTTGTATTTGCTTAATGGGAAATCCCTTGAATCCTTTCAGCTCCGCCTTCCCTCTCCACCGCTAACATGTCCTGCTGCTCCAATTGTTGCTGCTCTCCCTGCTGCTGCAAGTGCTGCTGCCGCCCCTGCTGCTGCTGCTGCAGTCCTTCCTGTTGCTGCGTTCCTTGCTGCTGCTGCTCTTCCCCCTGCTGTTGCAACTCTTGCGGCTGTGGTTCCTGTGGCTGTGGATCTTGTGGCTGTGGTTCCTGTTGCTGCTATCCTAAGCAAGGCTGCTGCTGAAGAAGTTCAATGAAGTGTTGAGAGCTGCTGCCTCCTCCATGCTGGCGGACTCCTTGGATTCATCTGTTCCTTTTGTCTTTAATTTATTCCTCCCTCCTTCTACAACCCTGGATTCTTCTCATTTCCTTCTTACTTTGCTTTGTTTTCCTTCAAGGAGGCATGCCAGTTGTCTTCTCTTTATCTTCTTGGTTATCCAGGGAGTCACTCTCCTTTCATCTCCTTGAATAACTCCTCTGTGAAAAGAAAACCTTTCCCGGTGGCAATTAATAAAAATTCTAAAGATGGTACATAGCCTTGTTGTGTTCATTTGTCCTGAGATGCAGAATGTGGCAAAGATCCCCAAACAGGTGATCTGGTTTTCATTCTCTAAGTATCTCCAGCTGAAGAGCTCCCAGCCTCAAAAGCATCACTAGCTCAGCTGCTAGGGAGCATCTCTCCATCTCATGTACAATATTGGAAAGGGGGCCATATCTCATTGGGAGAGCACATGCATGGCATCCTCTCAGGGCTGGTTCAGCTGCGGTTCAGCACCACTAAAGTGGCATATTCTTGACTAAGTAGCAATGGATATGTCTTTCAAGCACAGCACATCTAATCATCTCCTTTCGCTATATCCACACCTTTCATTAAAATGACAAATGAGTTGGAAAGAAGTCCTCACCAGACAATAATAGCAGCCAAGCTGATGGAATGCAGTGAGATGGCAAAGCTGACTGGAAAACCCAGAAACCAAGAGGATAAAAGCTTTATAAAAGAATGGGGAAAATGTCTAAGTTATTTAGGAGAACAATGTAAACAGATGGAAACAAAAACAGGATTCTGACTCACTGGTAGTGTAAAAAAATATTAAGGACAATATGGTTTGATATAAAAATTGGAGCATGGATGCAGTTGTAGACGCTCAAAACAAGACTCCATGGAGGGATGTCTTGATATTTAGAGAATCTCCTTATATAGAGATGTTCTTATTAAAGTAAAGGTAAAGGGACCCCTGACCATTAGGTCCAGTCGTGACCAGCTCTGGGGTTGCGGCGCTCATCTCAATTTATTGGCCGAGGGAGCCGGCGTACAGCTTCCGGGTCATGTGGGCAGCATAACTAAGCCACTTCTGGAGAACCAGAGCAGCACACGGAAACGCCGTTTACCTTCCCGCCAGAGCGGTACCTATTTATCTATTTGCACTTTGATGTGCTTTTGAACTGCTAGGTTGGCAGGAGCAGGGACCGAGCAACGGGGCTCACCCTGTCGTGGGGATTCGAACTCCCGACCTTCTGATCGGCAAGTCCTAGGCTCTGTGGTTAACCCACAGCGCCACCTGTGTCCCGCATGTTCTTATTAGTTTGTGTTTATTGGTACTTTGGTTTTATAAACCAATAAAAATGATTTATATATATATAAATGTATAACAGCAATTAATGCAAGAGGAATATGTATTAAAAAAATCTAACTCAGCCTCACACTACTAAAAGATGAGCAGAATATTAAGGTCCGATAGTGTAGGTGAATGAAAAAAATATTTGCCTAAAGGCAAATAGTGATGGCGACAGGGATGCCTTCTTGGGGAGAGCTTTCACATAGGGAGAGCCGCCACTGGGAAGGCCTATTCTTATGTCTCCACCCTCCACAGCTAGCTCAGGGTGGGGGCACATGGAGAAGGACTTCATGTGATGGATGCAGGGTCTGGGCAGAGGCACTCCTTTAGATACTTGAGTCCTTTATTGCATGGTTGCCAGGAGCACATTTCTGGAGCAGGTCAGCTATAAATCACATGGCGTAAGTAAAGTTAACTCTTTATTGGACGAAACAAGGAAGTTGTGGTTGGTTCACAGCAGATCTCGTGATTCCTTGTAGATCTGCCACCTCTCCATATGGCAGGCATGCTTTCAGGAATGAGCCAGCTCAAAGTGAGGGTGTAGTGAGCGGGACTATCTACCCGACCCCCCGACCATTCCTCCAAGACAGCGGCAGGACTTGGCCAGGAAGGGGGAGAGATCTCTAGTTGTTGCAAATCACAAGCCGAACAATAAACCTGCCACCACCTCCTTTCCTGGACCACCCTTGAATGGGGTTCAAGGAGTCACTTTACCGTGATGCAGACAGAAATTCAACAGGTAGGTGTCCAAACGGTAAGGCACCAGTTTAGTTTCCCCTAGCAAGGCACAGAGTACAAAAGACAAAAAATCCTTTTCCAAGTTTATTGAAAAAGCCACTCAAAAAGTTGCACATTTCTTAGAAGGTTACAAACAAAAAATTTAAAACATTGTAAAATATAACTAGCTAACACCATACTCACACAGCAACAATAGTTCAAAGCACAGTGAGTAGTCAAGAGTCCTTTCACTGGTCAAACACCCCCAGGCAAAGTACCAGGGCAAGATGTTCTGCCCTTTGCATCAGAATTCCCAAATCCTTTATCCTTGAAAACCCATGTGGAGGACAGGTTAGGGACCAATCATTTCTTTAGGTTAATTACCAATGGCCGTATGCTGAGACTATATCTCCTGATTGTCAGGAGACCAGCACAGCTGAACTTTGTTTAGACTTAGAGACATTAAGATCAAAAGGCTCTTCCTCCATTCCCAGGCCTCTCTTACACATAGGTAAAGGTAAAGGGACCCCTGACTATTAGGTCCAGCCGTTACCGACTCTGGGGTTGCGGCGCTCATCCAGCTTTATTGGCTGAGGGAGCCGGCGTACAGCTTCCGGGCCATGTGGCCAGCATGACTAAGCCGCTTCTGGCGAACCAGAGCAGTGCACGGAAACACCGTTTACCTTCCCGCTGGAGTGGTACCTATTTACCTACTTGCACTTTGACGTGCTTTCGAACTGCTAGGTTGGCAGGAGCTGGGACTGAGCAACGAGAGTTCACCCCGTTGCGGGGATTCGAACCGCCGACCTTCTGATCGGCAAGTCCTAGGCTCTGTGGTTTAACCCATAGCGCCACTCCGTGTCCCCTCTTACACATACCAGCTCCTAAACTGTAAATTACTTGATAGCCTCCTGTGCCCTTTTTACAACCCAATCCACACTCAGGCCCCCAGCTGTGCCAGGGTCTGGAAAATCAGATAATACTTCATCCTGCCTAGAGTCAAGTGGTAATTGACTCACACTTCTAGAGAGAGGGAGTTTCACCTTTAAAGAGACTAAACACCCATTCCACAGAAGGCCACTATTTTATCTCTCCCACCATGCCTCAATCCTGCATGAACCAGCGTTTGACATACTAAGATTTCCCAACTTCACTACAGAGGGTTTGCAGCCCAATGCAGAAAGCAGCCAGGAACAGGGAGGCTTTGATGTTAGGCAGGCAGAGGAGAGCCGGCAGCTGCAGAAATCAGCTCTTCCTGACCTTGATGGGCGAGCTGATAAGACAGTAGCTGAGAGCAGGCTAGAACACTGCCAAAGCGCGCTAGAAGCTCAAATGGGCGCGGACAGACAAGGAGACAGTTTATCGGGAAAGGAAGGGGTTGACACTAATCCAATCTCTCCGAGGAGTCGGCGAGTGGGAGGGCTTCTAGATAGGAAGCCAAACAAAAGACACAAGGGGCGTTGTTTCAATATATTATTCAGAGACCGGAAGGAATCTTCAGAAGGGCCACCATGAAGCATGATACCGGAGGCTTTGTTAGAGCCATGCAGAGCTATCTGTTGGTTTTTGCAACAAACCCTCCTTTTGAATTATCTACGCTCACTGTGTTCTCAAGCTGGGAACCTAGACGCCTGACAGAATGACCCTTCTCTAAGTTCTTTGCATTAGTTGGCAAAGGAAGGAGCCGATAATGGAAGAACAACAACAGCTCCCCATGGCCATGTCGGTGGGTGCAATCGAAGGACAGAACCCGCCTGCAGATCCTTATCAGGCAGCAAAAATCAGGAGTTGAAGCTGCCGCTAACCAGTTTGGAAGGAGTGGGAGGGGGGCAGTCCAGGCAGCTGATGGAGGTATATGGAAGGCAGACGTCCAAGAGCCTCATACCCCCCCCCCCCCAGATTTTCAGGAAGGCCTTCAGAGATGTGGCCTTCAAAACAGCCTGCTTGTATTTCCTAAGCCTCCAAGCGGCTGAATTCCACAATGGTAAGGACAAGATGTCATTCCTCATTAGCCTAGTAGAAGAAGAAGAAGAATAGGGGTTTGGATTTGATATCCCGCTTTACCACTACACAAAGGAGACTCAAAGTGGCTAACATTCTCCTTTCCCTTCCTCCCAACAAACACCCTGTGAGGTGAGTGGGGCTGAGAGACTTCAAAGAAGTGTGACTAGCCCAGGGTCACCCAGTAGCTGCATGTGGAGGAGTGGAGACGTGAACCCGGTTCACCAGATTACGAGTCTACTGTTCTTAACCACTACACCACAGTGGCTCTCAGTAGAGGCAGGGGCTCAGCACTTTGTGACTCCTTGAGGTTAAGCAATGATGGAGCACTTGCCAATTAGGATGCTTTCATAAAAATGATGGGCAGTATTTATCTAGATCCTTTACCGGAAAAGGCGCTTGCCCAGAAGCTCATGAGCCTCAGACAGGGAAACCAGACTGTGGCAGAGTAGTGGGCCAATTTTCAGATGTACTTCCAGAAACTGGGATGGGAGAGAAAATCCCTGCTTGCATTATACAAGGTGGGTCTGAATGAGCAGATTCGGGATGAACTGGCTGGGATGCCCCTACAGACTTTGCTGCAAGGAGATAGGAAAACCTCCTTGCAGCAAGGACGGAGATTACAGGAGCACGCCATGGTATGCTGAGGACAGGCAAGAGGACATGATCACTTCCTTCCAAGGTCCCCAGTACTTCCTATTCAAAGATCAATTCCTGCCTATTAGTGAGGATCAGGTCCAATGTAGATGATCTCCTAGCTGCTTCCTTCACCTTCTGGGCAATGAAATGATCAGTGAAGCAACAAAGGAATTTGTTGGGAATTATATTCTTGGGAGTGTGTGAGTTTCAACAGGTATCCAAAAGCCTCCTCTCACCCCAATTTAAGGGAAAGATACACCAAAATATAAGTGATGCTTTATCATTTTATTTGTTGCCATGCAAGCAGGTATATTCTACAACAGCAGAAGGTTTAGAAATGTAGCAGCGAGAGAAAAGAGAAAGAGTCAAACACATTGAGAGTGTCATGAAGGCACCATTTCAAATGCCTTGCTAGAGATGGCTCCTAGGAGAATAGCTGGACGATGAGTGCAAGGAGTCAACCAGCAGCCTTGAAGCCAGAGCTCCTGATGGTGGAATTATTCCTTGGGCTGTATGCTGTAGACTCCCTGTTTACATTCAGAGCTTCCCTTGGGGTTCTTCAGCATTTGCATTGCTTGGGATAGCAGCATTTGCAACCACAGCAGGAAGACCCACAGCACCCGGAACCACAGCAGGGGGAAGAGCAGCAGCAGCAAGGGGAGCAGCAACACTGCTTGCAACAACAGGGGGAGCAGCAACACTGCTTGCAGCAGCCACAGCCGCAGCCGCAGCCGCAGCAGGGGGAACAGCAGCACTGCTTGCAGCAGCAAGGGGAGCAGCCACACTGGCAACAGCAGGACATCTTGAGGAAGAGAAGGAAGCTTGAGCTGCAGGAAATCAAGGGATCACCAGTTAAGTAAGTGCTACATCATCAGATGTGTTGAAGACACATTTTACTGGTGCTTTGCATTAAGAGCTGCCTATTTCACATCGTTTTCCTCCTACTCGTGACACAGCTGAAATAATTTCCCTATATTCAACAAAGATTTGCTTGCTGTATGAAGCATGGGAGAAACATCTGCCTGATGAACGCTGAAACGGATCAATTTGTCCAACCAAGAATTCAATAGTGTTTCTGCCTTCATTGTAAAACCAGGACCATTTTGCTTTCTGTGTTAAGGGGAATTCAGAGTTTTCCTCAAGTAAAAAATAAACAAGAGCCTAGAGGAAATCCAGATTCTATCATAGCTGGACGCATATCTATGTCTTACATTTTTTATGCTGCTGACATCAATTATTTTATATATCTATGTATCAAAAATGCATGAAATATTCTTCAATTGATATGATATCTCCAGGGAAGTCACTACTTAATAGTTCCCCTGAGAACTCCGGTTAACAGCCCAAAGACAGCTTAAATGGTCAGTCCTCAGAACTAAAAATTGCAAATCCATGAAACAGATATGAAGAGATAATTCGATGGTACCATTTACTTTGGCCTTTGCCGTCCCAACAAACCTATAAAAGGTCCGTTATAGAAAATACTTTAGCTCTTTGAAATAAAATGTGCCAGTTGAGATGCTGAAATCTGAAGCACTAAAACAAAATCCAGTTTTGAGACTGTTAGCTCCTGTGCATGTTCCGTTCAGAATGAATTTGCAAGACCAGAGCCACTGGAGTACCTGCTCAGAATTTTCGTTTCCCTGCAATGAAGAAAACAAGAAGAATGATTAAATATTTGGAAACAAGCTTACCTTTGTTGACTATAGGAATTGCTTTGTGGATATTGGATCCAGAGAGTGAATGAAGGAATTCAGAATTGTGGTCCTTTTATATGGCTCTGTGAACCCTTCCACAATCCATTAGGCACTCATCATGAGAAGCTCTACATTAAACTTGACATTGGCCTCCACTACACATTATTAACTGGTGCGTGATCTGTGACTGTATTCACAACCCCTATTATTTATCTATATAAATACAGAAGAAATTAAAACTGAATTCTGGAAACACTGTAATTCTCAGGCCAGATGAAGGGGCAGTTATGGGATTAGTTTTAAAACAATTATGCTATGATGAACGGAAATGATGAGAGCTTCTCATTGAGATCCTGCACTGGTTGTTTTTTTTAGCTAGGAAAAATATTCCAGATCTTCTGACTGTACTTCCTGCCTCAAGCTCAAAGCACCTGACGATTTTATTCCCAGGTCTTGGAATTTGATCTTCATAACACATATTTATGAGCAATGAGCAGAAGTCAATAACATGTGCCATCTTTTATCTTTTATTTTTTTAAAGTAGCTGAGCAGGACAGTGAATGATAGAAGTTGTACATGTTTTTATTTAGCTTTAACAAATGTTCACTACATTAAAAATTAATTGCTAGACAAACACTTGGGCTCCACAGCCTAATTTTGACCTGACATCTGAACCATGCAAAAGCAGTTGGCTTGCATCCAGCTGAGGTCTACTTAGAGTAGACAAACCTATGTTAGCCATTTGTATGGACTCTAATGGGCTTGCTCATTGTCTTATTAACATGACTTTATACATGCTGCAGGTTGTACTAAGAAAGAATGGCCTAAATGTTGTGTCCACTGCTAAACAATCTGAAAACTAAATCCCGTAGGCACCAGATCTTGGAGAGAAGCCCATATGATGCCTGTTCATCTGAACATATTTGATTTCAAGCAAACCCATAAATGGCCCCTTGGACAGAAGAGAGAATTAAAGTGTTACTACTGCAGAATAGCATTAATCACCTGACTTTAAAAAGGAAGGATGTGGACACAGTCAAGGATCACGCACCAGATGATTGTGTGGTAGAGGCCCATATTAAGGTTTAATGAAGACCTTGTCATCATTGCGTGGTTCATAATTGCTTGCGGAAGGGTTCACAGAGGTGTATATAAAGGCCCACCATTCAGGTGTTCTTCACTCATTCACTGGATCCAACATCCACACCAATTCTGACAACTGAAAAAAGGTAAGTTCACTCCAATTCTCTTCATTCTTTCAGGTCCAGGAAAAGTATGGTCTTGAGGATGTAGCCTAGAAGCTCTGGTTTTTCAATGCAACTTGCTCACTATCTATGTTACTCTTGGTGACAAATCTTGGCCTCCTGCCACATGGGGAGTTGTGCATGGACAAAAGCATGATTTCTTAGATTCTAATTCAAATTCAAGACTTACTTCTCTCTTGGACACAAGGGATGCAAGATCTCAAAAAGGTCTTCTGGATACAAAACATGTCTTAACTCATTCACAGAGAAGCTAGGATCTTGCCTTCAGGCTTCAATTCTCTCAGCATTTTAGGACTAGAAATTTGCCTACAATCATCTTGCACAGGATCTAAAATGGGGGGCAGGGCGGGGGGTTTCTTACCAAGCACACATTTCATATTGATCTACAACTATAATGGTTGAATATTTCACCTGTCAAACATGTGTGTTCATGAGGAAACCAGCATGGCCTGTGGCTCCCGATGGAGAAGGAGGTGGTTCCTGAACAATCTCTTATGCAATTCCTGAAATGGCACAGCACACCTGACCTGAGCAAGAATCAAGGATCAGTGCTCTAGATAAGCAGAAGGGTAGAGATGCATAGTCAAGACAATACTGCATCCCAGCAGAAATGTTGGAATTCTGCTAACTAAAATGTAGTTTTAGTATCATTCAGAGGGAAAGCATGGTGTGAAAATCATGTCTTTTCTGGTCTCCTGAATGCAGAGCACGTGCTTTAATATGCCTGAGGATGTTGTGTTTACTTAATGGGAAATCCCTTGAATCCTTTCAGCTCCGCCTTCCCTCTCCACCGCTAAGATGTCCTGCTGCTCCAATTGTTGCTGCTCTCCCTGCTGCTGCAAGTGCTGCTGCTGCCCCTGCTGCTGCTGCTGCAGTCCTTCCTGTTGCTGCGTTCCTTGCTGCTGCTGCTGTTCCCCCTGCTGCTGCAACTCTTGCGGCTGTGGTTCCTGTGGCTGTGGCTGTGGATCTTGCGGCTGTGGTTCCTGTTGCTGCTATCCTAAGCAAGGCTGCTGTTGAAGAAGTTCAGTGAAGTGTTGAGAGCTGCTGCCTCCTCCATGCTGGTGGACTCCTTGGATTCATCTGTTTCTGTGCCTTAAGTTCATTCCTGCCTCCTTCTACAACCCTGGATTCTTCTCATCTCCTTCTTACTTTGCTTTGTTTTCCTTCAAGGAGGCATGCCAGTTGTCTTCTCTTTATCATCATGGGGGTCCTGGGGGTCATTCTCCTTTCATCTCCTTGAATAACTCCTCTGTGAAAAGAAAACCTTTCCCGGTGGCAATTAATAAAAATTCTAAAGCATGGTACATAGCCTTGTTGTGTTCATTTGCCCTTAGATGCAGAATGTGGCAAAGATCCCCAAACAGGTGATCTGCTTAGCATTCTCTAAGTATCTCCAGCTGAAGAGCTCCTAGCCTCAAAAGCATCACTAGCTCAGCTCCTAGAGAGCTTATCTCCATCTCACATACAATATTTGAAAGGGGGCCATATCTCATTGGGAGAGCACATGCATGGCATCCTGTCAGGGCTGGTTCAGCTGCGGTTCAGCACCACTAAAGTGGCATATTCATGACTAAGTAGCAATGGAGATGTCTTTCAAGCACAGCACATCTAATCATCTCCTTTGGCTATATCCTCACCTTTCATTAAAATGACAAATGAGTTGGAAATAAGTCCTCACCAGAGAAGAATAGCAACCAAGCTGATGGAATGGAGTGAGATGGCAAAGCTGACTGGAAAACCCAGAAACCAAGAGGATAAAAGCTTTATAAAAGAATGGGGAAAATGTCTAAGTTATTTAGGAGACCAATGTAAACAAGATGGAAACAAAAGCAAGATTCTGACCCACTGGTAGTGTAAAAAAATATTAAGGACAATATGGTTTGATATAAAAATTGGAGTATGGATGCAGTTGTAGACGCTCAAAACAAGACTCCATGGAGGGATGTCTTGATATTTAGAGAATCTCCTTATACAAAGATGTTCTTATTAAAGTAAAAGTAAAGGGACCCCTGACCATTAGGTCCAGCCGTTACCGACTCTGGGGTTGTGGTGCTCATCTCGCTTATTGGCCGAGGGAGCTGGCGTACAGCTTCTGGGTCATGTGGCCAGCATGACTAAGCCACTTCTGGAGAACCAGAGCAGCGCACGGAAACGCCGTTTACCTTCCCGCTGGAGCGGTACCTATTTATCTACTTGCACTTTGACGTGCTTTTGAACTGCTAGGTGGGCAGGAGCAGGGACCGAGCAACGGGAGCTCACCCCGTTGGGGGATTCGAACCACTGACCTTCTGATCGGCAAGCCCTAGGCTCTGTGGTTAATCCACAGCGCCACCTGTGTTCCGCATGTTCTTATTAGTTTGTGTTTATTTGTACTTTGGTTTTATAAACCAATAAAAATGATTTATATATATAAAAAAGTATAACAGCAATTAATGCAAGAGGAATATGTATTATAAAAATCTGACCCTACTAAAAGATGAGCAGAATATTAAGGTCCGATAGTGTATGTGAATGAAAAAAATATTTGCCTAAAAGCAAATAGTGATGGTGACAGGGATGTCTTCTTGGGGAGAGCTTTCACATAGGGAGAGCCGCCACTGGGAAGGCCTATTCTTCTGTCTCCACCCTCCAGCAACTTCACTACAGAGGGTTTGCAGCCCAATGCAGAAAGCAGCCAGGAACAGGGAGGCTTTGATGTTAGGCAGGCAGGGGAGAGCCGGCAGCTGCAGAAATCTGCTCTTCCTGACCTTGATGGGCGAGCTGTTAAGACAGTAGCTGAGACCAGGCTAGAACACTGCCAAAGCGTGCTGGAAGCTCAAATGGGCGCGGATAGACAAGGAGACAGTTTATCGAAAAAGGAAGCGGTTGGCACTACTCCAATCTCTCCAAGGAGTCGGCGAATGGGAGGGCTTCTAGATAGGAAGCAAAACAAAAGACACAAGGGGCGTTGTTTCAATATATTATTTAGATACCGGAAGGAGTTTGACCAAACTGCAGGAAGCAGTAGAAGACAGGAGTGCCTGGCGTGCTCTGGCCCATGGGGCCATGAAGAGTCGGACACAACTAAACTACAAACAAAGGAATTTTCAGAAGGGCCATCATGAGTAATGATGCCAGAGGCTTTGTTAGAGCCATCCAGAGCTATCTGTTGGTTTTTGCAATAAACCCTCCTTTTTAATTATCTACCCTCACTGTGTTCTCAAGCTGGGAACCTGGACTTCTGACAGAATGACCCTTCTCTAAGTTCTTTGCATTAGTTGGTAGAGGAAAGAGCCGATAATGGAAGAACAACAAGAGCTCCCCATGGCCGTGTCGGTGGGTGCAATCGAAGAACAGAACCCGCCTGCAGATCCTTATCAGGTTCTTTGGCAGCAAAATCAGGAGTTGAAGCTGCCACTAACCAGGTTGGAAGGAGGGGGGGGGGGTCCAGGCAGCTGACAGAGGTATGTGGGAGGCCGCGTCCAAGAGCCTCGTAACCCCAGATTATCAGGAAAGCCTTCAGAGTATGTGGCCTTCAAAAGAGCCTAACTGTATTTCTTAAGCCTCCAAGGGGCTGAATTCCACGATGATAAGGACAGGGTTTCATTCCCCATTAGCCTAGTAGAAGAAGAAGAATAGGAGTTTGGATTTGATATCCCGCCTTTCACTCCCTTTAAGGAGTCTCAAAGCGGCTAACATTCTCCTTTCCCTTCCTCCCAATAACAAACACTCTGTGAGGTGAGTGGGGCTGAGAGACTTCAGAGAAGTGTGACTGGCCCAAGGTCACCCAGTAGCTGCATGTGGAGGAGCGGAGACGCGAACCCGGTTCCTCAGATTACGAGTCTGCTGCTCTTAATCACTACACCACACTGGCTCTCAGTAGAGGCAGGGGCTCAGCACTTTGCGACTCCCTGAGGTTAAGCAATGATGGAGCACTTGCCAATTAGGATGCTTTCATAAAAATGGTGGGCAGTATTTATCTAGATCCTTTACCGGAAAAGGCGCTTGCCCAGAAGCTCATGAGCCTCAGACAGGGAAACCAGACTGTGGCAGAGTAGTGGGCCGATTTTCAGATGTACTTCCAGCAACTGGGATGGGAGAGAAAATCAATGCTTGCATTATACAAGGTGGGTCTGAATGAGCAGATTTGGGATGAACTGGCTGGGATGCCCCTACAGATTGCACTGCAAGGAGATAGGAAAACCTCCTTGCAGCAAGGACTGAGATTGCAGGAGCACGCCATGGTATGCCGAGGAAAGGGAAGAGGACATGATCACTTCCTTCCAAGGTCCCCAGTACTTCCAATTAAAAGAGCAATTCCTGCTTATTAGTGAGGATCAGGTCCAATGTAGATGATCTCCTAGGTGCTTCCTTCACCTTCCGGGCAATGAAATGATCAGTGAAGCAACGAAGGAATTTGTTGGGAATTATATTCTTGGGAGTGTGTGAGTTTCAACAGGTATCCAAAAGCCTCCTCTCACCCCAATTTAAGGGAAAGATACACCAAAATATAAGTGATGCTTTATCATTTTATTTGTTGCCATGCAAGCAGGTAGATTCTACAACAGCAGAAGGTTTAGAAATGTAGCAGCGAGAGAAAAGAGAAAGAGTCAAACACATTGAGAGTGTCATGAAGGCAACATTTCAAATGCCTTGCTAGAGATGGCTCCTAGGAGAATAGCTGGACGATGAGTGCAAGGAGTCAACCAGCAGCCTTGAAGCCAGAGCTCCTGGTGGTGGGATTATTCCTTGGGCTGTATGCTGTAGACTCCCTGTTTGCATTCAGAGCTCCCCTTGGGGTTCTTCAGCATTTGCATTGCTTGGGATAGCAGCATTTGCAACCACAGCAGGAAGATCCGCAGCACCCGGAACCACAGCAGGGGGAAGAGCAGCAGCAAGGGTAGCAGCAACACTGCTTGCAACAACAGGGGGAACAGCAACACTGCTTGCAACAGCCGCAGCCGCAGCCACAGCAGGGGGAACAGCAGCACTGCTTGCAGCAGCAAGGGGAGCAGCCACACTGGCAACAGCAGGACATCTTGAGGAAGAGAAGGAAGCTTGAGCTGCAGGAAATCAAGGGATCACCAGTTAAGTAAGTGCTACATCATCAGATGTGTTGAAGACACATTTTACTGGTGCTTTGCATTAAGAGCTGCCTATTTCACATCGTTTTCCTCCTACTCATGACACAGCTGAAATAATTTCCCTATGTATATAGCAAAGATTCGCTTGTTCTATAAAGCATTGGGGAAACATCTGCCTGCTGTATACTTGAAATATATCATGGGTGAAATATTCCACCTCAGTTGATATGAGAAGAAATTTACATCTCTAGGGAAGTCACTACAGTGGTACCTTGGTTTACAACCTTAATTCGTTCCGGACGTCCGGTTGTAAACTAAAACAGTTTGTAACCCAGGGCACGCTTACGCCAATGGGGCCTCCCCCCTCCAAAATGTGGTTGTAATAAAAAATGGGGTTGTAATCCAAAAAAGGGACACACACTTCCAGGTTTGACATGGTTGTAATCCAAAACGGTTGCAAACCAAGGTACCACTGTACTGCCACAAGGAGTCCATTCAACAGCCCAGAGGCACGGAAAATGGCCAGTCTGCAAAAGCACAATTTACGAAAATGTAGCGTCCATCACACAGATATGGTGAAGAGAAAATTACATGATCCCATCAGGTAAAACCCAAAGAACCTACAAGGAGTCTGTTATTCAAACCACTTTTCATCTATGTATTAAAATATGGCAGTTGAGACGCTGAAATCTGAAACACTAACATAATCCCATTTTGAGACAGTTGACTACTCTGTACATTTGATTCAGATGCATTTCACAAGACCAGAGCTGGAGTACCTGCTCAGAATATTCGTTTCCCTGCAATGAAGGAAACAAGAAGAATGAATGAATATTTGGAGACAAGCTTACCTTTGTTGACTATAGGAATTGGTGTGTGGATGTTGGATGCAGAGAGTGAATGAAGAACTCCAGGATTGTGGTCCTTTTATATGGCTCTGTGAACCCATCCACAAGCCATGGGGCTCTACTCATGAATGAGAAGCTCTACATTAAACCTTGACGTTGGCCTCCACCACACATTATTAGCTGGTGCGTGATCTGTGACTGTATTCACAACCCCTATTATTCATCTATATATATAAACACAGAGGAAATTAAAAGTGCATTCATGAAACACTGTAATTCTCAGCCTGGATTAAAGGGTGAATGGTAGCAGTTGCACATGTTATTATTTAATATGTAGCTTTAACAAATGTCCACTACAGCAAAAAATTAATTGCTAGACGAATGCAAAACATTTGAGCTATATCTAATGACTGTTTTCCAGCTTTCAATCACCCAGAAAGAACATTACAGCCTAATTTGTACCAGACACCTGAGCTGTGTAAAAGGAATTGGCTTGTATCCAGATGAGTTAGACTTAGAGAAGGCCCACTGAAATTAACAAACCTAAGTTAGCCATTTCTATGGAGTTAAATGGGCTTGCTCGGAATAAGACTTGCAGTGGCTGCTACCCATTGACCTTAAAACAACTATAATTTTAAATCATTGTTTAATTAACATCACTTTATACATTCTATGAGGTTGTACTAAGAAAGAATGGCCTAAATGTTGTGTCCACAGGTAAACAGTCTGAAAACTAAATCCCTTAGGCACCAGATTTTTGAGAGAAGCCCATATGATGCCTGTTCATCCGAACATATTTGATTTCAAGCAATCCCATAAGTGCCCCCTTTGGACAGAAGGGAGAATTAGAGTGTTACTACTGCAGAATAGCCTTAATCACCTGACTTTAGAAAGGAAGGATGTGGACACAGTCAAGGATCACGCACCAGATGATTGTGTGGTAGAGGCCCATATTAAGGTTTAATGAAGACCTTGTCATCATTGCGTGGTTCATAATTGCTTGCGGAAGGGTTCACAGAGGTGTATATAAACGCCCACCATTGAGGTGTTCTTCACTCACTCACTGGATCCAACATCCACACCAATTCTGACAACTGAAAAAAGGTATGTTCTGTCCCACTATCTCTTCATTCTTTTGGTTCCAGGAGCGGTATGGTCTTGAGGATGTAGTCTAGCAGCTCTGGTTTTTCAATGCAACTTGCTCACTATTTATCTTACTCTTGGTGTCAAATCTTGGCCTCCTGCCACATGGGGAGGTGTGCATGGAGAAAAGCGTGATTTATTAGATGCTAATTCAAATTCAAAATTTACTTCTCTCTTGGGCATGCAGAATGCAAGATCTCAAACGGGTCTTCTGGGTACACCATTTCTTATAGAACGTGTCTTTATACATTCATAATTAAGCTAGGATCTTGCCTTCAGGCCTCAAGTTTGTCAGACTAGGACTAGAATGTTTGCATACTATTGTCTTGCATAGGATCTAAAATAGGTTTGGGTTTTTTCTGACCAAGGACACATTTCAAATTGATCTACAGCTATAATGGTTAAATGTAATTCACCTGTCAGACATGTATGTTTTGAGGAAACCAGCATGGCCTGTGGCTCCTGATGGAGAAGGAGGTGGTTCCTGAACAGTCTGTTGTGCAATTCCTGAAATGCACAGCACACCTGACCTAAGCAAGAGTCAAGGATTGATGCTCTAGATAAGCAGAAGGGTAGTGATGCATAGCCAAGACAATACTGCATCCCATTTTGCTAACCAAAATGTAGTTTTAGGATCACTCAGAGGGAAACATGATGTGAAAATCATGTCTTTTCTGGTCACCTGAATGCAGAGCATCTGTCTACAGTGTTTTAATATGCCTGAGGACGTTGTGTTTACTTAATGGGAAATCCATTGCTTTATTTCAGCTCCGCCTTCCCTCTCCACCGCTAAGATGTCCTGCTGCTCCAATTGTTGCTGCTCTCCCTGCTGCTGCAAGTGCTGCTGCTGCCCCTGCTGCTGCTGCTGCAGTCCTTCCTGTTGCTGCGTTCCTTGCTGCTGCTGCTCTTCCCCCTGCTGCTGCAACTCTTGCGGCTGTGGTTCCTGTGGCTGTGGATCTTGTGGCTGTGGTTCCTGTTGCTGCTATCCTAAGCAAGGCTGTTGCTGAAGAAGTTCAGTAAAGTGTTGAGAGCTGCTGCCTTCTCCATGCTGGTGGACTCCTTGGATTAATCCGTTTCTGTGCCTTAAGTTTATTCCTGCCTCCTTCTTCAACCCTTCATTCTTCTCATCTCCTTTTTACTTTGCTTTTTTTTTACTTCAAGGATGCATGCCAGTTGCCTTCTCTTTATCATCATGGTGGTCCTGGGTGTCATTCTCTTTTCATCTCTTTGAATAACTCCACTGTGGAGAAAATAATCTATGTATACAGCAGTTAATAAAAATTCTAAAGCATAGTACAGAGTCTTGTGTTCCTTTGCCTTGAGATGGGGAATGTGTCATAGATCACTGCATAAGTCATCTGCTTTGCAAGCATCTCCTGATGAAGGGCTGCTGGACTAGAAAAGATCAGAAGCTGAGCTCTTGAGGAGGACATCTTCATCTCACATACAATATTGGGAAATGGGCCATAGTTCATTGGAAGGGCCCATGTATGACACATATAACATCCCAGGTTCGCTAGCTGTTATCTCTCCTTGAATAAATGGATGTAGGAAAAACCAGGAGCAGCAAGACCCATTGCCTGAGATCTGGTGTTGGATCACTAAAACCTGATTTAATTAGAATCATAGAGTTGGAAGAGACCACAAGGGCCATCAAGTCCAAACCCCTGCCAAGCAGGAAACACCATCAGAGCACTCCTGACATATGGTTGTCAAGCCTCTGCTTAAAGACCTCCAAAGAAGGAGACTCCACCACACTCCTTGGCAGCAAATTCCACTGTCGAACAGCTCTTACTGTCAGGAAGTTCTTCCTAATGTTTAGGTGGAATCTTCTTTCTTGTACTTTGGATCCATTGCTCCGTGTCCGCTTCTCTGGAGCAGCAGAAAACAACCTTTCTCCCTCCTCTATGTGAAATCCTTTTATATATTTGAACATGGCTATCATATCACCCCTTAACCTCCTCTTCTCCAGGCTAAACATGCCCAGCTCCCTTAGTTCCTCATAAGGCATCGTTTCCAGGCCTTTGACCATTTTGGTTGCCCTCCTCTGGACACGTTCCAGTTTGTATTGATGTATAGTAGGGATTACTTGATAGGCCCAATCTGCAGGAGGTTCTGTCTTGCAAACCACTCTTTAGTGGTGCCTCACTTTGTGGGGAACTTCAGGTGAATTGAAGCAAGAGCCCTCTGTCACAGAGCCCTGGAAGAAAAATGCTAGATCAGACAAAAATGGGGGTCCTTAGATCTAACCTATGGTAATAGTAGTGTGAGGGGCTGAGTTGAATGCCTGGGTAGAGTCTGACTCTGGAGATGAAGGAATGCTAGTACAGAGGGAGCCACAGTCTGACTCTCAAGATGTGGGATTGCAGTCACAGACACAGCAGGAGTGGGTTAATTCAGCCCCCCTTCACCAAGAGTTCCCAGACTCAGATAGAGCAGCAGACTCAGAAAGCTCGCAGTCAGAGGGAGGGGAGGAGATAGATGACATTGAGGAGCTTGCTATGCAATCAGGAGGTAGGCAATGTTTAGAGGGATCTTCGTTTGATAGCGGGGGGGTGGGGAGTTCACCCACCTTCTCTCCAAACCAGAAGAGCTGAAGGGTAAAAATGCAACAGAAGTACAAGAGAGGAAGGCCTGGACTTTGGCACCCTTCATTCTGAGAAAGGGGCGGAGACTCAGAGTGACCAACTCATAGCTAAGAGCAGCAGGCTCAGAGCCATGCTCTGGATGTTAGTTGTAAATAAAGGTGCCATGAACCTGCCAGAGACTCATTAATTCTTACTGGAGCTTGCTTGCCTGCCTGAGATCATTACAAGTAGTAGTAGTAGCAGTAGCAGTAGCAGCAGCAGTATTAATAAATGTTTACAATGATTTTATATATTAAGAGGGAGAGAGTCCATGGCACAGGAATCCAATGCCAGATGTTCTGAGCAGGCTGAGGAATCAATAAGCTTTCAGTTCTAAGAGAACTGGGGATTTGAGACTGGCGATTAGGCCACCAGGATATTATAGGATTCCAACTCCCATCAGACATTGCCAGAATGGCCAGTGATAAAGGATGGTGGGAATTGTAGTCCAGAAACATCTGGAGGGGCCACACATTCCTCATCTTTGTCTAAGGTCCTGGACTGACTGAGCAACTCATATGTTGTCTATTCATCCCTATGGATGCTATTTTGGCTAGGGGGTGAGGATTACAAGGTTAACTACAAAGAAACAGCTCTAATGAAGGGTGTGTGCACAGTCAACACCAGTTGATGTTGTAGTTGTCTTCTTCTCTGGAAGGGTCAGGCTGGGGAAGCGGTCTCCACCATTCCTCCCCTGCTCAGTTGCTGACACTCTGTCACAGAATGTTGAAGGACAAAATAGATCAGACTTAGGTAGGGGGGTGGGTCTATCTAGTTCAGCAGCTGGTGTCCCACAGTGTCCAAACAGATGTTTCCTGGAAACGGAAAAGGAAGATTTCTGAGGGGTGTTGTTTGTGAGTGTGTAGAAGCGTGCCGTTATCCTTTTTATTGATGCTGTGAGAAACAACCCTAATGAATATGAGTGTATTTGCAAGCTTTTATTTAGTCCACAAACATTACTTAATTTAATTTTTTATTGAAACATTGTGTTTCTATTTAAATGTATTGAAGTCATTTGCATAATTAACTGCTTTAGTTTTGGCCATAGCAGACAGATGAAGAACGAAATAACAGAAGCTGAACTGTAGAAGAACGTTAACAGTGACTGTGACTAACTATTCATGTGGCAAATATATCTGTCTCCATACATCATTAGATACAACCTAGTTGCAGCAGTAATAATACTTTTTTTTAAGCAGTGATGAATATATTTATTAAGAGAAAACAAGCACATGAGCAGAGAAATCCAATGCCAGATGTTCCGAGCAGGTTGAGGAATCAATGTTTCAGTTCTGAAATAAATTCATAGGCTTGGGATTGGGAATTGGGCCACCAGGGTATTGTAGGATTTCAACTCCCATCAGACCTTGCCAGAATGGCCAGCAATAAAGGATGGCGAGAATTGTAGTCCAGAAACATCTGGAGGGGCCACACATTCCTCATCTGTGCCTAAGGTCCTGGACTGACCGAGCAACTCATCTTGTCCATTCATCCCTATGAGTGCCATTTTGGCTAGGGAGTGAGAATTACAAGGTTAACTACAAAGAAACAGCTCTAATGAAGGGGGTGTGCACAGTCAAGGATCATACACCAGATGATGTTGTAGTGGAAGCCAATGCCACGTTCTAATGGAGATATGAGCATTTTTGAGTAATGGCTCACTACTAGGGGGAGCAGTCATAGAGCTGCACAAGAAGGTCCACCACCTGGTAGTTGTTCACTGACTCAGAGAATGCCATATCGTATCTGGTTTCTCATACTAGACTACAAGGTTAGCTGTATAACAGCACTTATGCAAATAATTGAGATATTAGTGAATCAAAGGACAATCCCAGACTCACAGCTGTGATGGACAGAGTGAGTCAAGGTCCCAAGGAGGTCTATCAAAAGCTCTTCTTTTGCCAAGGGTCTCGTAATTGCTGCAAAGAAAGCTAGGATATCCCACTGAGGTATGGAGTCATTTAGCACCCCAGTGTTGGTGAACTTAGAGTATAGTTCACTTCCTAGTGGGAGGCAGAATTCATATAGCCAGTGTGGTGTAGTGGTTAAGAGCGGTAGTCACGTAATCTGGGTAACCGGGTTCGCGTCTCCGCTCCTCCACATGCAGCTGCTGGGTGACCTTGGGCCAGTCACAGTCTCTCAGCCCCACTCACCTCACAGAGTGTTTGTTGTGGGGGAGGAAGGGAAAGGAGAATGTTAGCCGCTTTGAGACTCCTTAAAGGGAGTGAAAGGCGGGATATCAAATCCAAACTCTTCTTCATATACATGGGTGAAGAAATCCATGGGCTAAAAGAGGAGATCTTGGAGGAGGAGGGGGTGGTCAGATCAGTTGCTATCTTCAATGTTCTCAAAATACATTAGCCTGGATCCACAAGTAGCACTCAGAATGCTGGGCTTCAGAGTATAATCTCTTTCCTTTCATAGCCATTCAATCAACGAGGTTTGCAGGAGAGAGTCTCATGCAAATATCAGGAAATCCCTACTACACACCAATTTATTCAGGTTTTTAGTGTTCTGTTTTTAGAACTCCTTCCTTCTACACACCAGACAGGTGCCTCTGATGGAGAACTGTCCTAGACTTCAGACAAAGGGAATTGCTTCTCCCCATCCTCAATTCATCCATTTGTTCAAGGAGAGATAAGATCCACTATCCTGTAATATTACACATGGTATATACAGTTGTTTATGGTTTTTTATATTAATCTTGCTGTAAAAATGCGTGAGATTACGATGTTGTATTTATTTGCATTACCTACAGCCTGTTCTACTGATGAAGCCTAGGATGCCGAAACAAGGCTAATATTCTCGAAATCCTTGTCTTAGACTCTGTGAAAGGGTTCTGTGGAACTGTAACAACCCTTCATGGGGATTATTTGACTCTATGAACAGACAGGTGGAATAGACACTTATCCATGTATGGACCTTATGCATGAACTGACCAGAGAATGAACTGATCCACTGGGTCTTCTGCTTTTTCCGTTGAACTTTATGAGACTTTCGTTGGAATCTACAGTTTGATACAATGAATAGTATACCTTATTTATTCAAAAGTACAGCCGGTTGGGCAACCAAAATGGTCAAAGACCTGGAAACGATGCCTTATGAGGAACGGCTAAGGGAGCTGGCATGTTTAGCCTGGAGAAGAGGAGGTTAAGGGGTGATATGATAGCCATGTTCAAATATATAAAAGGATGTCATATAGAGGAGGGAGAAAGGTTGTTTTCTGCTGCTCCAGAGAAGCGGACACGGAGCAATGGATCCAAAGTACAAGAAAGAAGATTCCACCTAAACATCAGGAAGAACTTCCTGACAGTAAGAGCTGTTCGACAGTGGAATTTGCTGCCAAGGAGTGTGGTGGAGTCTCCTTCTTTGGAGGTCTTTAAGCAGAGGCTTGACAACCATATGTCAGGAGTGCTCTGATGGTGTTTCCTGCTTGGCATGGGGTTGGACTCGATGGCCCTTGTGGTCTCTTCCAACTCTATGATTCTATGATTCTTCTATGATTCTATTCTATATCTTGTGTGTTTATCAAGGAGAGATACCGGCTAGTGATCCTCGGATGTTACATGTGGATCAGGGCCTGGCTAGATAAGGAGGAATGGTGGGAGGCTACAGCCAGTGGGGAAGGACCCCCCACCAGGGGAACATCAAAGCTGGAAGCCTCTGAGCCAGGACAATGATGGTGGGATACAGGAACGTTCAGAGAAAGAAGGGGGACAGACAGGCTGGAGGCTGATCTAGTCACAGTTTTAAGTTAGAGTAAGGCAGCTGAGGAGGAGGAGGAGGCTGAGCCTGTGACAGATCCACAGCAACCTGCCAGTTCCACTATTTTCCTCTCTCCTCCTCCCCTGTCTCCAAGAATGAGGAGGGTGTTACATGCAGCAGAATGAAAGGTGCAGAGAACCCCTCCTCAAATGAGTTTGTGACTGTCGGGAAGGCAGATGTCTGGGGAAGAGGCATAGGAGGCTCAGATCCTCAGTTCTGGCAACTGTTTCATCAGGCTAGTCCTGCCAATGGAGACCTCTTGTTTGTGTTTCATATCTCGAATTGAGAATTAACTTTACTGACCCTCTCTGAGTCTCAGTGCTGAACCACAGCCAGCCCTGACAGGGTGCCATGCATGTGCTCTCCCAAAGAGATATGGCCCCCTTTCCAATATTGTATGTGAGATGGAGATAAGCTCCCCTGGAGCTCAGCCAGTGATCCTGTCTAGGCTGGGATCTCTTCAGCTGGAGATACTTAGAGAATGCAAAGCAAATGACCTAGTCAGGGATCTATGCCACATTCTGCATCTCAAGACAAAGGAACAGAACAAGACTCTGTACCATGCTTTAGAATGTTTATTAATTGCCACAGGGAAAGGTTTTCTTTTCACAGAGGAGTTATTCAAGGAGATGAAAGGAGAGCGACTCCCTGGACAACCAAGGTGATAAAGCGAAGACAACTGGCATGCCTCCTTGAAGGAAAACAAAGCAAAGTAAGAAGGAGGTGAGAAGAATCCAGGGTTGTAGAAGGAGGCAGGAATAAATTTAAGACAAAAGGAACAGATGAATCCAAGGAGTCCACTAGCATGGAGGAGGCAGCAGCTCTCAACACTTCACTGAACTTCTTCAGCAGCAGCCTTGCTTAGGATAGCAGCAACAGGAACCACAGCCGCAAGATCCACAGCCACAGCCACAGGAACCACAGCCGCAAGAGTTGCAGCAGGAGGGGGAACAGCAGCAGCAGCAAGGAACGCAGCAACAGGAAGGACTGCAGCAACAGGAAGGACTGCAGCAACAGGAAGGAGTGCAGCAGCAGCAGCAGGGGCAGCAGCAGCACTTGCAGCAGCAGGGAGAGCAGCAACAGTTGGAGCAGCAGGACATCTTAGCGGTGGAGAGGGAAGGCGGAGCTGAAAGGATTCAAGGGATTTCCCATTAAGCAAACAACATCCTCAGGCATGTTAAAACACTGTAGACAGATGCTCTGCATTCAGGTGACCAGAAAAGACATAATTTTCACATCATGTTTCCCTCTGAGTGATCCTAAAATGGGATGCACTGTTGTCTTGGCTATGCATCTCTACCCTTCTGCTTATCTAGCACATTTATCCTTGATTCTTGCTCAGGTCAGGTGTGCTGTGCCATTTCAGGAATTGCACAACAGATTGTTCAGGAACCATCTCCTTCTCCACCGGGAGCCGCAGGCCATGCTGGTTTCCTCATGAACACACATGATTGGCAAGTGAATTATATTCAACCATCATAGTTGTAGATCAATATGAAACGTGTGCTCGGTAAGAAACCCCCCGTCCCGCCCCCCATTTTAGATCCTGTGCAAGATGATAGTAGGCAAATTTCTAGTCCTAAAATGCTGAGAGAATTGAGGCCTGAACGCAAGATCCTAGCTTCTCTGTGAATGAGTAAAGACATGTTTTGTATCCAGAAGACCTTTTTGAGATCTTGAATCCCTTGTGTCCAAGCGAGAAGTAAATTCTGAATTTGAATTAGCATCTAAGAAATCACGCTTTTGTCCATGCACAACTCCCCATGTGGCAGGAGGCCAAGATTTGTCACCAAGAGTAAGATAAATAGTGAGCAAGTTACATTGAAAAACCAGAGCTGCTAGTCTACATCCTCAAGACCATACCTCTCCTGGAACTGAAAGAATGAAGAGATAATTGGAGTGAACTTACCTTTTTTCAGTTGTCAGAATTGGTGTGGATGTTGGATCCAGTGAGTGAGTGAAGAACGCCTGAATGGGGGGCCTTTATATACACCTCTGTGAACCCTTCCGCAAGCAATTATGAACCACGCAATGATGACAAGGTCTTCATTAAACCTTAATATGGGCCTCTACCACACAATCATCTGGTGCGTGATCCTTGACTGTGTCCACATTCTTCCTTTCTTAAGTCAGGTGATGAAGGCTATGCTGCAGTAGTAACACTCTAATTCTCCCTTCTGTCCAAAGGGGGCATTTATGGGATTGCTTGAAATCAAATATGTTTGGATGAACAGGCATCATATGGGCTTCTGTGAAAGATCTGGTGCCTAAGGGTTTTAGTTTTCAGATTGTTTAGCAGTGGACACAACATTTAGGCCATTCTTCCTTAGTACAACCTGCAGCATGTATAAAGTGATGTTAATAAAACAATGATTTAGGATGATAGATATTTTAAGGACACTGGATTGAAACCACTGCTAGTCACACTCAGAGCAGGCCCATTAAAGTCCATAGAAATGGCTAACTTTGGTTTGCCTACTCTAAGTAGAACTCAGCTGGATGCAAGCCAATTGCTTTTGCATGGTTCAGATGTCAGGTCACAATTAGGCTGTGGAGCCCAAGTGTTCGTCTAGCAATTATTTTTTACTGTAATGAACATTTGTTAAAGCTACATATTAAATAAAAACATGTGCAACTTCTATCATTCACTGTCCTGCTCAGCTCCTTTTAAGAAATAAAAAATAGAAGATGGCACATGCTATTGACTTCTGCTCATTGCTGATAAATACCGGTATGTGCTATGAGGATCAAATTCCAAGACCTGTGAATGCAGTAGAACCTCAGGTTACATACGCTTCAGGTTACAGACTCCGCCAACCCAGAAATAGTACCTTGGGTTAAGAACTTTGCTCCAGGATGAGAACAGAAATTGTTCTCTGGTGGCACGGCAGCAACAGGAGACCCCATTAGCTAAAGTGGTGTTTCAGGTTAAGAACAGTTTCAGGTTAAGAACGGACCTCAGGAATGAATTGAGTACTTAATCCGAAGTACCACTGTACAAACGTCAGGTGTTTTGAGCTTGAGGCAGGAAGTACAGTCAGAAGATCTGGAGCATTTTTCCTGGCTAAAAAAACCAGTGCAGGATCTCAATGAGAAGCTCTCATCATTTCCGTTCATCATAGCCTAATTGTTTTAAAACTAATCCCATAACTGCCCCTTCATCTGGCCTGAGAATTACAGTGTTTCCAGAATTCAGTTTTAATTTCTTCTGTATTTATATAGATAAATAATAGGGGTTGTGAATACAGTCACAGATCACGCACTAATGATGTGTGGTGGAGGACAACGTCAAGGCTTAATGTAGAGCTTCTCATTCATGATTAGTGCCTCATGGCTTGCGGAAGGGTTCACAGAGCCATAAAAAAGGACCACAATTCTGAATTCCTTCATTCACTCTCTGGATCCAATATCCACATACCAATTCCTATAGTCAACTAAGGTAATCTTGTTTCCAAATATTTAATCATTTTCTTCTTTTTTTCATTGGAGGGAAACGAAAATTATAAGCAGGTACTCCAGTGGCTCTGGTCTTGAAAAATCGTTCTGAATGGAATGCACACAAGAGTGAACAGTCTCAAAATTGGATTTTGTTAGTGTTTCAAATTTAAGCATCTCAACCGGCATATGTTATTTCATAGAGCTAAAGTGTTTTCTATAACGTACTTTTTATAGGTTCGTTGGCATGGTAAAGGCCAAAGTAGATGGTACCATCGAATTATCTCTTCATGGAGTTGCAAATTTTAGTTCCGAGGACTGACCACTTAAGCCATCTTGGGGCTGTTAACTGGAGTTCTCAGGGCAACTATGAAGTAGTTATATCAACTGGAGATATCAACTGAAGAATATTTCATGCATTTTAGATACATACATATATATAATAATTGATGTCAGCAGCATAAAAAATGTAACACATAGATATAACCAGCCCATGTGTAATATGCATCCAGCTATGATAGAATTTCGATTTCCTCTAGGCTCTTGTTTATTTTATACTTGAGGAAAACTCTGAGTTCCCCTTAACACAGAAAGCAAAATGGTCCTGGATTTACAATGAAGGCAGAATCACTATTGCATTCTTGGTTGGACAAATTGGTCCATTTCAGCATTCATCAGGCAGATGTTTCTCCCATGCTTTATACAGCAAGCAAATCTTTGCTTAATACAGGCAAATTATTTCAGCTGTGTCACGAGTAGGAGGAAAGGATGTGAAATAGGCAGCTCTTAATGCAAAGCACCAGTAAAATTTGTTTTTAACACATCTGACGATTTAGCTCTTTGTTAACTGGTGATCCCTTGATTTCCTGCAGCTCAAGCTTCCTTCTCTGCCTCAAGATGTCCTGCTGTTGCCAGTGTGGCTGCTCCCCTTGCTGCTGCAAGCAGTGCTGCTGTTCCCCCTGCTGTGGCTGCGGCTGTGGCTGTTGCAAGCAGTGTTGCTGCTCCCCCTGCTGCTGCTCTTCCCCCTGCTGTGGATCCGGGTGCTGCGGGTCTTCCTGCTGTGGCTGCAAATGCTGCTATCCCAAGCAATGCAAATGCTGAAGAACCCCAAGGAAAGCTCTGAATGCAAACAGAGAGTCTACAGCACACAACCCAAGAAATAATTCCACCATCAGGAGCTCTGGCTTCAAGGCTGCTGGTTGACTCCTTGCACTCATCTTCCTGATTCACTCGGCCATTCGCACAGGAGCCATCTCTAACAAGGAAGGCATTTGAAATGTCTGTGACTCTTTCTCTTTTCTATCTCTTTTCTATCTCTGCTACATTTCTGAACCTTCTGCTGTTGTTGAATCTACCTGTTTTCATGGCAACAAATAAAATGGAAAAGCATCTCTTATGGTTCGGTGTATCTTTCCCTTAAATTGGGATGAGAGGAGGCTTTAGGATACCTGTTGAAACTCACACACTCCCAAGAATATAATTCCCAACAAATTCCTTTGTACCTTCAGTGATCATTTCATTGCCCAGGGGGAGGAAGAAGTACGGTAATAAGGGGATCATCTATGTTGGACCTGGTCCTTTCCAATGGGCAGGAATTCATCATTGAATTAGAAGTACTGGGGACCTTGGGAGGAAGTGGTCATGTCCTCTTGGGTTTCATGACACAGAGACATGGGAAATCTGCATGTATATGGATATGTACTCTGGATTTAAGAATGCTGATTTCAAAAAGCTTAAGTAACTGCTGAGTGAGATCCCATGGTCAGAAAAACTCAAAGAGAAGATAGTCCAGGAGGGATCGGAGTTGCTTAAATCTGAAATATGGAAGGCACAAATGCAAACAATACCAACAAGAAAGAAAAGTTGGAGGCATCTAAAGAAATCAGTGGCTAGGGAGTGAGATTTACAGGGTTAACTATAAAGAAACAGCTCCAATGAAGGGGGTGTGCACAGTCAAGGATCATACACCAGATGATGTTGTAGTGCAAGCCCATGCCGTGTTTTAATGGACATATAAGCATTGTTGAGTAATGGCTCACTACTAGGGGGAAGAGTCGCAGAGCTGCACAAGAAGGTCCACCACCTGGTAGTTCTTCACTCACTCAGAGAATGCCATATTTGGTTTCTCATACTAGACAACAAGGTTAGCTGTATGGCAGCACTTATGGAAATAATTGAGATATTAGTGAATCAAAGGACAATCCCAGACTCACAGCTGTGATGGACAGAGTGAGTCAAGGTCCCAAGGAGGTCTATCAAAAGCTCTTCTTTTGCCAAGGGTCTCGTAATTGCTGCAAAGAAAGCTAGGATATCCCACTGAGGTATGGAGTCATTTAGCACCCCAGTGTTGATGAACTTAGAGTATAGTTTACTTCCTAGTGGGAGGCAAAATTCATATACATGGGTGAAGAAATCCATGGGCTAAAAGAGGAGATCTTGGAGGAGGAGGGGGTGGTCAGATCAGTTGCTATCTTCAATGTTCTCAAAATACATTAGCCTGGATCCACAAGTAGCACTCAGAATGCTGGGCTTCAGAGTATAATCTCTTCCCTTTCATAGCCATCCAATCAAAGAGGTTTGCAGGAGAGAGTCTCATGCAAATAACACCTATCAGGAAATCCCTACTACACACCAATTTAATCAGGTTTTTAGTGTTCTGTTTTTAAAACTCCTTCCTTCTACACACCAGACAGGTGCCTCTGATGGAGAACTGTTCTAGACTTCAGACAATGGGAATTGCTTCTCCCCATCCTCAATTCATCCATTTGTTCAAGGAGAGATAAGATACACTATCCTGTAATATGACATATGGTATGTACAGTTGTTTATGGTTTTGTATATTAATATTGCTGTAAAAATGCGTGAGATTACGATATTGTATTTATTTGCATTACCTACAGCCTGTTCTACTGATGAAGCCTAGGATGGTGAAACAAGGCTAATATTCCGGAAATCCTTGTCTTAGACTCTCTGAAAGGGTTCTGTGGAACTGTAACAACCCTTCATGTGGATTATTGGACTCTATGAACAGACAGGTGGAATAGACTCTTATACATGTATGGACTTTATGCATGAACTGACCAGAGAGTGAACTGATCCACTGGGTCTTCTGCTTTTTTCGATGAACTTTCGTTGGAATCTACAATTTGATCCAAGGAATAGTATACCTTATTTATGGAAAAGTACAGCCGGTTATGTCTTGTGTGTTTATCAAGGAGAGATACCAGCTAGTGATCCTCGGATGTGTATCAGGGCCTGGCTAGATAAGGAGGAATGGTGGGAGGCTACAGTCAGTGGGGAAGGACCCCCCACCAGGGGAACATCAGAGCTGGAAGCCTCTGAGCCAGGACAATGATGGTGGGATACAGGACAGTTCAGAGAAAGAACGGGGACAGAGGCTGGAGGCTGAGCTAGCCACAGTTTTAAGTTAGAGTAAGGCAGCTGAGGAGGAGGAGGAGGCTGAGCCTGTGACAGATCCACAGCAACCTGCCAGTTCCACTATTTTCCTCTCTCCTCCTCCCCTGTCTCCAAGAATGAGGAGGGTGTTACATGCAGCAGAACGAAAGGTTCAGAGAACCCCTCCTCAAATGAGTTTGTGACTGTCGGGAAGGCAGATGCCTGGGGAAGAGGCATAGGAGGCTCAGATCCTCAGTTCTGGCAACTGTTTCATCAGGCTAGTCCTACCAGTGGAGACCTCTTGTTTGTGTTTCATATCTCATTAACTTTACTGACCCTCTCTGAGTCTCTGTGCTGAACCGCAGCTGAACCGGCCCTGACAGGGTGCCATGCATGTGCTCTCCCAATGAGATATGGCCCCGTTTCCAATATTGTATGTGAGATGGAGATAAGCTCCCCTGGAGCTCAGCCAGTGATCCTGTCTAGGCTGGGATCTCTTCAGCTGGAGATAGTTAGAGAATGCAAAGCAAATCACCTATTCAGGGATCTATGCCACATTCTGCATCTCAAGACAAAGGAACATAACAAGGCTCTGTACCATGCTTTAGAATGTTTATTAATTGCCACAGGGAAAGGTTTTCTTTTCACAGAGGAGTTATTCAAGGAGATGAAAGGAGAGCGACTCCCTGGACAACCAAGGTGATAAAGAGAAGACAACTGGCATGCCTCCTTGAAGGAAAAGAAAGCAAAGTAAGAAGGAGGTGAGAAGAATCCAGGGTTGTAGAAGGAGGCAGGAATAAATTTAAGACAAAAGGAACAGATGAATCCAAGGAGTCCACTAGCATGGAGGAGGCAGCAGCTCTCAACACTTCACTGAACTTCTTCAGCAGCAGCCTTGCTTAGGATAGCAGCAACAGGAACCACAGCCGCAAGATCCACAGCCACAGCCACAGGAACCACAGCCGCAAGAGTTGCAGCAGGAGGGGGAACAGCAGCAGCAGCAAGGAACGCAGCAACAGGAAGGAGTGCAGCAGCAGCAGCAGGGGCAGCAGCAGCACTTGCAGCAGCAGGGAGAGCAGCAACAATTGGAGCAGCAGGACATCTTAGCGGTGGAGAGGGAAGGCAGAGCTGAAAGGATTCAAGGGATTTCCCATTAAGCAAACAGCATCCTCAGGCATGTTAAAACACTGTAGACAGATGCTCTGTATTCAGGTGACCAGAAAAGACATAATTTTCACATCATGTTTCCCTCTGAGTGATCCTAAAATGGGATGCACTGTTGTCTTGGCTATGCATCTCTACGCTTCTGCTTATCTAGCGCATTTATCCTTGATTCTTGCTCAGGTCAGGTGTGCTGTGCCATTTCAGGAATTGCACAACAGATTGTTCAGGAACCACCTCCTTCTCCATCGGGAGCCACAGGCCATGCTGGTTTCCTCATGAACACACATGTTTGACAGGTGAATTATATTCATCCATCATAGTTGTAGATCAATATGAAATGTGTGCTTGGTCAGAAAACCGCGCCCTGCTCCCCATTTTAGATCCTGTGCAAGATGATAGTAGGCAAATTTCTAGTCCTAAAATGCTGAGAGAACTGAGGCTTGAAAGCAAGATCCTAGCTTCTCTGTGAATGAGTAAAGACATGTTTTGTATCCAGGAGACCGTTTTGAGATCTTGAATGCCTCATTTGCAAGCGAGAAGTAAATTCTGAATTTGAATTAGCATCTAAGAAATCACGCTTTTGTCCATGCACAACTCCCCATGTGGCAGGAGGCCAAGATTTGTCACCAAGAGTAAGATAAATAGTGAGCAAGTTACATTGAAAAACCAGAGCTGCTAGTCTACATCCTCAAGACCATACCTCTCCTGGAACTGAAAGAATGAAGAGATAATTGGAGTGAACTTACCTTTTTTCAGTTGTCAGAATTTGTGTGGATGTTGGATCCAGTGAGTGAGTGAAGAACTCCTGAATGGTGGGCCTTTATATACACCTCTGTGAACCCTTCCGCAAGCAATTATGAACCACGCAATGATGACAAGGTCTTCATTAAACCTTAATATGGGGCTCTACCACACAATCATCTGGTGCGTGATCCTTGACTGTGTCCACATCCTTCCTTTCTAAAGTCAGGTGATTAATGCTATTCTGCAGTAGTAACACTCTAATTCTCCCTTCTGTCCAAAGGGGGCACTTATGGGATTGCTTGAAATCAAATATGTTTGGATGAACAGGCATCATATGGGCTTCTCTCCAAGATCTGGTGCCTAAGGGATTTAGTTTTCAGATTGTTTACCTGTAGACACAACATTTAGACCACTCTTTCTTAGTATAGCATGCAACATGTATAAAGTGATTTTAATAAAACAATGATTTAGGATGATAGATATTTTAAGGACACTGGATTGAAACCACTGCTAGTCACACTCAGAGCGGGCCCATTAAAGTCCATAGAAATGGCTAACTTAGGTTTGCCTACTCTAAGTAGACCTCAGCTGGATGCAAGCCAATTGCTTTTGCGTGGTTCAGATGTCAGGTGAAAATTAGGCTGTGGAGCCCAAGTGTTTGTCTAGCAATTATTTTTTAATGTAATGAACATTTGTTAAAGCTAAATAAAAACATGTGCAATTTCTATCATTCACTGTCCTGCTCAGCTCCTTTTAAAAAATAAAAGATGGCACCTGCTATTGACTTCTGCTCATTACTGATTAATATGTGTTATGAAGATCAAATTCCAAGACCTGGGAATAAAATCGTCAGGTGCTTTGAGCTTGAGACAGGAAGTACAGTCAGAAGATGTGGAGCATTTTTCCTGGCTAAAAAACCAGTGCAGGATCTCAATGAGAAGCTCTCATTATCTTCATTCATCATAGCATAATTGTTTTAAAACCAATCCCATAACTGCCCCTTCATCTGGCCTGAGAATTACAGTGTTTCCAGAATGCAGTTTTAATTTTTTCTGTATTTATATAGATAAATAATAGGGGTTGTAAATACAGTCACAGATCACGCACCAGTTAATAATGTGTGATGGAGGCCAACGTCAAGGTTTAATGTAGAGCTTCTCATGATTAGTGCCTCATGGATTGTGGAAGGGTTCACAGAACCATATAAAAGGACCACAACCCTGGAGTTCTTCATTCACTCTCTGGATCCAATATCCACACACCAATTCCTGTAGTCAACCAAGGTAAGCTTGTTTCCAAATATTTAATCATTCTTCTTGGTTTTTTCATTGGAGGGAAACTAAAATTCTGAGCAGGTACTCCAGTGGCTCTGGTCTTGAAAAATCATTCTGAACAGAATACGAACAGGAGCTAACAGTCTCAAAACTGGATTTTTTTTAGTGTTTCAGATTTCACCATCTCAACCGGCATATTTTATTTCATAGAGCTAAAGTGTTTTCTATAACAGACTTTTTATAGGTTTGTTGGCACGGCAAAGGCCAAAGTAGATGGTACCATCAAATTATCTCTTCATATCTGTTTCATGGATTTGCAATTTTTAGTTCTGAGACTGCCCATTTAAGTTGTCTTAGGGCTGTTAACTGGAGTTCTCAGGGCAACTATGAAGTAGTGACTTCCCTGGAGATATCAACTTTTTTCTCATATCAGCTGAAGAATATTTCATGCATTTTAGATACATACATATGTATCTAAAATGTATCTAAATTCAGGGATCTATGCCACATTCTGCATCTCAAGACAAAGGAACAGAACAAGACTCTGTACCATGCTTTAGAATGTCAGCAGCATAAAAAATGTAACACATAGATATAACCAGCCCACGTGTAATATGCATCCAGCTATGATAGAATCTGGATTTCCTCTCGGCTGTTGTTTATTTTATACTTGAGGAAAACTCTGAGTTCCCCTTAACACAGAAAGCAAAATGGTCCTGGATTTACAATGAAGGCAGAATCACTATTGAATTCTTGTTTGGACAAATTGGTCCATTTCAGCATTCATCAGGCAGATGTTTCTCCCATGCTTTATACAGCAAGCAAATCTTTGTTGAATATAGGGAAATTATTTCAGCTGTGTCATGAGTAGGAGGAAAACGATGTGAAATAGGCAGCTCTGAATGCAAAGCACCAGTAAAATGTGTCTTCAACACATCTAACAATGTATCACTTAGATGACTTGTGATCCCTTGATTTCCTGCAGCTCAAGCTTCCTTCTTTTCCTCAAGATGTCCTGCTGTTGCCAGTGTGGCTGCTCCCCTTGCTGCTGCAAGCAGTGCTGCTGTACCCCCTGCTGTGGCTGCGGCTGTGGCTGTTGCAAGCAGTGTTGCTGCTCCCCTTGTTGTTGCAAGCAGTGCTGCTGCTCCCCCTGTTGTTGCAAGCAGTGCTGCTGCTCCCCTTGCTGCTGCTGTTCCCCCAGCTGTTGCTGCTCCCCCTGCTGCTGCTGTTCCCCCTCCTGTGGTTCCGGGTGCTGTGGGTCTTCCTGCTGTGGCTGCAAATGCTGAAGAACCCCAAGGGGAGCTCTGAATGCAAACAGGGAGTCTACAGCATACAGTCCAATGAATAATTCCCCATCAGGAGCTCTGGCGTCAAGGCTGCTGGTTGACTCCTTGCACTCATCTTCCTGATTCACTCGGCCATTCGCCCAGGAGCCATCTCTAACAAGGAAGACATTTGAAATGTCTGTGACTCTTTCTCTTTTCTATCTCTTTTCTATCTCTGCTACATTTCTAAACCTTCTGCTGTTGTAGAATCTACCTGCTTGCATGGCAACTAATAAAATGATAAAGCATCACTTATATTTTGGTGTATCTTTCCCTTAAATTGGGGTGAGAGGAGGCTTTTGGATACCTGTTGAAACTCACACACTCCCAAGAATATAATTCCCAACAAATTCCTTCGTTGCTTCACTGATCATTTCATTGCCCAGAAGGTGAAGGAAGCAGCTAGGAGATCATCTACATTGGACCTGGTCCTCACTAATGGGCAGGAATTGATCTTTGAATTGGAAGTACTGGGGACCTTGGAAGGAAATGATCATGTCCTCTTCCCTTTCCTCGGCATACCATGGCGTGCTCCTGTAATCTCAGTCCTTGCTGCAAGGAGGTTTTCCTATCTCCTTGCAGCGCAGTCTGTAGGGGCATACCGGCCAGTTCATCCCGAATCTGCTCATTCAGACCCACCTTCTATAATGCAAGCATCGATTTTTCTCTCCCATCCCAGTTGCTGGAAGTACATTTGACAATCGGCCCACTACTCTGCCACAGTCTGGTTTCCCTGTCTGAGGCTCATGAGCTTCTGGGCAAGCGCCTCTTCTGGTAAAGGATCTAGATAAATACTGCCCATCATTTTTATGAAAGCATCCTAATTGGCAAGTGCTCCATCATTGCTTAACCTCAGGGAGTCACAAAGTGCTGAGCCCCTGCCTCTACTGAGAGCCAGTGTGGTGTAGTGGTTAAGAGCAGTAGACTCGTAATCTGGGGAACTGGGTTCGCGACTCCACTCCTCCACATGCAGCTACTGGGTGACCTTGGGCTAGTCACACTTCTTTGAAGTCTCTCAGCCCCACTCACCTCACAGAGTGTTTGTTGTTCGGAGGAAGGGAAAGGAGAATGTTAGCCGCTTTGAGACTCCTTTGGGTAGTGATAAAGCGGGATATCAAATCCAAACTCCTCTTCTTCTACTACTAGGCTAATGAGGAATGACACCCTGTCCTTATCAACGTGGAATTCAGCCCCTTGGAGGCTTAGGAAATACAAGCAGGCTGTTTTGAAGGCCACATCTCTGAAGGACTTCCTGAAAATCGGGGGGGGGGGGAGTATGAGGCTCTTGGACGTCTGCCTTCCATATACCTCCATCAGCTGCCTGGACTGCCCCCCTCCCACTGCTCCAACTTGGTTAGCCAAAGTACCTGATAAGGATCTGCAGGCGGGTTCTGTCTTTCGATTGCACCCACCTGCACAGCCGTGGGGAGCTGTTTTTGTTCTTTCATTATCGGCTCCTTCCTTTGCCAACTAATGCAAAGAACTTAGAAAAGGGTCATTCTGTCAGGAGTCCAGGTTCCCAGCTTGAGAACACAGTGAGGGTAGATAATTAAAAAGGAGGGTTTATTGCCTGGGAGTGTTTGACTAGTGAAAGGACTCTTGACTACTCCCTGTGCTTGTCAGTTATTTGGGGTGGACCTGGGGACCTGGACACGCAATTAACCTAAAGAAATGATTGGTCTCTAACCTATCCTCCACATGGGTTTTCAAGGATAAAGAATTTGGGAATTCAGATGCAAAGGGCAGAACATCTTGCCCTGGTATTTCGCCTGGGGGCGTTTGACCAGTGAAAGGACTCTTGACTACTCACTGTGCTTTGAAATATTGTTGCTGTGTGAGTATGGTTTTAGCTAGTTATATTTTACAATGTTTTTATTTTTTTGTTTGTAACCTTCTAAGAAATGTGCAACTTTTTGAGTGGCTTTTTCAATAAACTTGGAAAAGGATTTTTTGTCTTTTGTACTCTGTGCCTTGCTAGGGGAAGCTAAACTGGTGACTTACCGTTTGGACACCTACCTGTTGAATTTCTGTCTGCGTCACGGTAAAGTGACTCCTTGAACCCCATTCAAGGGTGGTCCAGGAAAGGAGGTGGTGGCAGGTTTACTGTTCGGCTTGTGATTTGCAACAACTAGAGATCTCTCCCCCTTCCTGGCCAAGTCTTGCCGCTGTCTTGGAGGAATGGTCGGGGGGGGGGGGGTAGATAGTCCTGCTCACTACACCCTCACTTTGAGCTGGCTCATTCCTGAAAGCATGCTTGTCATGTGGAGAGATGGCAGGTCTACAAGGAATCACGAGATCTGCTGTGAACCAACCACAACTTCCTTGTTTCGTCCAATAAAGAGTTAACTTTACTTACACCATGTGATTTATAGCTGACCTGCTCCAGAAATGTGCTCCTGGCAACCATGCAATAAAGGACTCAAGTATCTCAAGGAGTGCCTCTGCCCAGACCATGCATCCATCACATGAGGTCCTTCTCCATGTGCCCCCACCTTGTGCTAGCTGTGGAGGGTGGAGACAGAAGAATAGGCCTTCCCAGTGGCAGCTCTCCCTATGTGAAAGCTCTCCCCAAGAAGGCATCCCTGACACCATCACTATTTGCTTTTAGGCAAATATTTTTTTCATTCACCTGCACTATCGGACCTTAATATTCTGCTCATCCTTTAGTAGGGTGAGGCTGAGTCAGATTTTTTATACATATTCCTCTTTCTTTAATTGCTGTTATACTTATTTTTTATATAAATCATTTTTATTGGTTTTATACAACCAAAGTACAAATAAACACAAACTAATAAGAACATCTCTGTATAAGGAGATTCTCCGAATCTAGATTCTTCCCTCCATGGAGTCTTGTTTTGAGCGTCTACAAGTGCATCTGTACTCCAATTTTTACTTCAAACCATATTGTCCTTAATATTTTATACACTACAAGTGAGTCAAAATCCTGCTCTTGTTTCCATCTGTTTGCAGTGGTGGTCTAAATAACTTATAGATCTTTCCCATTCTTTTATAAAGCTTTTGTCCTCTTGGTTTCTGAGTTTTCCAGTCATCTTTTCAATCTCAGTGCATTCCATCAGCTTGGTTCGCTACTCTTCTCTGGTGGGGACTTTGTCTTTTTTCCATCTCTGGGCTTCTGTTATACTTATTTTAAATGTATACAGTCATACCTCGGGATGAATACGCTTCGGGTTAGGCAAATTCAGTTTGCGCTCCACGGCGACCCGGAAGTAACGGAACACGTTATTTCTGGCTTTCGCCGCGCATGCACAGACCGTCAAAATGCTGTCACACGCATGTGGAGAAGCACTGAAATGTGACCCGCGCATGTGCAGATGCGCGGACATGGGTTACGTTCACTTTGGGATGCGAAGGGGGCTCTGAAACGGATCCCGTTCACATCACGAGGTACCATTGTATTTCTGTAATTTGCTTTGAGTAGACATTTTTTTAAAAACAGCAACCACAAATAAATGTCATTTAAATGAAAGGTATGAATATAGCCAAAAGAGATGTGCTGTGCTTGAAAGACATCTCCATGGCTACTTAATCATGAATGTGCCACTCTTTAGTGGGGCTGAACCACAGCTGAACCAGCCCTAACAGGGTGCCATGCATGTGCTCTCCCAATGAGATGTGGGCCCCTTTCCAATATTGTATGTGAGATGGAGAGATGCTCTCCAGGAGCTGAGCTAGTGATCCTTTCTAGGCTGGGAGCCCTTAAGCAGGAGATTCTTGAAGAATGCAAAGCAGACCACCTATTCAGGGATCTATGCCGCATTTTGCATCTCAAGGCAAAGGAACACAACAACGATCTGTACCATTCTTTAGAAATTTTATTAATGGCCACAGGGAAAGGTTTTGTTTTCACAGAGGAGTTATTCAAGGAGATGAAAGGAGAGTGACTCCCTAGACAACTAAGGTGATAAAGAGAAGACAACCAGCATGCCTCCTTGAAGGAAAACAAAGCAAAGTAAGAAGGAGATGAGAAGAATCCAGGGTTGTAGAACGAGGGAGGAATGAACTTAAGACAATGGAACAGATGAATCCAAGGAGTCCTCCAGCATGGAGGAGGCAGCAGCTCTCAACCCTTCACTGAACTTCTTCAGCAGCAGCCTTGCTTAGGATAGCAGCAACAGGAACCACAGCCACAAGATCCACAGCCACAGCCACAGGAACCACAGCCGCAAGAGTTGCAGCAGCAGGGGGAACAGCAGCAGCAGCAAGGAGTGCAGCAACAGCAAGGAGTGCAGCAACAGCAGCAGGGGCAGCAGCAGCACTTGCAGCAGCAGGGAGAGCAGCAACAATTGGAGCAGCAGGACATCTTAGCGGTGGAGAAGGAAGGCAGAGCTGAAAGAAAGCAAGGGATTTCCCATTAAGTAAACAACATCCTCAGGCATGTTAAAACACTGTAGACAGATGCTCTGCACTCAGGTGACAAGAAAAGACATAATTTCCACATCATGTTTCCCTCTGAGTGATCCTAAAAGTACATTTTGGTTAGCAAAATGGGATGCAGTATTGTCTTGGCTATGCATCTCTACCCTTCTGCTTATCTAGAGCACTGATCCTTGATTCTTGCTCAGGTCAGGTGTGCTGTGCCATTTCAGGAATTGCACAACAGATTGTTCAGGAACCACCTCCTTCTCCATCGGGAGCCACAGGCCATGCTGGTTTCCTCATGAACACACATGTTTGACAGGTGAATTATATTCAGCCATTGTAGTTGTAGATCAATATGAAATGTGTGATTGGTCAGAAAACCCCCCGTCCCGCCCCCCATTTTAGATCCTGTGCAAGATGATACTAGGCAAATTTCTAGTCCTAAAATGCTGAGAGAATTGAAGCCTGAAGGCAAGATCCTAGCTTCTCTGTGAATGAGTAAAGACATGTTTTGTATCCAGGAGACCTTTTTGAGATCTTGAATCCCTCATTTCCAAGAGAGAAGTAAATTCTGTATTTGAATTAGCATCTAAGAAATCAAGCTTTTGTCCATGCACAACTCCCCATGTGGCAGGAGGCCAAGATTTGTCACCAAGAGTAAGATAAATAGTGAGCAAGTTGCATTGAAAAACCAGAGCTGCTAGACTACATCCTCAAGACTATACCTCTCCTGGAACTGAAAGAATGAAGAGATAATTGGAGTGAACTTACCTTTTTCAGTTGTCAGAATTGGTGTGGATGTTGGATCCAGTGAATGAGTGAAGAACTCCTGAATGGTGGGCCTTTATATACACCTCTGTGAACCCTTCCGCAAGCAATTATGAACCACGCAATGATGACAAGGTCTTCATTAAACCTTAATATGGGCCTCTACCACACCATCATCTGCTGCGTGATCCTTGACTGTGTCCACATCCTTCCTTTTAAGTCAGGTGATGAAGGCTATTCTGCAGTAGTAACACTCTAATTCTCCCTTCTGTCCAAAGGGGGCATTTATGGGATTGCTTGAAATCAAATATGTTTGGATGAACAGGCATCATACGGGCTTCTCTGAAAGATCTGGTGCCTAAGGGATTTAGTATTCAGATTGTTTACACAACATTTAGGCCACTCTTTCTTAGTACAGCATGCAACATGTATAAAGCGATTTTAATAAAACAATGATTTAGGATGATAGTTGTTTTAAGCTCACTGGGTAGCAGCCACTGCAATTCTTATTCCGAGCAAGCCCATTAAACTCCATAGAAATGGCTAACTTAGACTTTCCTACTCTAAGTAGAACTCAGCTGGATGCAAGCCAATTGCTTTTGCATGGTTCAGATGTCAGGTCAAAATTACGCTGAGGTGTTCTGTTTTGTATTCGTCTAGTAATTAAGTTTTAATTTAATGAACATTTGTTAAAGTTACTTATTAAATAAAAACATGTGCTACTGCTACCATTCACTGTGCTGCTCAGTTACTTTTTTAAGAAAAATAAAAGATGGCACATGCTATTCAGTTGTGCTCATTGCTGATAAATATGTGTTATGAGGATCAAATTCCAAGACCTGTGAATACAAACGTCAGGTGCTTTGAGCTTGAGGCAAGATGTAGAATCAGAAGATCTGGAGGATTTTTCCTGGCTAAAAAAAAAAGTGCTGGATCTCAATGAGAAGCTCTCTTTATTTCCGTTCATCATAGCATAATTGTTTTAAAACCAATCCCATAAATGCCCCTTTGTGAATACAGTCACAGGTTGTGAATACAGTCACAGATCACGCACCAGCTAATAATGTGTGATGGAGGCCAACGTCAAGGTTTAATGTAGAGCTTCTCATTCATGAGTAGAGCCCCATGGCTTGCGGAAAGGTTCACAGAGCCATATAAAAGGACCACAATCCTGCATTTCCTCATTCACTCTCTGGATCCAATATCCACACACCAATTCCTATAGTCAACAAAGGTAAGCTTGTTTCCAAATATTTATTCATTCTTATTTTCTTCATTGCAGGGAAGCTAAAATTCAGAGCAGGTACTCCAGTGACTCTGGTCTTGAAAAATCAATCTGTTAAAATTCTCAAAACTGGATTTTTGTAGTGTTTCAGATTTTGTGAAATGTCTTCGGAAATGCATCTGAATCAAATGCACAAAGGAGCCAACAGTCTCACAATTTGGATTCTGTTAGCATTTCAGATTTCAGCATCTCAACTAGCATATTTTAGTACATAGATCCATGCTGTTTTAAATAGCAGACTCCTTGTAGGTTCTTTGGGTTTTATCTGATGGGACCCTGTAATTACCGTATCTCTTCACCATATCTGTGTGCTGGATGCTACATTTTCATAAGTTGTATTTTTGCAGACTGGCCATTTTCCCTGCCTCTGGGCTGTTGAATGGACTCCTTATTGCAGTGGTGACTTCCCTAGAGATATAAACTTCTTCTAATATTAAATGAGGTGGAATATGGTTCTCCCATGCTTTATAGAGCAAGCAAATCTTTGCTTAATATAGGGGAATTAATTCAGCTGTGTCACGAGTAGGAGAAAAATGATGTGAAATAGGCAGCTCTTAACGCAAACTATGAGTAAAATGTGTCTTTAACACATCTGATGATGTAGCACTTAGTTAACTGGTGATCCCTTGATTTCCTGCAGCTCAAGCTTCCTTCTCTTCCTCAAGATGTCCTGCTGTTGCCAGTGTGGCTGCTCCCCTTGCTGCTGCAAGCAGTGCTGCTGTTCCCCCTGCTGTGGCTGTGGCTGGGGTCGCGGCTGCGGCTGCTGCAAGCAGTGTTGCTGCTCCCCCTGTTGTTGCAAGCAGTGTTGCTGCTCCCCCTGCTGCTGCTCTTCCCCCTGCTGTGGTTCCGGGTGCTGTGGGTCTTCCTGCTGTGGTTGCAAATGCTGCTATCCCAAGCAATGCAAATGCTGAAGAATCCCAAGGGGAGCTCTGAATGCAAACTGGGAGTCCACAGCATACAGTCCAAGGAATAATTCCACCATCAGGAGCTCTGGCTTCAAGGCTGCTGGTTGACTCCTTGCACTCCTCTTCCTGATTCACTTGGCCATTCGCCCAGGAGCCATCTCTAACAAGGAAGGCATTTGAAATGGTGCCTTCATGACACTCTCAATGTGTGTGATTCTTTCTTTTCTCTCTCTCTGATATGTTTCTGCTGTTGTAGAATCTACCTGCTTTCATGAGAACGAATAAAATGACAAAGCATCTCTTATAGTCTTGGTTCATCTTTCCCTTAAATTGGGGTGAGAGGAGGCTGTTGGATAACAGTTTACACTCAATCACTCCCAAGAACGTTACATCCAACAAATTCCTCAGTTTCCACACTAATCATTTCATTGCCCAGAAGGTGAAAGAAGGAATAAGGGGACCTAGTCCTTTCCAATGGGCAGGAATTCATCATTGAATTAGAAGTACTGGGGACCTTGGGAGGAAGTGATCATGTCCTCTTGGGTTTCATGACACAGAGACATGGGAAATCTGGATGTATTAGAAAATGGGTGAGATCCCATGGCCAGAAAAACTCAAAGAGAAGGGAGTCCAAGAGGGATGGGAGTTTCTTAAAGGTGAAATATTGAAGGCACAAAGGCAGAGAATCCCAACAAGTTCCAGACATTTCCAACAAGAAAGAAAAGTTGGAGGCCTCAGTGGGCTGCATAAGTATCTTATAGATGAGATGAGATTTCAGAAAGGCATGTCTGCTAAATGAAGGAAATGATAAATCATGAAGGAAGGGGATGCACCAGTAGCCAACAGTTGCATGATGAAGGTCAGGCAAGCAAAAGCTCTGAATGACTTCGGTCTTGCAAGAGAGAATGAAATAATAAAAGAAGTTTCTTCAGCTAAGTTTGAAGCAAGTGGAAGAACAAGCAAAGCAAGAGGAAGAACAAGCAAGCCGTATGTCCTCTGGGTGAAGAGGGGGAAAAAATGCTATTGGGTGAAGGAGGTGAAACTGCTCAACCCTTGCATTGTCCCTCTCTTCACTTCAAATTAAAGCAGAACTCAGCCTGGTGACAACAGGATAAAAGGTGCAAGGAAGGAACTGCAGCCTCAGGTAGGAAAGGAGGTGGCAAGGGAACACCCAGCTGCTTTAAATGGATTCAAATTGGCAAGGCCTGATGAGGTGTGCCCAAGGGTACTGAAGGAGCCTGCAGATATAACCACAGAGCCTCTCTCCAGAATTTTTGAGAATTCTTAAGAAAACAAGAGGTCTCTGCACATGAGATGTTCAAATGCTGCTCCCAACTTCAAACAGTTTGGGGGGGGGGGGAGAAGACTCAAGTAGCTACAGACTGGTCAGCTTGACATCGATACCAGGAAAGATTCTAGCACAGATAATTAAACAGTTGGCCTATGAATACATAGAAAAGGATGCTGCGATTACTAAGACCCAACATGGATTTCTCAAAAAATTGTTCATGCCAGGTGAATCTCAATTCTTTTTTGGATAGATTTATTAGCTTGGTGGATCACGAGGCTGCTGTGGAAATAGTGTACCTTGATTTACTAAAGCTTTGGAAAAAAGTCCCCCATGGCAGCTGTGGTGTTTTGATGATGGAGAACCTGCCACCAGAAATTCATAGAATAATAGAATCATAGAATTAGAGGAATATAGAATTGGGAGGAAACCCCAAAGGGCATTTAGGAAGGAAGGATCAAAGCTCTGTGGTAGAGCAGCTATTTTGCATGCAGTAAGGTCTAAGTTCATCTCCGGAGAGCTGATGCCAGTCAGTGTCCATCTTATAATGAAATGCCTCCATGCAAAATAGGTAGAATATTGGAATTTTGAGAGTACTTTTTTTGTTAAATAATTGAAGGATGGAGGGATATTGAGGCTGATTTGAACTAGAAGCCATTTGAGTCTACTGATCCTCAGCCTACCAGGTAAATTCCCAGCCTCCCATCAGTTGGGGTAGTGTAAGATCATGTGTGTATTGGTGTGTGTTTTACCTTTCATTGTCTAAAAGCTGACTGCTGGAAGATCCCAGAGAAGAAGAAGGTCTTCATGCTAAAACAATTCATAGCTAAAACAATGAAAGGTGCTCCCATGGGAGGCAGTGTTGACCACCAACCTAGATGGCTTTAAAGCAGGATTAGACAAATTCATGGAGGTGGAAGCTCCCAGAGCTACTAACCACAATGGCTGTGCTGTGTCTCCAAGTTTTAGGCAGTAATGGTTCTTAATACCAGTTGCTAGAAACCACAGTGCTCTGGTGTTTGTGTCCTGATTGTGTGCTGTAGGCCAGGGGTGGCCAACTCCCAAGAGACTGCGATCTACTCACAGAGTTAATAACTGGCAGTGATCTTCCCCCTTTTGGGGTGTTTGAGTCAAAGTTGTTGAGTTTTTCAGGGAGGAGGTAAAATGTTGAGCTTTTTTAGGAGAGCCACAGTTGTTCAGCTACTTTTTGGGGAGCCAATGATCTACCAGTGATCACAATCCACCTGTTGGACATGCCTGCTATAGACATTTGGCTCGCCATTGTGAGGACAGGATGCTGGACTAGACGGGCCATTGATTTGATTGAGCAAGCTCTTCTTAGAATCATAGAATCTTAGAGTTGGAAGGGAGCCAAGAGTCATCTAGTCCAACCCCATGTTTGTATGTTCTTAAATGACCTGGAACACAGTCATAAGGACAGAAGTAGACCCCTCCAAATGACCAACTAGCTCACTACTGTACAGTGTCCTACAGCGACTCCATTGAGATGTCTTCAGGAAGAATGCAAGCAGAGATTGAAAGTGGGCAACACTGCTGCTTGAGATTTTCCTAACTGGAGATGTCAATGGTTGAAACTTGGGCATTCTGTTTACAGAACAGTTGCTCTGCTATTGCTTCTATGCCATATATGTGAATGGTCCAATGACATGGTTGGCCCACCTACCCCAGAATCATCTACCTACGTCATCTTGGAGTAGCCCTTCAATAACTCAAGTGGCAGTCCATTTTCCCCAACCCCCTGGATCATTCATTGCCATCAATGGGGATGGGGTATGATGTACATCCAAAGCAGGAGCTGCTCACACACATTGAGCCTCCCCTCAATTCAATTTAAGGCGAAGACAAAACAAGACTTTAGGAGATGGTTTGCCATTTTATTAGTTGCTGTGCAAGCAGGTAGATAGTATAATAAAAGAAGAATTAGAAATGTAGAAGAGAGAGAAAGAGAAAGAGTCACACACATTGAGAGAGTCATGATGGCACCATGGGAAATGCCTTGTTAGAGATGGCTCCTAGGAGAACATCCAGGCGAGTCAAAGAGTACAGAACAAGAAGAGGAGAGGAAGACACAACTTGAGATAAAGAAGGACATTCCAGAGAGAGCCTGAATGTAAGGAATCAAATGGTAGCCCTTGAAGTCAGTACTCATGGTGGTGGACTCAATGGGCTATAAACTGTAGATTCCCTGTAAACATTGAGAGCTTCCCTTGGGGTTCTTCAGCATTTGCATTGCTTAGGATAGCAGCATTTGCAGCCACAGCAGGAAGATCCACAGCACCCAGAACCACAGCAGGGGGAAGAGCAGCAGCAGGGGGAACAGCAACACTGCTTGCAACAGCCGCAGCCGCAGCAGGGGGAACAGCAGCACTGCTTGCAGCAGCAAGGGGAGCAGCCACACTTGCAACAGCAGGACATCTTGAGGAAGAGAAGGAAGCTTGAGCTGCAGGAAATCAAGGGATCACCAGTTAACCAAGCGCCACATTGTCAGATGTGGTAAAGACACATTTTACTTTTCATTAAGCACTGCATATTTCACATACCTTTTCTCCTACTCGTGAGGGAGCTAAAAATATTTGTCTACATTACACAAAGATTTGCATGTCGTATAAAATATGGGAGAAATGTCTCTCTGTTGAGTGTTGAAATGGAACATTCTTTCCAACCAAGAATTCAATATTGGTTTTACCTTCACACTAAATCTGGGCCAATTCCCCCTTTATCTAAGAGGAAACTCAAATGTGTTAAAACAAAAGGGCTTTACAAGCAGTCTTGATTCTCTCAGATTGATATATATGACATGATCCCTTGTTATTTCAACGTGTTACCTTTTTGTTGTAGATATCAGTAATTTTACATGTATGCTTGAAATATATCATGGGTGAAATATTCCACCTCAGTTGATGTGAGAAGAAGTTTATATCTCGAGGGAAGTCACTACTGTAATAAGGAGTCCATTCAACAGCCCAGAGGCAGGGTAAATGTTCAGTCCGCAAAAACACAAATTATGAAAATGTAGCGTCCATCACTCAGATATGGTGAAGAGATAATTAGATGATCCCATCAGGTAAAACCCAAAGAACCTACAAGGATTCTGTTATTTAAACCACTTTTCATCTATGTATTAAAATATGCCGGTTGAGATGCTGAAATCTGAAATGCTAACAGAATCCAAATTGTGAGACTGTTGGCTCCTCTGTGCATTTGATTCAGATGCATTTCACAAGACCAGAGTCACTGGCCTCCCTCTGACCTTCAGCTCCCCTGCAATAAATAGGAAGAATGCATAAATATTGGAACGAGCTTACCTTTGTTCAGTATAGGAGGTGCTGTGAGGATATTGGATCCAGTGTGTTGATGAAGTATTCCAAGAAGGTGGACCTTTTTATATACCTCTGTCAACCCTTTCACAATCCATGATGCACAACTGAAGAATTAAATGGTCTGCATTAAACCTTGATGCTGCCACACACCGTCATCTGGAGCATGACCTTGATGCGCGCGCGCGCACACACACACACCTTTTAAAGAATATGATTAAAACTGCATTCTGGAAACACTGTAATTCTTAGCCCTGATTAAAGGGGCAGTTATGGGACAGTTTTGAAAAATAATTACGCTGAGATGAATGGGTGCCATGGGAGTTTCTCATTGTGATCCAACACCTTCTTTTACCAGGAAATACCGTCGGATCTTCTGACTCTACCTCCAGCCCCAAGCTCAAAGGATCTGACGTTTGGATTCATGGGACTTGTTATTTGATCATCATAACACATATTTATCAGCAATGAGCAAACATGAATAGCATTAGCAACCATATTGTGGCTGTTTGGTTAGCTGACCATGAGGGTGAACAGTAGCAGTCCCATTTTTTTTTTATTTAATATGTGGCTTTCACAAATGTTTACTACAGCAAAAATTAAGTCCTAGACTACTGCAAAACATTTGGGCTGCCTCTGGTGACTGTCCTCCATGATTCTGTCACACAGAAAGAATATCACAGCCTAATTTGCACCAGACATCTGAGCTGTGCAAAAGTAATTGGCTTGTATCCAGAAGTTCTGCTTGGAGTAGAAGCATTGAACAAACCTTAGTTAGCCATGTCTATGACCTTTAATGGGCCTGCCCTGAGTACATGTTGCATGATGTACTAAGAAAGAATCGCCTAAAGGTTGTGTCCACAGGTCAACAATCTAAAAGCTAATACCCTTAGGCACCAAATCTCAGAGAGAAACACATATGGTTCCTGACACATATGGTTCCTGTTCATCTCAACATAATTGATTTAAAGTAATTCCATAAGTGCCCCCTTTGGACAGAACTGGGAATTACAGTGTTGCAACCGCCAAATAGCTTTAATAGCCTGCCTTTAAAAATGAAGGATGTGGACAGAGTCAAGAGTCACGCACCAGATGATTGTGTGGTAGAGGACTTCTAATGAAGACCTCGTCATCATTGGGTGGTGCATAACTGCTTGCAGAAGGATTCACAGAGGGGTATATAAAGGCCTAACAGCTAGGAGTTCTTCACTCACTCACTGGATCCAACATCCACACGAATTTTATCACTGAAAAAGGTATGTTCTGTCTTCATTCTTCTGGTTTCTTAGATTTCAAGAGAGCTTCAGGTCTTGAGGATGTAGTCTAAGAGCTCTGGTTTTGCAATGAAACTGGTTCATTATATTTCATATTCTTGGTGGCCAATCCTGGCCTCTTGCCACATGGGGAGTTGTGCATGGAGAAAAGCATAATTTCTTAGATGCTGATTCGAATTCAAAACCTACTTTTCTCTTGGAAACCCCATTTCTTACAACACATGTCTTTATTGATTCAAAGAGAAGTTGGGATCCTGCATTTAGGCCTGTATTCTTTCAGCATTGTAGGACTAAAACGTTTGCCTAGTATTGTGTTGCACAGGATCTAAAATAGTCTTTTTTCCTGCCAAGCATGTCATCTGTTTCCTAACAGGATGTTGGGGGCTCAGAGAGAATCCTCTCAGATGTGTTTAGCTGACTTTCAGTGAGTTCCCAACGGAGACTCAGAAGAGGCCAGTTTACGCATTCCTTTCCTTGATGCAATGTGTAGCAAACTTTAAACATACATTTCACATTGGTCTTAAGCTGTAATGTTTGGATATCTAAGGTGTTCTTAACATTGTGTTTTGTTTGCTTAATGGGAAATCCCTTGGATTCTTTCAGCTCCACCTTCCCTCTCCACCGCTAAGATGTCCTGCTGCTCCAATTGTTGCTGCTCTCCCTGCTGCTGCAAGTGCTGCTGCTGCCCCTGCTGCTGCTGCTGCAGTCCTTCCTGTTGCTGCGTTCCTTGCTGCTGCTGCTGTTCCCCCTGCTGCTGCAACTCTTGCGGCTGTGGTTCCTGTGGCTGTGGCTCTTGCGGCTGTGGTTCCTGTTGCTGCTATCCTAAGCAAGGCTGCTGCTGAAGACGTTCAGTGAAGGGTTGAGAGCTGCTGCCTCCTCCATGCTGGTGGACTCCTTGGATTCATCTGTTTCTGTGCCTTAAGTTTTTTCCTGCCTCCTTCTACAACCCTGGATTCTTCTCATCTCCTTCTTACTTTGCTTTGTTCTCCTTCAAGGAGGCATGCCAGTTGTCTTCTCTTTATCATCATGGTGGTCCTGGGGTTCATTCTCTTTTCATCTCTTTGAATAACTCCTCTACGGGGGAGAAATATGTTCATATGGCATTTAATAAAGATTCTAAAGCACAGTAGAGTGTTCTTGTGTTCCTTTGCCTTGAGATGGGGAATGTGTCATAGATCCTGCATAAGTCATCTGCTTGGCAAGATTCTCCAGCTAAAGGGCTGCTTGCCTAGAAAGGATCAGAAGCTGAGTTCTTGGGCAGCACATCTCCATCTCACATACAGTATTGGATAGGGGGCCATATGTCATTGGAAGGACACATTTATGACACACATAACATCCAGGTTCATTGGCTATTATCTCTCCTTGAATTAATGGGTGTAGTGAACACAAGGAAGAGCAAGGTCCTTTGTCTGAGTTCTGGGACAGATGCCCATCAAAGGCATCAGTATGGTATTTAATGGCATAGAGTTCCAAAAATAGGTGCTGCCACAACAAAACCTGATTAAATCAATGTGTGGTAGGGATTTCCTGATAGGTGCTATCTGCAGGAGGCACTGTCTCATAGGAACCAACTCCTATGAAGCCCCCAGAAGAAAATATTTTAGGGGGGTGGGCTCCTCCAAGTTGAGGGGCATTGCCATTCAAATGGTGTGTGTGCATTCATGTGGGGTGGGGCATATCTAGCTCTCCACAATATTTTATTCAAGTTGGCATCCCTGATTTTCCTCCTTCAAACCACATTGATTGGATGGCTATAAAAGGGAAGACGTGATAATTTAAACTGCATCATATTGAGTGCTACTTGTGGATCCAGCCAAATATATTTTGATAACGTTGATGAAAGCAACTGTTTCGACCACCCCATCTACTTTGAGATCTCTTCTCAAATTCCTCTGTTGCTTTGCTGATCATTTCATTGTCCAGAAGGTGAAGGAAGCAACCAGGGAATCATCTATATTGGACCTGGTCGCCACCAATAGGCAGGAATTGATCTTTGAATTGGAAGTACTGGGGACCTTGGATCATGTCCTCTTGGGTTTCATGACACACAGACAAGGGAAATCTGGATGTATTTGGACATGTACTTTAGCTTTAAGAGCTTTAAGAGGGCTGATTTCAAAAAGCTAAAGTAACTGCTGGCTGAGATCCCATGGTCAGAAAAACTCAAAAAGAAGGGAGTCCAGGAGGGATGGGAGTTTCTTAAAGGTGAAATATTGAAGGCAGAAATGCAGAGAATACCAATAAGAAAGAAAAGTTGGAGGCATCTAAAGAAACCAGTGTGGATGTCTAAGTGTAAATGGATGAGCTGAGATTCCAGAAGGGCATGTGTGCTAAATGGAAGAAAGGAGGAATCATAAAGGAAGGGAATACACAAGTAGTGAACTGTTGCAGGATAAAGGTCAGGCAGGCTGAAGCTCAGAATGAGCACAGTCTTCTTAGAGAGGTTAAGAATTATAACAGAGGCTTCTTTGGCTGTGTTTGAAGAAGAGGAAGGACACGCAAGTAGTAGTTCCTGAGCATGGATAAGATGAAGAAAAGCTATTGGGTGGCAGAGGCAAAGCAGGACTGCTCAACACCTATGTTGCTCTCCTCCTCACCTAAAATGAAAGCTGTACTCAACCTGCAAACATGATAAATGGTGCAAAGAGGGAGCTGCAGCTCAGGTAGCAAAAGTGGTGGCAAGGGAACACTACTTTAAATGGGTTAAAAAGTGGCAAGGCCTGATGAGCTGTGCCCAAGATACTGAAGGAGCTTGCAGATATAACCGCAAAGACTTTGTCCGTAATTTTTGAGAATTCTTGGAGAAAACATGAGGTCCCTGCAGACTAGAGAAGGGCAGATGCTGTTCCCATCTTCAAAAGGGGGGTGGGAGAGGTCAGAAGAAGACCCAGGTAACTGCTGACTGGTCAGCTTGAGAGCAGTACCAGGAAAAGTCCTAGAAAAGTCCTATTTAACATATAATTAAATAGTCGGTCTGTGAACACTTAGAAAAGCATTCTATGATTAATCGAGTCCTCCTCACAGAGGGCACGTGTTGTGGTGAGATCATCAGGACTTACCTCACTGTTTGTGTGGGTGGGAGTGATTGAATAGCCACAACAACCCAATTGGTGGTCCCTCGTTGCTAGGCAGATCTAGCCAATGGGGAATTTTGTGTATTAACCGAGGGACCTTTATATACCACTGCACGTTGCGTAGAGCTTTCTCTTTCACTTCGTGCACCGGATCACCCACCCACCCTCTCTACAAACCACTCACTATCTGTAATCAATAAAGTTGTGGCCAAAATTATGCCAATAACCTAAAACTAAATTCCGTGTCAATTGTGTCTTTATTTATTGGGAAGCTCCTGGGGATCTTAACATGCAACTAAGATATCTCAAAAACAATTCATGCCAGTTGAATCTCATTTCGTTTTTTATTAGATTTACAGTGGTACCTCGGGTTAAGAACTTAATTCATTCCGGTGGTCCGTTCTTAACCTGAAACTGTTCTTAACCTGAAGCACCACTTTAACTAATGGGGCCTCCCACTGCTGCTGCATCACTGCTGCCCGATTTCTGTTCTCATCCTGAAGCAAAGTTCTTAACCTGAGGTACTATTTCTGGGTTAGCGGAGTCTGTAACCTGAAGTGTATGTAACCTGAAGTGTATGTAACCCGAGGTACCACTGTATAAGTTTGGTGGATCAGGGGAATGCTGTGGTCATAGTGTGTCTTGATTTCAGTTAGGCTTTTGACAAAGCCCCTCATGGCAATTATAGTGCTTTAAGGACAGGCTGGAGAATCTGTGGCCAGCTATTCATAGAATTTAGTGTTGAAAAGGACCCCAAGGGAAGGCATGTAGCTTAGTGGTAGGAAAGCTCTTTTGCAAACAGAAGTTCTCAGATGACAAAGCCCTCCATTATATTTTGATGGGGAAGCTGATAAAATGTGGGGTGGACCAAGTTACTTCATAATGGATTCGTAGCTAGTTGACTGATCATATCTAAAGAGTCTCGCTAATGTTTCCAGAACATCCTGCAGGGGTGGGGGGTGGGAAATGCAAGTAGAGTTCTGCAGAGTTCTGTCCTGGGCCTGTTGTTGTTCAACATCTTTACAAATGCCTTGGGTGAAGAAAGTGAGGGGATGCTAATTCAAACTGGGAAGGGTAGCTAATGCCACAGAAGACTCAAAATGCCCCCAACAGATTGGAGAACTGGGCCCAAACTAACACAATTAATTTCCTGAAGCCTCAAACTTTGTTGAGTTCTCTAACAAAGTCAAAACTTGGGATGAACATAAATTGTCCTTGATAGTAATCACATGGTCAACACTGCCCAGATCAAAAGATGTGTCTACATTGGAACCCCATGGCTGTGTCAAGAAGAAGAAGAAGAAGAAGAAGAAGAAGAAGAAGAGTTTGGAGTTGATATCCCGCCTTTCACTCCCCTTCAGGAGTCTCAAAGCGGCTAACATTCTCCTTTCCCTTCCTCCCCCACAACAAACACTCTGTGAGGTGAGTGAGGCTGAGAGACTTCAGAGACGTGTGACTGGCCCAAGGTCACCCAGCAGCTGCATGTGGAGGAGCGGGGAAGCTAACCCGGTTCCCCAGATTACAAGACTACCGCTCTTAACCACTACACCACACTGGCTCTCAATTTATCACCCCTTCAATTCACCCTTAGAACCAACTTATCCTTGGCATGTCATTGCCACATCCTTCCTTCATGCAGGGACTCATAGATTGCAGCAAAATATGGGGCAAGATTTTGTCCAGTATCTTGCCCATGCGATGAGCTCATGGGAAAAAGCTGTCCTGTGATCCCTTACAATGGGGAGGGTAAAGCCTATGTGAGGCTGCTTCCGATGGAGCTCAGGTCCTTTTTGCCTCAAGAGCTTCCTGCCCGCCCACCCTCAGGTTAGAGCTTTCACTGAGCAATTTTGGGTCACTGGTTGACAGGGGCAGAAAAGATTCCCCACCCCCTCTCAACTAGATTGGCACTTGGTTGACGCCCCCCCTTTCTCTCAGTGAAATTATGGCCTGCCTTTGTTAGGTGGGAAAACGTCGTTTGCCTGATTGGAATCTGCACCCTGGTCACTCAGTGATACCTTGCTTGCTTGACTTGCACCACAGCAAGGTTCAACACTGGCTGACTCCCATGGAATGGGTTTGGGGTGGTCCGAACCTGGTGGGCCCATTTCATCAACATGGGGTTCTTGTGGAAAGATTAACAGATCCTGGCCCAAATGACATTCCAACCCTTGCCCTGCCTGTGTCACAGTCCAGTCTATGGGCGATTGAAGTCCCAGCTGAGGACACTGGGACCGGGGGCAAGATGGTGGGGTGGGAGCAGGAACGAGAGTCCAGAAGCCAGGGGTCTGAGGGTCAGGAAGCAGGGAGTCACGAAGTCAAGGGTCTGAGGGCCGAGAAGCAAGGAGCCAAACGCAGCAAGGCAGGGAACGTGTTGCTGTGGCAAAGAGCCGAAGGGAAATGCTGACTTTATATCCCTTCCCGGCTCTTGCCACCAGGTGCTGTGAGTTACCAAGTGGCCTCACCTGTGCAGCTGCGCCTTGCCTCTTCAGAACAAACTTAGGAAGGCCCCAGTCCTGCGAAGCCCTACTGGTCACAGGGCCTGGCTCCTGCACACACTCCTGACAGCCTGCTGCTGTCAAGAAAGATCTGGCCTGATTTCATTCCATCACTGTTGCACAAGTCTGGTTATTTGCTACTCTCATGAGTGATAAAATGCACGTCGTGATTCAAAACCAGAATTGAATTGATCTTGGAGACCAAAGGAAGCCAACCTAGGAATGTGAACATGGGCAGAAGTCAGTCTCTTGATTGCACCTCAGCAAAGAAACCGTTGGATACTTTCTGAGTCAAACAAAGCAGTAGATGCTCATAATGAAAAGTTAAAACCAGACCATTGAACTGTGCCCAGGGAAAAAGCAGCAATCGAGAGTACTGAAGCAATGCTGGAATGAGCGTTTTTTTAATCCACTTGAGCCTACGGATTTGTCTTCCACCAAATCAAACTCCCAAATATTCATGGAGGGAAGCCCAGTATAGAACATGTTAAAGTTGTCCAAATTTGAGTCCCTCTAATCATGTGCTTTCTTAAAACTTTTTTATTTTATTTTGATGAAGTAATAATCATAAATAAATAAGAATAAAAATATGTGCCCCACCACTGAGACCATTCCATTGTAACTATCCAACATCTCAAATAGTCTGACCCCTTTCCATTTTAACAATACAAATTCAACAAACACCCTCCATATCAAGTTAATTTATCATTAATGACCTCTTTATACCATTCTTCCATTTTTTATTCTGCTTGCCCCTTCCACTTACTAGCCATAATAATTCGTGCAGCTGTCAGTAAATTTGTGAGCAAGTCCTTCACAGCCTACGTACCTTCCACCCCATTGTAAATTGTTAATAATGCTACCTCTGGACTTTTGGTCAGCTTTAACCCAGTGATTTCTGTTATCTCCTTAAACACCCTTTGCCAAAACAATTGTACATATTTACACCCCCACCACATGTGAACATAATTCCCTGTTTCCTGGCATCCCCTCCAACATAACACCGAATATTACTCATTTATTTGATTTAATCATGTGCTTTTAAAAGCCATGTGCTGGATCGCAAAATCCCATCCTAATTGCTCAACCCATGTCCAGTCTTAAAATGGTTACATTCTCTCTCATTTAAGTGAGACATGCCATTTACGTGTGTTCAGCCGTTCATTAAATTTATTACGGTGAAACAGATGACCTCTGGAGACAACTGGTGAGAAGTCAGGAGGTTTTTCATTAATAAAACCCTTAGGCTCTTGACCATTGTGAGAAACACGTGTGATGTTTCCTACATTAATCCATCTCATCGCAAATATTTGTAAAGCTATTAGATACATGCTACAACTGCAAAGTAGAAGAATAGTGATCTGGGTTCACCATACTTTATGACATACAAAAAACACTTTATTAGTTTGTTTGTTGCATGTATGTTGTTGTTTAGTCATTTAGTTGTGTCCGACTCTTCGTGACCCCCTGGACCAGAGCACACCAGGCACTCCTGTCTTCCACTGCCTCCCGCAGTTTGGTCAAACTCATGCTGGTAGCTTCGAGAACACTATCCAACCATCTCGTCCTCTGTCATCCCCTTCTCCTTGTGCCCTCCATCTTTCCCCACATCAGGGTCTTTTCCAGGGAGTTGTCTCTTCTCATGAGGTGGCCAAAGTCTTGGAGCCCCAGCTTCAGGATCTGTCCTTCCAGTGAGCACTCAGGGCTGATTTCTTTAAGAATGGATACGTTTGATCTTCTTGCAGTCCATGGGACTCTCAAGAGTCTCCTCCAGCACCAGAATTCAAAAGCATTAATTCTTTGGCGATCAGCCTTCTTTATGGTCCAGCTCTCACTTCCATACATCACTACTGGGAAAACCATAGCTTTAACTATACGGACCTTTGTCGGCAAGGTGATGTCTCTGCTTTTTAAGATGCTGTCTAGGTTGCATGTATATCCCACCCTTGATTCTCTCATTCCTCAGTTAGTTCAGGCTGAGAGGCAGTGACTGGCCCGATGTCACAGCCAGCAATCTTCATAACCAAGTGGGGAACTGAACCCTGGTTTATCAGGTCATGGTCTGATATTCAATATCCCCAGGTGCCTTATATGTGCCATGTGTAATACAAAGAAAGAAAAATATAGATAACTATCGTGATAAAAAGATTTCCGTGCTCCCCAGCAGCAAGTCTAAAAATCCTTAGGCACTATATCACGGGAAGAAATTCACATGATTTCCATTCATGTCGATGTAATTCATTTTGAAGCGCTGCTGTGAGAACTGAAGGGTAGGAATTAAGGATTTTCTACTGGGAAATAGCTTTAATTACACACAGTTTAAAATGAAGGATGTGAACACAGGCAAAGATGACACACTGGATGTTGGTGTGACAGAGGCCAACTGCTGAACTTTAATGAAAGCCTAGTCATTCTTAAGTAGAGCCTCACTCATTGGGGAAGGATGCACCGAGATGTATAAAAAGTCCCACCATCCAGGAGAGATTCATTCCCTCACTGGATCAAACATCCGTACCAACACCTGCTGAAGAAGGTGAGTCTTATTGCAAGGTTTGTTTAGTATTGAGGTTTCCTTGATTGCAGGAGAACTAAGATCTTGAGCAGCACTCCAATAATCCTGGTTTTCTCAAAGGCTTACACTATTAGTTTTACGATTGTTATTGACCCTGGTTCTCTTCCTACATAATGTGGGAAATAGCCCAGGGTATAACCAGGCAAAAATCCAGATTCCGTGCTTCCACATTGGTTCTCAAGAAGAAGGCTTTACCTCAGTGTTTCCTGTCCTTGGGTCTCCAACTACTTTTGGACTACAAATCCCAACATCCCTAGCTAGCAAGCCCAGTGGTCAGGGATGATGGGAATTGTTGTCCAAAAACAGCTGGGGACCCAAGGCTGGGAAACACTGCTCTAGATGGATAGCCATGGAGACATCAGATCAAAACCTTGGACAATGGCAGCCGACAATATCCAAACCCTTAACCAACATAGACAGGGCGCTTCATAATATAGTCTCAAATCTGGCAGAGAGAAACCACCTCTTTCTTTCAACATATGAGGAATTTGATGTGTCTGACTGGTTCATTTCTTTCAGTTGCACCTCCCTTCCCCATTGCAAAGATGTCGTGCTGCTCCCCCTGCTGTTGCCACCAGTGCTGCTGCTGCCCCTGTTGCTGCCACCACTGCTGCTGCTCCCCTTGCTGTTGCCAGCAACACTGCTGCTCCCCCTGCTGCTGCCAGCATTGCTGCTGCCACCAGTGCTGCTGTCCCCATTGCGGCTCCCCCTGTTGCTGCCACCAGTGCTGCTGCTCCCCTTGCTGTTGCCAGCAGCACTGCTGCTGCCCCTGCTGCTGCCAGCATTGCTGCTGCCACCAGTGCTGCTGCCCCTGTTGTGGCTCCCCTTGCTGCTGCCCTTGCTGCTGCCACCAGTGCTGTTGCCACCCTTGCTGTTGCGGGCACTGTTGCTTCTACACCTGCTACCCCTCCCCTGCTGCTGTGGACACTGATGCTGCCCTTGATGCTGCTGCAGGCAGCGCTGCCACCCCTCCTGCTGAAGCTGCTGCTGATACCCAAGATGCTGAGACCAGTACGCCTGGTGCCACTGCTCTTGCAGTCAGTGCCGCTGCTCCCGCTGCTCCCGCTGCTCCCGCTGCTCCCGCTGCCCGTCCTGCTGCGATTCCACGTGCTCCTCTGGATTCCTTCCGTGAGAACTCAAGCCGCTCCCCGATGGAATGCAAGTGCTGAAGAAACCCAGTGCAAGGCATCGCCGCCACCACTACCACAAGCAATGGATTCTCGGACCACTCCCTGCGCTCACCTTGCTGAGCTCAGCGCTGCAACCTATGTACCTTCCCCCTTTATTGTTGTTTACCCCTCTTGTTGTCCACCCCTCTTGTTGTCTCTTTGACTATCAGGCATTTCCAGTGGTGTCACTGGGGGCTGTCTCATTTCCCCCTCTTCTGTTCTTTTCCTAACTCCTCTATTGCTGTAGAATCTCCTTGCCTGCATGGCAAATAATAAAGCAACAAATCACTAACGCAGGATCTTCACTTACTACTTTTTACTTAAAGAGAGCGAGAACGAGAGAGTGTGCAAATGTGTGTGTTCATGTGCATGAGGGGGAGAAAGAGAAAGAGAAAGAGAAAGAGAGAGAGAGAGAGAGAGAATGAGCCAAGCTCCATAATCAGGTTGGAGTGACTCCATCTAGCAAGGTCACTATTCATTTTTTTCTCTCGCAAGGAATTAAATCCTGCTCAAACACAATAGGCAGCTTAACAAAAATGCAATGCAAAAAAAAAAAAATCAATTTTTAAAAATATCCTTTATTTAATTTTTAAAATACATACAGCTGATTTGTTGTTTTTAAGAAATCACAGTACTTTACAATGACAGTACTTAAAAAAGCATACAGTAAAAACCATACAAAAAAGTTAAAATCGGAAATGAGGTAACTATTGTTGTAAGATGTACAGTGGTACCTCGGGTTACAGACGCTTCAGGTTACAGACGTTTCAGGTTACTGACTCCGCTAGCCCAAAAATAGTAGCTTGGGTTCAGAACTTTGCTTCAGGATGGGAACAGAAATCACACGGCGGCGGCAGCAGCAGCGGGAGGCCCCATTAGCTAAAGTGGTACCTCAAGTTAAGAACAGTTTCAGGTTAAGAACAGACCTCCAGAAAGAATTAAGTTCTTAACCTGAGGTACCACTGTATTCTTAACTGCCTGCATAGAATAGAAAAGTTTTCCAGCAAGCATTTAAAAGTTTACACAGAAGGCACCTGCAGAATCTATACTGGCAGAGTGCTCCACAGACCTGGGGCAATGACACTGAAGGCGCAGTTTCTTATTGTTGTCGAATGAGCGTCACCAACTCAGGTGAAATCAAACTTAGGTGAAAATATCTGCTAGGGTCATGTGTGCACTGAACAGCCCAAAGGAACATATATCACCCCACCAATTCTTTGCAACTGATGTCAACAGATTAACCTGAACTTTAAATCTTTCTAAATATATATTTGATTTTGCAAATGAAAGCAGCAAACAGCATCCTCCAGAACTGTGAGTCCTCTCTTTTTGGCTTGCTATTTTGTCGGGACAAAATCTGGACTAGGAAATATAGCTCCTGAAACAGCGAAGATGCAAGCAGTTAATGTCAAAGTACAAAATCTTTTTGCCTGCTCACTTGTAGAATGGCAAAAAGCCTTTGACATTATTAAAGATCAATAATAATAATAAAAATAACCCAGAAGACACAAGCAATAGAAATAACTGCAAATGAAGCTATGGAACTGTGTGAAAATTTCATTAAAAATCCAAACCCTTCTATGATATTGTAAAAAGCGGTTGATCAGGAAAATTGGGAATTTAAAATTTAGATCAATTCCAGAGGATATAGAATAAGGAGATATTAAAATATTCATAATAAGATGGTGGCATACCCTCCAACGTTCATCAGATGAAGATGGGATCATTTTTCACTCGCCCTCCCACTTTTGTATCCCACCCTCCGCAGAATATTTCCTTTCAGAAGAAGCATGAGTGACACCCACATCTGCTGCACCATCCAGAGAAAACTCCATGGGATTGGAAGTCAGTTCCTTCCAATAAAGGAAGGTTTTCCTTTGGAAAAACTGGAGAAGAGCCCAGAGACATCAGACCCCGCTATGGTCAAACTCCTTCTCCACAAGCAAGAAATTATACATTTCATTAGCCACGCCTGTTTTCCGATATCTCACTGCTAAGGAAATTAATGACATGCATTTTAATGACCGCTCCCCATATCAAATGGGGGGCGCCTTTTGCATGGTCGTGCGCAGCCCCCCGGATCCCAGTGCAGCTCCCGGTAGTGTGGGCAGGCTTTGCCCTCCTCAGGCTGGATACCTGGAAGTCTCAGCCAATCGCCCAATCCCGCCTGGGGAGGCGTTGCCAGGATATCGGGCAGGTAGGGGCACCTTGTGCCCACACAGCAGAAGGTGAATCTTACCTGTGAAGCATCAGTTGGCTCCAGAGCTTCTCCCACCCTGCCCTCCCTCAGTTAAGTCTTCTCTTGCAGGTTAACCTCTTCTCCACAGGTACGCAGGCGCTGCTACATCAGGGTCGCTGTCGAAGGTCCGGAAAGGAATTTTCCTGCATTGGCAGGTTTTGCCTTTCCCGTAGCAAAATATCACAACTTTGGAGGTTTCAGGCCTTGGGCGGAATCCTTTAGTCTATCTTCCTAAAAAGGGGGGGGGGCATGAAGCAACGACCTACACCCCCTTGCAGCGGTGATCCTAGGGTTCCCCATTAAAGGGGTCTTGAGGGGAGGCATTGGCCATACACTGAGAGGTTGTCATTGCTCTCCCCTCCAGTGGCAGTGAAACGGGTGGGTGGGCTCTCTGCTTGAACATATGTTCTCCAGAGCCAGCCGAATCCCTACGCATTCTGGATAACACTGATGTCCCCCAGATCCCCGGCTAGGGACTGGGAAGGATAAATGCCCAATGCCTGAGCCAAGGTCTCCCTACATCTGAAACTCAATAAAGTTGTAGCCAATTTTAATCCCATAACACGTTGTCTTGAGTCATTATTCCGCTTGGGGGGGTCGCCTGGGGGTTGGGGAGACTCCGCCTGTCCATGCAATGTGAGAGAAGCCCTTTGGCAAAAGGCCTTTGCAACATTACTCAGCTAAACAAAGGACCCAGATGTACCTATTTATGGTGGATATTTCCCCTTAGCCATCATTAATCTTCAAAAAGCCTGTTTTGGCAGGGAAGAAGTCCCTCCTTCTGTTTGTGACCCTTTAACTTAGGAGTGGCTAGCCTGTGTTCCTTCAGGCGTTGTTAGACTACAGCTCCCGTCTTCCCTGACCACAGGCCATTCTAGTTGCTAGGGCTGATGGGAGTTGTAGTTCAATAGCAGGCTAGCCAACCTGGCTTTAACTGGAGACACCAAGGATTGAAGGTTGGACTGTGTGCACCCAGGGCATAAGAACATTCACTGCCCTAGCAGAAGAGACTGTGGGTGATTTTCTATCATCGGTGGCCAAGTAGATGCCTTTGAGAAACACCTTGCCCAGCTGTGATTCCCAACAACTTAACTTCAGAGGTTTAATAGCTCTGACGGTCGAGGTAGAATGTAAGCAAGACGGTTTCAAACTATGAGTCCATTAAGACCAGAACGGTCAACTATGAATAAAAGCCATTCTCCCAGATCAAAAACAGAGGCAGGAACTTACTCCCTGTCCAAACAAGCTTCTTGAAGTCATTCATTTAGAGATTATGACTGAGTGAACCAGTGTTTGAAACTGCAAAAAAATGCTATACTCATTTAACTTAAGCGTTTCACACCCAACCCAACTTTAAACCCAAGAAATGCAACAATAATAACACCCTGGGGTGGGTTTTTTATTTATTTGCCATGGTTACAGTGAGATTCTGTGTCCACAGAGGCGGTATTCAAAGTCCTGGCTGGGAAAAGAAATTGTATCATTCACCAATATGATAATGAGAACGATGTTTCAGGTTGATGGCAGTCATACATCCTTCAAGTACATCAAAGAGGAACGAAAGGAGGTGGCTGTAGCGATGAACAAAGGAGGCAGGTGCCATGCCAAAGGCATTTGGCAAATTAATAGGTGTGAGGAGCCGACCGACATGGGTGGTGATGTGGCGTGGTGTTTCTTGCCTCTGAAGACAGCTTGAGGGATTGAGGTCAGCAATGTGAGTGCAAGGAATCAACCAGCATCCCAGTGCCGACAGAGGTGGGATTGTTCCTTGAACCCTGTAGACCCCCTGTTTGCCTTCAAAGCTTCCCTTAGGGTTCTTTAGTACTTGTATTGCTTAGGATAGCATTTGGAACCACAGCAGGAAAACCCACAGCAGTGGCGGAGGAAGAGGAGTGTGGAGGGAGCATACCGCCCCCGGCAGCGCGATCCCGGTGGGGTGCCATTGGAGCTGCCCCCTGCCTGTGCTGGGTGCCATGCCCCCACAGGCGGCGTGTCCCGCAGTGTGCCACGACCCAAGGACACCCACCATGCCCCTGTGGGTGGCGCACCACGCCACTGGGATGTGCGCCAGCCTTGCCCCTGCCTGCTCTCCACCCCCCAGAAGCACCAGCATCAAGGGCGCTATAAATCAGTTTCTGCATTTTAGAGAAAAGGAATACAAGAAGACCATGCATGATATTTTGGGAGGTTTTATTAACTGCTATACATGCAGTTGGATTTTGTGACTACAGAGGAGGTATTTCAACAGATGAAAGAAAGGAGAGAGCACCTAATCCACCAAGATGAGAAAGACCATGCAACAGATACGAGATATCTCATTTCTTGCCATATGGGTAGATTTGACAGGTCAACGTTCATGCCCGTCTTATTGGGGGGCCTTGCATGATTGCTAAGAAAGTAAACAGATGAGGAAAATGCAGGGGTGAACAAGGAGGCAGGTGCAAATTTAAGAGACAGGCACTGATGAATCTCAGGAGTCAGCCAGCATTGATGGAGTAGCAGCTCTCAACACTTCACTGAACATCTTCAGCAGCAGCCTTGCTTAGGATAGCAGCAACCGGAACCACAGCCACAAGAGCCACAGCAACCGGAACCACAGCCACAACAAGGACCACAGCATCCGGAACCGCAGCCGCAAGAGCCACAGCCACCGCAACCACAGCCGCAAGAGCCACAGCCACCGCAACCACAGCCGCAAGAGCCACAGCCACCGCAGCCACAGCCGCAAGAGCCACAGCCACCGCAGCCACAGCCGCAGGAGCCACAGCAACCAGAACCACAACCGCAAGATCTGCAGCAGCAGGGGGAACAGCAGCAGCAAGGAGAGCAGCAGGGAGAGCAGCAGTTGGAGCAGCACGACATCTTAGCAATGGGGAGGGAAGACGAAGCTGAAAGAAATCAAAGGGACTTCCCATTAGCCAACCTTAATGTCCTCAGACACATTAATGACACTTACTAAACGTGCTCTGCAGACCAGACCAGACTTGATTCTGCTCATAATGTTTCTCCACTCGGCTGCTCTGTACGGACATTCTGGGCTGCTCTTGTGCCCAAAGGTTTCTGCATGACATTGCATTGGTGTAATGGTTCTAGGGGTTGCTCGTGCGTAAGCCGGTGCAAACACCTGGCTGGATTGCCTGAGTGAACCTTCTCTGTCCGGACAGCCACTCACCCGTGGCTGTCTCAATCGCTGCCAGAATCCCTCAGTGGGCGTTTCTTAAACTTCTTCCAGCAAAGAAGCTCTTTGACGCCTAGTCTTCTCCTACTCTCTCTGCGCGAAAGCCTTCTGCGCAAGGAGGGCATAGGCAGCGGAGGACCTCTACTCTCCCCGCTAGTCCCCGGCAAGGAGTCATGGGACCCCCTCGCCGCTTCCCCCATCTGCCCCCCTTCTTCACTGGTGCTACGCTGATTCTCTTCCCCAGAAGATGGGCTGCCTCTCCCAATCCCGGGACGCTCTCCGGAATCCCTCTGGATTTTGCTCTCTCCCTCTGGCACTGATGGCAGTTCCCTGACAATTGGCTATAAATCTCCATCCTTCAATTTGATCCACACTAGGTAATTCAGCATACTGTGCCTTGAATTTTGCTTAGCTTGGATGTCCAGGGACACTGTGCAAATTGGACAAGAAGAAGAAGAGTTTGGATTTGATATCCCGCCTTTCACTCCCTTTAAGGAGTCTCAAAGCGGCTAACATTCTCCTTTCCCTTCCTCCCCCACAACAAACACTCTGTGAGGTGAGTGAGGCTGAGAGACTTCAAGGAAGTGTGACTGGCCCAAGGTCACCCAGCAGCTGCATGTGGAGGAGCAGAGACGCGAACCCGGTTCCCCAGATTACAAGACTACCGCTCTCAACCACTACACAACAACACAGATGCGTTTTGTCCCCAATTCCTCAACCAGGAGTCACAGGCAAGGATGTTTCTATAATGCACCCGCCTATATAAAGGGTGAATTATTGTTAAAGTATTATAAGTTGTATGCATTGGTCGTGTTAGATACACAGTCTCTGGGTCTCCTTAGGAAATTCAATGGCTTTTGAACTAAGGTGTCTCCAAAGATTGCCTGAGGACAATGTTAAATAATTGCATGACCCCGAGACCATCCTATCCCATGATGCAACCTAAGATAAGATGGGAGATGAAGAGACAGTTCTTTGGATCATCCTGGATGCTCTCATAGTAAAGCAGGGCATATTATAGTCAACTAGTTAAATAATCTTATATAAACCTCCTTAGGACCATAAAGGGACAAAGGAAGAGAGAGAAGTTTGATCCAGTTCCTACCGCAACTTAAACTGATCCATACTTCTCAAATCAGTAGGCAAACTGACATGGAGCCGCTGTATGGAATTTGCACTTCTTCAAATTTTACAATATAGTTCTCTAACCAAGTAATGCATATCAAAATCATATATGTTGCCTTAAAATGTACACAAAAATGCACATATTAATGGAAATAATAGGCAAAAAGTAGTAATTAGGCACAATTGCATGTAAATTAAGAAAAGAATGATGCAGAAGAATTTTCACAAGGAATTTACAAAGCAAATTGGAAACCTTAAAAACTGAATTTAGGATTATGCTTAGAGCAGACCCATTGAAATCAATGGACCTAAATCATGACCATTATTTGCAACGTGTCTTCTCTGAGTAGAACATATTTTGACACTGCCCTCAGATTTGTCAGCAAAAATCAAATCAAAGGTGTGAGCTCTATTCTCCTGCAATCAAGAAAAAAGGAACAGATATATAACTGGGACAGAACTTACAGTTTCAGTAGTAGGAGTTGGTGTGTGGGTATTGGATCCAATGAGTGAGTGAAGAACTTCTGGATGGTGGGCCTTTTTATACAGCTGGCCACACCGTTCACCCTGCAAAATGAGGCACTACTCAAGAATGATGAGGTCTTCATTAATCCTCAGTGGTTGACTTCTACCACACCATTATCCCGTGCCTAATGCTTGACTGTGTTCAAATCCTTCATTTTAAAATGCACGTGATATATTTTCTAGTAGTAACACTGTAATTCTTACCCTGTCCAAATAGGGCACTTATGCGATTGCTTCCAAATCCAATGATGTTGAGATGAATCATCATCATATGAATTTATTCATGTGATATAATGCCTAAGGATTTTAGTTTTCCGACTGTGGACTTGGAGGCATGGAAATCTTCCTTCCTTCCTTCCTTCCTTCCTTCCTTCCTTCCTTCCTTCCTTCCTTCCTTCCTTCCTTCCTCCCTCCCTCCCTCCCTCCCTCCCTCCCTCCCTCCCTCCCTCCCATAGCACATGTAACGGTATTTTACATGCTGAGACCCTATCTGCCTGTGGACTATCTCACCAAAGTGGTGCAATGTGTTCTACGTGGAGCTACATTTGAAGGTGAACTCTAATCCAGAATGTGGCAGCTAGACTGATGACTGGAAGTGGCTGCCAAGACCACATAACACTGGTCCTGAAAGACCAACATTGGCTCCCAGTACGTTTCCGAGCACAATTCAAAGTGTTGCTGCTGACCTTTAAATCCCTAAACAGCCTGGCCCAGTATACCTGAAGGAGCGTCTCCACACCCATCATTCTGCCACTGAGGTCCAGCTCCGAGGGCCTTCTGGCGGTTCCCTCTCTGTGAGAAGTGAGGTTACAGGGATCCAGGCAGAGGGCCTTCTCAGTGGTGGTGCCCGCCCTGTGGAACACCCTCCCACCAGATGTCAAAGAGAACAACAACTACCAGACTTTTAGAAGACATCTGAAGGCAGCCCTGTTTAGGGAAGTGTTTAATGTTTGATGTTTTTAATATTCTTTGGGCAGCCGCCCAGAGTGGTTGGGGAAACCCAGCCAGATGGGCGGCATATAAAAATTATTATTATTATTATTATTATTATTATTATTATTATTATTACATCATAAAGTATGATAGAACTGGAGTATTCTAGGATCTCTGACAACATCCCCACATGGTAGGACCCCTCTCAAAGCCACTAGGTCAGAATGGCCTTTAAAACACCTACAAAAGAAAGAGGAGGCAGTCTTATACTCTTATAGTATACTCTTATAAAACTGCAGGTTATTACAATAATCCTGCCAATGTTCTTATCTGTTACAATTCCTTTGTCAATATTCAATAAGCCGTTTCCATTCTTGTATAAAAAGTTTGCTATCCTGATTTCTTTTCTTTTTTTCTGATAAGTTTCACCATTTCTGCCTATTCCACAAATTTTTGTATCCATTCTTCTTTCTCCAGGACTTATTCTTTCCATTTTGGGGCAAAAAAAACCAAAAACCAAACAACAAACATTCTTGCCATGGTAGTCGCATACACAAATATATTTCTATACGGTTTGGCTAGTTCTGTCCCTAAACAAATGTCAGGTATGTTGAGCCTGGGGAAATGTGAGAAGGCCATAGGATGTCAAGGGCCGTGGCCTCAGGTGCAGATTTTTGAAGAGGGTGTGAAGCACATGGCCTCAGCAAGAACCCCCATTGCAGTGTGGCCCAGCGCTTGTCTCCTGGTGTCAGAAGAACCAACACTCGAGGAGAGGAACACGGGGCCATGTCATAATGGAGGCACCAGCGTGGGGTACCTGGTTCATGTCAGCCAAGTACTATGTTGCCTTGCCAGGCATGTTGGGATACTCCGTTCCACCTTAAGGACAGACGTGTGGATTGTTGCATGCCACATGCCTGTTTACACTCCAGCACAGCTTGCTGGGAACTTCCGTTTTGTGTATAGCTTTTGCTGTCTTGCTTTTGGACACGAAAGGGATCAGACATGTTTTCCTTATGTCCTGATGTATGCTGAATAAACTGCTTGTAAATATGCTCAAACAGCCTCTCCTGCCACTTCTGTTGCATAGCGTTATCTCTGCTGATTAGAGTGTGCCCTAGCTTTTGAAGTTTGGGTCGCTGATTCATGTTGCACCAAGGACTGGAGTTCGTCCAGTACACCGGCTGGTGGGATAGAGCCATCTGGGGGCCTGCCAATTGCCCCCGCTTCCTTGGTTGTATGCCAACAGGGCTCCCCCCTGTGCGGTACTGCATGGCCCCACTTGGCTTCGGTGTGGGGCAGGGGCACTACGTGGCTACAGGAGGTCCCTCTCCCCCAGTAATAAAAGGCCTTGGATCAAAACAAGATAATCCCATTCAACTCAGCCTAATTGTTTATAAAGCAATCCCATAAGTGCCCCTTTAATAATGGCCGGGAATTACAGTGTTTCCAAAACATAGTTTTAATCACATCCCTTTTCAAAATGAAGGTTACGAAGACAGTCAGGGATCACATGCAGGATGTTTGGTGCGTGGCAGAGGTCAGCGTCATGGGTTAATGAAGACCTTGCCATTTTTGAGCAGTGCCTCATTGCTTGTGGAATGGCACCCACTGATATATAAAAGGTCCATCACCTGAAACTCTTCACTCACTCACTGCATCCAATACCACCGAGCAAGGTAAGTTCAGTTCTAATGTTTGTTTGCACTTACTGTGTTCTCAGTTGCAAAGGAGCTAATGTCTTGAGCAGGTAGTTCAGCTAGCAGCACCCCGAATTGGCCTGGATTCTTTCAGAGTTTAAGGTCTGAGCACCTTGCCTGGCATATTCTCACTCAGAGGAACTGAAGATGGTCCAAAGTTAAAGATTTTATGGTGGACTTGTAAAAGGGTAAAAGAGTATTGGGAAATGATCCACAATAAATTGGAAAAAAAAAAATTTAAACTACTCGCTCCTCCCCAAACCAGAATCCTTTTTGTTGGGGATAATTCAGACTGAAATTCCCAGGTGTCAAAAAGGGTTATTTACATATGCTACTACTGTGGCTGGTGTTTTGTTAGCCCAAAAATGGAAAACAAGTGAGGTCCCAACCAAAGAAGATAATATGCACAACTTGCAGACTTAACATACAGAATAAGAGAACAAGAAGAACATACGTTTAAAGAAGGTTGGAAAACGTTTATTGAATATATGGGAAATAATTGCATACAGCTGAAAACGTTGGCAGCATTAAGAGAAATTCAACAGTGTGAATAAGTTATGATGGATGCAATAATGGACTACCTAATGATACAGTTTTTGTAAAATGTGCAGGGATTTATGATATGCAAAATGAACCATGGAAAGAGAAGAATGGAAGTCATTGATATCTTAAGGATGTAAAATGGGTATTTTAAATTGTAAAGCAGAAAACTTAATGAGAGAGAGAGCGAGAGAGAGAGAGAGAGAGAGAGAGATAAAGTTAAAGATTTTTAAAAAGCTGGGAAGCATTCTCTTCATTTAGTCAGTAAAACAGATGGCAGGGGAACTCAGGTCTTGATCAGATAGCCCAGCAATTCCTGCACACAAAATGAGAAGTGTTCCAATATTTTATAGTGAAACAGGAATTCAGATTCTAGTCCAGACAGGTCACTTGATTAAAACTGTCAGGAAGTTGGCTTTTTGCTGAGATATTGCATGTGAATCTTCACGTAATGTAGTGGAAATGCATATGTAGGTTCACCAAATGGAGAAACATTATCTACACGGGTTCCCTTAGTGCAGAACGTAAGGCGTATTTAAGAGGTCTGAATATGCAGTGCTCAGTTAACAGTGAATCCCTTAATTTCCTGAAGCTCCAACACACCTCTCCACCTCCACCACAAAGATGTCGTGCTGTTCCAAGTGTGGCTGCTCCCCCTGTTGTTGCAAGCAGTGTTGCTGTTCCCCCTGCTGCAGTTGTGGCTGTTGCAAGCAGTGTTGCTGTTCTCCCTGCTGCGGTTGTGGCTGTTGCAAGCAGTGTTGCTGTTCTCCCTGCTGCGGTTGCGGCTGTTGCAAGCAGTGTTGCTGCTCCCCCTGCTGTTGCAAGCAGTGCTGCTCTTCCCCCTGTTGCAGTTCTGGTTGTTGCGGCTCTTCCTGCTGTGGTTGCTATCCTAAGCAGTGCAAGTGTTGAATAACCTCAATGGAAGCCTTCCATGGAAACAGGAGTCTACAACTGATGGTCCCAGGAATCATCTTGCCACACATGAGCTCCGGGTTCAAGGGCTGCTGGTTGACTCCTTGCACTCTACTTGATGAATTCTCAGATTCTCTTTCTATAACTTCCTTATTACATCCTAACTTCTGTCTTCCTCTTGTCTTCTCTGTTTAATTCACTTGCATGTTCTCTCATGACCCATCTCTAACAAGGCATTTCAAATAATGCCATCTTGACCATCTCAATGTGTGTGACTCTCTATTTACTCTCTCTGTTTCGCTTCTAATTCTTCTGCTGTTGTAGAATGTAACTGCCTGCATGACAACCAATAAAATAGTGAACTATAGACTTGGTTTATTTCTTCCCTTAATGTGTGGCCAACAGAAGGAAGCTGCTACAGCTCAATGTGTACAGCCAACACATGTTTGCTTTGCATGTAGTCCATACCTACATGCTAGTCTATTGTGTGCCATGGATGTGCTCACCCACGGAGCTATGTCCTTTCCCCAATATTTTATGCGCAGATGGAGGTAAGTGGTATTCCACAAATGACTCAAGCAGGGTACATGTCCTTCAGCTGGAGATATCAGGGCTTGAGATCTGTTAGCACTGGTGAACCTAGATGGATAATGTCAGACCATCTAGGCCAGCGGTTCTCAACTTGTGGGTCCCCAGATATTGTTGGACTACAACTCCCATCATCCCTGAACTCTGGCCTTGCTGGCTGGGGTGATGGGAGTTGTAGTTCAACAACATCTGGGAACCCACAGGTTGAGAAAGGCTGATCTAGGCCTCTCTAGTTGGACACCAGGAGTCTCTCCTCACAATTCCTCCACCCAAACATCCTCTTCCCCCAAATTACATCCCTTTCAGCCCACAATTGATGTTTTCGCATGGGTGGAATGTTTTCTTTAACTCTGATCATACCTCAGTGGAGAATAGAGAAAGGGTGTGTGGATATGTATAGAGTTGTTGTTGTTGTTCTTGCTCTTGCTCTTATTGTTTCTATACAGTACCACCCTTCATCTGAGGATCATGGAGTGAGTTACAATAGAAAAACACAACGATATGCAACATGGTATCCAAAAAAACCAACCAACCAACCAACCAACCAACCAACCAACCAACCAACCCCTTCTACAGTTTAAAAGACCATATATTGTTTAATTAGCCAAAGGCCTGGGAGAAGAGGATTTCCACCCCCTCTGGTGCCTAAAGATATGTAACGAAGGCCCCAGGTGAGCTTCCCTGAGGAGAGCATTCCACTGAATTGAATTAAGTGCCCACCATAGGACCTCGGGAATTTTGCCCAGAAGAGAAGGAAGCCGCCAAGGTTCCAAACTTCTGCTTTAACTGATGGGGCTACTGCAATCTCCTGCATATTGAGGTGAAAGAAAGCAAGAAGACGATGTATATGCTTTGGATTTTTTTATTAGCTTCCATGTATACATTTATATTTTGTATCCACAGCTATTCAAAGAGAGGAAAGGAAAAAAGGAGATCATCCCATCCACCAAATATGAGAAAGATTACGCAACAGGCATGCCTCCTGGAAGGACGACGGAGTGGAATAAAGAGGATGTGAGAAGAAACCAGGCCTGATCAGTGGAGGCAGGTGTGAACGCAAGGCACAAAGATGGGTGAATCGAAGACGTCGGCCAGCACCAAGGAGATAGCAGCGCTCAACACTTCAGAGGTTCCTCAGCACCAGCATTGCTTGGGATAGCAGCAACTGGAACCGGAGCCACCAGAGCCCTGGGAACCACAAGAACGGCAAGATCCACAAGATCCACGAGAGCTGCCACAAGAGCCGCTGGAACCGCAAGAGCCACTGGAACCACAAGAGCCACTGCAACCACTGGAACCGCTGGAACCAGAACCACAGCAGTGGGAGCAACAGCAGCATGGGCAGCAGCAACAGCACGGGCAGCTGCAGCACTTGCAGCAGCAAGGACAGCAGCAGCAATTGGAGGAGCAGGGACAGCAGCAGCAATTGGAAGAGCACGACATCTTGGCAACGAAGAGGGAAGGCGGAGCTGAAAGAAATCAAGGGGTTTCCCATTAAGCAACCGCAGGATCCTCAGGCGTATTAAAAAGCACATGAGATGCATGCCCTGCTTTAGGAAGACCAGCAGAGACATGCTTTCATTCCCGGTGAGCCTACAAGTGCATTTTGATTGCTCATGTTGCAATTCTGCTTAGCTGTGATATTGCCCTGTGCACCTCTGCCCTTTTACTTGATTGCCTGTGACAATCCAGAGCGCTGGGTGTCAATCTCTGCTCAGGCTGGCTGCCCAGAGCCATTTCAGCAATAGCACAGCAGGTCTTTCGTGAACTCTATTGTCTGCCGAGAGCCACAGATCATGCTGGTTCTCTCATTAATGTAAGTGTTTAAAGGGTGAGTAATATTCCAGTATGTATCTTCACTACACATTGCATCAAGTGATGTAACACTTAAAGAGAACTCATCAGAGCTTCTTTTGACACTTCATTAGATCTGAGCGTAGTGTATCTGAGAGGATTGTCTCTGAGCCCATAAAGTCCTATAATGCATCAAATGGCATGCTTGGTCAGGAGAGAGAAAATGGACTACTTTAGATTCTTCGCAAGACAATATTCAGCATTATTTCCAGTCCTAAAAGCTGTATCCAAGCCTTAAGGCAAGCTCAATTTGTGTGAATAAATGCACATTTTGGATAAAACGATGTGTGTCCGAAAGACCTTCTTGAGACATTAGATTCTTTGCATTCAAGAGAGATCAAAATTTGCATCCATACAATTAGGCTTTCCTCAAGCTACATCTCCTCAGGTATCCCTGTGTAAGATAATATTGGTAATATTTGGTAATATTTCTTACCAAGAATATGGTAATATTTGGTAATATTTCTTGGTAATATTTCTTACCAAGAAGGCGATAATCAGAAAGGCAGTGCAAATGCAAAACCAGAGTTGCAAGAGTACCTCCTCGAGACCTTCACTTCCCTACAAACAAGGACAGACCCAGAATGAATAAGCACTGGAACGGAGCTCACCTTATTCAGTAGCAGAGTTTGTTGTGGATGTTGGATCCAATGAGTGAGTGAAGGACTCCTGGGTTGCGGGTCTTTTTATAGAGATCTGTGCATCCTTTCCCAAGTGATGAGGCACTACACAAGAATGACGAGGTCTTCATGTGCTGTCCTCCACAACACCATCATCCGGTGCGTAATCCTTGATTGTGTTCATATCCTTCATTTCGGAATGTATGTTATTAAAGTTATTGTGCAGTAGTAGCACTGTAATTCTCCATCCTGTCCCAAAGGGGGAGGCCTTTATTATTTATTTTTTAAATCTGGAGACCACTCTTCATCTGTAGATCCTAGTGCAGTTCACAGCATCAAAACACATGGTAAAACACAAAAATTTATAGTGTTTTATTTTTTAAAAACCCAATTATGTTGAGGATAACAGACGCCATGTGCATTTCTCCCTGAGAGACAAAGCCTAAGAGTTTTGTTTTATAAGATTATTACCTTTTTTTTGCTTTATTGCCCTGTGTAAGATATATAAAAAGTACTTTTTATAACGATTTAAAGCCAATCTTGTAAAAGCCTTTAGTGTTTTCCTTATGATTTGTGGGGATGGAGCAAAAAGAGAGGTCTCTGAAACTGGGGTGATCTCCTGGATTTTTTGGGTGTGCGGGTTTTTTTGTTTTTTTAAAAAAGTAATCCATAGGAAGCTGATTACTCATTGTGACAGCAACATTTTTCTCTGTAATTCCAGAGTGGAGAACCACTGGGCCATGGGCCTAATTAGATCAACTATGGGTTCCAATTCAGCTCAAGGGGCCTTTCTCTCCAATCGCATATATGTGTCGCACACATGACACCAGAGTCAGGTCAAAATGCACCTGCCAAAGCACAATAAGAAGCCTTAAGGGAGTTCCAGTTGACCCTGGGCAAGAGAGCCTTGAAGTCATCTCAGATCAGCAGATTACTGATGGCAACAAGGCTACGGTGCGGTGGACTAGATTATGGTCAAGAGATAGGAAGATACGTCAATTTCAATTTCTCTCCCTTTGCGTATATCCATTTGCACATACAGTATTGAGTAAGGGCTGTAGCCCAGTGGCAGAGCACATGCATTGTAAACATAATACATACCCCTTAACTGTCCATCCAGTTTGGGGCAGCTGTGCTCTTGCACAGGTCATGTGGCTTATCTTCTCCTAGATGGGCCACCTTTCAGGTTGGAGAACACCATCTGCCCAACACTTCTCTCCAGAGGACATACAAAAACTGCCTTCTTGTCCATTGGGCCCACTCAAAGTGCCAGAGCCTGTTTCTGCATGCAGGAGAAGTCCCTAACTCACTGAGGGTTTGAGCCTCATTGGAAACACTCACTTGGTTTAGCTGGCCAATCTTTGCCATTCATGGAATGTGGCTGTTGTCACACACTGACAGCTTCTAGGAGACATAAATGGGAGCTGAGTGCGGGGTGGGGACCAAAGGTGAATAAACTATCCCAGAAGGATCAAGATGATAGAGAGACAAGACCTGTGGAGTGTTAATGCTGTGTGCCCCGCAATCCCATGCTGAGGTAGTAGTAGTTGTTGTTTAGTCGTCTTAGTCATGGTCAACTCTCCGTGACCCCATGAACCATAGCATGTCTTGGAAACTCTCACTTTCTTCTCAAAGCTTCTCCTTTTTTATGTCCATGGAGTTTTCTTGGCAAAATACTGGAGTGGCTTGCCAGTTCCTTCTCCAGGTGGATCACATTTAGTCTAAACTCTCGGCTATTACCTGTCCATCTTGGGTGGCCCTGCACGGCATAGCTCATAGCTTCTCTGAGTTATTCGAGCCCCTTCGCCACGACAAGGCAGTGATCCATGAAGGGGCTGAGGTAGTATATATGTGTAAATAAAGCCATATGTTCTAGTCTCCAATTCAATTCAATTAACAGTCTTCAGTTGAGGAAACTAAATGTTGGGTAAGCAGTAGAACCCATGAAGTCTCTCACAGCTCTCCAAGAGTAGCTCTCCAAGATATCAGATGGAGGGACTTCTTCCCTGCTAAGATGTCATGGAATCATCCATCTGCTAAGATGGATCTGCCAAGATCCACATCTGCTAATATATCATGGAATGATCCAAGCAGAGTTTCTGGAGAATGAACCTGGAAGATCATGTGCTCTGCCACTGACCTAGAACACTTTCTTCTTATTTTATGTGCAATGAAAGGTTACTAGCCAAGGATTTGGCTATTGGCCTTGCCCAGCCCAACAGCCCTTTAGAAGCCAGTGCTTGATGGTGTTACTTTCCACATGAAAATAATAATATTCATTCATTGATTTATATCACCTACCTCCATCTTACAGCAGAGGAATACAACAACTCTGTGCACTGTGGTTTGGATTTTTGTATATATCTGCCATCTATACTTTTAGTAAACAAGAGAGGTACTCAAACACATGAAAGGGAAGAGAGAGTGCTGCATCTTCCAAAATGATGAGCCTTTCAGATGTACGACAAGCAATTCTCCTTCTCAAGCACATCAAAGGGAACTAAGGAGACGGTGAGAAGAAATTGCTGCTCATCAAAGGAGGCAGGTGCAATGCTTAAGGCACTGAACTTGGGAAATTAATGAGTGTCAGAAGTCGGCAAGCACTGATAGTGGAGGTGGTGGTGTGGGGTAATTTGTCAAGCTGACAGCTCCCTGTTTGCACTGAGAGCATCCCTCGGGGTTCTTCAGCACTTGCATTGCTCGGGATAGCAGCATTTGGAGCAGCCCCAATAACCAGAACCACAGCAGGGAGGGACAGCAGCTTGCAGCAGCCACCACAGCAACAGGGAGAGCAGCTACACCTGGAACAGCATGGCATCTTTGTGATGGGGAAGAAAGGCAGAACTGAAGGAAAGCAAGATCTTGCCTGTGAACCAGCTGCAGAGCACTCAGAAATAGATATCATACATAAATGTTTAGCCGCATGGGGAGCAGCATATATGCTGGTTTTTATCTAATGTTTCTCCAGTCATAAATAAATACATAATAGGATAAGCTAGATCCGTGGTTAGGCAAAGAATCATGGACATAGAGAGACAACAGGACTATACAAGGGTCCCTGGTTATAAAATCATAGAAAACAGGAGATATATAGCCACTCCAGCAACATATCTCTATTTCCTCACATCCAGAAACGCAAGAAGGGCTTTTACGCTTGCTAGAAGCTTGGCCTTGCCCTCACCGGTTCTGGAAGGCTCCTATAGAAAGGTCCCATACGCACAGAGACTTTGTGCCTGCCCATTAGGGGAAATAGGAAGCCCAGAACATATATTTTGAGGTGTCCTTTTTATCCATAGAGACACCATTGATCCTTTGTTGAAGAGGCTCACCAATCTTTCAGACAAGTCTAAACTTCATTCTCTCCTCTTAGGCAAAGATCATAAGACAACCTGGCTGGTAGCCAGATTCTGTGCCCAGATTTGTAGGCACAGATCATCCTCTAGAATAAAATAGTTTACTAGGGAAATGCTGAAGTTGCCTTTTGGGGCACTTCAGGGTCAATTTTTTTATGGTAGCCCAAATCTCAGTTGTATGGGTGTATGTATATATCTCAATTTTAACTCATGAGCTATTGCTGCAATCTGCTCCAATTGTATATTTTATCTTTATGAATGCTGTTTTTGTTTAGTTATGTTATGTGAGGTGGTCTTTGACCGTATCTAATACATAATAGGATAGAGAGGGGTGGGCAATGGGGGAGAAATTTAATTCAGTTCACATTTAAAGGGAAAGCCATCAAATTGCTTCCCTTCAGGAAGCAATATGTGACTTGAAACACAGCCGCTCTTCAAAATGTGTGCCTCTCTGAATGTTGCAGTGCAGTGCTCCAGTAAATAAACATGTACAAAAAATGCACATACAAGGCTAAAGTTTTCATTAAAATAACATACAAAAATAATTGTATTAGTTAGGGATTCTTTCCCCAAAATGTGTATATTAGGATAAATTTGATGATGAATTCACCAAGAACTTAAATAAAAGAAAAAAAGAAACAAACTGATGTAGGAATGCGGAGAACTGGAAAAAAGATTGTAAAAAGTTAGATCGGGGTAGAACTTGAAGTTGACAGGCAGCCATCCTTGGTTCAGAGCCCACTGTATCTCAGGCTTGCTGTCATTAAGCCACTTAAGGGTCCAAAAATGCCTCTTGTTTTGTTATGGTGAAGGACAAAGAAGTGTGTGCAGAACAGAAATAATGAAGTTTAAATGCAGATTTAAAGACAAAACTGCCACATTTCCTCTTCCTCAAAGGGTACATGAATCAAAATGCAGCCGTCCCTTGAAATTCACATTTCTCTGTGTCTTGCAGTGCATTTCTCCTGTTAAGAAATGTGTGGGTAGGAATGGATATGGTAATCTAGGAGAGAGAGAGAGAAAGACCAATAATAAAAGGAATTTGCAGATTTGTGATTGTGGATAGAAATTCACTGATTAAGGTTCATGAGAGAGATGTGGAAATGAACATAAGATTAGAAAAATAGAGAAACAGAGGGCAATCCAACTGATATATTCTTCCATCCTTGAATCTATAGGAGCCAACTCCTAGAGGTCTTCAGGCCCCCAATAAAATATTTGAGGGGGCCGCCCCCCAAAGTTGATGTGCTTTGCCATTCAAATAGTGTCCAAGCACCGTGTCATGTGATTGATTATGCAGGGCAGGGCTTACCCCCCCCCCAACATTTTATTCAAGTTGGCATCCCTGCATGAATCATCAATCAGCTTATGTACCACAGGCTTGCTGTCATCACTCATCAGATGAACCAAGATTATCTCAAGCAACTCTGGCCTAGGAACCATTGTAAGCCCAAAGGCTTCTGATTTTGTTTCGACAGCTGTGCTTCCTCTTGATTTTGAGGTCATGTGTGGGGCAGGTGGGTGCAGTTGGGGGGTGGAGGCCCCATGGGCTGAATTGGAACACCTAATTAGCCCCACAGTCATGTGGTTCCCTGTTCCTGAATCGCTGAGAAAAAATTGTCACCATACGCCATCAACCTCCAATGCGTCACTTAGAAAAAGAATCTCCCCTCACGCCAGAACTCACGCTGAACTTCAGAGACCCCTCCTTTTCCTCTACCTCCACAAATTATGAAGAAAAAAAGAGGTAAACCTTAAACAAGACTGGCCTGGAGTCATCATCCCAAGTGCTTTATTATGCTACGGAGGGTAGTAAAAAAATAAGGTCATAATCTTAAACAAAACAAAACAAAACAAAATCCTTAGGCTCTGGATCTCAGGGACAAATGCATACAAACTCCATTCATCTCGACATAATTGTTCTTTAAGGCTGCCCTATAAATGCCCCCTTTGGACAGGATGGAGAATCACAGTGTTAGTTACTGCAAAATAGCTTTAATCACATGCACTCAAAAATGAAGGGTAGGAACACAGTCCAGGATTACGCACTGGATGATGGTGTTGTGGAGGACAATATTTGGAGACCTCGTCATTCTTGTGTGGTGCCTCATCACTTGGGAAAGGATGCACAGATCTCTATAAAAGATCCGCAATCCAGGAGTTATTCACTCACTCGTTGGATCTGATAATCACAACAAACTCTACTACAGGTAAGCCCTATTCCAGTTTTGTTCATTTCTGCTGTGTCCTTATTTGAGGGGAAGCAAAGGTTATTGAGATAGTATTCTTGCAACTCTGCTTTTGCACAGCCTGACTATTATCAGTGTCCTTCTTGATATTTTGATATCTTGATATTTTGCCCTTTGAGGAGATGTAGAGGGAAGCATAATTGTATAGATTCCAATTCTAATCCAAGACTTACATCAGGTTCCTCATTGGAACAAGGTGGTTTGAGTATATTACATCAATCCTGGCCCAACTGCACTGACTACCAGTTAGTTTCTGGGTCCATTTCAAAGTTCTGGCTTTGACGTATAAACCTTTAAATCTCTCAGGACTGCAGCACCTCAGGGACTATCTCAGTGCCAGATTTAGGTTTGATGAGGCCCTAAGCTACTGCAGGTAATGGGGCCCTTTATATGTCCAGCTGTCGCTGTTTTTTGTGTTGAATATATGCTATATGGTAATTTATGGACCTAATAGGTATCTAAACCCATTTGCATGTGTTGCCATGCAACCAGTCCATGCAGAATATAGGCACCCTATATATAGAAAGGAGCAAACCAGTGATATTTTAGGAAGCAGGTTAGCAGGCGAGGCCCATGACTTACATCATAGGAGCCTACACAACACAAAACACTGTTGCTGTATGTAGGTTTTATTTTATTTTGGAAATGTACATCCAGTTGTTTGTTCCTTTAAATTTTTTTTTGGGGGGGGGGCCAAGAGAGCGGGGCCCTAAGCAATAGCTTGATGCCTTCATTACATATCTTAAGGGACCAGGTGAAAACATTTCTCTACTGTAGCCAGGCCTTTGGCTGATTAAACATTTTATGGCCTCTTAAACAGGTTTGTTGCATGGAAGTTATTTGATTGTTTCTGTTTTGTTATGTATCGCCCCCCCCCCCCCATTTTGTATTTTTATGCTGTGAACCACCCTGTCGTTTTCAGATGATGAAGGGGGTATACAAATTTAATGAATAAAAATTGAACAAATAAAGCTACAATGCTCTAGATTGCCTGCGAACAATCAAGTAGAAAGGTAGAGATAATGTAGCCAGGATAATATTGAACCCAAGCAAAAGTGAAGTTAGATAGTTTATCAGAAAAAACAAGAAACAAATCAAAACAGGAATTGATCTCAAAATGGGAAGTCTTCGAAGTTTATTTGGAAAACAACTACAGTAGCTTATACTCTGTCGCAGCGTTTTAATAACTTTAGTAGTAGATTTAAGATCCGAAATCTAAGATAATTCAATAATTAGATAAAAACGTGTATTGGCAACAAATAATAGATAATTGAAATAAGGAATGGACAGGAGGTTGAGTCTATATTCCAAGGACGACTTTTTGCTTCATTGATTTGTAACTAAGATTGTCTTTAGCGCTGTTTTGTTTGTATTTTTTTGTCTTGTCTTTTTCGTTTTTGGTGTATCAATTAAAAATAAATATATAAAAAAAGAACCCAGGCAAAAGTGTAATAACAAAAAATGCACTTCTAGGATCGCTGAGATGGGAGGGCAATATTTGAAAATCATGTCTCTATTGGTCTACCTAATGCAGAACGTGTATCTAATGTGTTTCCAATATGCCTGAGGATGTTCTGTTTGCTTAATGGAGAATCCCTTCATTTCTTTCAGCTCTGCCTTCCTTCTCCATTGCTGAGATGTCGTGCTGCTCCTGTTGTGGCTGCTCCCCCTGCTGCTGCAGCTATTGTCCTTGCTGCTGCTGCTGTCCTTGCTGCTGCTGCTGTCCTTGCTGCCCCTGTTGCTGCTGCCCCTGCTGTGGTTCTGGTAGTAGTGGCTCCAGCAGTGGTCGTTCCTCTTGCTGCTGCCCTAGGCAGGGAGACTCCAGCAGTGGTCGTTCCTCTTGCTGCTGCCCTAGGCAAGGTGGCTCCAGAAGTGGCGGTTCCTCTTGCTGCTGCACTAGGCAAGGAGGCTCCAGCAGTGGTGCTTCCTCTTGCTGCTACCCTAGCCAAGGTGGCTGCAGCAGTGGTGGTTCCTCTTGCTGCTGCCCTAGGCAAGGAGGCTCCAGCAGTGGCGGTTCCTCTTGCTGCTACCCTAGCCAAGGTGGCTGCAGCAGTGGCGGTTCCTCTTGCTGCTGCCCTAGGCAAGGAGGCTCCTGCAGTGGCGGTTCATCTTGCTGCTACCCTAGCCAAGGTGGCTGCAGCAGTGGCGGTTCCTCTTGCTGCTACCCTAGGCAAAGAGGCCGGTGCTGAAGAAATTCAGTCTTGAGACCTTCTGCCTCATCAGCACTGCCTGATGCCTCGAATCCACCAGTGCCTAAGTGTTACATTTGCACCTGCCTCCTTGTTGAACCCTAAATTCTTCTCCTCTTTACTTTGTTGTCCTTTCAGGAGGCATGCCACATGAGTTCTCTTTATCATAGGATCATCTCTCTTTCCTTTCTTCTCTTTGAATCGCTCCTCTGCAGATACAAAATCTAACCGAATTCACAACAAGTAATAAAAATCCCAAAGCATCTATGTCATCTTCTTGCCTTCTTTCACCTTGACACGTGGGAAATTGCAGTAGCTCATGAAGTAATGCAGAAGGTTGCAACCAAGGGGTCTTCATTCTCTTCTGAGCAAAATCTCTGAGGTCACATGGGCAGCCCCAGAGACAAAAGTGAGCAGAACAATGGATGCAAATGTTATCTATATTCAGGAGGCTGGTTTCCACACATATCCACACAAACACTGTGTTGGCTTTTTGCAGTACGGTAGCGCTGCAGAGAGCTTGCTGGGGAGACCATGCATTAAAAAGGGACTCAAAAATAACTCAAACAAGGTTTTAATAAGAAAAACAAAAACTCCTTATACACTAAATACATCTACAAACAAACACGACCCAACCACCAACCCATCCCCCAGGGTAATGGCAGAGCTAGGTGCTGCTCCTTATATACTGCAGCCAATTCCCGACACAGCTTAATCAATGCAACTCAGCAGCACCTGCTATGTTTCACAGCTATAAAGCTGGATCTCGTTATTTTGCTCTGGCCCTTGCTCTGGCCCTTAAAGATATACACATCGGGTGAAACAATGATGAACCTTTACATTTAAAGAAACAATTCAACACACTGATCTCAGGCGGGCAAGCAAGCTCCAATAAGAATTAATGAGTCTCTGGCAGTTTTATGTACGTTTATTTACAATTTACATCCGGAGAGCAGCTCTGGGCCTGCTGCCATTAGCTAAGAGTTGGTCACTCTGATTCTCCGCCCCTGTAGCAACATGTAGGGCGCCAAAGTCCAGTCCTTCCTCTTTTGTACTTCCATCACATCTTAACCCTTTCAGCTCTTCTGGTTCAAGGAGAAGGTGGGTGAACTGCCCCCCGCCGGTTACCAAACGACAATTCCTCCAAACACTGTCTCCCTCCTGGTTGCATAGCAACCCCCTCAATGACTTCTATCTCCTCCCCTCCCTCTGCCTGTGAGCTCTCCAAGTTTAGGAACTCTTGGTAAAGGGGCATCAAAGTAACCCACTCCTGCTCTGTCTGTGGCTGTAATCTTTCACTTCTAGAGTCAGACTCTGGCTCCCTTTGTACTGTCAATCCTTCATCTCCAGAGTTTGATTCTTCCCAGGTGTTCGATTCAGCCGGAATGGACGCCGGAATGGATGCTAGACAAGGCGGATGTTTGCAGAGCTTTTACTGTAATTGCTGAATAAATCTGAAAGTAATAAAACTGCCAGAAGGTTGTGTCTTGTTTGGGAGAGACTTACCAAACCTGACACTACACCTCTGATTCCATGCCCATAAATATGCACAGGGCTGACCAGCCACTGAATATTTCCCATTCCTGAGGGCCCTACAGCCCTCTAGATTCAACCAAATGATTTAGGGAACCAATAGGTCATATTCAACTCTGTTCTACACAAAGTAAAGCATTTGGAATCTAATGATCCAAAGTTAGTCATAGATCTACTCTGAGCCATCTAATATTGGATATAACCCAACAAGCCTATAAGCCTCAGCCCCTGGCCAATCTGAGTCATTCATCTCTTAGTCATAAATTTACACCCAATGGGCACGCTTATTTGTGGTATGACAAGGTTAAAGTTCATAAAGTCTTTCTGAACCGTGTTACAAGTAAACCGGTGTATGAGGTATGGGATAAATACAAAAAAAATATTGGAACACAAAATACCATGGTGGCTTTCTCCACTTGAAGTGATATTGGTTTTTAAAAAAAGGAATATGAGAAATGATTGGGCAAATTATAAATAATTATTAAATTAAATAGATCAGGATTTAAAACTAAGGAGGTTTGGAGATATAAAGGAATTAGTAACAGATTGTTAAATTCGTTGTCAATTTTACAAATAGGAGTATTTTATTTTACCTTTTTAGCAATGCAATTGATGTGGGAAAACGTGATGGGAGTGGCTCCAAGAAGCTCCTGATTTCAAGCTTTATAACTCTGCTACATACATAAATACACATAAATACAGACATACAACCTATAAGCCAACCAGTTTTATTTTCAACATCGACCACTTGCCCCACCCTCAGTTGAGCCACACGTTCCTCCTTCTTTCTGCCTTCCTGACCGTAGGGTTCTGAACCTGCAGAAAGCTGAAGAGGAATCCCCATCCGGCCTTAGGACCCTCAATACATATCATAAGTGTGAAAGACCATACAAAGCTCCTTCGCAGCACATTCACATTGTTTGTCCATTTAGCCCAGCATCATTTATGTCAGCTAGGAGCAGCTCTTCAAGAACCCAGGTCCTGGATCCCTCAAGTTGAATATGCAATACATTGGAACTGGTATGGCCTGCATCTAAAGCATACACTCCTTATGCACATTGAACTGTTGGAAGATCTCCCCACCCTTAATTTTTACCACCAAAATCCTACCCAATAAAGAGAGTTTCATCCTTCCCCATGTATCCATATCTTGTCTAATCTTACTCCACACAACCACTTAATTGTTCTGGATCAGATTAGCATTCTTATTTGTTATCCAAATACAGTGGTACTTTGGTTTAAGAACAGTCTAGTTTATGAACAATTTGGATTAAGAATGCTGCAAACCTGGAAGTAGGTGTTTTGGTTTGTGAACTTTGCCTTGGAAGCAGAACATGTTCCGCTTTCTGTTGAGTGTGTTCCATTTGTAAATTGAGTCCCCCTCTGCTATGGGAAAGCACGCCTTGGTTTAAGAACACTTTGGTTTAAGAATGGACTTCTGGAACGGATAAAGTTCATAAACCAAGGTACCACTGTATTTCACTTACTTCTCCACCTTAATACCCAATATTTTTTGCACTTGAGTTCGCAGGCACACTTTTGGAGATTTGTATGCATGCAACAAATTAAAATAAGACTATGTATGATAGTTTAGCATTTTATTCATTGTCATGCGGGCAAGTACATGCTACAACAATAGAGGAGTTAGGAAGGAGAAAAGAAGAGGCAGAAAAGTGAGCATCCCACTCATTGAGGTGGTCATGAGGACACCGTTAGAAATACCTTGGGGAATTTCATTGTGAAGGGTAAAGAAAGATGAGAGGAATCTACAGTGTATGGGGAGGGGGAGGAAGGTACAGATTTGAGATACTGAGCTCAGCAAGGAGTCAGCCATAGGTCACTGAAACCAGTGCTATCATGCTGATAGTGTTGGTAATGGTGGTGGCTTTGGACCACAAGCCATAGACACCTGCTTGCCTTCAGAGCATCCACTGGGGTCCTTCAGCACCTGCATTGCTTGGGATAGCAGCATGTGGAACCGCAGCAGGAAGACCCACAGCAGGGGGGACAGCAGCAGGAGGACTGTCCTCCACAGCAGCCGCTGCAGCAAGACTGACCACAGCAGCAGGGGGAGCAGCCACAGCAGGGGGAGCAGCAGCAGCAGGGGGAACAGCAGGACGGCTTGCAGCAGCAGGGAGAGCAGCCACACTGGGAACAGCACGACATATTTGCAGTGGGGAAGGTAGACAGCGCTGAAAGGGAAGAAGACATTGCCCTTGAACCAACCACATCATCCTCAGACACCTTAAACTATCTACATGTCAGTGCCCTGCATTGTGGAGACTGGCAAAAGTAGGATTTGGACTTAATGTTTCTATGCTCAGCAGTGCTCTTAGTGAAGTTTAGATCTGAAGTCTCTGTGGCTTTACATCTTCAAGGTTTTACTTGAGGAATAATACGGGATAGACAGAGTTTGGAATGCTGCTTTGTTATAAACCCTTGGACGCGGGTGTCTAAACCACTGAGCCTCTTGGGTTTGCCGATGAGAAGGTCAACAGTTTGAATCTCCACAATGCGGTGAACTCCCATTGCTCTGTCCCAGCTCCTGCCAACCTAGCAGTTCGAAAGCACGCCAGTCCAAGGAGATAAATAGGTACTGCTGCGACAGGAAGGTAAACGGCATTTTCATGCGCTCTGGTTTACATCACAGTGTTCCGTTGCATCAGAAGTGGTTTAGTCATGCTGGCCACATGGCCCGGAAAGCTGTCTGTGGACAAACGTCGGCTCCCTTGGCCTGAAAGCGAGATGAGTCCCACAACCCCATAGTCGCCTTTGATTGGACTTAACCATCCAGGTTAAGTCCATCCATTTCTTAAGGAAATCAGCCCTGAGTGCTCACTGGAAGGACAGATCCTGAAGCTGAGGCTCCAATATTTTGGAGAAGAGAAGACTCCCTGGAAAAGACCCTGATTGAGGGCACAAGGAGAAAGGGAGGACAGAGGACGAGATGGTTGGACAGTGTTCTCAAAGCTACCAGCATGAGTTTGACCAAACTGCGGGAGGCAGTGGAAGACAGGAGGGCTTGGCGTGCTCTGGTCCATGGGGTCACGAAAAGTCGGACACAACTAAACGACTAAACAACAACCATCCAGGGGCCCTTTACCTTTTTACCTTATCTAAACCCTGGGATAGTCTGCTCATAATGTGGCAAGAGGCCCAGAATGGTTCCCAAGCATAAAATCAATGGTGCGAGCTAGTGCCTTTGCAAGATCAGAGTCGTTGGGAGACCTTAGCTCCCCTGTGGTCAAGAAAGCAACAACAATGAGCAAACTCTGCTCATTGACTTACCTTGTTCAGCAGGAGGAGTCGGTGTGTCTTTTGGATCCAATGATTGTGTGAAGAACTGCTGGGGGTGGGCCTTTTTATATGGCTCTGTAGAACCTTCCCCCAGCAATGAGGCATGACTCAAGAATGCTGACGTCTCCCTTAATCCTCAATGGTTGGCCTCTACCGCACCGTCATCCAGCGTGCATGCTTGACTGTGTAGACATCCTTCATTTTTAAATGTATGTGATTAAAGATATTCAACAGTAGTTAACCCTGTCATTCTGCCTCCTGTCCAAAGGAGTCATTTATAGGATTGCTTTGAAAAGGATTATGTTGAGAAGAACAAATGAATGGGCGTCAGATGAGCTTCTAACCTCCATCCAGAGCCTGAGGATTTTATTTCTAGAAAAAACTTTTGACTCCCTACCAATTATTTCCAGTGGTCATAGGTTTCCCATAAGAAATATAATATACACTAAACACTAAACGCAGAGGCTCTGGTGCTCCCCCGGTAATAATCAAGAGACTTAAAAAGGATATATATATATATATATATATATATATATATATATATATATCTTCTTTCAGGGTCTCAGTACCTTAAAACTTTGAGTTAAAAACTTAATAAGCTAAACTAGGATCATTAGCTCTGTCGCAGGGCTCTCCGCAAGGCAGTTTTCAGTAATAAGGAGAGGTTCCAAGGCCTCTCCAGGCCCTTATCAGGTAAGCGATTTTTCTTTCCTCCCAAGGATTTCTCTCTAGTCACGTTCTTTTCCCTTAGGGAGTTATACTCACTCAGCTGCAGTAAAAGTTCACAGCAGGTTTCCTTCAGCTAATAATCTTCCTTATCACTTAAAACAATAATAAAACACTACTAAAATAGCACAAATAACACAATACTGACGTGGAGCTCAAGCTTGGCAGCCATCTTCTTCGACTTTGTATATGACTAAACACACACCAATTTCAAGTCTGACTTTAAAATAATCATAGGATCATAGAATTGTAGAGTTGGAAGGGACCCACTGTAATGACCGCTCTCCCATCAACCGGAGGGCACCCTTTGCGTGGCTGCGAGCAGCACCCCGTTTCCTGAGACAACAGCAGAAGTTCTTGGTCCATGTCCCTAAGTTACAGCCCTTTGAGGTTCCCACCAAACTCAGTTCTAATGAACCTATCTGTGGCGGGGGGAGGCGGAGCTCTTTGTGTAGTTAAAAGGGGTGGAGCCTACCTGAGAGCATTCCGTTGGCTGAGTCGGAGGGGAGTCACTGGCCATATGCTGAAAGGTTGTCAGTGCACTCCCCAGTATTGCGATAAAATGGGGGCGGGCACTCTGTGTAAACAAACATTTTCCAGAGCCGCCCACTTCCCAGACAGACCTGATTACCCTGACGTGCCCCAGATCCCTGGCTGGGGACTGGGAGGGATACACACCCAATGCCTAAGCCAAGGTCTTCCTACATCTGTAGGCTTAAATAAAGTTGTGGCCAATTTAATCCCATAACCATTCATTTCTTCTAGGTGGCTCTTGGGGTCAGGGGTCTCTGCCTGGGCATGCAATAAAAAGCTGTAACTATTTTATGGACAAATGTGCATTTAACCAGTGAGATGTGCTTTGTGATATAGCAAATTGCTCAAAAATTATTTTTTGTCAATGTTTCCAACCTCTGGAAGGCCACAGTTTCCTCATCATCTGAGTAAACAGTACTGATGGAGGCAGTGGTACGGGAAAGTGACTTTAGATTCTGAATGGTCTTATGGAAGGATAGAGTTCTTTGTGTTAGGGTTGGGGAACCTGTGTCCCTTCATATATAGTTGAACTGCAGATACCATCAACCCCAGTCGGCAAAGCCAATGGTGAAGTTTGATGGGTGTCAGGAGTCGAACAATCTCTAGAGGGACACAGGTTCCCCATCTTTAGGGTAGACAGTATTGATGGATGCAATGGTGCAGAGAAGTCATTTCAGACTCCTGACCCAATGGTCTTATGGGCTAGTTAGATCAGAAGCAGGGAACAGCCAGCATGACCAATGGTGTCCAAAACTCTGGAGGGCAGCAGTTATCCCAGATCTAAGATCTAATTAGGGCAATGAGTGAATGAAGACGTCTCCATTGCAAGCTCTTTTTCTCAAGTTCCCTTTGGCCCTCCCTGGGCAATGAGGCACCACTTAGGAATGACAGGTGTTGAGTAGCTCCTGAGGCAGATGTTCATCCTCTATGTTGTCTGTTGCTGTGTTCCTTGCCAGCGCTCACATCATTTCATTAAAAGGGCGCTGTGCTGTGGCATATGATTAAAGCCAACATCTGCTAATAGCAACCCTATGGTTCCCACCTTTGACCAGAAGTCATTTCAGGATACAAGGTGAACCAGCTGTCTGATCCTAGTGGAGCAAATTTGGTGTGTGTGGAAGCAGAGTTTCATTGCACAATTGCAATGACTTTGATGAATCCACCACATATGTTTTAGCTTAAGATGCATACAAAAATGCATCTTTTTGAGGAAAAGTGTGTTGAAAATAATGCAATTTGGGTGCGTGTGGTTTTAAACAACAACAAAAATCAGAACAATGCTGGAAGTTACTTACGGACACAAATGAAATCGACACAAATTAGAAACAGAATTATCTATCCAGAGGGATTCCGGAGAGCGTCCCGGGATTGGAAGAGGCAGCCCATCTTCTGGGGAAGAGAATCAGCGTAGCACCAGTGGAGAAGGGGGGCAGATGGGGGAAGCGGCGAGGCGGTCCCATGACTCCTTGCCGGGGACCACTGGGGAGAGTAGAGGTCCTCTGCTGCCTACACCCTCCTTGCGCAGAAGGCTTTAGCGCAGAGAGAGTAGGAGAAGACTAGGTGTCAAAGAGCTTCTTTGCTGGAAGAAGTTTAAGAAATGCCCACTGACGGATTCTGCCAGCGATTGAGACAGCCACGGGTGAGTGGCTGTCCGGACAGAAAAGGTTCACTCAGGCAATCCAGCCAGGTGTTTGCACCAGCTTACGCACGAGCAACCCCTAGAACCATTACAGGTATGAATCAAACAGAAGTCACTGAGCTAAACCAATGGGAATGTATCCAACTAAGACCAAATCAGAGCAGACCTATTAAAATAATTCATCCAAGTGAGTCATGTCCATTCATTTCAGTGTATGTGCCCTGAGTATGGCCAACATCACATGCACCCCATACAGGCAGAAATTTGGTGATGGTAATGCTTTGGGAAGCTGTATCTGGTCCTTGAGTGACCATTCCCTGCTTCAAACCATTCTTGGGATCCATCGTCATAAGATCAGGGTTATTATTTTAAGGTCACCAGTGCCACTGAAGCCTCACTGGTATCTTAGGTAGCCCACCTGACTTTGCTGGGTGCCAAATGTCTTCCTCAGTAAGCATACTTAGTACTATATGTCACATGGATTCTGTGATTTGATGGGAGGCCAATAGTAACATTAAACCCGTATGTCTCCAGTGGGATAAGCATAAGATGAGACCTTCCGGCTCGTGAATCCGGGTCTGTCGTCATCAGATCCCGGAAGACAGCTTAGTAAAATGTCCAGCATCCTTGATATTCTCCCTTTTAAATTAATCCTCTGAGTGCCTCTCGGACACATGAGCAAATTACAGTGTTATTAGACGAAACTAAGTTTAATAATAGACCACAAATAGACTTTGTTCATCACAAATACAGTGAGGACCAAGAAGGATCACGGACCGGATGTTGGCACACGGGATGTAAATGCATTTTGATGGCCAGAGGAACTGGGCATGCTTTGAAGCTGTCTCACTTCCTTCGGAAAGAGCTCCCAGAGTTATATAAAAGGACTCCAGCTCCTCAGCCCTTCATTCACTTGACTTCATTGTCCTTCCACTGACCACTCCCAGTAAGGTAAGAGAAGTTCTATCGATTCTTATGACTTGGAAAAAGAGAGGGTAGGAATAACCTTTGACAGAATGGAAGCTATTCCTTCATATTATGAGACTGTTGTGTAAGTGGGTGCTAAAGTTAATGACCAGTCTGTTCTCTGCTGGAGAAGTACAGTAGTAGAAGAAGAAGAGTTTGGATTTGATATCCCACTTTATCACTACCCGAAGGAGTCTCAAAGTGGCTAACAATCTCCTTTCCCTTCCTCCTCTACAACAAACACTCTGTGAGGTGAGTGGGGCCGAGAGACTTCAGAGACGTGTAACTAGCCCAAGGTCACCCAGCAGCTGCATGTGGAGGAGCAGGGAATCGAACCCGGTTCACCAGATTATGGGTCTACCGCTCTTAACCACTATACCAAGCTGGCTCTTGCAACTCGCAGGTAGAGCCACTGCTTTGTATGCAGAAGGTCCCAGGTTCAGTCTCTAGTATATTCAAGTGGGACTGGGAATAGTCCCCAGTTATGAAACCCTGGAGAGCCACAGCCACTCAATGTAGGGAATACAAGGGCCAATGGTCAGACTCAGTATAAGGCACCTTCCAGTGTTCCTGTCCTCCATTGGTTATGAACTAATGACCTTCTGTAGGATGCAAACTCTCACTTAAAATTAAGTTTCTTTTTTAAATGATATTTAAAAAGTTTGCTGCTTTTGTTCATTGCTGACATCTAACAAGAATGGAATCAGTTGGGAGATTTCCTATTTCTCTTTCAGAAATCCATTAAGGGATTTCATTAATTTAATTGTATCTCAATTTGCTTTTGTCCTCAATTTAGATATACCAACCCTATATTTTAACTCTGTTCATGTTGGAAATGGTGAGCTTTGGGTCTTGTAATTGGTTTTTGATGCACCTGTGGCCAACTGATAAAGTGTGTTGTTGTTCACGATATCACATTGATTGTGAATTGATAACCATTGATAGAACGTAAGATGGTTGGTAGAAAGTGAGAAAACTCTTGAGACTTTTGCATCATTACATCGCAGGGAGAATAACATCAGTGTGAATGCTAAGACTCTTATGCTGCTGAGATTTAGGGCTGAATCAGAGCAAATGGCAATCTGCAGAAAACCCAAATTCTCATTTGTTCCAATTCAGCATTAAAATAGCGGGTTTTCCTGGGAAAGGTGGGAGGGGGCAAAACAAAGGCTTTTGGACACAGACAAGGAAAGCGTGGAATGGTACCTTGAAAGCACAGAGCAAAAATTAAGTGTGGGGTGAGTCCTCCAACTTTACCCTCCCATTTTGAGAACTGTTCATTCCTATTTTCTTGTTTTTCTTACAAAAGTGTCTCCGGTACAAAGTCCTTCTGAATGAAAGTGAATTTCTGAACTTCTCCATGTAGTTTCTGAATGGTGAAATGCCCAGTGTTCTGTTTCAGCCCTACTCAGAGAAGACCTATTTAAATAAATGCCCTTAAGTTAGCTGTGGTCATTTATTTCCGTGGGTCTATTCTGAGCAAAGCCAGTGTTGGATTCCTACAACCCATTCTGTGCATGTGTGGAATTCTCAGCCACTGAAAATCCACCGTTAGTTTGTTGGGATGGATGAGGGAACCAGGGGGCTAAGACCCAGAGACCAAAATAGGAAGGGGCCAAGCCTATTGCTTCTGCTAAGAATGGTAAAAATGGTAAAAACAGTGGCATAGCGTGGGTTGTCAGCACCCGGGGCAAGGCAAGTAATTTGTATGCAGAAGGTCCCAGGTTCAGTCTCTAGTATATTCAAGTGGGACTGGGAATAGTCCCCAGTTATGAAACCCTGGAGAGCCACAGCCACTCAATGTAGGGAATACAAGGGCCAATGGTCAGACTCGGGGCAAGGCAAGTAATTAGTGCCCCCCCGCTGCACTGTCCCTCCCCCAGATAGTCCCTCGCTCTCTCTCCGCACCACACCGCATGCCTAGCACCCTCCCCACCACAGTGGGCGGCGACCCGGTGGCTCGGATCGGATCCGCACAGCCAGCACTGCAGTGAGAGAGAGTGAGTGAGCCAGGTAGGGGCAGAGAGCTGCGAGTGCGAGCGTGCCCCCCCCAGATGTTGCGGCCGGTGCGGCCGGCCCCCCTGCACCCCCCACGCTACGCCACTGGGTAAAAATGACCATCAGAACCTGAGAAAAGTGTGGAATGAAGAAGTAACAAGTGAGAATAGGTATAAAAAACCCCCACAAGCAAATCTGGATGAATTCAAGATGATTGTACATTGTTGTCTAACCAACTGCAAACAAAGCAGACTGGATACAAAATCTTTATTGATTTTTTAAAAATGGTAAATTACAACATTAAACTGCAGATCCACGTTTTGAGCACATTTGAAACACAATTTAAAGCACATGACTTCCCCCAAATAATACAGGGAACTTTGATTTCCCCCTCACAGTGCTACAACTCTCAGCACCCTTAGTGAACTATAGTTCCCAGGATTCCTTGAAGGAAGCCATGTGCTCTGAATGTGTTTATGGTGTGGATCTGCCCTAGTTGAGCAGTGGGTCCAAAACTGCACCCACCCTAGCAAAAATGGGGAGGCCACATCGCCATATATTCTCCAGAAAAGGACTCAGATTCTCCTACGGTTCAGGAGAAGATTGAAAAAGAATTTACAAAATGGTCAGCAAACTTCCTTTCTGAGACTACTTCAGATGAGACATAGTTAAATGCATCAAATTGGTAGGAGCTTTGCTTGGTAGCAAAGGAGATCTACAATGGTGGGGAATTTGACCATAGAAGGCAACTTCCCATGACCAAACAACCCCTATGTGAATTTTGTTAACAATATTGAGTAGTCTCATTATAACAGGAGGGGGGGTTGGGAAAATGAAAGCACCAAACATCACTTCAGACAAGATTGTTCAGGATCCTGGCAGGATACAGGTGATCACCAAAAACATACATTTATTATACAATGATGCGGGTGACGCTGTGGTCTAAGCCACCGAGCCTCTGGGGCTTGCCAATCAGAAGGTCGGTGGTTTGAATCCCCGCGACGGGGTGAGCTCCCGTTGCTCTGTCCCAGCTCCTGCCAACCTAGCAGTTCGAAAGCATGCCAGTGCAAGTAGATAAATAGGTACCGCTGCGGCGCTGTGGCATTTCCGTGTGCTCAGGTTTCCGTGATGGGTGTCCCATTGTGCCAGAAGCAGTATAGTCTTGCTGGCCACATAACCCAGAAAGCTGTCTGTGGACACATGCCGGCTCCCGCGGCCTGAAAACGAGATGAGCGCCACAACCCCACAGTCGCCTTTGACTGGACTTAACCGTCCAGGGGTCTTTATCTTTACCTTTTATTAATTTTACTACCAATAGAACAGAATTTTAAAAATTATTATAGCAATATGTTTTGGTTTCCACTTTCATCAATTGCTCTAAAAAAAAATTAGGTGGCAGTTATAGAGCACTGAGGATGGGGTGAAGAATCTGTAGCCAGATATTGCGGAACTACAACTCCCATCAGCCCCAGCCAGCATGACGAGTGGCCAGGATTATGGGAGTTGTGGTCTGACAATATCTGGAAGCCACTGGCTCCCCACCCTTGCCCTAAATTATAAATGCTACCAGTAGAGTGGTTATGTTGGTTGGGAAAAAATATTGCTAGCAATTTACTGTGCATTCTACTTCACTAGGGGGTATACCTTATACTTACTTAATGATAAAACGCTCATCTTTGAGTATGCCAACAATACCATGGTAGTCTGAGTATGCCTTGCAAACCAGTCCTGCAAAGCTACTGAAACATGACTGCTCGTGACACATTAAAGGTTTCAAATATGTAGCCTACCCACTAGAAAAAGATTGCTACTGCAGGTGAAGAAAGATGCAGGTGAAGCTTGCTTGTTTTTTGTAAGCTTGAGCTGGAATACGAAGCATGTTTTAATGAAAAGAATGGGGGGGGGGAACCCTGCTAAACTCTCCCTTTGAGTTTCACAACAACTTGGGGACCTGAAAAATGTGGCAAAAAACTTGTTCTTCTTGTTCTTCTGATTGTTCTTCTTTGGCCTTTCTTCAAAATGAAAAGGTTTGTATTGTCATTGTGTTGCCCATATGATCCCTGATTGACTGGACTGTGTGTAAGTCAATAAGAATCTCCATTCCATTTCTTTAACATATAAATAAATGCCAAAGATGGAGCAGTAAGAGGAACAAAAAAAAAAAAAGCAAATTGTGTTGGGTATGTGTGGGGGTCTTGGAGAGTATTTGCAACACCCTGGGAAAACCATGCAAGAAATGGTTATCCATAAAAAAAACACCAGGGAGCTTGCCCCTAATATATGCAATGCCTTTTTTTATTCCATTTCAGCTTCACCTCCACTCCGTAAAACATGGGCTGTAACGATTGCTGCGCTGTGCCTTGCTGTGGCCAGTCCTGCTGTGGCCAGTCCTGTTGCGTCCCTTGCTGCTCTCAATCCTGCTGCACCCCTTGCTGCAGTCAGTCCTGCTGTGGCCAGTCCTGCTGTGGCAGTTCCAAGGGCTGCTGCCAGTCCTGCTGTGGCAGTTCCAAGGGCTGCTGCCAGTCCTGCTGTGGCAGTTCCAAGGGCTGCGGTCAGTCTTGCTGTGGCAGTTCCAAGGGCTGCTGCCAGTCCTGCTGTGGCAGTTCCAAAGGCTGCTGTCAGTCCTGCTGTGGCAGTTCCAAGGGCTGCTGTCAGTCCTCCTGTGGCTGTTCCAAGGGCTGCGGCCAGTCCTGTTGTAGCATCCCTTGCTGCCAAACCTGCTGCGCCCCCTGCTGTCCTCCATGCTGCAGTACCAAAGGATGTTGCTCCAAGAAATGCTAAGGAATGCAGTCTCGACAGAAGCTGCCAGGTGGAATTTACATCTTTGACAGAGTCGCCCTGCTGAATTAAGCACCTAAAGCTTTGAACCTCCCCCCTTCTCTCTCTCTCTATCTCTCCTTCTTCCCCTCCCTTTAATCTTTTCTGTGAAAGGGGGAGCCTTTTTAAGGTCAGGCGCGGTGTTCCCATTTTCTTCTTGGTGCCTGGGGTCCTTTCAATCATAGTTCAATAAACTTATATGATGACTTGATATTCTTGTAGCCTGTCATTTGTGAGTCTCTCTCATTTCTCCCCCACAATGGTTTCCTAAGAATATTCTCATTCCTATTATTCTTGCAATTAATTTATTAATCATCTTCTAAACCACTGACTCAGGGCGATTTGCACGTAAGGTGATTAGAAATGCAAAACAACAAGCGTATTTAAAAAGAAGACCATACAAGGTCATGGTGGAGACCCATTTATCCAGCTGGGAAAACCTGTTGGAACAAAAGCATCTTTAACTGTTTCCAGGAAGTACAGAAAAGGGGTGCCTGTTGCGTCTTGCCAGGAATGCTGTTCTACAGCAGCCACTCTCAAAGCCCTGCTCCAGGTTACTGCTGAGAGGGCTTTTGAGGTGTTTGCAACTTGCAGGAAAGATTCTCCCACATATCACAGCGATCTACTGGGTGTATAATGGGAAAGGCTGTCTCTCAAGTTACCTGGTCTTGAGCTGCATAGGAACATAAGAAGTACTTTGATGGATTTTTCAATAGTCTACCCAGTCCAGCATCCTGTTCTCACAGTGGCCAACCAGGGGAACTATGCAAGCAGAACTTATGCTCAAGAGAACTCTCCCCTCCTGCTACTTCCAGCTACTGGTTTTCAGAACCATGTTGCTTCTGACAGTGAAGGTAGTTTCAGCTAGGAGTGTGGGGAAGATCACCTAAGCCATGGGTAGGCAAACCAAGGCCCGGGGGCCGGATCCAGCCCAATCACCTTCTAAATCCGGCCCGCAGATGATCTGGGAATCAGCATATTTTTGCGTGAGTAGAATGTGTTCTTTTATTTAAAATGCATCTCTGGGTTATTTGTGGGGCAAAGGAATTCATTCATCCCCCCCCCCCAAAAATAATACAGTGGTACCTCGGGTTACATACGCTTCAGGTTTCATACGCTTCAGGTTACAGACTCCGCTAACCCAGAAATAGTACCTCGGGTTAAGAACTTTGCTTCAGGATGAGAACAGAAATCGTGCTCCGGTGATGCGTTGGCAGCAGGAGGCCCCATTAGCTAAAGTGGTGCTTCAGGTGGAAAACAGTTTCAGGTTAAGACGGACCTCTAGAATGATTTAAGGACTTAACCTGAGGTATCACTGTATAGTCCAGCCCCCCACAAGGTCTGAGGGACAGTGGACTGGCCCCCTGCTGAAAAGGTTTGCTGACCCCTGACCTAAACCCTTATATTCCAGCTCAATCATTGAGATTGCCATTCACCAAGCTGGTGGCTCTCATTTGACAACAACAAGAAACCCAAGCCTTTAGTTTTACTCACCCGTTCCTGTGTAATGCTCTGCCATAGATATTCAGCAGGTGCCTTCTGTGCCAACTTTAAATACAAGCTGAAAACTTTACTATTACATGGACAGGCAGAGTCCCCCCAACCCCCAGGCAACCCCTGACAACGTGCTATAGGATTAAAATTGGGCACAACTTTCTTAAATTTCAGATGTAGGGAGACCTTGGCTCAGGCATTGGGCGTTTATCTTTCCCAGTCCCCAGCTGGGGATCTGGGGAACACCAGAACACATATCCAGAATGTGTAGGGATTGGGCTGGCTCTGGAGAACATATGTTCAAGCAGAGAGTCCACCCTCCATTTCACCGCCACTGGGGGGGAGAGCAATGACAACCTCTCGGCTTATGGCCAATGCCTCCCCTCAAGACCCCTTTAATGGGGAACCCTAGGGTCACAGCTGCAAGGGGGTGTGGGTCACTACTTCACGCCCCCCCCTTTTTAGGAAGATAGACTAAAGGATTCCGCCCAAGGCCTGAAACCGCCAAAGTTGTGACGTTTTGCTACAGGAAAGGCAAAACCTGCCAATGCAGGAAAATTCCTTTCCGGCCCTTCAACAGTGACCATGATGTAGCAGCACCCGCGTACCTGTGGAGAAGAGGTTAACCTGCAAGAGAGGACTTAACTGAGGGAGGGCAGGGTGGGAGCAGCTCTGGAGCCAACTGACGCTTTGCAGGTAAGATTCACCTTCTGTTGTGTGGGCAGGGTGGTCCCTCCCCTTACCTGGTCGATCCCCTGGCAACGCCTCCCCGGGCAGGATTGGGCGATTGGCTAAGGTTGGCAGAGACCTCCAGGTATCCAGCCCGGGGAGGATGAAGCCAGCCTGAATGACCAGGAGCCGCACTGGGATCCGGTGTGTGTGTGTGTGTGCAACCACGCAAAAGGCACCCCCCATTTGATGTGGGGAGCGGTCATTACACCAGGCAATTTAGGAAACATCCTTCCACAATGGTTCATGGGTGTCAGTTTTTAATCTTTATGTGGTTTTTATGGCAGTGTTTTATGCTTCATTGCTATAGAAAGCTTCGATATATTTTTTTTATGACATAGCGGCATATAAATATATCTTAAAACTAAATATGGAGAGGCCTGGGGGTTGCATTTGCCCTCCAAGCCTGAGGTTCCCCACTCTTGGACTAAGCAACAAAGGTTTGGCTGTCGAACCTGAACCTTCCCTTTCAAACAGTTGCACAGTCTGAGCAAACACATTAAAAATGTTTTGCGATGTTGTGGTGTTCCTCCTTGATAATGAGGTTGTTGACATCGCTCAAATTTCCTGGAGCACCAAACCCTGATGCTTATCTTCTCAATTGTATATCTCTAGTCTTGTATAAATCTAAACAATAAAGAGCCCTTTCTCTCCTCCCCGCTCCAAAAAAGAATTAAAGGGGAAGAATTAGTATTGAAAATTTCTGCAGAAAGATTAAATTCCTCCCCCATTCGTAATTAAATAACCAACCGGGTTTCCCCCTCCTGTCCTTCTGTGATAACCTAAGTTTGATGCCTGTGGTGGCTACTTCATTCTCACTTTGCCTCCAAAGCCTCATCTCCACTCGCCACTCCCTACCACCCACCACCTGGTGCCAGCCCTGTGTACAGTCTAGACACTGATATGTGGTATTGAATCCATCAGGGCAAATGGGGCACTGCATCACCAACCTTTCTCAGCCCTCAGCAACTCTGAAAATATTTTTGTTGCCTTACCATCACACAGAGCGTGACACTTCCTGTCATTCCCTCTAGCTCCTCCTACTCCTGGTGGCCTCTCTGTCCTACTAGTCCCAATGGGCAGCACCAGGTGCCACTGGCTTTCTGCTATGCCTCCCATTAGAAGAGAACGCCTGAGCTGTGCCACTGCTATGACTCTGTCTGGGACCAGGAGTTGGATTCCTCTTGCTCAGCTGGCTGTGATGCCAGTGTTCTCTGCAAGCCCAGCTCAAGAATGTGGCTTCTAAGGACTCCATTTTAGAAGATGCTAGAAGACCTGGACCATCCTTAATGTGTCGCAGACAGAAGCTTTGCCCCTTTAAGTAGAGCAGAATCTCGCACCATGTGTGGTGGTGCTCACATTTCATCTGTACCTAATGAGCAAGGGCTCAGTTTCAGCTTATTCTTCAGTGGAACAACTTCAGAGCTCTGTGTTTCCCTTTCCACAAGCCTGCATCTAGGCTGACCTATATCCTGCCTTGCCTTGTGTCCAGCCTGAACGCCACCTTGTTTTGCAACATGTTTGCCACACAGCAAAGTAGGACACTGTCATCCCTCTCGGCTAGAAGTGCAATGGATCTGGAGGCTGGTGAGTTGTGTTTTAACAACTCCTCTAGAGCAGGGGCCAGAAAACCTACCGTGCCTCAGCCAGTGTCTCCGGCACAGATCACATGGCGGGCCGGAGGGTGGGGGAGCGTGTGCCCATACGTGTGCACACATGCGTGCGCACATGCTATTTCCACTGCATTTCTGGGTTGGAGGAGCTCTGGAAATAGCTTGTGCGCATGTGCACGGGCCTCCTCCGACCCAGATGTGCACCGGAAATAATGCCTGCACATGTGCAAATAACGGCTGTGCATGCGCAAATAACACTTGTGCATGTGCACAAGCTATTTCCGGTGCTCCTCCAACCCGGAAGTGGGCAGCCGTGCAGCGCAGTGCCTGAAATATACTCAGAGTCGCAAAGTGATTTCATGCTCTTTATTCAGCTCATAGTTGTGAGGAGGAATGAGTGAATGTCCCCTCAAAGTATCTGCTTTATATACATTATTTACACAATGGGCTGCACATGATTGGCTAATTCCGGAATTCTACTGTAAGCAAATCAGGTTGTGGATTCACTTCTTTCTGGAGCATGATTGGGTGGTTCCTGCCAACCAATCATACTGCTGCATTGTTCTAGGACCAATCAGACTGCTGCATTCTGAATCCTATTGTTCTAGGACCAATCAGACTGCTGCAGTTTGGATCCTATTCAACTCAGTACATAACAGTGCCGGTAAGAGTGGGCTGTGGCAGTGGGCAGTGGGGGTCACTGCGGGCCAGATAAACAAGTCCCTTGGGCCTTCTCTGACACACAGGCCTTAGTTTGGGGACCCCTGCTCTAGAGCATAAAAATGTGTGCTTGGAGATGGAATTCCATTTGTCAGGATAAGAGAAGTAGCCACCCACCCACCCAATTCTACCTGCAGAAGCTGACAAATGTCAGGTGGGATGTCTGCCCACCTCACACACCTTCACCCTCTGTTGTCTGAGGCAGCTTCCTCACTGCCTAATGGCAGGGACAGTCCTGACAAAGCCAAAGGCCTATGGCCAAGCCCAAGAGACTATGTGCATTGTAGCATCTAGGAACTGTGATGGAAACAAGAGATTCAGGGGAAATAAAACAGAAGACAAGTGGAACATACATAATTTCGGAAGTTTTATTGTTGCTGCATTAGGAGATTGAAACACTGAGTATGTCTGTAGCCAGCATAATGCCGATCAGATGTGGCTGGATTTGGTGCACACCAGATGTTGTTGCTCTCATTAGTCCCATCCAGCATGGTTAAAGGATGATGGGTGTTGTAGTCCAACACGAACTGTATGGTGCCATTTTGGCTATGCTATGAACCTCTGCTGGTTTTATACTATGAGGTTCTATGGATAATGTTGGGAAGTGGAGTTTGTTGAGGTTGCCGAGGTTTCTCTGGTGAAGAAAGCTAGGGCCGTCTTGCAAAAGAACTACAGTTTCCTATGGAATGACAGTTTCAGCCTTTAAGTGTAGAATACATGCAAAGAAAGGAATCACTAAAGAACTGTAAGTCAGGCTAACAACGACACGGAGAAAAACAATGACCCGCAATTATATAACACGAGAAGGGAAGAACATAATGCAATTAGAGTGTGGAGGCGGGGAAAAGGCTTCAGGCATCTAATGTGGTACAGCAGATAATCCAGAAAGTAGTCAAACTGGGAATGCAAATTATGCCCTTCTACTCTCAGCTGCTGAGACTGAGACATACAGGACTGCTGATGGAGTTCCTTTAGCATTTCTTCACTGGGGGGCAACACTGCCGGATGGGGAGTTGAGCCCTAGGAGCGCAGCAGGAAGAATAGGAATACCGGGTGACCCAACAGCATTGGTTGGGTCTGCTGACATAATAGACCAGTCTTGGACTGGGCCTCCGGCAACAGCAGCAACCACGACCTCTGCAGCAGCGACAACAGCTCATCTTTAGAGAGGAGAAGGGTAAACCTGGAAAGAAAGATTGGGAAGGAGAGTTACAGAGAGTTGAATTAGGCCAAGCAGGGTGCTATTAGGTAAAGGTAACTGGACCCCTGACCATTAGGTCCAGTTGTGACCGACTTTGGGGTTGCGGCGCTCATCTCGCTTTATTGGCCGAGGGAGCCGGCGTACAGCTTCCAGGTCATGTGGCCAGCATGACTAAGCCGCTTCTAGCGAACCAGAGCAGCGCACAGAAACACTGTTTACCTTCCCGCCGGAGCGGTACCTATTTATCTACTTGCACTTTGACGTGCTTTCGAACTGCTAGGTTGGCAGGAGCAGGGACCGAACAACGGGAGCTCACCCCATCGCGGGGATTCGAACCGCCGACCTTCTGATCTGCAAGCCCTAGGCTCTGTGGTTTAGACCACAGCGCCACCCGTGTCCCTTCAGGGTGCTATTACTCTCCGCTAAATCCCCAAGTGACTCATTCAATTCCCCTGACCACTAGTTCTATGTCTTGACATGTTGCCCTTGCCTCCATCTCAAAGTTCAAGCAACCACAGAGAAATCTTTAATTCCTGCCCATATAGCTTGTCCCAAGAGTTTGTTCCTGTTTCAAAGCAGCTACCCTTTCTTCTTCCAAGTTACATGGAACCAGGCAGAGGGCCTTTTCAGTAGTGGCACCCGCCCTGTGGAACGCCCTCCCACCAGATGTCAAAGAGAAGAACGACTACCAGACTTATAGAAGACATCTGAAGGCATTCCTGTTTAGGGAAGCTTTTAATGTTTAACAGATCACTGTATTTTAATACTTTGTTGGAAGCTGCCCAGAGTGGCTGGGGAAACCCAGCCAGATGGGTGAGGTAGAAATAATAATAATAATAATAATAATAATAATAATAATAATAATAATTCCAAGAGTCAGTGGGGTGGGGTGGGTAGACTGTTGGACTAAGACCTAGAAGACTAGTGTTCTTGTCCCCACTCAGTCATGAAGCTGGTCTAGACATTGTATCAGTGTGGATAAAATGGGGAGAGGGAAAACTATGTATGTCAACTTGGGCTACTTGGATGAAAGGTGAGATATGAATGTAATAAAAATAAAATCCCAGGGTTACACCCAACTCAGTCCACTGAAACAAATGGACCCAAGTTAGGCATGTCTGTAACTCTGGATGAGTCTACTATGAGTAGCAAAAGCATTGGCCCCTATATTCCAATGCTCTCAGGGATGGTGGGAATCTAATAGTACCTGGAGGGACACAGGTTCTCCATACTTGACCTATTCTTTCAACAAGATTATTTTTGGCCCTGGTATGGGACAAAATGGAACTGAGACAGAGCTGAGGGACAGCCTCCCTCTCGACAACAAATAGTGAACACTGAAAAATCACTTGCTTTCCCAGAGGAGACAACATGAATTTAAGAATTTGCAAAAAGAAGAAGAAGAAGAAGAAGAAGAGTTTGGATTTGATATCCCACCTTTCACTCCCTTTAAGGAGTCTCAAAGCGGCTAACATTCTCCTTTCCCTTCCTCCCCCACAACAAACACTCTGTGAGGTGAGTGGGGCTGAGAGACTGTGACTGGCCCAAGGTCACCCAGCAGCTGCATGTGGAGGAGCGGAGACGCGAACCCGGTTACCCAGATTACATGACTACCGCTCTTAACCACTACACCACACTGGCTGACAATGAAGGAATGTATGAAGGAATGAAGGGACGACCAAATTCCATCAAATATATATTTTCCTTGCATCAAAAGAGATCAGCAAAATCAGCTTACCTTGGCCAACTTTGGAAGTGCTCAAGAAGTTCTAACGGATGAGTGGAGAGCCTGTGGACCAGGGACCTTTTATATGGCACAGCAAACACTTCCTAGAGGAAGTGAAGTAGCTCCAAAAAGCCACTAATTCTTGATGAAAGGCTCATATCCTCTCTGGTTTGCCACCTTCCAGTTTAAGATACTTGGCTTGATCAATATATCTCATTAAATATCTCTCATTAATTAAAAATGTGGGTGATTAATGCTATCCCGGTTTAATACACTGATGATTTTGACATCAAAGTGGAACACACTTAGAGAAGTATGTAAGAATGATGCAGTATAACATCAGGTGAGTTGCTCAATGGTGCCCATCAACTGAAGTCTCTTGTGGATGACGCAGTGCTTGGAATAAACAACGTAGTTGACTTCACTGAATTAGTTCACAAAACCTGTGGACTACAGTGGTACCTTGGTTTGCAACTGTTTTGGATTACAACCGCGTCAAACCCTGAAGTGTGTGTCCCTTTTTGGGGATTACAATCTATTCCCCCCCCCCAGAGGGTTGGAGGAGCACCAGAAATAGCTTGTGCGCATGTGCATGGGCCTCCTCTGACCCGGATGTGCACTGGAAATAACACTTGCGCATGTGAAAATAATGCTTATGCATATGCACAAGCTATTTCCAGTGCTTCTCCGATCCAGAAGTGGGCAGCCATGCAGCGCAGCACGGGTAAGAGCGGGTGGAGGCAGCGGGTGGCGGGGGTTGCCAGATAAAGTAGTCCCTCGGACCTTATCCGGCCCATGGGCCTTCAGTTTGGGGACCCCAGGTCCATTCCATGCACATATGCATTCATTCAAATCGGATGAACACCTGGAAACACCTGGCTGGGGCCATGTATGAAATGCAGCAGTGATTCATGTGGAATCTGAGCAACCTATCTTCTGCCTCATCATTTGGAGCATCATAAAATGCCATCTCACCTTCTGAAGGCTGGTAGTAGGCGTGATGAGATGGACATATTGCAACACGAGTGCATGATCTGACCATTGGGAAATGTCATCTTAAAGAATAACAGCAATTAGGATGCAAAGGAGAGCAGAATCCATATTAGAACTCCTTCCAGGTGACGTGGCAATGGCAACTGAACTAGCTGGTGGGGAAAAAAAGGGAGAAAAATTAATGGAGGTGCAAACATCTATCAATATCTATTAGTGAGGTCTAAATGGAACTGCCAAGTTCAAAGGCAGTATAAGAACATTAGAAGAACCAAAATATGCAGGGATTTATGATATGTAAAAAGGACCAAGTAAAGAGAAGATGGGAAGTCATTGATATCTTAAGGATGTAAAAATGAGTACAGCAGTACCTCGGTTTAAGAACAGCCCTGTTTGCAAACTATTCGGTATATGAACTCTGCAAAACCAGAAGAAGTGTTCCGGTTAGCAAACTTTACCTCGGTCTACGAATGGAAGCCGAACGGTGGAAGGACACTGGTGGTGGGAGGCCTTATTAGGGAAAGCGTGCCTCAGTTTAAGAATGGCTTTGGTTTAAGAACGGACTTCCAGAACAAATCAAGTTCGTAAACTGAGGTACCACTGTACTTTAAATTGTAAAACAGATTACAGTGGTGCCTCGCAAGACGAAAAGAATCCGTTCCGGGAGTCTTTTCGTCTTGCAGTTTTTTCGTCTTGCGAAGCAAGCCCATTGACGTAGTAGCGCTATTAGCGCCATTGGCTAAAAAAGGGCTAAAAACGGCTTTTTTAGGGGGGGGATTAGCGGTTTTGCTGCTAAAATGATTTTAGCAGCTTAGCGATTCAGAATAAGGGGTTTTGGAGCAAAAAAAAAATTCGTTTTTTTTCGTCATTTTTCGTCTTGCGAAGCAAGCCCATAGGAAAATTCGTCTTGTGAAGTGCCTCTGCAGACGGAAAACCCTTTCGTCTTGCGGGTTTTCCGTCTTGCGAGGCATTCGTCTTGCGGGGCACCACTGTATCAAGAATGTATAAAAAATTGGCAAATGCTTGTTGGAGATGTGGAGGAAATAACGGTGACACGAGCCACATGTGGTGGACGTGTGAAAGGATTAAGATTTGGGGGGGGGGGATATACGATGAATTTAAAAAGTTGATGAGGATAACTTTTACTAAAAAACCGGAGGCATTTCTATTAAGTATTTTAGATAAAGAGATTCCAAAAAATCTAAGAGGGGTATTCTTGTATGCAACTGCAGCGGCTCAAATACTTGTGGCCAAGGGATGGAAAGATCACGAGGCTTCAAAAATAACAGATAGGCAAATCAAATTACAGGATTTGGTGGAGACGGCTCAATTGACTAGCAAACTCAGAAGGAACTGAAAGCAAAAATTTGTGGAAAAATAGGATAGTTATAGTAGATATGTTAAAAAATACAATAATAGCTTTGACTCCATGCTAGCATTTGAGTGATAAAGGAACTAAAAGGAGGTGGACAACAATTAAGGATTTATTATGTTTTCAGAATATATTGGAAAATTTATATAGAAAGGTTTATTGTTTTGTGTGCATTCGATTGTAAGATAAAACATATGCGAAGGGACTTGACAGGAAGTCTAAGTTGAAGAAAAGATTTTGTAAGATAAAAGGGGAAAATATTTACTTTCATTATTATCATTGTGTGTGTGTGTGTGTGTGTCTGTACATACGTGTGTTTTTGTATGGAATGTTTGGGAGGAAATAAGACGGTAAATAACAAATAACAAACTAAATATTGATGTAGGTAATTTTTATTTCTCGATTATATTTAGTGCTAGTATGGTTGTAATGTTTTTTGTAACATAAAATCTTTCAATAAACATTATTTTTTTAAAAAAATTATAAAACAGAAAATTTAATAAAAACTATCCAAAGACATTAGAATAGCCCTGTCTTCAGCAAAGTGTTGACCTCAGATTGTGCTGATAAGCAGGGATGTGATCCTCAAATGCTGTTGGACTCCAACTCCCATCTTTCTTGGTCATGTTGGCTGGAGCTGCAGGAAATTGGAGTCCAACAACATCTGTCCACAGGTTCCCCACATAAGAAGAGGCTGTTGGATCAGAACCATGACCCATCTAGTCCAGCCTCCTGTTCTCACAGTGGCCAACCAGATGCCCCAATAGGAAGCTCACAAGCAGGATTTTAGCACAAGTGACTCTCCCATAGAATCCTAGAATCATAGAGTTGGAAGAGACCACAAGGGCCATTGAGTCCAACCCCCTGCCAAGCAGGAAACACCATCAGAGCACTCCTGACATATGGTTGTCAAGCCTCTGCTTAAAGACCTCCAAAGAAGGAGACTCCACCACACTCCTTGGCAGCAAATTCCACTGTCGAACAGCTCTTACTGTCAGGAAGTTCTTCCTAATGTTTAGGTGGAATCTTCTTTTTTGTAGTTTGGATCCATTGCTCCGTGTCCGCTTCTCTGGAGCAGCAGAAAACAACCTTTCTCCCTCCTCCATGTGACATCCCTTCATATATTTGAACATGGCTATCATATCACCCCTTAACCTCCTCTTCTCCAGGCTAAACATGCCCAGCTCCCTTAGCCGTTCCTCATAAGGCATCGTTTCCAGGCCTTTGACCATTTTGGTTGCCCTCCTCTGGACACGTTCCAGTTTGTCAGTGTCCTTCTTGAACTGTGGTGCCCAGAACTGGACACAGTACTCCAGGTACTCCCCTCCTGTAATTTCCAGCAACTGGCACTTAGAAGCACTGCTGCCTTCTGTGGGAGCACACAGCATAGCTATCATGCCTAGAAGCCATCAGTAGCCTTATCCTCCACATTTCTTTCAAATCCTCTGTTGAAGCCACCCAAGTTGGTGGCCATCGCTGTATCCTGTGGGAACGAGTTCCATAGTTTGACTATGTGTGGTTGGAAGAAATGCTTGAATCTCTCCTAAGTCATCCGACATTCATTACTGAATGTCCACGAGTTCTAGTATGATGAAAGAGGTAGGAAAACTTTATTGGCTTTCTTTGCACAATGCATGATATTATAAACTGGATAGACTTTGATTACATGAACCCAAGCCTGATTTAATTAATTGCTCATCTACGCAAATACTTTCATCAGTACTATCTCAAACACTCTGGCTGAGATCCAATGATGTGCTTGTGATGCAATATCTAATGCTTACAACATCTAACACCTATGACCAGAAAAACACTCCAAGTGATATTGTGGCAGATAAATATAGTATTTATGCAGCATGATTTTGGATTGTAGCAATACGATGTGGCCTTTCAGCCAGTGTTTTCATTGTTCTGGCTGAAACCTTCACTCCTTGATCCTTAACCTGGTGAACAAACAACTCTTTTTCTGACTACCTTTGAAATGTTTGAAACATGCAATAAATGCCACCCCCCATTTGTCATGTGTAGGGGACCTGTGGTCCTCCAGATGTTGCTGGACTCTAATTCCCATCATTACCAGTCGTTTTGCTTTTTCTGGGGGTTTATGTATATTTTCAGGGGTTTTCCCCAACCTGTGGAGCAGATTTGAGGATGGTGCAGGTCACACACAGGGGTGGTTAGGGGGAAAGTTTCATTGCCCAAGTGGAAGTAATTATGCGTATGCAATTATTTAGTTGAATACTGGTGCTTGCTCCTAACTTACTTAAAACAGTTATAGCCGGGCCACTTTAGTCCATGTGTTTGTAACCTCAAAGCTGGACTACTGCAATGAGCTCTATGTGGGGCAGCCCTTTTGGCCTGGTTTGGAAGCTTAAACTGGTGCAGAATGTGCTGGCCTGATGCCTGATGGGAGCATGTGGCTGATGGAGGCATCTGACTAACATGTGATACCATTGCTAAAGCATATTCACTGGCTGCCCGTCTACCAGTGAGCCAGGTTCAAGGTCCTCACATTAAAATACAAAGTCCTGAACACCTGGGGTGTATGGAGTGTTAGGGAAGGGGGCACCCCTTTGGTCCCCACCCTGTACTTAGCTCTCACCTGTGGCTCCTAGAAACTCTTTAGCATGTGGCAGCAACCCAGGCAAGGCTTTGACTGGCCAGCTCAACCAGGTGAGAGTAGCCATTAAGTCTCAAACCCTCAGTGAGTTAGGGGCTTCCCCTGCATGTGAAGACAGGCTCCAGTAGATTGAGCAGATGAGACAAATAGTGGGTCCAAGGGTCAAGAAGGTGGTTTCTGCATGTGTTGTAGAAAGAAGTGGGGGTAGATGGATCTCAACAACCTGGGAAGGTAGCTTATGTATGAGAAGGGAAACTCTGATCCTGATCCTCTACTGCTTTCTGGGATATCTTTTGCAGAAGAAAAGGCTAAAAAGTAAACCCTACACAAATCCAGAATAAGTCCGTAAGAGGCTGAATGGCATTCTCTACAGCTCCTTCTGGGAAGTCCTGAAGCCAAGCTGATGCCAAACATATGGATGGACTTTGGTTACATGAAGCCAAGCCTAATTTCAGTAATTGCTCGTGTAGGCAATTAGTGTCATCAGTACTACCTCAAACACTCTGCCTGAGATCCAATGACGTGTTTGTGATGCAATATCTCATGCTTATCACATCTAACACCCATGCTCAGAAGGTGAGCTGGTATATGATGACCAGAAAAGCACTCCAAGTGATACTGCAGCGGATAAATATATTATTTACGCAACATGACTTCAGATGTTATGTGTGAAATCTAGGAACCCGTGACTTTATATGTGAAAAGAATTGGATTGTAGGAATAAGATGTTCTGGCTAAAACCTTCACTCCTTGAGCCTTAACCTGGTGAACAAACAACTCTTTTCCTGACTACCTTTGAAATGTTTGAAACAGGCAATAAATCCCACCCACCCCCATTTGTCATGTGTAGGGGACCTGTGGTCCTCCAGATGTTGCTGGACTCTAACTCCCATCACTACTAGTCATTTTGTTTTGCTTTTGCAGAAGAAAAGGCTAAAGAGTAAACCCTACGCAAATCCAGAGTCCATAAGAGGTTGGATGGAAATCTCTACAGCTCCTTCTGGGAACTCCTGAAGCTAAGCTGATGCCAAGCATATTGATGTGCTTTGGACCACATGAGGGAGGTTTGTTGTCTGGGCAGCTCTGGATATCCATACAAACTGCCCAGGCTTGCACCCTGGAGAGGTCACATATGTGTTGCTAAAATAATGGTTTGACTTCAGCCCAAGAAGCACACTCCATTGTTTTCGATGAATGACAACAAGAACAGCTGAGGTGCCTTAGGGACCACCTGAACCCTTATATCTCGGCTCAGTCACTGAAATCATCTGTAGGAGCACTGTTGGTAATTTCCTGAGTTGGCGAGACTTGGATGACAACAAAGAGGAGAACCACTGAAACTGAATAAATGACAATATCTCTTTAACCAGATCTTTGATTGATTAACCGTCTATGGCTTTTAAAATGTGTGTGTGTGTGTGTGTGTGTGTGTGTGTCGTGTGTGTGTTATCACTTTGCTTTGCTTTTGTATTTGTTTTATTGTGTATTTTGCGTTTTCAAATTGTGTTTTTATGTTGTGAACTACCTTGTGATCTTTGAATGAAGGGCAGTATACAAATTTAATAAACGATGGTGGTGGTGAATGGATGGATGGATGGTGATTACAAGGAAGACAGACCAGACCAACAGCACAAGGCATTACCATGAATTCAGATTTATTCATTCATATCCCAGACACCATGGAGAAAATGAAAGCATCATCCATTTCAAGAAAAATACTCTTTCATCTGGATTTTTGAGACTGATTGAAGGGAAGAATTCCAGATTACTGAAGGTTGCGGGAATGAAGCTAGAAGCATCAACCTCAATGAGGTTAACTCAGGAAGGCAACAAGCAGGCATTAAATATATATATTTTTTGACATTGATCTCAATGTCACAGGTTTTGAGCTGGCAAACAGCAAGTTGGCATTCACTTCTGGGTACTAGGATTGCTATCAATCTTCAGATCCAGAGCCCAGGTAACAATTTCTAAAGTGCTCAGTACTTGTACTGCTGGCAAGTATAGCGAGACTGGTTGCAATAGCCGCGGCTAGAGCAACAACATGGGGAGCAGCCACATCTGGAACAGCAGCTGCGCCTGTGGCAGCAGCAGGGAGAGCAGCCACATCTGGAACAACAGCTGCGCCTGTGGCAGCAGCAGGGAGAGCAGCCACATCTGGAACAGACTTGACGGCTTTGGCAGCAGCAGGGAGAGCGACCACATCTGGAACAGCAGCTACGGCTTTGGCAGCAGCAGGGAGAGCAGCCACATCTGGAACAGCAGCTACGGCTTTGGCAGCAGCAGGGAGAGCAGCCACATCTGGAACAGACTTGACGGCTTTGGCAGCAGCAGGGGGAGCAGCCACACTTAGAACAGCGGGAACTCTGGCCTCCACAACAGGACATTTTGAATTAATGAAGCTAAAAGAAACAAATAAGGCTTTGGTGTAATCAAACCACGGTATGTTCAATATGCATTGTTCAATGTGGATCTTGGAAGTCATGATTTTCCTAAAGTGCTTTTCTGTTCAGCGTTATTTATGTCTATATTATATTTTAGCTTCTTCATATGAATGTCAAATTGGAATGTATAATTCATTCTTATTCAGTATCCTCAAATCTCACCACTTAAGATTTTAATACGCAATGAAAATCCATAGTTTGAATGTGATTCCCCCCCCCCCACCCTCTGAATATGAAACCTGGGCAACTTAACACTTTCAGTCTGTTCCATATTATTTAAGCAGCCTTCAGATATGTCCACTTGCTTTCAGATGCATTTAAATAATGTTGCACACCAACCATCTAATGTCTTCAGGCATGCAATGCCCTTTCCCATTATTTACCAAAATGAATGAATACATAAGCAGTGCATGTGAGCTCAGTAACTTTTTCTCATAAAATGTAAGATTGTTTGTCAACTGTCTATAGAAACCATCTCTAGAAAGGAGGATCACAGAGGTGGCCCTCGTGTCTTTCTCTACATGCTGCAAATCCTTCTCTCCTCTCCCCGCCTTTCAACTCCAGATTGTTCTGGGTGGATCCAATTGCATATGGAGCAATCCAAGGATACTTCAACCCAATTAGGAGAAGTCCCGTATCAACTTTAATCTGCTCGTTTAAGCTGAAAATCTGAAAGCTCAAAAGCCCTCAGAACGATCCCAGGGATTTCACACTTCCTTGAGTTTGCCTATCAAGTAAAGTTAAAGGGACCCCTGACCTTTAGGTCCAGTCGTGACCGACTCCGGGGTTCCGGCACTCATCTCACTTTACTGTCCGAGGGACCCGACATACAGCTTCCGGGTCATGTGGCCAACATGACTAAGCCGCTTCTGGCTTAAGCTCAAAATCTAACTAGGTCCAGAACAAAGCCCTCAGAACGATCCCAGGGATTTCACACTTCCTTGAGTTTGCCTATCCAGTAAAGGTAAAGGGACCCCTGACCGTTAGGTCCAGTCGTGACCGACTCCGGGGTTGCGGCACTCATCTCACTTTACTGTCCGAGGGACCCGACATACAGCTTCCGGGTCATGTGGCCAACATGACTAAGCCACTTCTGGCGAACCAGAGCAGCACACGGAAATGCCGTTTACCTTCCCGCCGGAGCGGTACCTATTTATCTACTTGCACTTTGATGTGCTTTTGAACTGCTAGGTTGGCAGGAGCAGGGAGCGAGCAATGGGAGCTCACCCAGTCATGGGAATTTGAACTGCCGACCTTCTGATCAGAAAGTCCTAGGCTCTGTGGTTTAACCCACAGCACCACCCGCGTCCCTTTGCCTATCCAGTATTAGGTCAATATTCAGAAATTATCTGAACAGGCTCAGAAGATTTAAATGGTTGCCACTGGAAATGTATGGTTCTCGACCACAGCAAAGAGCACATAAAAAATCAAGCAGTAAAGCAGATAGCCTGATGGATTTGATCCTTCAAGTATTATTAGTGGATCCATCCAATAACACAAATTTCAAGACTGGGGTTCTAGAAGACATTATATGCTACCTAAATTATCAGCTTCCCAGCAGTTGAATTGAACTTACCTTGTACAGCAGCCAGAACCTGTCAGCTCAATGGAGATTCAAGTCAACGAGTGAAGAGCTCAGAGACAGATGTTCCTTTTGTAGAGCTCCAAGAGCCCTGCCTCCTCGAAAATGAAGCACCACCAATGAATGAACTCATGCTTCATCGCTACTCAAAGCACATGTCTATGTGTTGCATCCACCAATCACATATTCGTTGCATTTATCCACATCTTTCACTATGACAGCATTTCCCCAAGGTCTGTAATTAAGCAGCATTTGATGCTTATCACACTATAATCCTCACATCGCACACACTCTGTGGAGGTAACTTCAGAAGTGTGGTTTCTTGAATAGCCACACTGGCAAGAATGGAATGGACCTTCGCATTTGATCCATCGCCATGACTCAACAGCGCAGGATTGCTCAGCGGTTTGTTATTCCGCCTGAGCTTCATGGCTTAGACTCAGAAATTCATTTTAATCTATTTGCTGCGGTTAGCTAGATGTGTCCATTTTCATAGGTCAAAAAGGAAAGATGAGATCAACATCTCAAAGACATCAGGGTATTTTTTCCCTCCTCTGTTCTGAGCCATCCCCTCACCCCCCAAATGATACCATAAGAACATAAACAGAGTCTACTGGATCAACTCAATGGCTCATCTAGTCCACTATCCTGTTCTCACAGTGGTCAACCAGATGCCCATGGGAAAAGTGGAAGCAGGATTCAATCACAATAATACCCTCTGCTCCTTTGGGCTCCAGCAACAGAATTTTGTCTTTCTCACTGTCTCATTAGAGGATCTGTGCCTTGTTCCGCATCTTACAAGGAAAAGCCAACCATTAACAAAAGTCTCGTGTCTTTATCTGCCTTCACAATTCTACCTGGCATTTTTAATCGCTTCTCTCTGGGTAAGGATAGCGAGCATGTCAATGTTGGCTTAGCTGTATTGGTTATATGTCCAATGCTTGGGTTACATGAGTACACATAGGATTGTAGCCAACTACGTTATATAGAGGACAGACCTACACAATTCAAAGATTCTAAGTCCAGCACTGAATTTAGTGCTGTGCTGGTGATTCCCTTGCACATGGGCCACAAAGATAGATGATAGGTGCCAGGGACTGGGCAGAGGAGGAATGGTGGAGACCCCCTCCCCAGCCTGACCCTTCCAGAGAAGAGGAAGATAGTTCAGAATTACAACAGAGGCTTGAGGGAGGTCACAGCTCATAGGCAGATAAGGTGAGAAGTTGGGGAATAATGAGAGACGAGGAGGAGGAGGAGGAGGAGGAGGAGGAAGAAGAAGAAGAAGAAGAAGAAGAAGAAGAAGAAGAAGAAGAAGAAGACGACGACCCAGGGAGTGACAGCTGACAGACACTGTGTCCTTAGAAAGCATTCCAGACCCCGTTCTCCCAGAACCCGGCAAGCCTTAAAAGTAGGAGAGCAAAGAGCTCAAAGACAGAGGGCACTCATCAGCACCAGTAGTAGAGGTGATGAATATTATGAATGAGGAAGTGGGAAGACGGGGGTAGGGGGGTGATTCACTCAGGACAACACCATAATTCAAGAGGCTGGGTTCTAAAGCCTCTCTCTCTCTTTGTAATACTGAATAAAAAGCAGATGGTAGGAACATTCCTTGTCTTTGTACGTTCCTCAACAACCGGCCATGAAAGTTACTGACAGGAGCCGGAGAAAAGGTTGCTCAGATTGCACAAGAATCAGTCCTGCATTTCACACATGGCCCCAGCCTTTTCCAAATTTTCACTCAACTTGAATGAATACCTTAATGTATATTGTGTGGACAAGGGAAGTCCTTCTGGCTGGAGCTGCGGGGAATTGAAACCCAACAACAGCTGTCCACAGGTTCACTCCTTCAGAAGAGGCTACTGGAGCAGGGCAATGGCTCATCCAGTCCAGCTTCCTGTTCTCACAATAACCAACCAAATCTCCCAATTGGTAGCTCACCATCAGGACCTGAACACCGGAGTGACTCTCCCCTCCTGTTGTGTCCAGAATCTGGCATTCAGAAGCACTGCTGCCCTGAATTGTGGAGGCACAGCAATGCCATCATGACTACTGGCCAATCCTCTCTTAAAGTTGGTGGCCATCACTGCCTCCTATGCAAATGAATTCCATAGTTTAACTATGTGTGGTTTGAGGAAAAGGTAGTATCGACCCTGAATCTTCCAACATTCAGCCTTATTAGATGGCCATAAGTAGTAGAATTACGAGAGAAGGAGAAAACGATTTTCCCTATTGGCTTTCTCCAATACATAAACGCGGGTGGCGCTGTGGGTTAAACCACTGAGCCTAGGACTTGCCAATCAGAAGGTCGGTCGTTCGAATCCCCGCAACGGGGTGAGCTCCTGTTGCTCGGTCCCTGCTCCTGCCAACCTAGAAGTTTGAAATCACAAAGTACAAGTAGATAAATAGGTACCGCTCTGGAGGGAAGGTAAACGGCGCTTCTGTGCGCTGCTCTGGTTTGCCAGACGTGGCTTAGTCATGCTGGCCACATGACCTGGAAGCTGTACGCCGGCTCCCTTGGCCAGTAAAGTGAGATGAGCACCGCAACCCCAGCGTCGTTCATGACTGGAACTAATGGTCAGGGTACCTTTACCTTTACCTTTACCTTTCTAATGCCATGTCACCTCTATCTCAGCTTTCCTCTACACTAAACTGTCCCAAATGTTGTGTATCTCTGAGAAGGAGGAGGATGGGCAAACAAGAAGAAAGGGTGTGTGTCTTTCATGTTCTGCTTATTTGCACCTTGCTGTCCTCTACTGAAAACAGAACTCTGTACCGGATGGACTTTGGTTAGATGAAGCCAAGCCTGATTTTAGTAATTGCTCTTCTACGCAAGTACTGTCATCAGTACTACCTCAAACCCTCTGGCTAAGATGCAGTGATATGCTTGTGATGCAAGACCTCATGGTTATCACACCTAACACCCATGCTCAGAAGATGAGCTGGAAGTTATGTGTGAAATCTAGGAACTCATGACTTTATATGTGAAAAGAATTGGATTGTAACAAAATGATGTAGCCTTTCAGCAAGCATTTTCATTGTTCTGGTTAAAACCTTCACTCCTGGAGCCTTAGCAGCATAGTAAACAAACAATTATTTTTCTGACTACCTTTGAAATGTTTGAAATATGCAGAAGACGTCCCCCACCTCCTGTTTGTCATGCTTAGAGGACCTGCGGTCCTCCAGGTGTTGCTGGACTCTAACTCCCATCATTACCAGTCGTTTTGCTTTTTCTGGGAGGTTATGTATATTTTCAGGGGTTTTCCCCAACCTGTGGAGCAGATTTGAGGATGGTGTGGGTCACACACAGGGGTGGTTAGGGGGAAAGTTTCATTGCCCAAGTGGAAGTCATTATACCTATGCAATTATTTAGTTGAATACAGCCATTTGCTCCTAACTAACTGAAAACATTACCACATGTGTGTAACCTCAAGGCTGGAAAACTGCAATGTGCTGTATGTGGTGCTGCCCTTTTGGGCTGGGTTGGAAACTTCAACTGGTGCAGAATGTGCCAGCTACATTGCCCATGAGGGCATCTGGCTCATGGTGGCATCTCATAATACGATTGTTAAAGCGTATTCACTGGCTGTCCATCTACCCCTGAGGCAGGTTCAAGGTCCTTGTGTTAATATACAAAGCCCTGTACAGCTGAGGTCCAGAGACCACCTGAACCCTGGTATCTCAGCTCAGACACCAAGATCATCTGTAGGAAGAGCATTGTTGCTCTCTTCCTGAGCTGGCAAGACTTACTTGACAACAGGAAACCAAACCTTTAGTGTTATCTGCCCAGTTCAGCAGGAACCTTCTGTTTCAACTTTTAAACACCTCCTGAAGTCTTTTCTATTTTGTCAGGCTGAGGCTGGCAATTAGGAATACATATTTCCACAAGAGTTTGCTGACCTCTCAGCTTGACTTTCTATATAGTTTTTTTGTATGGTATTATGTACATTTCTGAACTACAGTGATTTCTTTTATGAATAGTGGTGTATATACATAACTTTATAAAAATATAAAGTTATTAATACGTACGGTAAGTGTTTTATCTTGGTTCAGAAGTGTTTGTCACAGTTGCTTCTCTACAAGGAGGAAAGTTGTTCGGCCTTTCTTTATTCTGGTTCTCTCTCCCTCCTCTTTCTTTGTTGAGAAGTTTTGCCATAGCCACAGCATTGGGATGGAATTGGCTGATGAGTGCAAATAATTGATTAGCCAGATTATGGGGGAATTTAGAAAAAATAGCTCCCATTGTCTTCAAAGTTGAAATATCAGAATATGAGTATGAGGGGGATGTGATTATTTTTTTTAAAAAAAGTTTTCCGTTTAATGTTTTTATTGGAGTTCTGCCCCAACTTCCACTGGAATGGCAGAGTTACATTAGCAGGAGGAGGCAGTGGAAGACAGGAGTGCCTGGCGTACTCTGGTCCATGGGGTCACGAAGACTCGGACACAACTAAACAACTAAACAACAACAAATGTACACAGAAGGGCACCAGAGCTGTGTTTTATGAATTGCCCAGGCTGGAATGCAGCCATTGGGCTGGAGAAGGATTCTCCACCCATTCATAAACCAACCCTGACATCCAATGTCATCCCATTTCACAGTCACGGCAAGACCTTTGTATCGTATTCAACCAAGGCCACATTCAAACCATATTTTTCAAGTACTGTGATACATCTTTAGCAGTCATGGGTTCCCCCTAGAATTCTGGGAGCTGTCACTTCTTAAGGGTGCTGGGAGTTGTTATGGGACAGCCTATTCCCCTCCAGGAGCTACAATTCCTTGAGTTCCCCAGGAAAATGGATTGTTAAGCTCCCCTGGGAATGAAATCTCTGAGAAGGGAACAGAGGTCTCCTGACAACTCTCAGCACCGTTAACAAATGACAGCTCCCAGATATCTTTGAGGGAAGCAATGACTATCAAAATAGCACCAGAGTGTTTCAGACATATTGCATGAATGTGGTCTACGTTATTCCTAGAGACACCCACTGAAATTTAACAAATGACAATATCTCTTTAACCAGGTGTTTGGCTGATTAATATTCTATGTCCTTTAAATGTGTTTGTCAGAGGGGATTATAAGTTTCTTTCACTTTGGTCTTTGTTTCATTGTGTATTTTGTGTTTCATTTTGTGTTTTTATGTTGTGAATTGAATGAACGGCAGTTTATTAATTTATTAATTGATGATGATGATGATGATGATGATGAATAGGTGGGGGTTTCATGAGAAACAGACCAGACCAACAGTACAAGGAGCATTGCTGATCATTTCCTGAGTTGGCAAAACTCAGTTGACAACAAAGAGGAGACCCACTGAAATTAAAAAACCGATAATATCTCTTTAACAAGATGTTTGGTTGATTAACATTCTACGGCCTTTTGAATCTCTCTCTCTCTCTCTCTCTCTCTCTCTCTCTCTCTCTCTATCTCTATCTCTATCTTTCTATCTCTCTGAGTGTGTGTGTGTTATCACATTGTTTTACTCTTCTTTGTTTTATTATGTATTTTGTGTTTTCCGTTTGTGTTTTTATGTTGTGAAGTACCCTTTGATCTTTGAATGAAGGGCAGTATACAAATTTAATAAATGATGGTGGTGGTGAATGGATGGATGGATGGTGATTACAAGGAAGACAGACCAGACCAACAGCACAAGGCATTACCATGAATTCAGATTTATTCATTCATATCCCAGACACCATGGAGAAAATGAAAGCATCGTCCATTTCAAGAAAAAGACTCTTTCATCTGGATTTTTGAGACTGACTGAAGAGAAAAATTCCAGTTTCCTGAAGGTTGCGGGAATGAAGCTAGAAGCATCAACCTCAATGAGGTTAACTTAGGAAGGCAACAAGCAGGTATTAAATATACATTTTTTGACATTGATCTCAATGTCTCAGGTTTTGAGCTGGCAAACAGCAAGCTGGCATCCACTTATGGGTATTAGGATTGTTATCAATCTTCAAATCCAGAGCCCAGGTAACAATTTCTAAAGTGCTCAGAACTTGTACTGCTGGCAAGTATAGCGAGACTGGTTGCAATAGCCCTGGCTAGAGCAACAACATGGGGAGCAGCCACATCTGGAACAGGCTTGACGCCTGTGGCAGCAGCAGGGGGAGCAGCCACATCTGGAACAGCAGCTACGCCTGTGGCAGCAGCAGGGAGAGCAGCCACATCTGGAACAGACTTGACGGCTTTGGCAACAGCAGGGAGAGCGGCCACATCTGGAACAGCAGCTACGGCTTTGGCAGCAGCAGGGAGAGCAGCCACACCTGGAACAGACTTGATGGCTTTGGCAGCAGCAGGGAGAGCGGCCACATCTGGAACAGCAGCTACGCCTGTGGCAGCAGCAGGGAGAGCAGCCACATCTGGAACAGACTTGACGGCTTTGGCAGCAGCAGGGGGAGCAGCCACACTTAGAACAGCGGGAACTCTGGCCTCCACAACAGGACATTTTGAAGTAATGAAGCTAAAAGAAACAAATAAGGCTTTGGTGTAATCAAACCACGGTATGTTCAATATGCATTGTTCAATGTGCATCTTGGAAGTCATGATTTTCCTAAAGTGCTTTTCTGTTCAGCGTTATTTATGTCTATATTATATTTTAGCTTCTTCAGATGAATGTCAAATTGGAATGTATAATTCATTCTTATTCAGTATCCTCAAATCTCACCACTTAAGATTTTAATACGCAGTCAAAATCCATAGTTTGAATGTGATTCCCCCCCCCCCACCCTCTGAATATGAAACCTGGGCAACTTAACACTTTCAGTCTGTTCCATATGATTTAAGCAGCCTTCAGATATGTCCACTTGCTTTCAGATGCATTTAAATAATGTTGCACACCAACCATCTAATGTTTTCAGGCATGCAACGCCCTTTCCCATTATTTACGAAAATGAATGAATACATAAGCAGTGCATGTGAGCTCAGTAACTTTTTCTCATAAAATGTAAGATTGTTTGTCAACTGTCGTCTATAGAAACCATCTCTAGAAAGGAGGGTCACAGAGGTGGCCCTCGTGTCTTTCTCTACATGCTGCCCATCCTTCTCTCCTCTCCCCGCTTTTCGGCTCTAGATTGCTCTGGGTGGATCCAACTGCATATGGAGCAAAGCAAGGATACTTCAACCCAATTAGGACAAGTCCAGTATCAACTTTAATCTGCTCGTTTAAGCTCAAAATCTGACTAGATCCAGAACAAAGCACTCAGAACGATCCCATGGATTTCAGAAGAAGAAGAAGAGTTTGGATTTGATATCCCGCTTTTCACTCCCTTTAAGGAGTCTCAAAGCGGCTAACATTCTCCTTTCCCTTCCTCTCCCACAACAAACACTCTGTGAGGTGAGTGGGGCTGAGAGACTTCAACGAAGTGTGACTAGCCCAAGGTCACCCAGCAGCTGCATGTGGAGGAGCGGAGACGCGAACCCGGTTACCCAGATTACGTGACTACCGCTCTTAACCACTACACCACACTGGCTCTCTTTCACACTTCCTTGAGTTTGTCTATCCAGTATTAGGTCAGTATTCAGAAATTATCTGAACAGTCTCAGAAGATTTAAATGGTTGCCATCGGAAATGTATGGTTCTCGACCACAGCAAAGAACACATCAAAAATCAAGCAGTAAAGCAGACAGCCTGATGGATCTGATCCTTCAAGTATTATTAGTGGATCCATCCAATAACACAAATTTCAGGACTGGGGTTCTAGAAGACATTATATGCTACCTAAATTATCAGCTTCCCATCAGTTGAATTGAACTTACCTTGTACAGCAGCCAGAACTTGTCAGCTCAATGGAGATTCAAGTCAACGAGTGAAGAGCTCAGAGACAGATGTTCCTTTTGTAGAGCTCCAAGAGCCCTCCCTCCTCGAAAATGAAGCACCACCAATGAATGAACTCATGCTTCATCGCTACTCAAAGCACATGTCTATGTGTTGCATCCACCAATCACATATTCGTTGAGTTTATCCACATCTTTCACTATGACAGCATTTCCCCAAGGTCTGTAATTAGGCAGCATTTGATGCTTATCACACTATAATCCTCACATCGCACACACTCTGTGGAGGTAACTTCAGAAGTGTGGTTTCTTGAATAGCCACACTGGCAAGAATGGAATGGACCATCTCATTTGATCCATCCCCATGACTCAACAGCGCAGGATTGCTCAGTAGTTTGTTATTCTGCCTGAGCTTCATTGCTTAGACTCAGAAATTCATTTTAATCTATTTGCTGCGGTTAGCTAGACGTGTCCATTCTGATAGGTCAAAAAGGAAAGATGAGATCAACATCTCAAGGACATCAGGGTATTTATCCCCTCCTCTGTTCTGAGCCATCCCCTCACCCCCCCCAGACGATACCATAAGAACATAAACAGAGTCTACTGGATCAACTCAATGGCTCATCTAGTCCACTATCCTGTTCTCACAGTGGTCAACCAGATGTCCATGGGAAAAGTGGAAGCAGGATTCAATCACAATAATACCCTCTGCTCCTTTGGGCTTCAGCAACACAATTTTGTCTTTCTCACTGTCTCATTAGAGGGCCTGTGCCTTGTTCCGCATCTTACAAGAAGAAGCCAACCATTAACAAAAGACTCGTGTCTTTATCTGCCTTCACAATTCTACCTGGCATTTTTAATCGCTTCTCTCTGGGTAAGGATGGAGAGCATGTCAATGTTGGCTTAGCTGTATTGGTTATACAGTGGTGCCCCGCAAGACGAATGCCTTGCAAGACGGAAAACCCGCAAGACGAAAGGGTTTTCCGTTTTCAGAGGTGCTTCGCAGGACGAATTTCCCTATGGGCTTGCTTCGCAAGACGAAAATATCTTGTGATTTTTGAGGTTTTTTTCCGCTCCCTAACCCCTTTTTCTAAAGCGCTAAACTGCTAATAGCCTTTTAGCAGCTAATCCGCTAATCCCTTAAGCCTTTAATAGCCGTTTATAGCCCTTAAACTGCTAATAGCGCTAATAGCGCTAATCCGCTAATGGGCATGCTTCGCAAGAGGAAAAAACTGCAAGACGAAAAGACTCGCGGAACGGATTCTTTTCGTCTTGCGAGGCACCACTGTATGTCCAATGCTTGGGTTACATGAGTACACATAGGATGGTAGCCAACTAAGATATATAGAGAACAGACCTACACAAATCAAAGATTCTAAGTCCAGCACTGAATTTAGTGCTGTGCTGGTGATTCCCATGCACATGGCCCACAAGGATAGATGATAGGTGTCAGGGACTGGGCAGAGGAGGAATGGTGGAGACCCCCTCCCCAACCTGACCCTTCCAGAGAAGAGGAAGATAGTTCAGAATTACAACAGAGGCTTGAGGGAGGTCACAGCTCATAGGCAGATAAGGTGAAAAGTTGGGGAATAATGAGAGACGAGGAGGAGGAGGAGGAGGAGGAGGAGGAGGAGGAGGAAGAAGAAGAAGAAGAAGAAGAAGAAGAAGAAGAAGAAGAAGAAGAAGAAGAAGACGACGACCCAGGGAGTGACAGCTGACAGACACTGTGTCCTTAGAAAGCATTCCAGACCCTGTTCTCCCAGAACCCAGCAAGCCTTAAAAGTAGGAGAGCAAAGAGCTCAAAGACAGAGGGCACTCTGTAGAAGAGGTGATGAAGATGACAAATAAGGAAGTGGGAAGACGGGGGTAGGGGGGAGATTCACTCAGGACAACACCATAATTCAAGAGGCTGGGTTCTAAAGCCTCTCTCTCTCTTTCTCTCTCTCTGTAATACTGAATAAAAAGCAGATGGTAAGAACATTCCTTGTCTTTGTACGTTCCTCAACAACCGGCCATGAAAGTTACTGACAGCAGCCTGACAATAGGTTGCTCAGATTGCACAAGAATCAGTCCTGCATTTCACACATGGCCCCAGCCTTTTCCAAATTTTCACTCAACTTGAATGAATACATTAATGTATATTGTGTGGACAAGGGAAGTCCTCCTGGCTGGAGCTGCGGGGAATTGAAACCCAACAACAGCTGTTCACTCCTTCAGAAGAGGCTACTGGAGCAGGGCAATGGCTCATCCAGTCCAGCTTCCTGTTCTCACAATAACCAACCAAATCTCCCAATTGGTAGCTCACCATCAGGACCTGAACACCGGAGTGACTCTCCCCTCCTGTTTTGTCCAGAATCTGGCATTCAGAAGCACTGCTGCCCTGAATTGTGGAGGCACAGCAGCGCCATCATGGCTACTGGCCAATCCTCCTTTAAAGCCACCCTATTTGGTGGCCATCACTGCCTCCTGTGCGAATGAATTCCATAGTTTAACTATGTGTGGTTTGAAGAAATGGTTGTATCTGTGCTGAATCTTCCAACATTCAGCCTTATTGGATGTCCACAAGTAGTAGAATTATGAGAGAAGGGGGAAATGATTTTCCCTATTGGATTTCTCCATGCAACGTATAATTTTATAAACTTGTAATGCCATGTCACCTCTATCGCAGCTTTCCTCTACATTAAACTGTCCCAAATGTTGTGTATCTCTGAGAAGGAGGAGGATGGGCAAACAAGAAGAAAGGGTGTTTGTCTTTCATGTTCTGCTTATTTGTACCTTGCTGTCCTCTACTGAAAACAGAACTTTGTACCGGATGGACTTTGGTTAGATGAAGCCAAGCCTGATTTTAGTAATTGCTCTTCTACGCAAGTACTGTCATCAGTACTACCTCAAACCCTCTGGCTAAGATGCAGTGATGTGCTTGTGATGCAAGACCTCATGGTTATCACACCTAACACCCATGCTCAGAAGATGAGTTGGAAGTTATGTGTGAAATCTAGGAACTCATGACTTTATATGTGAAAAGAATTGGATTGTAACAAAATGATGTAGCCTTTCAGCAAGCATTTTCATTGTTTTGATTAAAACCTTCACTCCTGAAGCCTTAGCAGCATAGTAAACAAACAATTATTTTTCTGACTACCTTTGAAATGTTTGAAATATGCAGAAAATGTCCCCCACCCCCTGTTTGTCATGCTTAGAGGACCTGGGAGTCCTCCAGGTGTTGCTGGACTCTAACTCCCAACATTACCAGTCGTTTTGCTTTTTCTGGGGGGTTATGTATATTTTCAGGGGTTTTCCCCAACCTGTGGAGCAGATTTGAGGATGGTGCGGGTCACACACAGGGGTGGTTAGGGGGAAAGTTTCATTGCCCAAGTGGAAGTCATTATACCTATGCAATTATTTAGTTGAATACTGCCATTTGCTCCTAACTAACTGAAAACATGACCACATGTGTGTAACCTCAAGGCTGGAAAACTGCAATGTGCTGTATGTGGTGCTGCCCTTTTGGGCTGGGTTGGAAACTTCAGCTGGTGCAGATTGTGCCAGCTACATTGCTGATGGAGGCATCTGGCTCATGGAGGCATCTTGTAATACCATTGTTAAAGCTATTCACTGGCTGCCCATCTACCCCTGAGGCAGGTTCAGGGTCCTTGTGTTACTTTACAAAGCCCTGTACAGCTGAGGTGCAGAGACCATCTGAACCCTGGTATCTCAGCTCAGTCACCAAGATCATCTGTAGGAAGAGGATTGTTGCTCTTTTCCTGAGTTGGCAAGACTTACTTGACAACAGGAAACCAAACCTTTAGTGTCATCTGCCCAGTTCAGCAGGAACCTTCTGTTTCAACTTTTAAACACCTCCTGAAGTCTTCTCTATTTTGTCAGGCTGAGGCTGGCAATTAGGAATACATATTTCCACAAGAGTTTGCTGATCTCTCAGCTTGACTATATGGTTTTTTTGTATAGTATTATGTACATTTGTGAACTGCTGTGATATTTTTTATAAATAGTGGTGCATATACATAATTTTATAAAAATATAAAGTTAAAAATAGGTGTTTCATCTTGGTTCAGAAGTGTTTGTCACAGTTGCTTCAGAACAAGGAGGAAAGTTGTGTGGCCTCCCTTTATTCCAGTTCTCTCTCTCCCTCCTCCTCCTTTGTTGAGAAGTTTTGCCATAGCCACAGCATTTGATTGGAATTGGCTGGGGGCCGCTAGGGGCGCCTTGGAAAATGGCGGATATTAACATCTATCCAGCCCGCATGAGGTAATTTGAGGCTGATTATGAGGAGTAAATCAGTCTCCCTCGTCTCTCCAGGGAATGGAAAGACGCAGTTTTCACCCGTGGTTGCCATAAATCACCCCCAAGTTCGGAAGAAGGAGGGGGTGCGAGGCACTGGTTGCAGAACCCTCGGCGGGTCTTGGCACTCTTCCGAAGCTGCTTCCAGGAGCGAAACTAGTTGTGTTACTTAAAAGGAAAAAATTGGAGAAAGCTAACACACATGCTTCGAGAGAGGCAGGAGGTTTTATCTGCTAATAATTTGGCCACTGAAAGGAAGAAGATTGAGACGGAAGATTACATCAAAGTACTACAGACATGCTGGTATGTGGAAGGCAACGGAATGAAAGGGGGGGGGGAATGAATTTTTATTTCTTGTTTCATGTGATTACCTAATAACCCTCCCCCTCAGAAGATCCATCACAATAAGTAATCGGAAAATGGGGTTAAAAATGAGCTGCGTGGGGGAAAATAATATGAATTGAAAGGTTTTATTCTGTGAAGGACTTGGAAAAACAAAGGCTCTCTTTGTGACGCAGCAAGAATTGATATTTGATACAGAAGGACAGACATCTGTTGCAGGGAGTTTGGTCTTAGGGAGGGCGAGCCGAATATTTGTTATCTGGATGGGATTGTGAACTGGAAGGGGCAGCCCTCCTGGAAAAGACTAATTTATGATGCAGCAGGTCTGGAAAGTTAACGAGCGGGCTTTTAGACTGTATTTCATCGGAACGGCAAGATGGTGATTGCCCGCTCGAGTGGAAACACCTGGAGTATTGGATGAGAGTGATTCATGAGAGAGCAATACAGAATCCGCACAGAAATATAAATAACTGCTTTTTTAACCCACTTGCGGAGATAATTTAGAGGTGAATGAAAAGGAAAATGAGTAACAACAAGGACTGAGAAGAGGGACCGAAAATATCATTGTAAATATTAAAGCAGCAGAAATATTCAAGGATTGGACTCCTGCCGATGAAGAAGCATGGGCACCCACCACAAAAAATTTCAATTGGGAAATAATTGGATTATATGATGTGTATTGTTATAATTTGGATTAATTGGTTTGATATGTTTAATTTGGTAAATGGAAACTTAATAAAAATTATTTTTTTTTAAAAAAATGAATGGAATTGGCTGATGAGTGCAAATAATTGATTGGCCAAATTATGGGGGAATTTAGAAAAAATACCTCCCATTGTCTTTCCAAGTTGAAATATCAGAATATGAGTATGGGGGGGTGATTTTTTTAAAAAAAGTTTTCTGTTTAATGTTTTTATTGGAGTTTTGCCCCAACTTATGCTGGAATGGCAGAGTTGCATCAGCAGGAACCTATGTACACAGAAGGGCACCAGAGCTGTGTTTTATTAATTGCCCAGGCTGGAATGCAGCCATTGGGCTGGAGAAGGTTTCTCCACCCATTCATAAACCAACCCTGACATCCAATGTCATCCCATTTCACAGTCACGGCAAGACCTTTGTATCGTATTCAACCAAGGCCACATTCAAACCATATTTTTCAAGTACTGTGATACATCTTTAGCAGTCATGGGTTCCCCCTAGAATTCTGGGAGCTGTCATTTCTTAAGGGTTCTGGGAGTTGTCATGACAGCCTATTCCACTCCAGGAGCTATAATTCCTTGAGTTCCCCAGGAAAATGGATTGTTAAACTCCCCTGAGAATTGAAGTTCTGGGAGGGGAACAGAGGTCTCCTGACAACTCTCAGCACCCATAACAAATGACAGCTCCTAGGTTTCTTTGAGGGAAGCAATGACTATCAAAATAGCACCAGAGTGTTTCAGACATATTGCATGAATGTGGTCTAAGTTATTCCTAGAGACACCCACTGAAATTTAACAAATGACAATATCTCTTTAACCAGGTGTTTGGCTGATTAATATTCTATGTCCTTTAAATGTGTTTGTCAGAGGGGATTATCAGTTTCTTTTGCTTTGGTCTTTGTTTTATTGTGTATTTTGTGTTTCATTTTGTGTTTTTTTGTTGTGAATTGGATGAACGGCAGTATACAAATTTATTAATTGATGATGATGATGATGATGATGATGATGTATAGGTGGTGATTTCATGGGAAACAGACCAGACCAACAGTTCAAGGAGCAATGTTGGTCATTTCCTGAGTTGGCAAAACTCCGTTGACAACAAAGAGGAGACCCACTGAAATTAAAAAAAACCTATAATATCTCTTTAACCAGACGTTTGGTTGATTAACATTCTACGGCCTTTTGAATCTCTCTCTCTCTCTCTCTCTCTCTCTCTCTCTCTCTCTCTCTGAGTGTGTGTGTGTTATCACATTGTTTTACTCTTCTTTGTTTTATTATGAATTATGTGTTTTCCGTTTGTGTTTTTATGTTGTGAACTACCCTTTGATCTTTGAATGAAGGGCAGTATTCAAATTTAATAAATGATGGTGGTGGTGAATGGATGGATGGATGGATGGATGGATGGATGGATGGATGGTGATTACAAGGAAGACAGACCAGATCAACAGCACAAGGCATTGCCATGAATTCAGATTTATTCATTCATATCCCAGACACCATGGGGAAAATGAAAGCATCATCCATTTCAAGAAAAAGACTCTTTCATCTGGATTTTTGAGACTGATTGAAGAGAAAAAATCCAGTTTCCTGAAGGTTGCGGGAATGAAGCTAGAAGCATGAACCTCAATGAGGTGAACTCAGGAAGGCAACAAGCAGGCATTAAATATATATTTTTTTGACATTGATCTCAATGTCTCAGGTTTTGAGCTGGCAAACAGCAAGCTGGCATTCGCTTCTGGGTATTAGGATTGCTATCAATCTTCAGATCCAGAGTCCAGGTAACAATTTCTAAAGTGCTCAAAACTTGTACTGCTGGCAAGTATAGCGAGACTGGTTGCAATAGCCCCGGCTAGAGCAACAACATGGGGAGCAGCCACATCTGGAACAGCAGCTGCGCCTGTGGCAGCAGCAGGGAGAGCAGCCACATCTGGAACAGACTTGACGGCTTTGGCAGCAGCAGGGAGAGCGGCCACATCTGGAACAGACTTGACGCCTGTGGCAGCAGCAGGGAGAGCAGCCACATCTGGAACAGACTTGACGGCTTTGGCAGCAGCAGGGAGAGCGGCCACATCTGGAACAGCAGCTACGCCTGTTGCAGCAGCAGGGAGAGCAGCCACATCTGGAACAGACTTGACGGCTTTGGCAGCAGCAGGGGGAGCAGCCACACTTAGAACAGCGGGAACTCTGGCCTCCACAACAGGACATTTTGAAGTAATGAAGCTAAAAGAAACAAATAAGGCTTTGGTGTAATCAAACCACGGTATGTTCAATATGCATTGTTCAATGTGCATCTTGGAAGTCATGATTTTCCTAAAGTGCTTTTCTGTTCAGCGTTATTTATGTCTATATGATATTTTAGCTTCTTCAGATGAATGTCAAATTGGAATGTATAATTCATTCTTATTCAGGTATCCTCAAATCTCACCACTTAAGATTTTAATACGCAATCAAAATCCATAGTTTGAATGTGATTCCCTCCCCACTCCCTCTGAATATGAAACCTGGGCAACTTAACACTTTCAGTCTGTTCCATATTATTTAAGCAGCCTTCAGATATGTCCACTTGCTTTCAGATGCATTTAAATCATGTTGCACACCAACCATCTAATGTTTTCAGGCATGCAATGCCATTTCCCATTATTTGCGTGTCGAGGTCCCCAATCCACCCACCAAATAACTCACAACAGACACGTAATTTTTGTTTAAGATTTTTTGGCATGATTTTGGCCACAACTTTATTCAATTACAAACCGTGAGTGGTTGTTTAGGCATTGGTTAAGACTATCTGTCCCCCCACCTGGGGACAGAACTGACTTCCGGGCACCACCGAAAGACAGTGTGGGGGAAAGCAAGTCGGGGAGGAATTGGAGCTGAGACACAGACCCTCAACTCTCAGTCGCCTGCTCCCCGAAGACTTGCCGGCCCTAGTCCCATTCCAGGGATTGGACGAAAATATGGGAAGCCCCAGGATTCCTTTAACGGAATTCCCTTTCCGCAGCAACCATGGAGGGGCAGGCACAGCCTATCCTAACCCCTCCTCCACCAATTTATAACCAATGCCTAACCACAACCTTACAAGTTGTGACGATTTGCTACGCAGTAGGCAAAAACCACCCAGCCAGCCAATTTGCCAGGTGGAAAAATTCCTACCAGGCCCCTGCTCAAAGGCAGACGACCCCATGACAGGCAATCGCAAGGTCAACGCAACAACCCCTTACCCTAGGGTGGGAGGGCGGGTGATCCGTTGCACACAGCAAATGAGAAAGTACAAGGCTGCGTGCAGAGTATTAAAACCTTTTACCCCTCCCACCAAAATTGCAACATAACTTTTACCCCAGCAACCCAGTGAACAAATCACTGCCCCAGGCCATCTTTAGAGACCCTGCCTGGTAACAGAGGGGTGGCTCAGTAGACCCCACCGCAACACGTGCTCTCCCTGAAGGAGAACACGCTTTACCAAAATGAATGAATACATAAGCAGTGCATGTGAGCTCAGTAACCGTTTCTCATAAAATGTAAGATTGTTTGTCAACTGTCGTCTATAGAAACCATCTCTAGAAAGGAGGGTCACAGGGGTGGCCCTCATGTCTTTCTCTACATGCTGCCCATCCTTCTCTCCTCTCCCCGCTTTTCAGCTCTAGATTGCTCTGGGTGGATCCAATTGCATATGGAGCAATCCAAGGATACTTCAACCCAATTAGGACAAGTCCAGTATCAACTTTAATCTGCTCGTTTAAGCTCAAAATCTGACTAGATCCAGAACAAAGCCCTCAGAACAATCCCATGGATTTCACACTTCCTTGAGTTTGTCTATCCAGTATTAGGTCAATATTCAGAAATTATCTGAACAGTTTCAGAAGATTTGAATGGTTGCCATGGGAAATGGATGGTTTTCGACCACAGCAAAGAGCGCATCAAAAATCAAGCAGATCTGATCCTTCAAGTATTATTAGTGGATCCATCCAATAACACAAATTTCAGGACTGGGGTTCTGGAAGACATTATATGCTACCTAAATTATCAGCTTCCCATCAGTTGAATTGAACTTACCTTGTACAGCAGCCAGAACTTGTCAGCTCAATGGAGATTCAAGTCAACGAGTGAAGAGCTCAGAGACAGATGCTCCTTTTGTAGATCTCCAAGAGCCCTGCCTCCTCGAAAATGAAGCACCACCAATGAATGAACTCATGCTTCATCGCTACTCAAAGCACATGTCTATGTGTTGCTTCCACCAATCACATATTCATTGAGTTTATCCACATCTTTCACTATGACACCATTTCCCCAAGGTCTGTAATTAGGCAGCATTTGATGCTTATCACACTATAATCCTCACATCGCACACACTCTGTGGAGGTAACTTCAGAAGTGTGGTTTCTTGAATAGCAACACTGGCAAGAATGGAATGGACCTTCTCATCGGATCCGTCCCCATGACTCAACAGCGCAGGATTGCTCAGTGGTTTGTTATTCCGCCTGAGCTTCATGGCTTAGACTCAGAAATTCATTTTAATCTATTTGCTGCGGTTAGCTAGATGTGTCCATTCTGATTGGTCAAAAGGGAAAGACGAGATCAACATCTCAAAGACGTCAGGGTATTTTTACCTCCTCTGTTGTGAGCCATCCCCTCACCCCCCAAATGATACCATAAGAACATAAACAGAGTCTACTGGATCAACTCAATGGCTCATCTAGTCCACTATCCTGTTCTCACAGTGGTCAACCAGATGTCCATGGGAAAAGTGGAAGCAGGATTCAATCACAATAATACCCTCTGCTCCTTTGGGCTCCAGCAACAGAATTTTGTCTTTCTCACTGTCTCATTAGAGGACCTGTGCCTTGTTCCGCATCTTACAAGGAAAAGCCAACCATTAACAAAAGACTTGTGTCTTTATCTGCCTTCACAATTCTACCTGACATTTTTAACCGCTTCTCTCTGGGTAAGGATGGCGAGCATGTCAATGTTGGCTTAGCTGTATTGGTTATATGTCCAATGCTTGGGTTACATGAGTACACATAGGATTGTAGCCAACTAAGATATATAGAGAACAGACCTATGCAAATCAAAGATTCTAAGTCCAGCACTGAATTTAGTGCTGTGCTTGTGATTTAGTGCTGTGGCGGTCCACAAAGATAGAAGATAGGTGTTGGGGACTGGGCAGAGGAGGAGTGGTGGAGACCCCCTCCCCAACCTGACCCTTCCAGAGAAGAGGGAGATAGTTCAGAATTACAACAGAGGTTTGAGGGAGGTCACAGCTCATAGGCAGATAAGGTGAAAAGTTGGGGAATAATGAGAGACGAGGAGGAGGAGGAGGAGGAGGAGGAAGAAGAAGAACAACAACAACAACCAGGGAGTGACAGCTGACAGACACTGTGTCCTTAGAAAGCATTCCAGACCCCGCTCTCCCAGAACCCAGCAAGCCTTGAAAGTAGGAGAGCAAAGAGCTCAAAGACAGAGGGCACTCATCAGCACCAGTAGTAGAGGTGATGAATACTATGAATGAGGAAGTGGGAAGACGGGGGTAGGGGGGAGATTCAGTTAGGACAACACCATAATTCAAGAAGCTGGGTTCTAAAGCCCCCCCTCTCTCTGTAATACTGAATAAAAAGCAGATGGTAAGAACATTCCTTGTCATTGTACGTTCCTCAACAACTGGCCTAGAAAGTTGCTGACAGCAGCCTGACTGGTTGCTCAGACTGCACATGAATCAGTCCTGCATTTCACACACGGCCCCAGCTTTTTCCAAATTTTCACTCAACTTGAATGAATACATTAATGCAAGGAGTGGACAAGAGAAGTCCTTCTGGCTGGAGCTGTGGGGAATTGAAACCCAAGAACAGCTGCCCACAGGTTCTCCCCATCAGAAGAGACTACTGTAGCAGAACAATGGCTCATCCAGTCCAGCTTCCTGTTCTCACAATAACCAGCCCAATCTCCCAATTGGTAGCTCACCATCAGGATCTGAACACCTGAGTGACTCACCCCTCCTGTTGTGTCTAGAATCTGGCATTCAGAAGCACTGCTGCCCTGAATTGTGGAGGCACAGCAGTGCCATCATGGCTACTGGCCAATCCTCTCTTAAAGCCACCCAAGTTGGTGGCCATCACTGCCTCCTGTGCGAATGAATTCCATAGTTTAACTATGTGTAGTTTGAAGAAATGCTTGTATCTGGCCTGACTCTTCCAACATTCAGCCTTATTGGATGTCCACAAGTACTAGAATTACAAGAGAAGGAGAAAATGAGTTTCCCTATTGGCTTTCTCCATGCAATGTATAAACGCGGGTGGCACTGCTGGTTAAACCACTGAGCCTAGGACTTGCCGATCAGAAGGTCGGTGGTTCAAATCCCCGTGATGGGCTGAGCTCCTGTTGCTCAGTCCCACCTCCTGCCAACCTAGCAGTTTTAAGCACAAAGTGCAAGTAGATAAATAGGTACTGCTCCGGCGGGAAGGTAAACTGTGTTTCCGTGGGCTGCTCTGATTCGCTAGAAGCGGGTTAGTCCTGCTGGCCACATGACCTGGAAGCTGTACACCGGCTCCCTTGGCCAGTAAAGTGAGATCAGCGCCGCAACCCCAGAGTCGGTCATGACTGGACCTAATGGTCGGGGTACCTTTACCTTTACCTTTACATTTTTAATGCCATGTCACCTCTATCACAGCTTTCTTCTACACTAAACTGTCCCAAATGTTGTGTATCTCTGAGAAGGAGGAGGATGGGCAAACAAGAAGAAAGGGTGTGTGTCTTTCATGTTCTACATATTTGCACCTTGTTGTCCTCTATTGAAAACAGAACTCTGTACCGGATGGACTTTGGTTAGATGAAGCCAAGCCTGAATTTAGTAATCTTCTACGCAAGTACTGTCATCAGTACTACCTCAAACCCTCTGGCTAAGATCCAATGATGTGCTTGTGATGCAATACCTCATGGTTATCACACCTAACACCCATGCTCAGAAGGTGAGCTGGAAGTTATGTGTGAAATCTAGGAACTCATGACTTTATATGTGAAAAGAATTGGATTGTAACAATATGGTGTAGCCTTTCAGCAAGCGTTTTCATTGTTCTGGTTAAAACCTTCAGTTCTGGAGCCTTAGCAGCATAGTAAACAAACAATTCTTTTTCTGACTACCTTTGAAATGTTGAGATATGCAGAAGATGCCCCCCACCTCCAGTTTGTCATGCTTAGGGTACCTGTGGTCCTCCAGGTGTTCCTGGACTCTAACTTCCATCATTACCAGCCATTCTGCTTCTTCTGGGGGTTTATTTACATTTTCAGGGGTTTTCCCCAACCTGTGGAGCAGATCTGAGGATGGTGCTGGTCACACACAGGGGTGGTTAGGGGGGGAATTTCATTGCCCAAGTGGAAGTCATTGTTGCTGTTGTTGTTTAGTAATTTAGTCGTGTCCGACTCTTCATGACCCCCTGGACCAGAGCACGCCAGGCACTCCTGTCTTCCACTCCCCCCCCCCCCCCCCGCAATTTGGTCAAACTCATGAACACTATCCAACCATCTGGTACTCTGTCATCCCCTTCTCCTTGTGCCCTCCATCTTTCCCAACATCAGGGTCTTTTCCAGGGAGTCTTCTCTTCTCATGAGGTGGCCAAAATACTGGAGCCTCAGCTTCAGGATGTGTCCTTCCAGTGAGCACTCAGGGCTGATTTCCTTAAGAATGGAGAGGTTGGATCTTCTTGCAGTCCATGGGACTCTCAAGAGTCTCCTCCAGCACCAGAATTCAAAAGCATCAATTCTTTGGCAATCAGCCTTCTTTATGGTCCAGCTCCCACTTCCATACATCACTACTGGGGAAACCATAGCTTTAAGTATATGGACCTTTGTTGGCAAGGTGATGTCTCTGCTTTTTAAGATGCTGTCTAGGTTTGCCATTGCTTTTCTCCCAAGAAGCAGGTGTCTTTTAATTTTGTGGCTGCTGTCACCATCTGCAGCGATCATGGAACCCAAGAAAGTAAAATCTCTCACTACCTCCATTTCTTCCCCCTTTTTTGCCAGGAGGTGATGGGACCAGTGGCCATGATCTTCGTTTTTTTGATGTTGAGCTTCAAACTATATTTTGCGCTCTCCTCTTTCACCCTGGTTAAAAGGTTATTTAATTCCACCTCACTTGTTGTACGTGGTGCTGCCCTTTTGGCCTGGGTTGGAAACTTCAGCTGGTGCAGATTGTGCCCGCTACATTGCCGATGGAGGCATCTGGCTCATGGAGGCATCTCGTAATACCATTCTCACAGCATATTCACTGGCTGCCCATCTACCCCTAAGGCAGGTTCAAGGTCCTTGTGTTACTTTACAAAGCCCTGTACAGCTGAGGTCCAGAGACCATCTGAACCCTGGTATCTCATCTCAGTCACCAAGATCATCTGTAGAGAGAGCATTGTTGCTCTTTTCCTGAGTTGGCAAGACTTACTTGACAACAGGAAACCAAACCTTTAGTGTTATCTGCCCAGTTCAGCAGGAACCTTCTGTTTCAACTTTTAAACACCTCCTGAAGTCTTCTCTATTCTGTCAGGCTGAGGCTGGCAATTAGGAATAAATCTTTCCACAAGAGTTTGCTGATCTCTCAGCTTGACTTTCTATATGGTTTTTTTTGTATGGTATTATGTACATTTGAGAACTGCTGTGATTTCTTTTATGAATAGTGGTGTATATACATAACTTTATAAAAATATAAAGTTATTAATACGTAAGTGATTTATCTTGGTTCAGAAGTGTTTGTCACAGTTGCTTTTCTGCAAGGAGGAAAGTTGTGTGGCTTCCCTTTATTCCGGTTCTCTCTCCCTCCTCCTTCTTTGTTGAGAGGTTTTGCCATAGCCACAGCATTGGGATGGAATTGGCTGATGAGTGCAAAGAACTGATTGGCCAGAGTATGGGGGAATTTAGAAAAATATCTCCCATTGTCTTTCCAAGTTGAAATATCAGAATATGAGTATGGTGTGTGTGTGTGTGTGTGTGTGTGTGTGTTTTTAAAAGTTTTCTGTTTAATGTTTTTATTGGAATTTTGCCCCAACTGGAATGGCAGAGTTGCATTAGCAGGGACCTATGTACACAGAAGGGCACCAGAGTTGTGTTTTATTAATTGCCCAAGCTGGAATGCAGCCATTTGGCTGGAGAAGGTTTCTCCACCCATTCATAAACCAACCCTGACATCCAATGTCATCCCATTTCACAGTCACGGCAAGACCTTTGTATCGTATTCAACCAAGGCCACATTCAAACCATATTTTTCAAGTACTGTGATACATCTTTAGCAGTCATAGGTTCCCCCTAGAATTCTGAGAGCTGTCATTTCTTAAGGGTGCTGGGATTTGTCATGGGACAGCCTATTCCACTCCAGGAGCTATAATTCCTTGAGTTCCCCAGGAAAGTGGATTGTTAAACTCCCCTGAGAATTGAAGTTCTGGGAGGGGAACAGAGGTCTCCTGACCTGACAACTCTCAGCACCCATAACAAGTGACAGCTCCCAGGTTTCTTTGAGGGAAGCAATGACTATCAAAATAGCACCAGAGTGTATCAGACATATTGCATGAATATGGTCTAAGTTATTCCCCAAAGACACCCACTGAAATTTAACAAATGACAGTATCTGTTTAGGGAAGTTTTTAATGTTTAACAGGCTATTGTATTTTACTGTTCTGTTGGAAGCCGCCCAGAGTGGATGGGGAAACCCAACCAGATGGGCGGGGTAGATATAATAAATTATGATGATGGTGATGGTGATGATGATCTCTTTAACCAGGTGTTTGGCTGATTAACATTCTATGTCCTTTTAAATGTGTTTGTCAGAGGCAAGTATCAGTTTCTTTTGCTTTTGTCTTTGTTTTATTGTGTATTTTGTCTTTCATTTCGTGTTTTTATGTTGTGAATTGGATGAACGGCAGTATACAAATTTATTAATTGATGATGATGATGATGATGATGATGATGATGATGAATAGGTGGTGATTTCATGGGAAACAGACCAGACCAACAGTACAAGGAGCATTGCTGATCATTTCCTGAGTTGGTGAGACTCAGTTGACAACAAAGAGGAGACCCACTGAAATTTAAAAAATGATAATATCTCTTTAACCAGATGTTTGGTTCATTAACATTCTACGGCCTTTTGAATCTCTCTCTCTCTCTCTCTCTCTCTCCCTCTCCCTCTCTCTCTGAGTGTGTGTGTGTTATCGCATTGTTTTACTCTTCTTTGTTTTATTATGTATTTTGTGTTTTCAGTTTGTGTTTTTATGTTGTGAAGTACCCTTTGATCTTTGAATGAAGGGCAATATACAATTTTAATAAGCAACGATGGTGGTGAATGGATGGATGGTGATTACAAGGAAGACAGACCAGACCAACAGCACAAGGCATTACCATGAATTCAGATTTATTCATTCATATCCCAGACACCATGGAGAAAATGAAAGTATTTCAAGAAAAAAGACTCTTTCATCTGGATTTTTGAGACTGATTGAAGAGAAGAATTCCAGATTACTGAAGGTTGCGAGAATGAAACTAGAAGCATCAACCCCAATGAGGTTAACTCAGGAAGGCAACAAGCACGCATTAAATACATATTTTTTGACCTTGATCTCAGGTTTTGAGCTGGCAAACAGCAAGCTGGCATTCACTTCTGGGTGTTAGTACTGCTATCAAGCTTCAGATCCAGAGCCCAGGTAACAATTTCTAAAGTGCTCAGTACTTGTACTGCTGGCAAGTATAGCGAGACTGGTTGCAATAGCCCCGGCTAGAGCAACAACATGGGGAGCAGCCACATCTGGAACAGGCTTGACGCCTGTGGCAGCAGCAGGGAGAGCAGCCACATCTGGAACAGGCTTGACGCCTGTGGCAGCAGCAGGGGGAGCAGCCACATCTGGAACAGGCTTGACGGCTTTGGCAGCAGCAGGGAGAACAGCCACATCTAGAACAGCAGCTGCGCTTGTGGCAGCAGCAGGGAGAGCAGCCACATCTGGAACAGACTTGATGACTTTGGCAGCAGCAGAGGGAGCAGCCGCACTTGGAACAGCGGGAACTCTGGCCTCCACAACAGGACATTTTGAGGGAGTAAAGCTGAAAGAAACAAATAAGGATTTATTGTAATCATCAATGATATGTTCTCATCCATGCATTGTTCAGTATGTGTACAACTTGGAAGTCATGATTTACCTAGAGTGCTTCTCTGTTCGGGACCCTTTCATTATGGTTCACCCTTATTTTTATTATCTTATAATTGTTCATTCTATTATTAAATAATTTATAATTAAATTAATTATGCCCGTATAATATTTTAGCTTTTTCAACTGAAGGTAGAAATGGAACACATAATTCATCTTTACTGAACATTCCCAAAGTTTATCACTTGCGTTTTTAATATGCAATCAAAATCCATCGTTTGAATGTGATTCCCTCCTCACTCCCTCTGAATTTGAAACCTGAGCAACTTAACACTTTCAATATGTTCCATATTATTTAAGTAGCCTTCAGATATGGATAGTTGCTGTCAAATCCATTCAAATAATATTGCATACCAACCATTATATGTTTTCAGGCATGAAATACCCTTTTCATCAGTTAACTAACTAACTAACTAACTAACTAAGCCACACCATTATATGTGAGCTCTGTAACTTTTTCTCATAAAATATAAGATTGTTTGCCAACTATCATCTATAGAAAACATCTGGCCTATCCAGTATTAGGTCAATATTCAGAAACTATCTGAACAGTCTCAGAAGATTTAAATAGTTGCCATCAGAAATGTATGGTTCTCAATCGCAGCAAAGAACATTCCTAGCTGAAGGAATAACCCATATTCTATCAGTAAAGTAGACAACCTGATGGATCTGATCCTTCAAGTATTTTTGGTAGATCCACCCAATAGCAAAAATTTCAGGACTGGGGTTCTGGAAGACATTATATGCTACCTAAATTTTCAGCTTCCCAGCAGTTGAATTGAACTTACCTTGTACAGCAGTCAGAACTTGTCAGCTCAATGGAGATTCAAGTCAACGAGTAAAGAGCTCAGAGACAGAGGATCCTTTTATAGAGCTCCAAGAGCACCATCAAGGAAGCACCATCAATGAATGAACTCATGCTTCATTGCTACCTAAAGCACATGTCTATGTGTTGCATGCACTATCTACCAATCACATATTCGTAGAGTTTATTCACATCTTCCACGATGACAGCAATTTCCCAAGGTCTGTAATTAGGCAGCATTTGAAGCTTATCACGCTATTATCCTCACATCGCACACACTCTGTTGAGGTTACTTCAAAAGGGTGGTTTCTTGAATAGCAACACTGGCAAGAATGGAATGGACCTTCTCATTGGATCCATATGGCATGACACAACAGCGCAGGATTGCTCAATAGTTTGTTATTCCATCTAAGCTTCATTGCTGGAGCTCATAAATTCCTTTTAATCTAGGTGCTGTGATTCGCAATACATATTCAGTTTTGTAAGTCAAAGGGGAAGGTGAGATCAACATCTCAAAGACATCAGGGTATTTTTTTCACTCCTCTTCTGCGCCCTTCCCCCCGATGGGATGCTTCCAAGGAAGTGGGGGCATTTGGCATGCCCCCAGCTCGCTCCAGCCCACCGACCGGTTGCCAGGCGATCTGTGGTCCTTGGATCAGCATGTAACTGCGACTTGAGCTTCAGAAGTCTTCAGAAGCTGAGCATACAAGCCAGCAGAGTAAAAGACTCTTCGCAACAGAAGGGCAGATAGAGGCTGTGTAAAGCATATTTACAAGCAGTTTATTCAGCATCAGGACAAAGGAAAAACATGTCTTTTCCCTTTCGTGTCCAAGAGCAAGCAGCATAAGCAAAAGCTATACACAAATGGAAGTTCCCAGCAAGCTGTGCTGGAGTGTAAACAGGCATGTGACACACAACAGCCTGTTCCTCTTAAGGTGGAACAGAATATCGTAACACCCCCTCCCCCAAATGATACCATAAAAATGTAAGAAGAATATACTGGATCAACTCAATGGCTCATCTAGCCCACCATGCTATTCTCACAGTAGTCAATCAGATCTGCCCATGGGAAGTGTGCAAGCAGGATTCAAGCACAATAATACCCTCCACTCCTGTGATTTCCAGCAGCAGAATTTTGTGTTTCTCGCTGTACCATCAGAGGGCCTGTGTCACGTTCTGCATCATACAAGAAAATGTCAGCTGCTACCAAAAGACTCATGTCCTCATCTGCTTTCAGAAATCTATGTGGCATTTTTAATCTCTTCCTTCTGGGTGAGAATGGAGAGCATGTTGTTGTTGTTTAGTCGTTCAGTCGTGCCCGACTCTTCATGACCCCCTGGACCAGAGCACGCCAGGCACTCCTGTCTTCCACTGCCACCCGCAGTTTGGTCAGATTCATGTTTGTAGCTTCGAGAACACTGTCTAACCATCTCATCCTCTGCCGCCCCCTTCTCCTTGTGTCCTCCATCTTTCCCAACATCAGGGTCTTTTCCACGGAGTCTTCTCTTCTCATGAGGTGGCCAAAGTCTTGGAGCCTCAGCTTCAGGATCTGTCCTTCCAGGGAGCACTCAGGACTGATTTCCTTCAGAATGGATGCATTTGATCTTCTTGCAGTCCATGGGACTCTCAAGAGTCTCCTCCAGCACCAGAATTCAAAAGTGTCAATTCTTCGGCGATCAGCCTTCTTTATGGTCCAGCTTCTTTATGGAGAGCATGTAGATCCATCCAATAACACAAATTTCAGACCACTTAATGCAACAGAATTTTGTTTTTCCTGCTGTCTCATCTCTTCCCTCTGTATAAGAGCAAAGAGCATGTTCAATGTAGGTTTAAGAAGCTACTGTAGGGGTTATGTTCCTGAACCTTTGGTTACGTGATGAACACCTAGGATTGTAGACAACTACAAGTTATGTAGAAAGCAGAACTGTGGAAATCAAAGAATCTAAGTCCAGTGCTGAATCTAGTGCTGTCTAGGTGGCTCCTCTGAACAGGGCCAAGCCAAGAGAGTTGCAAAATAATAAACGAATGAATTGTTGTGAAAAGAAGAAATATTTAGAAGTGGGCACCAGATTTTGTCCTTGCTCATGGTGCCACATAAAGCAACTACTCTATTCTGAACTTAAAAATGGAAAGTGTAATGCTGGTGGTCAACAAAATAGGTTTAAAGACTGTCTCAAGGCAAATCTAAAAAAAATGTAGTATAAACACCAACAACTGGGAAACACTGGCCTGTGAGCGCTCCAGTTGGAGAACAGCCTTTACCAAAGGTGTCACGGGCTTTGAAGATGCTCAAACTCAGGACGCAAGGGAGAAACGTACTAAGAGGAAGGCACGCTTGGCAAATCCTCACCGTGATCAACTCCCACCACATGTCCCAACTGTGGAAGGATGTGTGGATCCAGAATTGGCCTCCACAGTAACTTACGGACTTATTGTTAAAACCGTGTTTGTGGAAGACAATCTTACTCAGCTATGAGTGATCACCAAAGAAGAAGAAGAAGATATTAGCCATATCTACCCCTGCTAAATTAGTTACTTCTATCAACTTCAATGGGTCTCCATGTGGATACAATATCCTCATTTGAATGAAGTATTTAAGAAAGATGGGATATGATGCTTTGGGGGACAAATATCATAACTCAAGAGAGACCTATTGGAATGTAATGTAAAAGTACTGTCTAAAATGTATAAAATATTATTGGAATAGGAGACAAATGATAAGCAAGTAAAATCCTCAATGATACATTGGGCAATAGATATTGGTCATGATATAGACATGGAAGCATGGGAATCATTGTGGAATATGGATAGAAAAGTTATAGCATGTTATGGTTTAAAGAGATAACTATATGAAAATGATATATTGATGGTATCTAACACCGAGTAAATTGGCAAAAATGTATAAATCTAAATCAAATAAGTGCTGGAAATGTAGAGAGAAAGAATGCTCTTTTTATCATGTGGTGGTCTTGTAGTAAGGTTAATGAATTGAAAAAGATGTTTTAAATAACTGGAGAAATAACCAGAAATCAAGGTAACAAACTTTTTATAAAAGAATAGAAATGGTTTATTGAATATTTACAGATAAATTGTAAACAGATAAGAACATTGGCAGGATTATTGTTATAACCTGCAGTTTCATAAGAGTATATATTTAAAGTAGATGAATAAATGAACAAATTAATTTGGATATGCAGAAGATATTAAAAATATATTTTAAAAACTGCAGAAAGAGGGGGAAAGAAGTCAAGTCTTGAAATGTTAAAATGACTGTAAAATTATTGAAAAGTATAAACTTGAAAATCAAATATATATATTTTTTAAAATACATTAAATCATTGAATCACAAAAAAAACTTATAGTGATTTTTATCACACTCCTTTTTTCCTGTTTTTTTTAAGCCAGTGCATAGAGGGCTATGTTCTAATTGTTGTTAGTCACCTTGGGATCTTAGCGTGAAGGGAAGGAAATAAATTGTACTACTACTACTATTACTACCAATGTATGAGCCTGAAAAAGCCAGATCAACAAAAGATCAAAGTAATTTTGGAGTTCTGAATTAGTGGGCAGTATCCAATGTTACTCCCACTTCAAGCAGACATACTGAAATTAATCAATATTGCTAAATTAAGTCAATTCATTTCAATGGGTTTACTTTGAGTAGGCCTTTGTCAGCAGCAATCCAGTGGGTTATACTCTATGTCAGTCCTACTCAGAGTATTCCTGTTGAAACTAATAGACATGAATAACTTAGGCCGATTAAAGTCAATGGGTCTAATCTGAAGAAGACTACTTTTGAACAGCCAATGTCTGTCACCCAAATGTTTTGCTATGCACCCTGCTTGGTGTCTACTGAAACTTTCCCTTCCTTCCACCCAGTTACATCTGTTTCTCCCTGACCACTTCATTAAAATGTATATGACCAACTCTTTGATTACGTGGTGGTGAACACATAACCCAGGCACTACCACAGACTTGAATGGCCAATGCTTTAGTTATTTGAGCAACACATCAAAGAACCTATTCCAGAGTTATATTGCCAGCCCATAAACCAAATTCCACTGAAGGATTATGAGGTGAACACATTGGTTACGTGGCCAACACTTGATGCTCATCCTACAGTACGGTTGAATGACAAATACCTGGGGTATGTTGGTCAGCTAGAGCACGATAATGAGTCATGACCATAACTAGGATCATGGAGTGCTGTAGAACAGATTCTTCACTGGAAAGCTCAAAACTGAAGCTTATAGCTACTGAGGAAGTTGGTAAGAAAGGGTGGTAAGGACAAGAAGGCCTGGGATGAAGGAGAAATAGAAGGCTTTTGTTAAAAAACCAGAAGCTTTTTTACTGGGTATAGTGTGTAAAGAGATACCGAGAGACAAGATAAAAAATTGTTCTTATATGCAACAACTGCGGCAAGAATTTTGTTAGCTCCAAAATGGAAAGTACCAACAAAAGAAGAGTGGCAGTTGAAATTGATGGACTTTGTAGAATTGGCAAAACTGATGGGAAGAATCCAGAACCAGCAATATTGAATATTCCAAAAAGACTGGAATAAATTGATATTATATTTGAAAGACAACTGTAAGCAGTTAACATCACTAGCAGGCTTATCTGAAGATTTGTAAGATGAAATTGTTACTTATTCGGGTGGAGTAATTTAATGATATAACAAGAATATGAGAGGAAGTGAAATGCAAGGATGCAAAATATAATTTTGTAAACCATTAGGTGGGAGGGAGGGAAGTTGGCAGGCTGAGTTGAGCCAAAGAGTTATAAGAAGAGGATATAATGTTACGTAATGTGATTATATGTAAAACTAATAATATATTTTTTAAAAAGTAATAGAAGGCAGGTGTGGTGGAACAGTCTCTGTTGGCAAGCCAAGGGACAGTTGGTGGTGGAACCCACCCAGTAAGTGGCAAAGGTGTCTGGAGAGACTTTCTACTGAAACCTTTGCTGAACAGCAAACTGGTGCTTTTAAACAAGGTTTCAGAATAGCAAGGAGGGAGTTGGGCAAAGCTCCATTGTACATGATTTTTGGTTAACATATATTGTTCTCATCTCTGTTATTTTTTCTTGTATTTTTTTAAAAAACTGTCCCTTTCCAACCCTGTTCCAAAATCACCGAATAATTTCCTATCTCATTACCCAATAGCCCATGGGTAGGCAAACCTAGGCCCGGGGCCCGGATCCGGCCCAATCGCCTTCTAAATCCAGCCCACGGATGGTTCAGGAATCCTCATGTTTTTACATGAGTAGAATGTGTGCTTTTATTGAAAATGCATCTCTGGGTTATTTGTGGGGCATAGGAATTCATTCATTTTTCCCCCTTCAAAATATAGTCGTCGTCCGTCCCCCCCCAAGGTCTGAGGGACAGTGGACTGGCCCCCTGCTGGAAAAGTTTGCTGACCCCTGCAATAGCCCCAATACTGTGGATTGAGCTGTTGTGCAACCTGCCTTCATTTTTGCTCCCCTATCCAACCCTGATACCAGGCAAATCCAGCACTACAAATCTTCCAATGGAGGGTGTGTGATGATACCTTTAGACACCCACACCCACACATGGATGTATATTTTATGTTGTAAAGACCTTAGGGGTATATTAATATCTAGAATATTTACCATAAACTGGGGAAACCCGTATTCAAAGATCACCTTGATTTCTCTACCACAGATAAAATGAGGAATCCTGTGCACTATCATGAGATAGTTAGATGAATAGCAGGGTAAAATAAAGCAATAATCATCAAACTGAGAGGTGCATTGAGTATGCAGGGTTGGACCTTCCTGCATCTGGGCTCCTGCTAAATGCATGATCTGCTAGCAACCACGAGGGAATGTTGCACTGAATGTAGAAAACTTTCAGATCAGGAAGGTAGCTTTTAAACCAGAAGATAAAAAGAGCTGGCTGGGTTAGGCCAATGATCAACAAGACAAGACACTGCCAGGAATGCAGAATTTTATTAGTGGACATAAGGAAGAGCTAGAGAGAGAAAATACACCCAATACACCGAAAGGAAAACATAGAACACCATATATATTTCATGAACATATCAAGGCACTTTTAGAGGTTTTCAACATGTTCTGAAGAGAAGAATCTTAAATTCACACGAAGGAGGCAGTGACAAAGGTTGAGGCATCTCACTCAACGGGAAGGTAACCAGCATGTCTTTAAGTATTGTATTTATGATGACGTTCATCCCTATATTCTGAGTGTTGAGCTAGCAACCAGAATGCTGGGTTTTCCTGCCCAGATCTGGCCTGACATGTTGTTCTTCTTGTTCTTCTTCTTCTTGTTGTTGTTTAAACCCAGGGCCCCGTTAGCAGTTTCTAAAGAGTTCAGCACTTGTACTGATAAGTAGAGCAGCAGGTCTGGCCGCAGCAGCAGGGGACACAGCAACTCTGGTTGCAACAGCAGCAGGGGGAACAGCCGCACTGATTGCAGCGGCAGCAGGGGCTGCGACGACAACGGGAACAGCAGCACGGAGAGCAGCAGGACTGGTTGCAGCAGCGGGGGCAGCAGTAGCGGGACTGGGAAGAGCAACAGCAGGGGGAGCAGCCACACCTGGAGCAGCAGGTCAACTTGCGACAACAGCAAGGAGAGCACCCACATCGAGAACAGCAAGACTGGGAACAGCAGCATGGAGAGCAGCCACACTTGGAACAGCAGGAGGACTTTTGACAACAGCAGGGGGAACAGCCACACTTGGAACAGCATTTAGCCTTGTGGCAGCAGCAGCAAGGGGAACAGCCACATTTGGAACAGCAGGAGGACTTCTGGCAGCAGCAGGGGGAACAGCCACACTTGGAACAACATTGAGACTTTTGGCAGCAGCAGGGGGAACAGCCACACTTGGAACAGCATTTAGCCTTGTGGCAGCAGCAAGGGGAACAGCCACACTTGGAACAGCAGGAGGACTTTTGGCAGCAGCAGGGGGAACAGCCACACTTGGAACAGCATTTAGCCTTGTGGCAGCAGCAAGGGGAACAGCCACACTTGGAACAGCAGGAGGACTTTTGGCAGCAACAGGGGGAGCAGCCACACTTGGAACAGCATTTAGCCTTGTGGCAGCAGCAGGGGGAACAGCCACACTTGGAACAGCTCTGACTCTGTGAACAGCAGCAGGGGGAGCAGCCACACTTGGAACAGCATTGAGACTTGTTTTGACAACAGGCCATTTTGATGGAGTGGAGCTGGAAAAAAGTGAAGAGTTGGTTTCAGTAATCAAACCATGCAGTCCTCACATCCATACATGCATGGAGAAACACACAATACATTTTTCTCTTCTTGTTATGCCTTCAATTATATTCCAAATTCCTGAAAATTATTAGTTACAGGAACCATACTTGACAGCCCCATGGTAATTTCAGCTGTGGCCTGAGAGCCCAACGCATATCAACATGCTAAGACAGAACTCAATAGACTATAGAAACTTGAAGTCTATTAGTCTGTAATGCCAACAAGAGATATCCAGCATTAAGTGACCATTTAGTCAAATAAGCTAAATGTCATAATATCTGAAGAACAATTTACAATTAGGAATGAAATTCTGAAAAGGGATTTCTTTGCAAATTCATTCCTTCTACTGCAAAAAAAAAAAAAATCTCTGTAAGGAATGAAGTGGAATAAAGTAGTAACGAAGAAAACCTGATGGATCTTGTCCTGCAGGTAGTTCCCGTAAATCTACCCAATAACTCTAATTATGTATATGGTTTCTGTAAGAGGTTTAATGCTATCTAAATAACCGGCAATTAAATTCGAACTTACCTTGTACTGCAGTCGGAACTTGGAAGCACAATGGAGATTCAAGGGAACGAGTGAAGAGCTTGGGAATGGAAGATCTTTTTATACAGGACTAAGCACCCAGCCCCTAGGAAATGAGGCACCGCCAATGAATGGAGACGTTCTTCATTACTACCCAAAGCACATGTCTATGTGCTGCGCTTTCCATCTCCCAATCCCATGTTCGTCGTGTTCGTTCACAGCTTCCACCTCAAGAGACTTTTCCCAAGGTCTATAATTAGAGGCATTTGAGGCTCATCACATTGTAAACCTCATGTCAAGCACACACCAGAGGGCACTTGAGAAGGACGGCTTCATGAATTCAAATGCTCGAAAGAAGGGAATAGACCGTTTCATTGGACCCATGCGGCTGAACGTCACCATTGTGACTCAACAGCGCAAGATTGCTCGCTAGATGGTTACACCATCTGAGCTCTCTTGCTAGAGGTCATTCCTTTTAATCTAAGTGTTCCAATTAGCAATGTGTGTACATTTTTATAAGTCAATAGGAGAAGATGAGATCAACACCTCAAAGACTTCAGGGCACCTTTCTTCCTCTTTTTGAGTTTTTCATTTGGAATCTCACATTCCTCCAACATCCATAGGCTTGGGAAGATATTCACAGGTTCACTGTATCATCAGAGCACCTGTGTGTGATGTTCTCGCTCCACCTGAGGTCAAGTCAGCTGTCACCAAAAGGAACATGTCACCTGCTTTTTTATGTACAGTGGTACCTCTGGTTACAGACTCTTCAGGTTACAGACTCCGCTAACCCAGAAATAGTACCTTGGGTTAAGAACTTTGCTTCAGGATGAGAACAGAAATTGGGCGTCGGCGGTGCGGGGGCAGCCGGAGGTCTCATTAGCTAAAGTGGTGCTTCAGGTTAAGAACAATTTCAGGTTAAGAACAGACCTCTGGAAAGAATTTAGTTCTTGGTACCCGATGTACCAGGGACGCGGGTGGCGCTGTGGGTTAAACCACAGAACCTAGTACTTGCCAATCAGAAGGTTGGCAGTTTGAATCCCGTGACAGGGTGAGCTTCCATTGCTTGGTCCCTGCTTCTGCCAACCTAGCAGTTCGAAATGACCCGGAAGCTGTACGCCGGCTCCCTCAAAATGACCCAGAAGCTGTACGCCGGCTCCCTCGGCTAATAAAGCGAGCTGAGCGCCGCAACCCCAGTGTTAGTCACGACTGGACCTAATGGTCAGGGGTCCCTTTACCCTTTACCTTTTACCCGATGTACCACTGTCTTTATATACAAAGGACAGTGTTAAGGCAATGGATGTTGAATACTGCAGTGATCCCCACCCCTAACAAATAGATAGAATCAACTGCTAACAACTGGGAAAATGTATCACCTACTATATGTGAATGATTTGGGGAAAGAAGAAAACCCTGGTCATAGCAGTAATGATTACTTTTACCTATTACAAAATAATACCTAGAAAGCAATGTAATAGGTTCGTGAAAAAATGGGTCTTTTCATTACATTTTCTAATTCTGTGCTTAAGTATAATGTCCATAGAATCATAGAATCATAGAATCATAGAGTTGGAAGAGACCACAAGGGCCATCGACTCCAACCCCCTGCCAAGCAGGAAACACCATCAGAGCACTCTTGACATATGGTTGTCAAGCCTCTGCTTAAAGACCTCCAAAGAAGGAGACTCCTTGGCAGCAAATTCCACTGTCGAACAGCTCTTACTGTCAGGAAGCTCTTCCTAATGTTTAGGTGGAATCTTCTTTCTTGTAGTTTGGATCCATTGCTCCGTGTCCGCTTCTCTGGAGCAGCAGAAAACAACCTTTCTCCCTCCTCTATGTGACATCCTTTTATATATTTGATATATTATATATATATATATACTTCCAGTGTTGTGCTGCTTTCAATCTGTTGTAATGCTTTGGGTATCTGCCCAAATATTACTTTTTTGGATCTAATTAGCCACTGTGTTGAGGAGGTTAGACTAGGACCTGGGAGTCGAGGGTTCAAATCCCTGTTTGGCCATGAAGCTCCCTTGGTTACCTTGAGCTAGTCACTGCTTCTCAGCCTAACCTATGTCATAAGGCTGTTGTGGGGATTAATTAATGAGGGTAGGATATAAATGCAATAAAATAAACAAACAAATAATGATCAATTAAATAATAATAAATCAGATACATTTAAACAGTTTTAAATACAAATAAACAACATTAAGTCAATATATTTTTAAAAATAAAGTAAGTGTGTATGTGTGTGTGTCTGTGTGTGTGTGTGTGTGTGTGTGTGTGTGTATGTATATATGATACATGTGAGATTTGAAGGACTCATTATCTTTTCAGGCTAATATTGGGGACTGAGCTCAATGGATATTTTGCATTTCCTTGTTTTGCAATTTTCACATACTCCTTTTTTTCAGTGTGTACTCTATTAGCTGTCTGACTCAACCTGACCTTACTCACTGCAAACTTTATGCTCTTCGGATTCGTGGCGCAGGTTTCCTGTTGAGAACTGGTTTCGCAACTAGTAGCAGAACTAAAGTTCTGCTTCTGTAAATCATTGGGAAACATATCCAGGGATGGTATTGTGCCTCCAGGGTCTAGTAGCATCAGTTTTCTCAGAAAATAAATATTTTTATTTCTTTATTTTGAGTTCATTCTTTCATAAAATGTATAGACCATTTGATTGTAAAGAACCCTTGCCACCTCATCTTGCACTTTCAAAAGCAATCAGACCTTCCTGCAATTTGTTTTCTCCTTTGCAAAATGTCCCTCTCCTTTTACACGTGCCACTCATTTTTGTGGTCTTCGGACGATTTCGATTCACTCATCCATTTTTGCAGTCGATGGTGCTTGTGTTTGTTCCTTCTTCTTCTTTAAATCAGGTTGGGGGATTTTCTATTTGTTAAAGCAGTGTTCTTCAACCTTGAGTCCCCCATATGTTGTTAGGCTGGCTCAGGAGCTTTCTCCTGAGTGCAGAGTGTTTGAGGACCAGGACATTCGCAAGGAAACCAAAATGCTTATTTACAAAGCTATTGTACTACCAACCTTACTGTATGCTTGTGAAACATGGACCACTTATAAATGCCACCTCCAACGCCTTGAAAGATTCCACTAATGGGGTCTCCGAAAAATGTTACACATCATCATAAAATACACAGTTTTAACAATAAGTTCGTAAGTTACTCTGGAGGCCAATTCTGGATCCACACATCCTTCCACAGTTGGGACATGTGGTGGGAGTTGATCACGGTGTGGATTTGCCACGCGTGCCTTCCTCTTAGTACGTTTCTCCCTTGCGTCCTGAGTTTGAGCGTCTTCAAAGCCCGTGACACCTTTGGTAAAGGCTGTTCTCCAACTGGAGCGCTCGCAGGCCAGTGTTTCCCAGTTATCAGTCATCATAAAATACCAGGTCACCTTCTGCAGCCCAGTTGTGGATGTGATGTGATGGACACAAGCTCATGGGGAATTTTTAAAAATTATAGCTATCAGGACTCAAGGAAGAGCAAAATCCACATTACAGTGTAAAAACTGCATGTAAATAAGACTGAAGGCAAACAGGGTTGATGGGGCACTGCCCAATTTACCCTAATAGGCTGGCCTCCAATGACAATGACAACAACAACAGCGGCAATAATACAGAAATGTGTCGTATTAGGAATCCTCAGACACCATATGAATCAATCTGGCTAACCTGATCCACACACACACACACACACACACACACACACACACCATTCACACACAAAAACAAATCTCATTACAGCAAACAAAAGACAACCAACCACACCCTAGGCTACCCCAACCCCTTTCACCACCAAAGAAAGAAAGAAAGGAAGAAGAAGAAGAAGAAGAAGAAGAAGAAGAAGAAGAAGAAGAGGTGGAGGAGGTGGAGGTGGAGGAGGGCAAGGGGAGAGGGAGGAGTTTGGACTTGATATCCCACTTTTCACTCTCCTTAAGGAGTCTTAAAGTGGCTAACAATCTCCTTTCCCTTTCTCCCCCACAACAAACACTCTGTGAGGTGAGTGAGGCTGAGACACTTCGAAGAAGTGTGACTAGTCCAAGGTCACCCAGCAGCTGCATGTGGAGGAGCAGGGAAACGAACCCAGTTCACCAGATTATGAGTCCACCACTCTTAACCACTACACCACGTGAGTAAGAGAATCCACACAAGTGACACTGAGACAAAAACCCACACCTACACTAAGTACAAGAACAGAAGCATTGCCACCTGACTCCACCCCACTCACCGTTCCCCCTCTCCCTCTTTCCTCCTCTTTTCTTAAACCTAACCTAACAATGTAGATAACACTAATGTCTAGCAACAAATGAAACTGATCTTGACATAACTTGAAAAAAGAGACATTGCACATATTTTTGTAAACTAAGAAATCTCCAATAAAAATATACTTTAAAAAAAGAAATGTGTCTTATTATTGACTGTTATCAATAGAATTTATACCCTGCCCTTGGAAATGTAAATAACTATCTGATTTTTGAAAAGCTAGTTCATTAAAAAAAATGAATTAAAATAAATTGAATTAATTGAATTAATGTGCAATAGATTGTCGCTGTTTTGACTTTCATTTTGCTATCTTATTTCATGAGCTGGAGAAACTGCTTTTTGAATAATGATTTTTATTGGGTACTAAAGGGACGCAGGTGGCGCTGTGGGTTAAAGCCTCAGTGCCTAGGGCTTGCCGATCGAAAGGTCGGCGGTTCGAATCCCTGCGGTGGGGTGCGCTCCCGTTGTTCGGTCCCAGCGCCTGCCAACCTCGCAGTTTGAAAGCACTCTCGGGTGCAAGTAGATAAATAGGGACCGCTTACTAACGGGAAGGTAAACGGCGTTTCCGTGTGCGGCTCTGGCTTGCCAGAGCAGCGATGTCACGCTGGCCACGTGACCCGGAAGTGTCTGCGGACAGCGCTGGCCCCCGGCCTCTTGAGTGAGATGGGCGCACAACCCTAGAGTCTGTCAAGACTGGCCCGTACGGGCAGGGGTACCTTTACCTTTACCTTAAAGGGAGCACCAGGAATGAGTTTCTTGAATCAAGGAAGCGGTGTCCCCAAACATTTGGGAATCACTGCTGTAACCCATTTAGCTTAGTATTGTCTCCACAATAACTGCTATCAGCTATCAGTTCCCCAGGGTTTCAGACATAGATTTTTCTCTGTGTCCTACCTGGACATGCCAGGGATTGAACCAGGGACCTTCTGCATGCAGAGCAGGGGCACTTCCATTGAGCAATGCACCTTCCCGCAAGGAAGAGTTTTGTGAAGTACAGAATGAACCAACAACACCCTGCAAAGCCATGATTCCAGAATTTCATTGTAGGAGTCATTTCAGAGTTAAAGGTAAAGGTAAAGGACCCCTGACAGTTAAGTCCAGTCGCAGATGACTCTGGGGTTGTGGCACACATCTTGTTTTACTGGCCGAGGGAGCTGACGTTTGTCCAAGGACAGTTTTTCCGGGTCATGTGGCCAGCATGACTAAGCTGCTTCTGGCAAAACCAGAGCAGCGCATGGAAATGGTGTTTACCTTCCCGCCGGAGTGGTACCTATTTATCTACTTGCACTTTGACCGAAGCTAGGACCGAACAATGGGAGATCACCCCACTGCAGGGATTTGAACCACCGACCTTCTGATCGGCAAGCCCAAGGCTCAGTGGTTTACACCACAGTGTCATCTGCGTCCCAGAGTTAGGCAGAGACAATCACGCACCAAACACCAAGGGGATAATAAGAGCACCATATATTCCATGAAAAAGTCAGGCCTCCTTCACTGAAAATTTAGAAGAAGTATTGAAGAGAATTAAGCAATAGTTTCACAAAAGGGGACGGAACACTGAACTCAGCAATGAGGCATTGAACTCAGCGAGATGAGCCTGGGAAGAAAACCAGGATATATATATATATATATATATATATATATTCCTGACATTCCGGGTGTTGAGTTGACAAGCAGCCAGTGGAATGTTGCTTCCTTGTTGGTTTTTATATCCGCAGTGCTGTTGGCAATTTCTAAGGAGCTCAGCATTTGGCGTGGAAAGAATTGCAACCAGAAGAGCAGGAGGAGTTGGAGCCACAGCAGCAAACAGAGCAGCAACCCTGGTTGCAACAGCAGCAAGGGGAACAACCACACTGGTTCCAGCAGCATGGGGTGCAATGAGAAGAGGAGCAACAGTTGCTACGTCTGAGGTTCATTACTTGTGCTCATTCCTTCTAATGCAGTGATGGCCAACCTTGGCCCCCCAGCTGTTTTGGGACTATAACTCCCATCATCACTAGCTAACAGGACCAGTAGTCAGGGGGTGATGGGAATTGTAGTACCAAAACAGCTGGAGGGCCAAGGTTGGCCATCACTGTTCTAATGCATGTGATGTAATTAGAATAAGTGTACATATTTTTATAAGTCAATAGAAAAAGATGGGGTCAACATCTCAAAAACTTCAGGGAATTTTTTTTCTTACTCTATTTTGAGACCCACCACTGCAAAAAAAAAAGGGGGGGGGGGAAGATACCTTAAGAATATAAGAAGAGTCTTCTGGATCTGGCCACTAGTTCATCTAGTTTACCATCCTGATTTCACAGTAGTCAGCCAAATGCCCTTTGGATAATTGCAAGCAGGATTCAAGCACAATAGCACCCTCCCTTCCTGTGGTTTCCAGCAACAGAAATGCATGTTTCCGGCATAATGTTCCAGCACAATATAAAGCAAAGCCAACTGTTATCAAAAGGTTCATATCTTCAGAATTCTAGGCATTATCCACGATGTAAGAGAAAGAAAATACCAGAGACACCAACAAGCTTAACTCTAGTTTAAGCTCAGATTAAATCATTGAATCACCCGAACAACCTATAGGACTTTTATCACACATCTCTTTCCTGATTCCCCCCCGTAGCCAGTGCCTAGTAGGCTACTCTGTGTGTTATGAAGCAACTACTGTGTTTTAATTGTTGTTAGCCACCTTGGGACCTTAGGGTGAAGGGAAGCAAATAAATTGTACTACTTCTACTATCACTACCAATGTATGAGCCTGAGTAAACCAGATCAACAAAAGATTAAAGTGATTTTGGAGTTCTGAATTAATGGGCTGTACACAATGTCACTCTCACTTAGAGCAGACCCAGTGAAATTAATCAATATTACTAACTTAGGGCAAGTCTTTTCGGTGGGTTTACTCTGAGTGGGCCTTCATCATCAGCAATTCACTGGTTTATACTCAGTCTCAGTCCTATTCAGTGAATGCCCATTGTAATTAATAGACATGAATAACATAGGCCCTTTAAAGCAATGGCTCTAATCTAAAGAATATTATAATTATTGGACAGTCAATGACTGTCACCCAAATTTTCTACAATGAGCCCTGCTTGGTGTCCACTGAAGCTTTTCCATTCTTCCATCCAGTTGCAGCTGTTTCTCCCTGACCACTTTATTAAAGAGTATACTACCAACTCTTTGGTTATATGCTGGTGAAGACATAATCTAACACTTCGGTTATGTGAGCAACACATCAAAGGACCGATTCGAGAGCTACATTGTCAACACATAACCCAGATGCCATTGAAGGATTTTAAGGTCAACACCTTGATTACATATGCAGCACATGATCCTGAGCCTACAGTAGAATTGTGTAACAAATATCTGGAGTACGTTGGCCAAATAGAGCATCAGAATGAGCCATGCCATGGCAGTAACTGGGATCATTGAGTGTGGTAGACCAGTTCATTCACTATAAAGCTCAAAAGTGAAGGTTTGCAGCTACTGAGGAAGATGGTGACAAGGGCTGGAGAACATCAGGAGACCCAACAGTGAAGGGGCAACACTGCCATCAGTAGCATTGATGGCCTTAGCCTCCATGAACAAGCCTCATGTTCTTTTGGATAGGCACATAGAAAGTTGCCGTATACAGAATCAATCCATTGGTTTTGGAGCTGGAACATTCTCTGGTCCACTTGAACATGATGGGTTTTGAACCTGGGACCTTGTGCAGATAAAGCAGACCCTCTACCCTCCAACTGAGCTAAAGATTTTCAACCAACAATAGAAGACACTGCCAGGAATTCAGAATTTAATTAGTGGACATTAGGAAGAGCTACAGAGAGAAAAATATACCCAATACACCAAAAGGGAAACATAGAACACTATATATATTCCATGAACAAATCAAGGCACTTTTAGGGGTTTTGAAGAGAAGAATTTCATGAAAGGAGGCAGGGACAAAGTTTGAGGCATCTCGCTCAACAGGAAGGCAACCAGCATGCATTTAAATATTGCTTTGTGTTGATGTTGATTCCAATATTCTGAGTATTGAGCTTCTAACCAGGAACCCGGATTCTGTTTCCAGGATCTGGGCTGACTTTCTAGTTTTTGCATCGAAGGCCCCATTAGCAGTTTCTAAAGAGTTCAGCACTTGTACTGGTAAGTAGAGCAGCAGGTCTGGCCGCAGCAGCAGGGGACACAGCAACTCTGGTTGCAACAGCAGCAGGGGGAACAGCCGCACTGATTGCAGCGGCAGCAGGGGCTGCGACGACAACGGGAACAGCAGCACGGAGAGCAGCAGGACTGGTTGCAGCAGCGGGGGCAGCAGCAGCGGGACTGGGAAGAGCAACAGCAGGGGGAGCAGCCACACTTGGAACAGCAGGAGGACTTTTGGCAGCAGCAGGGGGAGCAGCCATACTTGGAACAGCAGGAGGACTTTTGACAACAGCAGGGGGAACAGCCACACTTGGAACAGCAGGAGGACTTTTGACAACAGCAGGGGGAACAGCCACACTTGGAACAGCATTTAGCCTTGTGGCAGCAGCAAGGGGAACAGCCACACTTGGAACAGCATTTAGCCTTGTGGCAGCAACAAGGGGAACAGCCACACTTGGAACAGCAGGAGGACTTTTGACAGCAGCAAGGGGAACAGCCACACTTAGAACAGCAGGAGGACTTTTGGCAGCAGCAGGGGGAACAGCCACACTTGGAACAGCAGGAGGACTTTTGGCAGCAGCAGGGGGAACAGCCACACTTGGAACAGCATTTAGCCTTGTGGCAGCAGCAGGGGGAACAGCCACACTTGGAACAGCTCTGACTCTGTGAACAGCAGCAGGGGGAACAGCCACACTTGGAACAGCATTGAGACTTGTTTTGACAACAGGCCATTTTGATGGAGTGGAGCTGGAAAAAATGAAGAGTTGGTTTCAGTAATCAAACCATGCAGTCCTCACATCCATACATGCATGGAGAAACACAGAGTACATTTTTCTCTTCATGTTATGCCTTCAGTATATTGAGTATAAAGTATACTTGAGATCCCTGTTCTTATTTCAGCCGTGGCCTGAGAGCCCAACACACATCAGCATGTTAAGACTGTGACTCAAAAGATTATTTAAAAAACCTTGAAGTCTAATATTCTGGAGTGCCAATGAGAACTATCCAGAATTAGGTGAAGATTCAGCCAAAAACCTCACAAAGTATTCACACTATCTGGAAAACATTTAACAATGAGGAACGGAATTCTGAAAAGGGATTTGTTTGCAAATTCATTCCTTCTACTGAAGAAAAAAAAATCTCTGTAAGAAATGAAGTGGAATAAAGTAGTAACGAAGAAAACCTGATGGATCTTGTCCTGCAGGTAGTTCCCGTAAATCTACCCAATAACTCTAATTATGGATGTGTTTTTTGTAAGAAGTTTAATGCTATCTAAATAACCCGCAATTAAATTCAAACTTACCTTGTACTGCAGTCGGAACTTGGAAGCACAATGGAGATTCAAGGGAATGAGTGAAGAGCTTGGGATGGAAGATCTTTTTATACAGGACTAAGCACCCAGCCCCTAGGAAATGAGGCACCGCCAATGAATGGAGACGTTCTTCATTGCAACTCAAAGCACATGTCTATGTGCTGCATTTTCCATCTCCCAATCCCATGTTCATCGTGTTGGTTCACATCTTCCACCTCAAGAGACTTTTCCCAAGGTCTATAATTAGAGGCACTTGAGACTCATCACATTGTAAACCTCATGTCAAGCACACACCAGAGGGCACCTGAGAAGGATGGCTTCATAAATTCAAATGCTCAAAAAAAGGGAATTGACTGTTTCATTGGACCCATGCGGCTGAACGTCACCATTGTGACTCAACAGCGCATCTGAGCTCTCTTGCTAGAGGTCATTCCTTTTAATCTAAGTGTTCCAATTAGATATATGTGTACATTTTTATATGTCAATAGGAAAAGATGAGATCAACACCTCAAAGACCTCAGGGCATCTTTCTTCCTCTTTTTGAGTTTTTCCTTTGGAATCTCACATTCCTCCAACATCCGTAGGCTTGGGAAGATGTTCACAGGTTCACTGTATCATCAGAGCACCTGTGTGTGATGTTCTCCCTCCACCTGAGGTCGTCAGCTGTCACCAAAAGGAACATGTCACCTGCCTTTTTATGTATTTATATATAAAGGACAATTTTTTAAAGGACAATGGACACTGAAATAAATCTCCCCCCCCCCAATATATAAAATCATCTGCTAAAAACTGGAAAAATATTACCTACTATATGTGAAAGATTTGAAAAAAGATCTGGTCTATAGAAGCATTTCTTAAATTAACTTAATATGAAATTATATATATAAAACAGTCTGAGAGGTTCATGGAAAATAGGTTTTTTGTGTTATGTTTTGTAATAATCAGTTTAACTATAGTGCTCAAGAGCCCTGTTTAGGGAAGTTTTTAATGCCTGATGTTTTATTGTGTTTTTAATATTCTGTTGGTATGCTCCCAGAGTGACTGGGGAAACCCAGGCAGTTGGGTAGGGTATAAATAATAAATTATTATTATTATTATATTATAACATTATGCTGCTTGCAACCTATTGTATTATTATGGGCATCTGTCCAAATATGAGTTTATTTATCTTCTTGGGTCTAATTAGGCAGCATGGTGTAGTGGTTAGAGTGTCAAGACTAGAACCTGGGAGACTAGGATTTAAATCTCCGCTTGGCCATGTGGGACAAGGCCAACTTTGACTTTAAGGAAGAATGGGAGATTTTTACAAATTATCTAAAAAGACAACAAAATGAACTGGACTCCTTGGCAGGTTTTGAATAAACATACACAAATTTATTGGTTGATAACTTGATAGATAAGGTCAGGATATGTATAACTTTATAACATGCAGAGAATAATATGTGTAGAGAAATCAGAGAGAGGAGCTGAGGGAAGTCCCTGGTGGGAGAGGGGAGGGAGGGATGGAAGGGGGGTAGGGAAAAAAGGGGGGAATAATGTATGTGATTATACGGTTTGATAATTTGTTATGTTGAAATTGCTTAATAATTTTTTGATAAATAAATCTCCACTTGGCCCTTGGACCAGTCACTGCCTCTCAGACTAACAAATCTTACAGAACTGTTGTGGAGGGGGCTTGGGGAATTCTCTTCCTCCCCCAATGGTAACAAGAAGCAGGGATGTAACAAGAAATTATTACTATGATTTATTCCAATATTATGGTGAAAGACAAAGAAATACGGTCATTCCTCAATGGTGGTGTTGCTCGCACTGAGCTCCTCCCCCTCCCCCCTCAAGAACAACACCTTTTTCTATGGTCAGAAGATTGGAAAACTTTTTCTAGGTCAGAAGATTGGAAAACTATTGCCTAACAGAAGGTAAATCAGTTGGGTGTCATTCTAGAGTGAATATTTTGTTTTATGTACAACCGATTGGAGGGGCAGGATTACCTGTGTGCACACTAAGAGTGAAGTGGATGGTGGTGGTGGGGGGACTGGAAAGGTAAATAACTATCAGATTTTGAAAAGTTAGTCACTGGATCAAGTTCATCAATTCAGTTATCTGAAATTCAAATAAAACCATTTAGTTTATTTAACTAAATAGTTTTAATTTGATTTCAAATAAATGTGCAATTAATTGTTAATGTTTTGAGTTTTATTGTGTCATCATCCCATTTCATGGGTTGAACAAACTGATTTTCTCAATAATGCTTTTGATTGGATAGTGTGGGGGACAATGAAAATGAGTTCATGAAACCAAGAAGATGGTAGACCCAAAAACTTTGAGATTGAATGCTGTAACCTATTTAGCTTAGTATTTTCTCCACAGTAACCACTAGCACTTCTCCAAGATTTCAGACATAGATTTTTTCCCCTCTGTCCTACCTGGACATGCCAGGGACCTTCTGTATGCAGAGCAGGGGCTCTTCCATTGAGCAATGGGCCTTTCCCCCAGGAAAAGTTTTGTGAAGTACAGAATGAATCAACAACACCATGCACAGCCATGATTCCAGAATTTAATTGTAGGAGTTTTTACAGAGTTGGAAAGAGACAATCACACCCCAAACGCCAGGGAGAAAATAAATGCACCAGATATTTCATGAAAACGTCAAGTCTCCATCACTTAGAAGACGTATTGAAGAGAATTAATTTTCAGTTTCACAAAGGAGGGAGGAACACTGAACTCAGCATCGAGACACTGAACTCAGGGAGATGAGCCTAAGAAGGCAACCAGGTGGTTTAAAAATATATAATCCTGATACTATGAGTGTTGGGTTGGCAAGCAGCCAGTAGAATTTTGCTTCTAGGTTTTGGGCTAGCAGGCTGGTTTTTACATCCGCAGTGCCATTAGCAATTTCTAAAGAGCTCAGCACTTGTTTTGGAAAGAATTGCATCCAGAGGAGCAGCAGGAGTTGGAGCCACAGCAGCAAGGAGAGCAGCAACCCTGGTTGCAACAGCAGCAAGGGGAACAGCAGCATGGTCTGCACTGACAACAGGAGCAACAGCAGGGCTTGCAGCAGCACTGGTGGCAACAGCAGGGGGAGCAGCAGCAGGACTGGGAACAGCAACAGGGGGAGCAGCCACACTTGGAACAGCAGGAGGACTTTTGGCAGCAGCAGGGGGAGCAGCCACACTTGGAACAGCAGGAGGACTTTTGACAACAGCAGGGGGAGCAGCCACACTTGGAACAGCAGGAGGACTTTTGGCAGCAGCAGGGGGAGCAGCCACACTTGGAACAGCAGGAGGACTTTTGACAACAGCAGGGGGAACAGCCACACTTGGAACAGCAGGAGGACTTTTGACAACAGCAGGGGGAACAGCCACACTTGGAACAGCAGGAGGACTTTTGGCAGCAGCAGGGAGAGCAGCCACACTTGGAACAGCAGGAGGACTTTTGACAACAGCAGGGGGAACAGCCACACTTGGAACAGCAGGAAGACTTTTGACAACAACAGGGGGAGCAGCCACACTTGGAACAGCAGGAGGACTTTTGACAACAGCAGGGGGAACAGCCACACTTGGAACAGCAGGAGGACTTTTGGCAGCAGCAGGGAGAGCAGCCACACTTGGAACAGCAGGAGGACTTTTGACAACAGCAGGGGGAACAGCCACACTTGGAACAGCAGGAGGACTTTTGACAACAGCAGGGGGAGCAACCACAGCTCTGAATCTGGGAGCAGCAGCAAGGACAGCAGCCACACTTGGAACAGCAGGTTGACTTCTTTTGACAACAGGCCATTTTGATGGAGTGCTGCTGAAAGAAGCAAAGTATTTATTTCTGTAACCGAACCAGCTGATATTCACACGTATGCCATTGTTAATAAGAATGCATTTTTGTCATCTAAATGCTTGGGTGCCAGCTTGTGTTGGGTCCCCTCAGTATAATCTAAATCCTTGCCAACCATCAGATACAGAAACCATCAACCATCAAAACTTATTTGAAATTCCATTGTTGCTTATTTCACCTATGTTTTGCTAGCTGTTCATTGCAAGAGCGTTCAACAATGCCCTAAAGTATGGTGTTCTGAGGGGTCAGTACTCACCAATACAAAGGGGGCAGAAAAAAGTGACATGAAAGTATATGAGTTATATATAGTCTTCTTCAGAGTAGACCCCCTTAGGCCCATTCATTTCAAAGGGTCTAAATAAACTTTAGTTGAATACCACCCTATAAAAGCTTGTAATATAATGTTCCACAACATGAATAGTAAGATAGAAGTTGTGGTCCAACCACATCTAAAGGGCTACAGGTTCCCCATCCCTCTCCTAGAATGTTGACAAGAGCTGTCCAACATCAGTTGAATATTTAGCAAAGAAGAAGAATATTCACGTAATATCTGGAGAACATTCTGCCATAAAAATGTAGGAAGAGTCAGGTGGATCAGACTAATGGCCCATCTCATCCAGCATCCTATTCTCACAATGGCCAACCAGATGTCTGTGGGAAACCCATAAGCAGGACATGTGCACAAGAGCACTCTCCATCCTTGGGGGTTTCAGCAAATGGCCTTCAGAAGCATTACTAACTTCGACTGTGGAGGAAGAGCACACATACTATAGCTAGTAGCTGCCCATAGACTTCTCAGACATGAAATGGCCCAGTTCTCTTTGAAAGCCATCCAAGTTGGTGGCCAACATGGCCTCTAAGTAAGGATTCAAAGAACGGAGCAGGTTGCAAATTTGTTTGTGCTCTTGCAAAGAATGTCCTTGAAAGAATCAAAGCAAAATCAAGCAGCAAAGAGAAGAGAACCTGATGGATCTCATTCTGCAAGTAGTTTCAAACAGATCCACCCAGTAACATCAGTAGTAGGAACTTCAGCGCCTTCCTGGAAGAACTATTACACTAATTTTACTATTACTATTACTAGTTACTAGTTATAGTAATATAACTATTACTAGTAATATAACTATTACTAGTAATATAACTATTAATATAACTATAGTATTAATATAATATACTATTAATATAACTATAGTAATATAACTATTACTAGTATATAACTATTAATAGTTATATTACTAGTTATAGTAATATAACTATTACTATTGCCCAGCAATTAGATCCAACTTACCTTGTTCAGCAGTTGTAACTTGTAAGCAGGGCTAATATGCAATTGAATGAATGGAGAGCTCAGGGATGGAGGATCTTTTTATACAGATCTGTGCACCATACCCCTAGGACATGAGATGTGGCCAATGAACGGACACATTCTTCATAGCCCACCGAAGAACATACCCCAGTGCTGTGCCATTCATCTCGCGATCCCGTGCTCTTTGAGTTTATTCACATCATTCATTACAAGAATTTTCCTATGGTATATAATTAGAGGCATTTGATGCTCATCACACTGTGCTCCTTACATCACACACATGCACACCAGAGGGCACTTAGAGCGGATGGTTTGGTGAATATGAGCATGGTGTGAATGGAGCTTAACGTCTCATGTGGTTGAACATCATAATCATCACTCAAAAGTGCATGACTGTTCACTCTTTGGTTGGCTGGAGGTCATTCTTTTTAACATAATCACTGCAAAGAGCAAAAGCACATGCATACCCCTATACCACAATGTGAAAGGTGAGGTCAACAGTTCATACAACAAGTACTACTACTACCTAGTTTTTTTGGGGGGCGGAGGTTCCTCTCCACTAAATAACCTAAGAATACCATGTTCCTTCAGCAAAAAATGGTGCCTCTGAAGTTGTTGACATCGCTCAACCTAAGAGCCATAAGCCTGCCACCTAAATCCTAGATAGACAAGAGTGCGGAGCCTGTGGCCCTCCAAATGTTCCTGGACTCCAGCTCCAACCATTCATGCCAATCAGGCCTGCTTGTTGGAGTTGATGAGAGTTGGAGTTCAGCAACATCTTAAGGGTCACAGGTTTCATATCCCAGTCAATAATGCAGAAGTTGTGCTTTTTTCTTTTTCTTTTTTGGTAAATTGTCTCCGCTTATGACAATTCCTCTCAAGGGGAACTCAGCTTGACCCTTTCCTCCTCTCCTTTTGAAAACTGGTTAGGAAGCTGCCTTATAGAAAGTCAGACACATTGGTCCATCAGAGTCCTGACAACATTGACTGGCAATGGCTCTCCAAGGTTTTAAGTAGGGAGTCTCTCCCAGCCCTATCTACAGATGCCATTGGGGATGTATGGTGTGCAAGGCAGATGTTCTACCGTGGCAAATATGACCACTTCTGCAACCTCATCCGTACCTATCTTGGATACTTTGGAACAGGCCCTGTAGCTGATTTTCCTTACCCCAATGCAACAAAATCAAACTTTTACAAATGGGAATGAAATGCATATTTCTAATTTTGCAGCATTTTTTTGGAGACAGGCCAGTGGCACATACTAGACTGGTACATCACTACTAGTGATTTCCTATCTTGAACCAATCTCCTTATGTCTCCTATTAAAACAACAACAACACTCTTTAATTGGCCTTACATAAGCAACCCACCTTTATAGATTAGCTAAAACAAGCCCTGAGTGCTCACTGGAAGGACAGATCGTGAAGCTGAGGCTCCAGTACTTTGGCCACCTCATGAGAAGAGAAGACTCCCTGGAAAAGACCCTGATGTTGGGAAAGATGGAGGGCGCAAGGAGAAGGGGACGACGGAGGACGAGATGGCTGGACAGTGTTCTCGAAGCTACCAGCATGAGTTTGACCAAACTGAGGGGAGGCAGTGGAAGACAGAAGTGCCTGGCGTGCTCTGGTCCATGGAGTCACGAAGAGTTGGACATGACTAAATGACTAAACAACAACAAGCTGTGGTCTAAACTACTGAGCCTAGGGCTTGCTGATTGGAAGGTCGGCAGTTTGAATCCCTGCAACAGGGTGAGCTCCCGTTGCTCTCTCCCAGCTCCTGCCAACCTAGCAGTTTCAAAGCATGCTAAAAAGTGCAAGTAGATAAATAGGTACCGCTCCGGCGGGAAGGTAAACGGTGTTGCTTTCCGCTGCTCTGGTTTTGCCAGAAGTGGCTTAGTCATGCTGGCAACATGACTCGGAAAAACTGTCTGCGACAAATGCCGGCTCCCTAGGCCTGTAAAGTGAGATGAGTGCCGCAACCCCAGAGTCGTTCGCGACTGGACTTAACTGTCAGGGGTCCTTTACCTTTACCTTTAAGTTAGCAAAAATGTATAGGACAAGTACAAATATCTGCTGGAAATGTAAAGAAAAAGAAGGCACCTTTTGTCATATGTGGTGGACTTGTACTGTAAGGTAATAAAAGCTTTCTGGGAGATGAGATATAATGAAATGGAAAAAAAAAAGTTAAAATAACCTTTGTTTAAAAAACCAGAAGCTTTTCTATTAGGAATTATAGGCAGCGACTTTCCAAAGGAGCAGAAAGGACTGTTTATGTATGGAACAGCTGCCCAGATGTTATTAGCCCAGAGATGGAAAGAAGACAAGGTCCCTAGCAGAGGAATGGCAAACCAAGCTTATGGACTTTGCCATAATGGCAAAACTGACTGGAAAACTCAGAAACCAAGAAGACAAAAACTTTATAAAAGAATGGGAAAGAATTATAAGTTATTTAGGAGACAACTGTAATCAGATGGAAACATTGGCAGCATTTTTATTTCACTTGTAGTTTAACAAATACCATGGACAATACAGATTGATATAAAAGATAGAGTATGGAAGTATATGCAGTTGTAAATGTTTAAAATGGGACCCCATGGAGGGAGTGGGGAGAAGTCGTGAGATTGGGAGGAATCTCTCTGTATGGACTTCTATTTGGATTTTTATAACTTTGTATTTGAAAAATCAAATAAAAATGATATTTATTTATTTATTTAAACGCATTGACTTGACTAATGTTGGTCCATTAATGTTAATGAGTCTGCTATGAGTAGAACATAGTTTGATACCACTCATGGTTTTGCTCCAGACACACTCAAGTGATTACTATATCACACACATACTAGAGGGCACTTGGTTTTCTGAATATGAGCATTAGGGAGAATGGAACTGAACGTCTCATGTGATTGAACATCATAATTGTGAGTTAGGAGGTCTAATTACATGAAGTGGTGGGAAGATGGCCTCTGGTCTGAGAAACCAATTTGTCTGTGCATATCGCCAACAGCCAGAAGCCTCTGGGTGCTGGTAACAGCCTCTCCAGCAAACAATTCTCATTGACTTTCTTTTCTCGCAGACCTAAATCACAGACTCAGTCATCCCACACGGGTGTACCCCAGTGTGCTTATTTGAAGATTAATCCTCTAACAACCTTCTGATGAAGTCTGTCATTAGCTGAAGGTAGCCTTACAAATCCACAGTCTGAGGACATCTTCCAAATGAGGGGTATGAACTGAGTCAAAAAAAACCACGTGCCGGATGGCTCTTATTTGCCGTTCTATAGTGGTGCCTCACTTCCTATGAGAAGGGTTCGAGGAGCTGTATAAAAGACCCCTGGCTTTCCAGAGGTCTCCATTCACTTCTTTGGATTCAATCTTCCTTCCTCCTTCCATCACTTTGACAAGGTAAGATCGTGTTCCAGTAGAGAAACCTGGGACAACAGCCTCAAAATTGTGGGATAGATTTTGGGCTCTGTTTCCCACTGGATTCTTGCTCTAATAATTGAGTGGGTCACTGTACTTGAGAAGGCTGTCCAGGTTTTCCATTTTAAAACAGAAAATGTTTTATGCCTTTTATATATATATTCTAGAGTTAAACAATTGTTTCTCTACTATTTTTTTTGCATTTCAGTATTTTGGTGCATGGGTATATTTGAAGTCTTCCAAAACAATTTCACTGGATTTTTTGAGGGTGGGTTGGGATATCTCCAGTAGCTTCTTTCAGCATATATATTTTTTTAATTTTCTGTGCAATGTACCAGAAGTAGCATCCTTCTTGGTGGTTGTGCAGGAAAATATTGATGATCCTTTGTGGACATCCCCAGGCTTTCAGAAGAGCTAAGGTCTTGGGCTATTGCTTCAACTAAACAGTATTTTCACTGAACTAAGTTTGGGCTATGCTTTGACTAAAGTTTTGCAATGCATGTCTTAAGTTATTTTGCAGAGTAGCTGAAGTCTTGCAAAGAGCTGTGCTCTGAGTAACAGGCATAATAAAAATAATAAGTTCATTATTTATACCTCACCCATCTGGCTGGGTTCTCCAGACATTCTGGGAAGCTTACAGAATATCATAAATAATAATAAAGCATCAAACATTGCTACAGGTGTCACATAATGCCCATTCCACATTTGTAAGAACTTAATCCTTTCGTGTGGCAGCCGCTACACTTCAAAGCTCCCTGCCTACTGATATCAGGCAGACACCTTCATTGTACTCTTTGCAATGTCTGCTAAAAATGTTTTTGTTTAGACAAGCCTACCCTGGTTAGTTAGACAGCTGACGTGAGTTTTAATCTGTTTTTATTCTATTGCTATTTTAACCTTTTGGAAAGCCTTATTGCTGCCATTCTTCTTAATGGTAATTTTATTGTTTTCTCTTCTTTTTGCAAACTGTTTTGAGGTGTGTGTGTGTTTTAACAATCTAGCCATGTATGCATTTTGTAAAATACATAGAAGCAACCACCACCAAACTTTTAGAACTTACTGGCTGCATTATATTAATGAACATGGAGTGAATGTTATATTTGATAAGCTGCCATATCATGTTCTTCATAGATTATATCTTCTGAGTTGCCAATATAGGAAATATTGGTGAGAAACCTTAGGCAGAACTTTATTTATATGGAGTATATGGACACGGCACTCATTCAGACAAGCGATTTGGCTTTTACCAATGTCAGACACAAATAAAGCAGTATCAGATACTTTGGAGTGGTCCCACAAGATGTTTCTCTCTTTCCTATAGCTTTATCTCTACTCTGAAAAAATGAGCTGTTCTAACTGCTGTGGCCAAAGTAGCTCCTCCTCCTGCGGCTGTTCCCAGGGCTGCTGCACCCCCTGTTGCTGCAACCAAGGCTCTTGCAACCAGGGCTGCGGCTGCTCCTGCTGCAACCAGTCTTGCTGTTCCAGGGGCTGCTGCTGCCCCTGCCAGTGCCAGCAGTGCTGCTGCCCCAAGTGCTGCTGCCCCAAGTGCTGCTCCTCTTGCTGTAACCAGTGTGGCTGTTCCAACTGTGGCTGCTCCTCCTGTGGCAGCCAGTGTGGTGGCTCCTCCTGCTGCTGCCAGAAGCCTTGCTGCTGTTCCAAGTGTGGCTGTTCCCCCTGTTGCTGCCAGAAGCCTTCCTGCTGTTCCAAGTGTGGCTGTTCCCCTTGCTGCTGCCAGAAGCCTTCTTGCTGTTCAAAGTGTGGCTGTAGCCCCTGCTGCTGCCAGAAGCCTTCTTGCTGTTCCAAGTGCGGCTGTAGCCCCTGCTGCTGCCAGAAGCCTTCCTGCTGTTCCAAGTGCGGCTGTAGCCCCTGCTGCTGCCAGAAGCCTTCTTGCTGTTCCAAGTGCGGCTGTAGCCCCTGCTGCTGCCAGAAGCCTTCTTGCTGTTCCAAGTGCGGCTGTAGCCCCTGCTGCTGCCAGAAGCCTTCTTGCTGTTCCAAGTGCGGCTGTAGCCCCTGCTGCTGCCAGAAGCCTTCTTGTTGTTCCAAGTGCGGCTGTAGCCCCTGCTGCTGCCAGAAGCCTTCTTGTTGTTCCAAGTGCGGCTGTAGCCCCTGCTGCTGCCAGAAGCCTTCTTGTTGTTCCAAGTGCGGCTGTAGCCCCTGCTGCTGCCAGAAGCCTTCTTGTTGTTCGAAGTGCGGCTGTAGCCCCTGCTGCTGCCAGAAGCCTTCCTGCTGTTCCAAGTGTGGCTGTAGCCCCTGCTGCTGCCAGAAGCCTTCCTGCTGTTCCAAGTGCGGCTGTTCCCCTTGCTGCTGCCAGAAGCCTTCCTGCTGTTCCAAGTGCGGCTGTTCCCCTTGCTGCTGCCAGAAGCCTTCCTGCTGTTCCAAGTGCGGCTGTTCCCCTTGCTGCTGCCAGAAGCCTTCTTGCTGTTCCAAGTGCGGCTGTTCCCCTTGCTGCTGCCAGAAGCCTTCCTGCTGTTCCAAGTGCGGCTGTTCCCCTTGCTGCTGCCAGAAGCCTTCCTGCTGTTCCAAGTGCGGCTGTTCCCCCTGCTGTTGCCCCAAGTCCTCCTGCTGTTCCAAGTGTGGCTGTTCCCCCTGCTGCTGTTCAAAGAGCAGCTGCTCCGTACCCTGTTGCCAGCAGGTTTGCTGCAAGCCCTGCTGCCCCCCCTGCTGCAGCACCAAATCTCCCTGCTGTTCCAAGTGTGGCTGCTCTCCCTGCTGTTGCTCAAAAGGCTCTTCTCAGCAATCAAAGTCCTGCTAAAAGCTGAAGAGCAGATCAGTTTCCTCCATGCCAGCTGCCTGCCGATCAACTCCATGTGACCTCACCAGCCCTACCAAAGCTGATTCCAAGTCCTCTTGATTAACTGCTTGCTTTCACAGCAACTACCTTCAATGCTTCATGATTTGTACCTCATTCGATCCTTAACATCAAAACTTTGGTTTAAAAAAATCTAATAGTTTGTATTTGTCCTCTTTTAAAGCTGAAATGATCCTTGCACAGCCTCTTAGGTGTGCAGGATGGTTTTTGCTTCAGATAATTGGCCAGTTTTCTGTTGTCCCTTTCTTTGATTGTCTACACAGGAGTCAATAAAATCTTGAAATCAAAGATGTTACTAAAGTCTTGGGTCATATTGCCTTTGGGGTTTCCTTCCGGGGGCCTCATACTAGTGGGGGGCAAAGCCAGAGGCCAATGGAGGTGGTGCAAGGAAGGTGAATTTTACCTGTGTGCCATAGACTATTTTCTATGTACATTCACACACATCCTCTACATTCTTCACCTGGTGAATTAAGAGGCATGATCAGAGTTCAGAGGCATGGTAGAGCCGGGGGGGGGGGGGGGGCGGGACTGGGTGCCAAACAAGGCCAGGGTTGAGGACATTAGTTTAATGCCAAACACATCAGTGCAGAGTCGCTTCTTGATAGCCACAGCCACATAGTGAATTGGGGTGAGTCTTCAGGGCTGCACAGAGAGGGCCATATCCAACCCCTGAGATTCCCATTTCCTCTTCTACAAAATAAGTGCTTGGAGAATTGCACTTCACATAGAGAGGAGGAGGAGGAGGAGGAAAGAGAGAGAAAGAAAGAGGGTGGACACTTTTGTATTCAACCTCACACACTGCATGCAAGCAACAGCCAACAGATTATTCCCCAAGATCATGTGGCCATTAACAGGGGAGAGAATTGTAGTCCCACCCATCATTTAGCCCAAGGTCAATGTGTGTGTGTGTGTGTGTGTGTGTGTGTGTGTGTGTGTGTGTGTGTGATGGAGAACAATCTGAAGTATTTTGCCTAAAGACCTTCTCATTCCACCAAAAAGTAGAAAACAATTTCTGCAGAAAATAAGCTCTTTGCACCAAAAATAATTGCTGGACAGTTGAAAGCCACACACATTTTTCTTCTTTTTCTTCAAGACACTACGACTAACCACAATGGCTTTGCTCAGCCTCCACAGCTGGAAACAGCTGGAAGCTACAGGAGGGGAGAGGGCTCTTGTGGTCAGGGCTTGTTTTTGGGCTTCCCACTTGTATCTGGTTGGCCACTGTGAGAACAGGATGCTGGGCTGGATGAATCATTGGCCTCATCCAGAACCCAAGCTCTCCTTACGTTCTTATGATTGTGTCTTAGAGGAATCATCAAATGCCAAGGTTTTGTTTTACAAAGGCACTAAACTAGATTCCCGGCATCGCTAGCAGAGACACTCACCTTCAAACCATTACTGCTATTGTTGATCCTGCCCTGCCGGTGGAGTTTTCTGCCCTCTGGCTCCCGACACTTCTAATGTCTATTTCTGTAAACCACCAGGTCCTTCAAGTTTCCTGGGAATGGCCTTAGGATGGGAGGCTGCTTGATGAGAGACCTGCCGTAATGGCAGTGATTAGGGAGATTCCATGGGATTCCATGAGATTCCTCATCGGCAGTCATATTTGGGAAAAGGGTGTAGCTCTGTGGCAGATCACCTGCTTTTCATGCAGTAGGTCCAAGTTTCGGTCCCTGGCAACTCCGATTAAAGAGTCTAATGTCATGTCACGTTGCCGGCACTGGGATAGACCTAATTCTAAGACTCTGGAGAGCTTCTCCCAAACAGTATGGGTGCTACTGAATTAAATGGGCCAGTGTGAGACAAGAACACAAGAAAAGCCTGCTGGATCAGGCAAATGGCATCCTGTTCTCACAGTGGCCAACCAGATACCTAGGAGAAATACATCCGTAGTTTCCAACAAGTGGTATTCCGAAGAATTGCAGCCTCTGTGGAAGCAGAACACACCCATCATGGTTGTTTAGTCATTTAGCCATGTCTGACTCTTCGTGACCCCCTGGACCAGAGCATGCCAGGCACTCCTGTCTTCCATTGCCTCCCACAGTTTGGTCAAACTCATGCTGATAGCTTCGACAACACTGTCCAACCATCTCATCCTCTGCTGTCCCTTTCTCCTTGTGCCCTCCATCTTTCCCAACATCAGGGTCTTTCCCAGGGAGTCTTCTCTTCTCATAGGTAGCCAAAGTATTGGAGCCTCAGCTTCACAATCTGTCCTTCCAGTGAGCACTCAGGGCTGATTTCCTTAAGAATGGAGAGGTTTGATCTTCTTGCAGTCCATGGGACTCTCAAGAGTCTCCTCCAGCACCAGAATTCAAAATTCTTCATGGATCACTGCCTTGCCATGGCGAAGGGGCTTGAATAACTCAGAGAAGCTATAAACTATGCCGAGCAGGGTACCCAAGATGAACAGGTCATAGTGGAGAGTTTTGACCAAACGTGATCCACCTGGAGGAGGAACTGGGAAGCCACTCCAGTATCCCTGCCAAGAAAATTCCATGGACAAAGACAACAGGCCATCATGGTTAGTAGCCATCAATAGCCCTCTCCTCTCCTAATCTTAAAAAATGACTGCTTCTTGGGAGAAAAGCGATGACAAACCTAGACAGCATCTTAAAAAGCAGAGACATCACCTTGCCAACAAAGGTCTATATAGTTAAAGCTATCATTTTCCCAGTAGTGATGTCTGGAAGTGAGAGCTGGACTATAAAGAAGGCTGATCGCCGAAGAATTGATGCTTTGAATTATAGTCGGGCTCCCTCTTTGCTATCCTTCTACCAGCAGGCTATCCTTCTACCTTCCTGTCCAAACAGGCCTTTGAAGTGCAGATGATGTTAATCACTGGCATGCTGTCAGGGCAAACTATTTTAATTGGTGGTTCTAGATGTGTTCTTATATATTTTGACTATCATTTTTAACTAGCTTGCTTTTATGACTTTGTATTTTATAATGATGTTTTAAAATGATGTTGGAAGCTGCCATAGGCGCCATTGAGAAGGGGCCCAGGTCTAGGCTTGTCATACGTCCAGAAAATTCGGGACATATTGTGGAAAGGACAGCTTCAGGATCAAGGACACCAACACAGTGGGTTGCTGCAGAAAAGTCTATTTTTTATTGCATTCTACATATACAATAAAAGCAAGTTAAGAGGAGTTTCAGAAGTTGGGATCTGGGGATTTGTTCCCCTCTACCAAGAAAGCAGATGAAAACAGTGCGATAGAGTCAAAATGTGATCCTCTCAAATTCATCTCCCCCACCTCCTCTCAGAAGGATTCCAGCAGTTAAAGCAATAGGACAACCTGCGGTAAGATTATGGTAATCAGGTAGAGAGAGAGTTGGACATTTTGCTCAGCAGTATGTTGGAAGGGAAAACAAAACAGCAGGCCTTGAATTGAGTGTTATTGGCAGCAATGTTGATTCTGCTGGGTGGATGCTCCTTTAGCAATTGCAGGTGAAGTGGGGGGAGGGGAACACTCCCCTTAGCAGCATTTCTTGCTTGGGACACAACACTGCTGAATTTGAGCACAGCAGCCATGGGACTTGGGAGCACAGCAGGACTGCATGGATTGCATGGGTGAACGGCAAGAACAGCAGCAGGAGTGCATGGACTGGACACCGCTGTACGGCACGCAGCAGTAGACTACTCTGGTTCCTCCATGCCCATGGCAACTGCCAGAGTCAGAATGGCCACAGCAGCCCATCTTTGTGGAGTGGAAGCAAAGCTGGGGAAAAGAGGAAGAAGAATGGGGCATGTCAGTGAGCGGCAACAGCATGCACGTGAAATTAGAAATGCACTGAGAATACAACTAGGGCTCTCCTGAATGAGACAGAATGTCAGAACATAGGAAGCTGTCTTAAATGGAGACAGCTCTCCAGTGTTTAAAACAGATGTATTTTCCAGCCCCACCTGGAGATGTCGAGAATCAAACCTAAGACCTTCTGTGTGCAAAGCAGATGCTATCCTACTGAGCTATGGTCCTTGTCATATGAATAAAGTAAAATGCCTGCTGTATACAGTGGTACCTCGGGTTACAGACACTTCAGGTTACAGATGCTTCAGGTTACAGACTCCTAGAAATAGTACCTCAGGTTAAGAACTTTGCTTCAGGATGAGAACAGAAATCATGTGGTGGCAGCAGGAGGCCCCATTAGCTAAAGTGGTGCTTCAGGTTAAGAACAGTTTCAGGTTAAGGACAGACCTCCAGAATGAATTAAGTTCTTAACCCGAGTTACCACTGTAGTTGCATAGTTACTTATCTCCTTGACATCTGATGGGAGTGCATTCCCACTACCAAGAAGGCCCTCTACCTTGTTTCTTGTACCTTCACTTATTGCACTGAGGGAACTGCCAGAAGGCCTTGGATCTGGACTTCAGTGTCTGAGCTGGACGATGGGGGTAGAGACGCTCCTTCAGGTATACAAGGCCAAGGCCATTGAGGGCTTTAAAGCTCAGCACCAACACTTTGAATTGTGCTTGGAAATGTACTGGGAGCAAATGTAGATCCTTCAGGACTGGTGTTATATGGTCCTGGTGGCTGCTCCCAGCCTAGCTGCTGCATTCTGGATTAATTGTAATTTCCGAGTCACCTTCAAAGTTAGCTAGCTCAGTACTAGTAGCGTCGCTCCAGGGTTTCAAGTTGGTGGTATCTCCCAGCCTTACCTGGAGATGCTGGGGATTGTAAATCAGGTACACTATTGCTGAGAAAGGTCAATCTACTCCAGGAGGCTGCTTGCTATGTAGGGCAATTAGCTGCCTCTAAGGAGATAAGGAAAAACCTTCTGGATAAGGCCACTGAGTCCACAGAGAGGCCTTTTCAAAATGGCCAACCCAATTATCCAAAGGGCAAGCCCAGAAGTCAATGAAATACAACTTAGGTTTCTTAGCTTTCTAGGGTGAGAAGGGGACCTTCAATCTCATCGATTCTGTCCCAAATCCCTCGGCAGTGCAGGATCTGTTCAACCAGGATGTAATGGCAGCATCCCTCATGATTCTAGCACCACCTCTGCTTAAATCTCTCCAGTAAAGGAGAAAATAATATTATAAGAAAATACTCCTGCTAGACCAGGCCAAGGCCTCATCCAGTCCAGCATCCTGTTCTCACAGCGACCAACTAAATGCCTCTGAGAGTGTCCACTCACCTTGTTCACAGGTGGGAGATGGTGATTCTGATGAATCCAAGTGTATGACTAGAGATCGCTGGGACAAGGGGAGCTTTATATATGCTGCCCAGAACACTTATCTCCTAGGAAGTGTGAGGCTCCACCCAAGCATCACAAATTCTTCATGAACCATGAGGGCACATGTTACATTGCTGTCACCACACCGTCTTCCGGTTTATGCTTCTTGTCTTTAATAGACATGAATTGTCTATTAAAAAATGATTGTAATCGCTGGCTTAATGACAACATAATGCACAGGCCAGCCCCAGAAAAGAGTTTATTGGGGTGTGTGGAATTTAATGGCGGGAAATCATGGGTCTTACCTGGGGCGTTATGGAAGCTGGTTCAATCCTTCCTAGTCGAATTCCAATAAGTGTCTACCAGTGCCTCAAAGTTTCCATTGCTTGGTGCTTTAGGATTTATGTAACCTAAGTTTCCGGATCTCTCTGATGCATTTGTCCAGGGTAGCAAATATCAAAATGGTATAAGTGTACAATTAAAAATCAAATTAATAAAAAAACACATTTTAAAAAAAATCTAAAACATTTGAAAACATTCAGAATATCTAAAACCAAACCAAACCAAACCAAACCAAACCCATACCCTCATTGTTTCACAGTCGTCACCACTGGCACCTGTCAGCCACTCAATGGTTATGTGTTGACTGCTACATCAGAAAGTTCTGGCCAACATCTTGAGTTGAGGCACCTCTTTGGCCACTAAAAAGGTAAAGGTAAAGGGACGCGGGTGGCGCTGTGGGTAAAAGCCTCAGCGCCTAGGGCTTGCAGATCGAAAGGTCGGCGGTTTGAATCCCCGCGGTGGGGTGCGCTCCCGTTGTTCGGTCCCAGCGCCTGCCAACCTAGCAGTTCGAAAGCACCTCCGGGTGCAAGTAGATAAATAGGGACCGCTTACTGGCGGGAAGGTAAACGGCGTTTCCGTGTGTGGCTCTGGCTCGCCAGAGCAGCGATGTCACGCTGGCCACGTGACCCGGAAGTGTCTCCGGACAGCGCTGGCCCCCGGCCCCTTAAGTGAGATGGGCGCACAACCCTAGAGTCTGTCAAGACTGGCCTGTACGGGCAGGGGTACCTTTACCTTTAAAGGGCCCCTGACAGTTAAGTCCAGTCACGAACGACTCTGGGGAACAGAATTCTGAATCAAGGCTTCTTTGGTATTATCCAGCAGTACTCTCCTTATGCCATTCATGAATATGAGGACCAATGCAGTTTTAATATAGAGTGGAACCTCGGTTTTCAAACTTAATCCATTCCGGAAGACTGTTTGACTTCCGAAACGTTAAAAAACTGAAGCCTGCATTTCCGGAAGCATTTGTGTCTGGAAAACTCAGTACAGAAGCCATGTAGCATGTTCAGCTTCCGAAAAGCATTCAAAAACCGAAGCAATTACATCCGGGTTCTTGAGTTCGAAAGACGAAACATTTGACTTCCGAGATGCTCAAAAACCGAGGTACCATTGTAGTTGGATATGTTGTTAATTTTGTTGAAGGAAGTGATGGGCTTAGAAACCTACTCTTAGTCCATTGCTTCCTTCACCCAATAACATGAACTATCAATGTAGTCTCTTTCTGTGCTAAGGCCATCCATAACTTTGCCATTATGGCAGTTGAATCTTAAGAGATGGCCAGAGCACTGTCAGTTGCCAGCCTACCTTTTGGGGGCAAGGTTCTTAAGTGGGTGGTCACCAGATCCAGGCACTCTTGGAGGAGACTGATTTTCTAGATCCATTTCAGTCAGGGTTTGGGGTTGGTTTTCCCATACAAACCACCCTGGGGATAGGGGTAATATATCCCTGCTAACCCCCCCTTGACTTCTCAGCAGCTATTGATACCATTGACCATAGTATCCTCCTGGAGAGGTTATCCAAGTTGGAGGTGAGTGGCACCACTTTGCAGTGGTTCCAGTCATACTGGGATGGTTGTCTTCAATAGGTGATGCTTGGGGAAGAGTTATTCAGCACCATGGGGCCTTCATTGGGAGTTCCCCTCAAAGGTTCAAATCAATTGCCCTGTGTTTTATATATATATATAGTCATCCAGAGGTTTTCTAGTGTGTTGTCAGCTGTATGCTGAACTCTGGGAATTATAGTTCTGAAAGGGGAATCAGGGACCTACTAACAACTCTCAGCCACCTTAGCAAAGTGCAGTTTCCTAAGATTATAGTTAACAAACTATAGTTCTGATCCACTTTCATTTCCCTTGTCTTTCAAGTTGTATCAGGCATCTGCCAGCAACTCCCACAGCTGGTTGTCCAAGAATGTACAAAGACAAGGAAATGTTTCTTACCACCTGCTTTTTGTTCAGTATTTACAGAGAGAGGCTCCCCCACCCCCACCATCTCTCCCACCATCTGCCTTTGAGCTATTTGCTCTTCTATTTTCAAGGCTCACCAGGTTCTGGGAGGGGGGGTCTGGAATGCTTTCTATGTGTCCATCAGCTGTCATCCTCCTGGTGCTTCTTTTTCCTTCTCCTTCTCTCCCATTATTTCCCAAGTTTTCCCCTCATCTGCCTCTGAGCTGTGACCTCCCTCAAACCCCTGTTGTGATTCTGCACTGTCTTCCTCTTCTCTGGAAAAATCAGGCTGGGAAGACGGTTTCCACCATTCCACCTCTGCCCTGTCCCTATCATCCAGTAAGGTCCTTTTTGTTTTGTGCTTCTCTTAAAACCATTGTGTCTTTTGATGGTGTTATCATTATGGTTCATAACCAAACTAAGACTGGGGAGTGTCAAACCTTGCTTCACACTAGCTGAGCACAGACTAATCTCTCAGACTAATCTTATCTCTCAGACTCATCTACCTCAGGTGGTTGTTAGGAGAAAGGTGGGAGCCATTCTGGCTACCTTGAGGTCCTTAGAAGAATGGTGAATCATAAATTAAATAAGAAAAAAATGTTGTTTAGTCGTTCAGTTGTGTCCGACTCTTCGTGACCCCATGGACCAGAGCACGCCAGGCACTCCTGTCTTCCACTGCCACCCGCAGTTTGGTCAGATTCATGTTTGTAGCTTCGAGAACACTGTCTAACCATCTCGTCCTCTGTCGTCCCCTTCTCCTTGTGCCCTCCATCTTTCCCAACATCAGGGTCTTTTCCAGGGAGTCTTCTCTTCTCATGAGGTGGCCAAAGTATTGGAGCCTCAGCTTCACGATCTGTCCTTCCAGTGAGCACTCAGGGCTGATTTCCTTAAGAATGGATGCGTTTGATCTTTTTGCAGTCCATGGGACTCTCAAGAGTCTCCTCCAGCACCATAATTCAAAAGCGTCAATTCTTCGGCGATCAGCCTTCTTTATGGTCCAGCTCTCACTTCCATACATCACTACTGGGAAAACCATAGCTTGAACTATACGGACCTTTGTTAGCAAGGTGATGTCTCTACTTTTTAAAATGCTGTCTAGGTTTGCCATTGCTTTCCTCCCAAGAAGCAGGCGTCTCTTAATTTCGTGGCTGCGGGCTCTTCTATATTGGTCCAATCCAGCACTTAGGAGTGGCCCCAACCCCATGTGATCTGTAGCAGATCCAGCCTGGATCCAGGACCTGAACCAAACTGGGAGAATTTCACAGAGTTGAATTATAGTTTTAAGCCCCAATTAAATGTTCAGTTGAGATAGGGGGAAAGGATAAGCATTCAGGCTGCCAGCCAGCGTTTCCTTCTCCTTCCTTCCTTGCCTCATGACTCAACTGCTGTCCCTTTGACAGCTCTTGATCACTGTAAGTAGGTCTGATCCAATCTGGGTGAATCAGGACTGCCTCAACTTGCTCTGGCTGAATCCCTAGTTGATCCAAATGGACCACAGACCTAATAAATATACACCAACCACATGTTTATTGATCATATCAAGTGCATCCCAGACATGACCCCCTAAAGTCTTGTCATAGAATCATCTTCTGGTGTTATGACTCTGACTCAGCTTTCAGGGGAGAAAGAATTAGTTTTGCCCTGTAGATGATTAAAAACTATGCCTGGAAAATAATAACGATGTCATTCTGACCCTATCCCCAAAGGCAGTTTAGAGGCCTGTTGTTAAAAGAAGATTGCTAGGTTGCCGTGACCTCAGGTGATTTGCTGACTAGGTTCAAGATGAATTATGATACCTGGGACCAACCTGCCTTGTATTTTCCTGCCACATTCCCCAACCATTCCACAGTAAAGATAGCACAACTTAATCCACACAATTTGTGTGAGTCATAGAAGTTGGGAGGACCAGCTGAACCATCTAGTTCAACCTACTTTCTTAAGGAATGTCTATAAAACACAAGAAGATGCTTTTGGCTGAGTCAAAGCATTGACCGACCTAACCTGGGCATTGTCTACTCAGGCAGCATATCACCTTTTCAAGGTGTCAGTCAGAGAGAGGATATTCATTTCCTTCTTTCTTTCTGGAAAGAAGCCGAAGTCCCAGCAAAGGAAGATTGGATACAAAAACTTATGGAATATGCAGAAATGGCGAAACTTACCAGAAGAATAAGAAATCAAGAGAACAATTTTTTCATATAAGAATGGAAATGGTTTATTGAACATTTACAGATAAATTGTAAACAGATAAAAACATTGGTGGGATTATAGTAATAACCTGCAGTTTCATGTGTATATATTTAAATGAGGTAAACAAATGAGGAAATTAAGTTAATTTGGATAGGTAGAAGATATTAAAAATGAATTTAAGGAACCGAAGAAAGAGGGGGAAGGAAGTCAATTTTTGAAATGTCAAAATGATTGTAAAATTAGTGAAATGTATAAACTTGAAAAGTATAAATATTATTATTATAAAGGAGGACATTCCTATCACAATGTAATCAATCATGGCCTGTAGACAAATTAGGCTGCCATCTTGCTGAAACTTAGTGGGTCAATTCCTGGGCGGTTGATTACCTGAATGACACAAATATGGTGCCTTTTGGTTTCATGATGAAAGGAAGATGAGATATGAACGGTCCTTTTTGTGGGAGGGGGGGAAATACGGTTGATATCTATCTAATGTTAGCCCAACTCACAGTAGATCCACAGAAACCAATGGAACTCAGTTAACCATGGTCATTCATTTCAAAGGGTTCTACTCTGAGTAGGACATAGCTGGATACAACTTAAATGTCACAAAAAGGGGGTAAAACAAGTGGGAATTTCAAAAATCTTGAAATCCAGGGAGAAATGGCCTTGCTTTGTTTTATGCACAGTCACAAGACAGAAAGACAAACATCACAAGACTAGACACACATCAGAGGCTGGCACCCATGCTCACTCTGCTAAACATCCTTCTTAGCTCTTTGCCATTCCCCCCACACCTGACCAACCCCACCACCCTTTACACACCACCCACCCCTCATTTTTCTCCCCACAGCTTACCCCAATCACCTCCCACTCCAAGTCCCACTCCTTTTTAAAAGAGGGGCATGTACTTCACTGAGATGCTTGCTAAACCACTGTGTGAAGGCCCTCCCCTTTAGAAGAGGCTAGGGCATGACAACAATACACCCCACCCCCACCAATATTAACCCCCCCCCCCCATATACTTCAACTATCTTAACAAAACACTTCAATGTTTTACGGAAACTTCATGTAAGAAGGAATTCTTAAGCTTCCTTTGGGTTGATTTTTGATAGCTCCTCTTTTCGCAACAGAAGCGGGCAGAGGCTAGATTGGGATTCGGATAGATTTCTGGGTAATCTGATCAACAAGGATTTATAACTGCCAGCTGCTTAACCTGTTGAATTGTCTCATTAAATCTGAAGGTTCATTATTGTTCCACAAGATGTGTATTTCTTTAAAGGCCAGAGCAAATAACGTGACCTAGTTTTACAGCTGTGAAGCAGCATAGCAGGTGCTGTTAAGTTGTGGTAATTAAGCTGTTGGGTATAGTATATAAAGAGCAGCATGTAGCTCTCTCAGTACCCTGGTGGATGGGTTACACTTACTGTAATTTAGTGTAAAAGGAGTTTGTGTTTGTTTTCGTTATTAAAACCTAGCAAAAGTTATTTTGCGTTTTTTGAATATGTGGTCTCCCCAGCACGTCTTCTGCAGCACAACTAATCAGCAAATAGCCAACATAACCATGTGCCCCCAGTCCCTATAAATTATACTGCAGAAAGGGGGGGGGGGAGTAGAAGTAACCACAAGCAAGTTTTCCCCTGGAAGAGCTGTGAACTCAGTTCAACTTTGATACTCAAAATTCCCAGGCTCAGGATCCTGTGTGTGTGTGACCTGACTCAAAATCTGCCCATTCCCACTGGCGGAGGAAGAGGAGTGTGGGGTGAACACACCGCCCTCGGCAGCACAATCCCGGTGGGGTGCCATCATGACTGCCCCCCCACACTGGGCATCATACCCCTGCAGGCGGCATGCCTCGCCCCCAGGACACACACACCACCCCTAGGATGCACGCCCCACCCCTGCCTGCTCTTCGCACCCCAGTGCAGAAGCATGAAGGTCCGCCACTGCCCATTCCTGCTTAATATTTGGAGTAGCAAACATGATGTCCTCCAGCAGCTGCTACACTTCCTAACCTTTGGCCATGTAGACCGGCACTGATGAGACTTTGAATCCAGCGGCATCTACAGAGGACTGCACTGGACTCCAGTGCTTTGGATATCTCATGTAGGAAGGGGTGTTAAATTTCATATTGCAATTTGCCTTGGTATATGAATGAAGATAGAAAACGCAGCCCGCTCCAAAGAAAAGATCCCTAGGGAGACTGAATCCCAAAAGGTATTACTTGCCCTTATGTCGATTTGAAGATTGAAAAACCAAAAAATAAACCCAAAGAAATCAAGGGTGATCTCCAGGGGAGCAGAGAGATGGTGCATTCCCTTTGCTCCTCAGAAGCCATTAGAGGAGACAGTCTTACTGTTCAATTAGAGGAGGAAGCAAAAAGCTTTAGGCCTTTAATTTTGCAAGATGAGCATGGGAAGGGCAGGCGGCAGGTGTTCAACTCTCTTTCAAGGACATAAATCCAGTTCAGGCTGCACAGCTGCAATTCTGTCCTGAGTTTCCCTTACCACCCCTTCATTTCACAGCAATTCAGTTTCATCGCCTGCCAGCAAGTGGATTGGATACAATTTGACGAAACTACAGAATAGGATGCAAATGGTTAAACAACAGCAGGATTAAGAAAGGCTGGAAGGAGGTGGGAAAGGAAGTGAGGTCTGGTTGTGATGGAATGGCAAGGAGGAAGGAGAAGAGAAGACTTAAGAGGCTACAGGAGAAGCTGCAGGAGAGGCAGGTCTGGTGGTACCAATGTCCTCAACACCAACACACTAAGAAACAAGTACCTCTGGTCAGTCATTCTTTGGAAACTAAGGTGTGTGAAATGTTCATAACTGCAAAAAAGAGAGAGAAGAAAAGCTGCAAAATGCCCAAAAGGTCCAACTTCTATGAGTTTAGAACTTTATTGGAGAACAGCATAAGAATGGGCCCTAGACACCAAGGTAAATATGGGAACACCATTTACGCAAGCTTCACATATTTTGTCGAATGAAAGAAGAGGAGAATCTTTCAATAGCGTAACGCAGGGAAGTTGAAAGCTTTGCACTGCAAGATTAGGCACATCTACTCAGAAGTAACTCCCACTGAGCTCAATGGGGATTGCACCCAGGTAAGTAAGCTTAGGGCTGCTGCTTTAGGTAGCTAATTCACAGTGGAAAGAGATTGTGCAAAGAAAACATTGTGGCCATGAGATCAGTGCTGCTGCTGGAGATGTTCTTCTGTCTTCTTAAAGGTTCTAGGCTTGCTTGAACATCCAGAGTTTTTTTAGCAGCATTTCTTGGAGCAAGGGTTTCTGCAGCATTTGGTTTGCGAGCAGCTGGGGAAGTGACAAGACTTAGCACAGCCACAAGAGGGAGCACAACAGCAGGGGACGCAGTAACCCAATACTGGCCACTGCAAAGGGGAGCGGCAGGGGGCAGAGCAGCTCATAACTGCAAGAAAAGGTGAATCAAAAGCAACCGAGGACAAGATCAATTTGAATGCTTTTAGAATTTTATTGGAGGCCTCCAAAAGGACCCTACACCCCAAGACAAACATGTGCACCATCTACCCAACATTTACTTTATATTTCATTTGTTAAGAGGTAAAAGGAAAGAAAGGAATGACCCAACACTGGAGTGAAAGAGGGAGGTTCAAAAGCTTTACATTGCAAGATTATCATATTCACAGTGGTACCTTGGGTTACAGACACTTCAGGTTACAGACTCTGCTAACCCAGAAATAGTACCTCAGGTTAAGAACTTTGCTTCAGGATGAGAACAGAAACTGTGCAGCGGCAACGGGAGGCTCCATTAGCTAAAGTGGTACCTCAGGTTAAGAACAGTTTCAGGTTAAGAACGGACCTCCAGAACGGATTAAGTTCTTCACCTGAGGTACCACTGTACTTGTAAGTATCTCCAGTTGAGCTGAATTGCTCTTAATCTGGATTAAGCATGTAGTTTAGGTAGTTAATGTCCCGATGGGGACATTGGATGGGCAGAGAAAACTTGTGGCCACAAGAGCATCGCAGCTGGTGGTGGAGATGTCATTCCGGTTTCCATAACGTTCTGATCTAGACTTGCTCGTAATTCCGGGATTTCCTTAGCAGCATCTCTTGACTTGAGCGCAGCAGGGGGTGCAGCAAGACTTGGAGCAGCAACAGGGGGCGCAGCAGCAGGCAGGCTTGGAGCAGCAGCAAGGGGCACAACAGCAGCAGGGGGTGCAGCAGGGGGTGCAGCAGGAGTTGCTGCCACCGGATGGGACACAGCAAATGATGGTTCCTGAATTAGACGAAGAGCCACAGCAATCACAGCCCATCTTGGTTGGAGAGAAGGCAAGCACTGAAAAAAAGAAATAGTGGTGTGGTTTTTTTTGAGGATAGGTAACATGTGGTTCAATTCCTTATCTTTTTCTTTCTTCTTTGGCGATCCCTCATAGCCGAGTAAGATTGTCTTTCATAAACACGGTTTTCCCAATGAGTCCATAAGTGACTGTGGAGGTCAATTCTGGACCCACACGTCCTTCCACAATGGGGACATTGGTTCCCAGGTGGGAGCGTACAAATAGGGATGGACAAATGTGCTTATTTTGAATTTTTGCTTTCTCGTTTACCCCATTTTAATATGCTGTTTACTGCATTTCTACAGCAGTTTACTCCCCCCTCTTTTAAAATATAACCTACTTAACAAAATGTTTTAGTTTATTTTTCTCCTAATATACCTTTTTGGTTGTTTGCACCCACCCCCCAACCCTACACTAAGCACCCCATATAATGCATTTTTTCATGATATTAGCATTTTAATGTGCATTTCTGACGATATTTGCCCAACACAGAGATACAATGTATGCTCTGAGATGTAAAAAGTGGAGCTATGTCATTTCTGACAGCAGGCTGATGTTTTGGATAGACATTGGGTTCCCTCCAACAAAATTATGCTTCACTGAAATTGATGGGCCAAAGTTAGTCATGACATTTATTTTCAAGGGGTCAACTAACTTGGATCCATTTATCTCAGTAGATCTACTCTAAGTAGCATTTAGTTGCCGACCAGCCATTGCATATCTTCCATTTAGAACTAATCACAGCTCGTGCACCTAAGACAATGAGCTATCACTTAAGAAGCTCCAATTTCAATTTTTTCTTGGCCATGAAGTCCATAAGTGAATGTAGAAAAAACACAATATCTCAACCTCAATCCCTTATCCCCAACCTGCAAAACAACCCAGGGCTGTTAATGGGTGGCTAACCTGAAGGCAGCCCTGTTTAGGGAAGTTTTTGATGTTTTATCATGTTTTTAATATTCTGTTGGGAGCCGCCCAGAGTGGCTGAGGAAACTCAGCCAGATGGGCAGGGTATAAATCATCATCATTATTATTATTATTATTATTATGGTTCGCCATATGCTGTTGGGACTCAGCCATCATGGCCAATAGTCAGGGATGAGAACTTTAGTCCAGCGACAACTGAATGGTCAAAGCTTAGCCACTCAGCGATTACAACAGGTGTGGGTAACTTTTGGCCTTTCAGATGCTGCTGAACTACAATTCCCATAATTGACTATTCCCGGTCATTGACTATGCAGGCTAGGACTGATGGGCGTTGTAGTTCAGCAACTGCTGGAAGGCCAAAAGTTCCCTATATTTGACGTGACACTTTTAATGGGAGACGTCAGGGATTGAACTTGGGACATTCAACATGCAAAGCAATGCCCTCTACCTTTAAGTTAATGGTCTCTCCTGTAAGATTGATAGTTTGGTTAAAAGAAGAGTCCATAGACCAGATGTGGAGAACCTTCAGCCCTCCATCAGCTCCAGCAAGCATGGGCAATGGCCAGGGCTGGAATTTGTAGTTCAGCAACATCCATCAGGCCATTCCTGCCATAGACTCTACCAAAGGAAATTCCCCCCTCCGTAATGAACAATTCATGAAATTCTCCTTACCTTCTTAAACAGAGAGACGTCGAGTGGAATGGAAGCCAATGGATCAAATGAATGAGGAGCCAATGTCCTGAGACCTTTTATACAGCTCCTTGCATCCTCCCCCTTAGGAAGTGAGGCACCATGGAGGAACAGCAAGTTCTCCAATAACCTGCGGACATGCCCTCTTTCGGTTTGATTCAATTCACATTCCTCATTGCAAATTGTTTTATGGCTGTGTATTCTTCCGTGGATCCCTTCCCACCGTCACAGGGTCAATCCCAGGCTAGAACTCATGCAGAAGTTTAATTTTAAAATAAGTATCATTGTAGGGTTTCCTTAAGCCATTAAGTGCCTTCGTCACCGTCATCCTATAGCTAAAGACCATAATTATTACCCAAGTAACCATAGAGGGGACCTTTATTGCTAGAAGTCGATGTTGTCCTTTTGTGGCATGTAATTAGCAATAACGTGGTTATTTTGCAGAGACTGGGTAGGAGAAGCTCTTTTCACATGCAATCCCCGGTTTGTTATATTCTGGATTTGGCCCTCCTGACTTCAGCCTTATTAAGGAGGATTTAAGAAAATAAGAACAGGCCAATGGGTTGTCTAATCCCCTGTCCTGTTCTCACAGTGGCCATTCAGATTCCTGTGGGAGACCCACATACAGGATGCAAGCCCAAGAGGATCCTCCTGGTGTCCAGAAGATTTACTGACCATTGAGGCAGAGCACAACCATAGAGACTAGTAGCCACCATTAGCCTTATTCTTCCTGAATTTGTACAATCCTCTTTTACAGACATCCAAGCTGGTGGCCATTGCTGCCTTTTGTTAGAGCAAGTTCAATACAGTCATACCTCATGTTATGTCTGCTTCATGTTACGTTCTTTCAGGTTATGTCCTGCGGTGACCCGGAAGTACCGAAAAGGGTTACTTCTGGGTTTCACCGCTCGCACATGCGCAGAAGCTCAAAATGACGTCATGTGCATGTGCAGAAGCAGTGAATTGCAACCTGCGCATGTGCAGACGTGCCGCTGCAGGTTGCGCTCTTTTCATGTTTTGAATGGGTCTCTGGAACGGATCCCATTTGCAACCAGGGGTCTGTGAAAAAACTGCTTTCTTTTTCTGTCCTGAATAATAATTTCTTCAAAACAATTCTGGTATTGGACTTGGAAAAGGGTAAAAGAGTACAGTGGTACCTCGCAAGACGAATGCCTCACAAGACGAAAAACTCGCAAGACGAAAGAGTTTTTCGTTTTCTGAGTTGCTTCGCAAGACGAATTTCCCTATGGGCTTGCTTTGCAAGATGAAAATGTCTTGCGCCTTTTTTAAAAAAACCGTCAATGCATTCCTATGGGAAACCGTCAATGCACAGTGGTGCTTCACAAGACAAAAAAATCCACAAGACGAAAAAACTCGCAGAACGAATTAATTTCGTCTTGCGAGGCACCACTGTATTGGGAAATGATCCCATAATCAATTGGGGGGGGGGAATGTTTGAAAGTACTCCCCCCCCCCAAACCAGAGTCCTTTCCATTGGGGATAATTCAGACTGAAATTTCCAGGTGTCAGAAAAGGTTATTTATGTATACCACTACTGCAGCCCATGTTATGTTAGCCCAAAAATGGAAAATGAGTGAGGTCCCAACCAAAGGAGAGTGGCAACTTAAGTTGACAGAATATGCACAGCTTGCAGACTTCACATATAGAATAAGAGAACAAGAACATACATTCAGAGAAGATTGGAAAACGTTTATTGAATACAGTGGTAACTCAGGTTAAGTACTTAATTTGTTCTGGAGGTCTGTTCTTAACCTGAAATTGTTCTTAACTTGAAGCAACACTTTAGCTAATGGGGCGTCCCACTGCTGCCACCACGCCACCGGAGCACAATTTCTGTTCTCATCCTGAACCAAAGTTCTTAACCCAAGGTATTATTTCTGGGTTAGCGGAGTCTGTAACCTGAAGCGTCTGTAACATGAGGTACCACTGTATGGGGGAAATAACTGTACGGCTGAAAACGCTGGCAGCATTTAGATAAATTCAGCAGTGTAAATGAAGTTATGATGGATGTAATAATGGAATACTGAATGGTATAGTTTCTGTAAAATATGCAGGGATTTATGATATGCAAAATGAACCTTTACCTCACAACAGTGAACACAATGAACCAATTGATTGACTCTATAGAGGGCAGCTTCCTATGTGAACCTATTCAGAAGAACACCAGACAGGTTCAGGCCACCAACAAATCCTGATGGCTGTGTTCACGCACCTCTTTCACAGGCATTGAGGGAGTTGCCCAAAGCCAAAATCACATTGGATTTCTATTGCTCGATACTGGATTTAATTCAAATCACATTGTTCATTATGAAGTCTTTGAGGATGATGAAAGAGATCAACATCCCCGCAGCAATGTAAGCCATGCAGAAGATGCATTCTAAACTGTGGAAAGGTTGGAGTTCTTTAACCAATAAGAGCAACAGAAGCCCTATGTAATTATTATCCAAGTTGCTAGGATAATACCTTGCCCATCCTCTATCACCAGAGGACAATATTTTCCCCCTTCATGCATATAATTAGCAATGCATCTGTCATGAATACTGTGGCTTTAATATGTTCAGCACATAATTATGGGAGTCTACATAGGATGTTGTTGTTGTTGTTGTTGTTGCTGCTGCTGCTGCTTTGCTTTTATTTGTTTATTCCATTTCAATCCCACTTTGCCCTCAAGGAGATCAAGGCAGGGTACATGGCTCTGTCTCCTTTTATCCCCACAACTACCAGAAACCTTTGTGCGGGATTCCACTAGAGCAGTGTTGGCCAAACTTAGTCCTCCAGCTGTTTTTGGACTACAACTCCCATCATCCCTAGCTAACAGGACCAGTGGTCAGGGATGATGGGAACTGTAGTCTCAAAACAGTTGGAGACCCAGGTTTGGCCAACACTGCACTAAGGGAACTCGTTAGTTGAATTCGTCTCACTGTCATTACGTTATGCCATCCAATTAATTACAATGCAAAGGAAATACAAAGCAAGTGTAGGGGAAATGTAACCAATTACATATCATTTGTGGGATGAAAGCAAAACCTGCTTTCTATCTTCAGGTGGTGGAAGTGGCCGTGGCTTGATATTGGGTCACCATATGGGGTCAATGGCAAAAATGAATAAATCTAAATCAAATAAGTGTTGGAAATGTAAAGAGAAAGGAGGTTCTTTTTATCATATGTGGTGGTCTTGTAGTAAGGTTAATGCTTACTGGGAAATTATATACAGTGGTACTTCGGGTTACAAATGCTTCAAGTTACAAACACTTCGGGTTACAGACTCCGCTAACCCGGAAGTAGTACCTCGGTTTGAGAACTTTACACCAGGATGAGAATGGAAATTATGCGTCTGAAAACCCAGCTCACCCACTGAGATAATAATACGCAGGAGAGTTGCTGGTTGTTTCCTGAGTTGGTGAAACTCCTTTGATAATAAGAAACCTAGCCTTTAGCAACTTCTGTTTAAGCTTTTAAACACCCACTGAAAACTTTTCCATAATAGCTAGCTGACTTTGGATTTAAATTTTTAATACGTGATTTCATGCTTTTGTGCACAGTTGTAAACCACTATGATCCCCCCCTCCCTGAATAAAGGTATCTAAATAATTTTAAAAAAATAAATAAAACCCATAATCCTTCACCTGGATTGGTGGGGCTGTTTTGTTCTGCATTCAAAGCTGGTGCTCGACCTGTTGGGCTGGCTGCCACATTTCCAAGCAAAGCAAAAGGAAAATCCACCAAGACTTTGTATTATGGTTTGGGGATTGTCTTATCTCCCATACACATAGTTTGCATTGGGTCAACAGTGGAGTTACTCAAAGAGATGGAACTGAACTAGGGGAACCCAGTTTTGAAAACAGCCATGCCTCCTCCACGAATTACAAAGCAAAGAGTAGAATGAGAGAATATGAAAGGCGATCTACCAATTAGTAGAGGAGGCAGGTGCAAAGCTTGAGGGAATCAACTTGGAACACTGAACAAAAGAAGACAAGCAGCAGGGCGAGTCTGGGTGGTGGTGGTTTCAGGTCCCCTAGTAAAGGTAAAGGGACCCCTGACCATTAGGTCCAGTCGTGGCCGACTCTGGGGTTGCGGCACTCATCTCGCTTTATTGGCCAAGGGAGCTGGCGTACAGCTTCCAGGTCATGTGGCTAGCATGACTAAGCCGCTTCTGGCAAACCAGAGCAGCGCACGGAAACACCGTTTTACCTTCCCGCAAGAGCTGTACCTACGGTATTTATCTACTTGCACTTTGACGTGCTTTCGAACTGCTAGGTTGACAGGAGCAGGGACTGAGCAACAGGAGCTCACCCCATCGTGGGGATTCGAACCGCCGACCTTCTGATTGCCAAGTTCTAGGCTCTGTGGTTAAGCCACAGCGCCACCCGTGTCCCTCAGGTCCCCTACTTGCTTCCAAAGCTTCCCTTGAGGTTCTTCAGCAGCAGCCCTGCCTAGGATAACAGCAACCAGAACCACAGCTACAGTAGCCAGAACTACTGTGACCACAGCAAGGGGCGACAGCAGCAGTTGCAGCAGCAGCAGCAGCAGGGAGAGCAGTGACAATTGGATATGAGGATGGAAAGAAGATAACTTTTGTGAATTTGCCTCAAGAGACCCAAGGGAGCTTCTCCTTGCAAAGGATGTGCTCTACCATTCAGCTATGGCTTTCCATATTCCAACCCCACCTCCCAGCAGGGGCGGAGGAAGGGGGTGCAGTGGGGGTGGTCTGCCCTGGGTGTCACCACTGAGGGGGGTGACAAAATACCAGGTGGCACTCACCATAGGGCCTGCAAGGCACCTGAGCCACATGTTTTTCCTGGGACAGACGCAGTGGCTTATGCACACAGGCTCCGTGCTGCCCCAAATGGTCCACCCACCGCCTCCCCCTCAGCTGTAGGGCAGCTGATTGGGAGGAGGCAGGCAGACTCCTTGGAGGCCCCACAGAGTGTCCTGCCCCGGCTCGCCCCGCCACTGGGTTCAGGGAATGCACGGTGCCTGATTGGCTTGTTCCGCCGCTGCCTCCCAGGCCTTGGGTCATGGAAGGGGAAACTACAGTCTCCCATATGTTGCTGGACTCCAACAACCCATCAGCCTCAGGCACCGGAGTTTGGGGGAATTGGGGACATCAGGAGGGCCACAGCTTCCTTACCCCTGCTTTATATGAAGACGTCGGCTAATTCTATCACATTCTTATGTTTATCCCTTTACTGTGAACAAAGATCTGCTGAGCAAAACAGACCTTATTAAGCAGTTCACAAAGATTCCTCGAGCTAGACTTACCTTGTTAAGCAATGGGAAATGGTGAGGAGGGATGCATCCTATTGAGCAAATGAGGAGTTTTGCTGGGGGAGGGCAGCTTTTATACAGTTCTTTGGAAGTGAGACACCACCATGAAATGGCAAGGTCTTCATTAAACATCAAGACACATGGTCACCTGCCGTGACGTCTAATGGTTCATGGCGCTTGACTCAACCCCCATACCCCATTCTTCTTTAGAAGTGTGTTTGTACTATGTATGATTAAAGCTTTGTTTAGATAATAGCACAGTGATTCTCAGGGCTTCCCAGGAGGCACAGAGAGGAATGTTTTCTTTTTTAAAGGACACACTGTGGAGTTTATGGATGTTGTAGGGTCTGCTTATTGGGAACATGTGACTCTTGACTGTTGATTATTATCCAAGGTTTAATGAGGTCACACGTGACCCCTGGGCCAGAGGTTCCCACCACTGCTGTAAGGGGAAGAAACTTGGGTTTTATTTGTTTTTAAGACTTGAATAGTAATTTAATCAATAACAATATTCACATAGTCAAATAGGGTTATATCCAAACATGAAGTGTTCATTGAAGAGTGGAGACAATTTTTGGACTATTTGAAGAACTGTTATAATCAAATGAAAACATGGACAGGTTGAAATTATGAGCAGTGGAATGAAAACAATAATAAGTGAAATAGATGATAATTGTATTAGATAAAAGTATGTTATATAAAGCAGAGGGTATAAGGTGGAAATAAGAACATCATAGAGGTAAGGGTGGGAAGTCAAAATTTTAAGAAAAACATACACTGAAATTTAAGTAAATTTGTAAAACGTGTGGAAATCAATAAAAAATTATGAACCCCCCCCCCAAAAAAAAATTCAGTTGGTCTACTCTGAGTAGATACTGGATACAACCAAGAAACAAAAAGCTAATGAAAACTTTAAAAGAGGAACATAATCCAGAAAATTGCAAAGCATTCCTAAAGCTAAGGGATGCATCCAATGTAAATCCTACTCAGAGTAGATCCAGTGGAATAGCTGGGCATGACTAACTCAGGTTCATTGTTTTTAATCGGCTTACTGTAAGTGGATGTTAGTTGGCTGCAGTCCTTAATTTTGACTGCAGCTACAACCCCTAAGCAATGTCCCACCGTGATTATCCAGTTGGAGTCCAATAACATACAAGGGCACCATGTTTTCCCACCTGCTTTAGACCTTGCTGGTTGCATTCATTATGGAAGCAAGAACCTTTGCCCCCCAGATGTTGGCCACTGGCCATGCTTGTTGGGGTTGATGGAAGTTGTAGTTCAGCAACATCTGGAGGGCCAAGGCTCCCCACACTTGTGATAATCTGATGATGCATCAAGAGGACGCAGAGTCAAAAGAATTTGGGGAATAATTAATCATATGGTCCCCACAAGGAGAGCATTGGAGCACTAATCTTCCTCCTTAGGTTTCATATTTTAAAATTATTCATGTGCCTCCTGGTCTTGGAATTACCACGTTGCTAACTCAAAATCCCTTTGATCACACACCATGGGGAAGTGCTCTTTAAATGAGAAACGGGCATTCCTTCGAGGAGCATGAATTGGATGATGGCATCAGGGAAGGAAATGTGTTTTGGTGATGAATGCAGGCTCTGCCGTTCCACGGCGGTGCCTCACTTCCTACAGGAAGGTTTGGGTAAAATATATAAAAGGTGCCCCCATCCCCAAAGATCTTCATTATCTCACTTGGGTTCATTGTCGTTATACCAGCTTCAACCTCTCCGAACGGTAAGTTGCATTTGACAGGTCATTACTGCAATGGGAAATGGTTTACTTTTAGATCAGGGGATGGTAACCTGTGGCTGTCTGCATTTTGTTGAATTCCAGCTCTCATCCAGTATGGAAAATACTCAGGATGATAGGAGCTGTGGTCCTTCAACATCTGCAGAGCCGCAGGCTTCTAATGCTCAAAGTAGACTATATTAAAGATTAAACAGTAGTGAATGTGTTGCTTTCAAAATATGATGCTTTTAAAAATTACTACATACTGGATGAGGGTAAATGAACTTAAACTCAATCCTGATAAGAAAACTGATTATGGTAGAGGTCTAAGTAAAATTGAGCAATGTATCAGTAGGATCACATTCTCCTATAGGAACCAAATTAATTGCTAAGAGGGTACAATTGAAAGCATCCTTACTCCAGGAATCCTTGTCTGTATACTTGCTTGCTTGCCTTTTCATTTATTTCATGCAATTTATATAATGCTTGTTTGTAAACAAAGAAACAAACCTCAGAGTGGTTTACAAGAAGTTGGTTGCTAAAGTCCAGGATACTTTTATCAGCATTGGATTATTTGTTGGCTATGCCCAGCACTGAATAACAGAAGCCAGGCTAGTGTCATTCATGTTTGTTGACTTCCAGGTTAGACTACTGCTGTGTGCCTTATGTGGGGCTGCCCTTCGAGGCTATGTAGTTCTTTTAGTGCAGGCAGCTGTGGCTCTCTTGAGCCACCTATATAAAAACAGAGCCATAGATTTCAATCCCCCCCCCCCAGTTGTTTAAATTTTCAATCATGATTGTTCCCCTACCTCCCCACCCCCCAAAAATTGGCATTCCAGAAGGTTCCACCTTATGGACTTCAATAACATAAAATGACCTTTTCTGTTGAAGCCCCAGAGGTCTGGGATTCTTTATTGTAGGAAATTGGAGCCCGCTTTTGTAAGGAAGTACTATCACAACTACCCAGTCTTCCCAGTTTGCTTAGGAGACCAATTGAACCTTGGTGCTTCCAACATATATTCAGTGGTTCATGGTTAATGTGCTCCTGACTTCAGCTAGGGTTCTGCAAAAGGTGCTGTCTCAAAAGCTACCTTCTTAAAGGTAAAGGGACCCCTGACCATTAGGTCCAGTCATGGCCGACTCTGGGGTTGCGGTGCTCATCTCGATTTATTGGCCGAGGGAGCCATCATACAGCTTCCGGGTCATGTGGCCAGCATGACTAAGCCACTTCTGGTGAACCAGAGCAGCACATGGAAACACTGTTTATCTTCCCGCCGGAGCAGTACCTATTCATCTACTTGCACTTTGATGTGCTTTCGAACTGTTAGGTTGGCAGGAGCAGGGACCGAGCAACAGGAACTCACCCCGTTGCAGGGATTTGAACCACCAACCTTCATATTGGCAAGTCCTAGGCTCTGTGGTTTAACCCACAGCACCACCCGTGTCCCTACCTTCTTAAACACAGCTAAATTTCAAAGAGCAGTTGTCCCAAAAGCTCAGAGTTGCCTGATCTGTGTATCCAATTTTTGAAAACCACATCGTTCATCTCAAAAACCTGGCTACCCTCCTAAACATGGGCTGGATTTTAAAGAGTGCTTTTCTCAAAAGCTCAGAGTTCGCCAATCTAGTTTTTTAAACACACACACACAAAAAAAACCCACAGACCGTTTTCTATCAATACCCCCCTTTGCTTTACAGAAATGGGAAACGGTGGTTCTTCCTGCTGCGATTGCGGTGGTAGCGGCAGCAACGATACCATGATTGTCTGCACACCCTCCTCGGGTTGCCGGCCTTGCTGCACTCCCTGCTGCTGTGCCCCAATGTGCTGCTCACCTTGCTGCTCTCCCTGCTGCTGCTGTTGCCGCCCAGCTTGCTGCACGCCCTGCTGTTCTCAGATGTGCTGTAAAAAATGCTGAGCCCAGCCCACGGCTGCACCACGAGGTGCCTTCTCATGGGTAGCCATCTCCTCCCATTACTACTCTACGGGTTGCCATCCCCCCCACCAGCCTCCACCCTTGTCGCTTCCACTCCCCAGTTTCCATCTCAGGTTCCTCCACTCCCCCATTGCCAACCAAGGTGTGTCCTCTCCCCCATTTCCATCCCAAGTGCAGCCACTTCCCCCCTGTTTCGACACCATGTGGAGCCTCTTGTCCTTCCAGATGCAGCTACTCCCCCATTGCCATCTAGAGTGTAACAAGTCCTCCTTGTTCCCACACCCTGGCTGCAGCAACTCCCCCTGTTGCTATGCTTAGGGTGACTACTCCCCATTCTGCCATACTGAATGCAGACATTCTCCCCCCACATTGCTGTCCTAGATGAAGCCACGGCCCCCTCCGATTTCCATTCCAGGTGTTTACACTCCCCTTGCCCCTTGCTTCCATGGCCAATCTTCCCTGTCCCCTGTCCCTGTAACCAGCCATCCCCACTTTGAATATGGTTGCTCCCCGCTATCCCTAGTCTCGTCACTCTGCCTGTTCCTGCTGCTCCAGATGCTCCTCCAATGGCTGCAAATCCAAATGCTGAACTCCTCTTCAACTTGCAAGCCAACTTCAACAAGAGGGGAATCTGGCATGGAAGCTCAAGTCTGCCATCTGCCAGAATAACAGCGGGAATGAACTTCAGCAACACTACATTCCATGGTGATTTGAAGACTAGGTGATTCACTTCCATGGCCTCCATCTTGCTAATTTGCCTGCCTGAAGCTCTTTCTTAAATTACAGATCCTTCTCTGGCCACAAGGACATCTTGGAATGATACACCCCCCCCCCCAATGATCTATTAGCTGTAATTTGAGAGGCTCAATACAATAAAATATTGGAATGATTGAACTCGTGTTTTGTCATAGAATTAAGGGGTCGTGTGGTGGTGAGGGTTGTTGGCAACCAGTTCCCACCAACACAACACTGGCTGGGCTTCCAAGGAGCTGATGGCTACTGTTGGATAAGCTCTTTAGATCCCCTAGGGTTGAGATAAGGGGCAAACAGAATGGCTTAGAGCAGGGTTGGGAAACTTTTTTTTTCAGTTCAAGGGCCACATTCCCTTCTGACCAACCTTCTGAGGTTCACATGCCAGTGGTAGACAGGGTGGAATAATGATTGGAAAATTCCTCTTTGTCTAGTAGCCTACTTTCTACAAACACAGACACCCCTCTCTAACCTCCCTAAAGGCAAGCAAGAGGCATTACAAGAGTTCAAGTATGCATTCTAGTCAGGCAGCCCCCCACAATGCACACATACACACTTGGGAGTCTGAATTAGGGCCAGTGATGGATGTGGCCTGAGGAGAGAGGGGGTGGCTGAGGAGAATTCCTAGATTCAGGTCACAAAGCCTGAGATTCCTCACCTATGGGTGTACATGGGTTGGAGAATCCACACAAGGTGAAAAGCCGGAGGCTGAAAATGGGAAGAAGCCTAGCAAGTGTAGTATGGAGGGGTAGGAATAAAAGGATAGAATGTGGAGGAATGAGAGGCAAAGGGAAGGAAATCAGCTTCCTCCTGTTGCTGCATTTTTTCTCCAGAGTTATCCAAATCCAATTGCAAAGGGGCATTATCTATGGCTGTGTTCATCAACCTTGGGTCCTCTTATCTTGTTGGACTCCATAAGAACATAAGAAAAACCTACTGGGTCGGGCCAATAGCCTATCTGGTCCAGTATCTTGTTCTCTCAGATGCATGTGGTAAACCTGAATCAGGACATGAGCTGAACAACACTGTGTCCACCTGTGATTCTCAGAAACTGGAATTCAGAAACATTACTGCTTCCAAATCACTGAGTTCAGCTCCCATCACTTTCCCCCCACCCCCAGTTTAGCCAGTGTTCAAGTATAGTAGGAGTTGTAGTCCAACAACCTCTGTGGACCCCCAAAGTTGAAGAACACTGACCTGTGGAATGACTACACTGCAGATTCAGCCTCCAGGATGCAATCTTGTTCTCGGTGAGGGATAAACTACCTTTGCTTTATGAGCTCAGATCCCAGGTACTTATGTTTGTGGGTGTTGGAAGGAGGAAAGAGGAAATGAGGAAGGAGGACATCTGAAGTACTGCAAAATAGCATTTATCTGAGCCTAAGGCCCAGAAACTCCTGTGCTTAGATATTTGAAAGGATGTTTCAGCAGGTTGTTGGGACAATGCTCCATTTTGGGAGTCCAAACCTGTCAGTTGTAGGACAATGCAAGAAGCAAATGGGAAAGGATATGTGTGCCCTTGGAAAAGGTCTCTCCTCTGCCCTGGAAATGTCTTTGGCTTATAATAAAGGCCATTTTATTTTTAGCCTGCCAGTTGTGCTACCCCAGTTTTGTGGTTGGAGTGAAGGCATTCTTTGGATAGAAAGCTCCTACATTCTTAATAAAACCCACTACATGGAATATAACCATATTATGGGGCCGAAAGTTCATATCCTCCAACATTTCTCTGATAAAATAGGGATATCCTATTCCATAATAGTAACTTAATTATCTGTATATCCTGCTCATTTGACTAGGTTGCACCATCCACTTTGGGCGACTTCCAACATATATATATATGCTTTCGTAGATTTTCACGGGTACAGGAATGCAGGTTTTGGTGTCCTCGGGTGTCTTCCCGTGTAAAAGTTGGGGTGTCTAGGCGACGTTTCGACGAGGTCTCACTCGTCATCTTCAGGCTGGTGCTTTCGGCTTCTTGTTACTGGAACAGAGCAGGATCTCAGTGTTTGAGTTCCTATAAATACTGTTGAGGAGGTGTGGTGTATAGCCTCCAATGTTCTGGGCAGAGAGGAGGTTCCCAGGCTAGTGTGCCTTTTCTTCTTTTGTTCCTTAATTACTTGAGGGATATCTTGAGTGATTTCTTGTATATATATATATATATATATATATATATATATATATATATATATACAACTATATATATAGTGATTTCACTATATATATATAGTGCAGTGGTACCTCAGGTTAAGAACTTAATTCGTTCAGGAGGTCTGTTCTTAACCTAAAACTGTTCTTACCCTGAAGCACCATTTTGGCTAATGGGGCCTCCTGCTGCTGCACGATTTCTGTTCTCATCCTGAAGCAAAGTTCTTAACCTGAGGTACTATTTCTGGGTTAGTGGAGTCTGTAACCTGAAGCGTATGTAACCTGAAGTGTATGTAACCCGAGGTACCACTGTAAAACATTAAACATTAAAAAAAAACCCTTCCCTATACAGGGTTGCCTTCAGATGTCTTCTAAAGGTTGTATAGTTACTTATCTCCTTGGCTCGGGGGTCGTGTAACTCCATACCCACCATCATTTTTCGGATGAAAACAGGGACACCCTAAGGAAAATAGGGACATTCCAGGATCAAATAAGAAACTGGGATGGGTTCTGTAAATCCAGAACTGTCCCTGGGAAATAGGGACATTTGGAGGGTTTGAAAGTCCTCTTTCTGATATGTACATTTTCTACTGCTAAAATGTTCAGTAAAATCCAGACATATGGCATCCCATTTTGGAAGTGTAGATTTTGGCTGTTTTCTTTAAAAAATAGCTCAAAAACTCAAACAACAACAACCAAACTCTCAACAACTTTTGCTTCCAGATTTTCACTTTTTGAAATACGGCAACCCTATCTTAGGCTACAGGTAGTCAATGTCTGGCCTCCACTGTAAGAGGCAATATGCCTCTGAATACCAGTAGCTGGGAATCACGAGTGAGAGAGCGCTGCTGCAGTCAGGTCCTAATTTCTGGTTTCCCATTTGGAGTTTTCTCCAATCCAGAATGCGGCAGCTAGACTGGGGACTGGGAGCGGCAGCCGAGACCACATAACACCGGTCTTGAAAGACCTACATTGGCTCCCAGTACGTTTCCGAGTACAATTCAAAGTGTTGGTGCTGATCTTTAAAGCCCTAAGCAGCCTTGATCCAGTATACCTGAAGGAGCGTCTCCACCCCCATCGTTTTGCCCGGACACTGAGGTCCAGCGCTGAGGGCCTTCTGGCTGTTCCCTCACTGTGAGAAGCCAAGTTACAGGGAACCATGCAGAGGGCCTTCTCGGTAGTGGCACCCACCCTGTCGAACGCCCTCCCACCAGATCTCAAAGAGAAAAACAACTACCAGATTTTTAGAAGACATCTGAAGGCAGCCCTCTTTAGGGAAGCTTTTAATGTTTAACAGACTACTGTATTTTAATACTTTGTTGGAAGCCGCCCAGAGTGGCTGGGGAAACGCAGCCAGATGGGCGGGGTATAAATAATAAATTGTTGTTGTTGTTGTTGTTGTTGTTGTTATTATTATTATTATTATTATTATTATTATTATTATTATTTTGTTTTAGAGAAAGGGCACTAGAACCTGTAACCACCCAATGAAGCAGTGTGTGGGAAGATTCAAGACACATAAAAGAAAGTATTTCTTCACACCACAAAGTTCAGCTATGGAACTTGGTCCCACAGGAGGCAGTGATGGCCTACAACTTTGATGGCTTTAATTGGATAAATTAATGCAGGAGAAAGCTACGAACCATCACTAGCCATTATGGTTATACTCTGTCCCCACAAACCAAGCTACCAGTGCTTCTGAATTCCAGTTGCTGGTAACCACAGGAGGGAGTGATCTTGTTCTCAGGCCCAGTTTGTGAGTTTCCCACAGGTATCCAGTCAACCACTGGGAGAACAGGATGCTAAACTTGATGGGCCATTGGCATGATTCAGTAGGTTCTTATTATGAACAGAATTTGTCGACAGCTCTTGTTGGCCTCCAATTCCCACCAGCTCCAGCCAATAGACAAGAAAGATGGTAATTGGAGTCAAATATCTGGAGGGTTCTCCCCCCCCCCATTTATTAGCAGATCCTATGCTGGCAATCTGGGGTCAAACCTTTGCTGAAGCCCCTCTAACTCTGTGGTCCATGAAATGCAAATAAGAGAAGACTTTATACTTAACAAGAAAGCTGGAAATACTGCAATGAAGGCCCAATAAAATTAAGCTACTTGTAAGTCAGAATCACAAGCAACCTGAAGCACAGTCACCAAGACACTCAGAGTCAAAGCACCCCAATATTCACCTTTTAAACACAGACCTGTGACTGCCTTTGGGGCTAGCCTAAGAATAATCCTGCTATTATCCAAAGATAGCTTAATTGCCTACCCTACCAAAACCAAAAGTAAATAAATATTTGCCTGGTGAGCTGTGAATTGAGTTAAAGAGCATGAACCGGACGTTTGAGCATGGGGCTGAATTATCATGAATATAGAGCACGGGATGTTCCACCTGTTGTTTGTATATCTTTGGTTGTTTTATTTCTTGCTTTGTTCTAACAATATAGTTGTCCAATATCGCCTTGAAACATTTCATTACACAATATTGCACACATGTAGCATGTCACAACACATATTTAAAGCACATGGACTTGTCCCAAAGACTCCTGGGACGTGTAGCTCACCTCTCATTGAGCTACAATTCCTAGCATCCTTAACAGTTCCCAAGAATATTTGGCACAGTCATAAATTTTAGTTGTCCTTTGAATGCACAGTGTATCTACAACTTGCATAGGATGAGCCTATAATATTTTGAGACCCACATCTAGACCTGGGGTAATCAAGAAGGTGCCTTGCAGGACAAGGCCACCATTGAAAAGTTGCTTTAGCACTTCAAATGTCTATGAATTAACTCACCTCTCCTTTCCTTTTGAGGTGGTGAGGGTAGTACCTCCACCCATTGAAAACTACTTACTGCTAAAGGAGGAAGTTGGGAAGGGATTGCTTTTCCATGCTTCCTGTTTCAGGGAATTAGGAATTGGATTAGACCAATAGTGGGTCCAATGGTCAAGAAGGCAGTTTCTGCCCATGCTGTTGAGGGAAGTGAGGAGCAGATAGGGCTCAACCAGGGAAGGTAGTTGAAGGAAAACTTTGATCTTAAACCTCTGCTGCCTTGTGGGATATATTTGGGAGAAGAAAAGACTAAGGACTAAACCCTACACAAATCCATAGCTGTCAACCGTCCCTTATTTGGTGGGAAAGTCCCTTATCCCAGCGCTGTGTCCCGCTGCTGTCCCTTATTGATGATGTCCCTTAAATTTCCCGGGTTTCAAAGGAAGCAGCTCCTCTCCCTCCCTCCCTGCCGGCCAGGGAGGAGGGAGGCTCCAGCTGTGTTGCTTCGCTGCGTTGCTCACCCAATGAGCAGTCTTAAGAATGACTTGGGGGTGGAGCTTCCATGCTTTGTGCTGATCAAATGGGCCGCGTTGCCTGGGGACTTGCCTTTGCTCAGCGCTTCCCAGCGGAGAGTTGATGGTGGTTTTCCTTGCTGCATCCCCTTTGCCGGGTTGCTGCGCTGTGGGAACCACCGCTTGAGGCTTCGTTTGGCTGCTGGATGGGCTTTCTGCCTTTGGCTCGGAGGGGCTCAGAAGTTAAACATACCTGTGTTTGGAAAATCCCTTATTTTGGCTGCTGATCCCTTATTTTTGAGGCTGCTGGTCCCTTATTTTCAAATCTGTAAGTTGACAGCTATGCACAGATCCAGAGTGGAGTCCCTAAGACGGTTGGATGGTGCCTTGTCTGCTTCTTTCCAGCACCTCCTGCAGCCAAGCTGGTACCAAATGTATTGCTCTGCTTTCCTTTGGACCACATCAGTGAGGCAGACAGAAGAGTCTTTTCATCTGGGCAGCCCAAGACCTCAATACACACTGCCCAGGCTTGCACCCCAGGGAGGTCACTTTGGTGCTGCTAGCACAGCAGATTAACTTCACCCCCAGAGGTGCACTCTATTGTCTCTCAAGACAGACACATGCCAACAACAACAACAAAGTCTGCCATTCCCTGATCAGAAAATAAGGGTGCTTTGGGGAAACAACTGGCCACAGGGAAAAAAGCCCGCTATCCACTCAAATGGCAGATTTAAGAGAGAGTCTGTTTGATGGATTCTGTCCTAGATTTTGAGGTTATGCTTTGTCAGATATGTTGCTGGCACCCATAAGCTTCGTAGTATTCAGCTATGGCAATCCTGATGAGCAAAGCCATCAGCAGACATTCACTCCAATATTCTGTAATAGAATTTTGGGCTAGTTTGGAAATTATTATTTTTTAAAAGTTTTTTATTAGTTTTTACAATTCAATATTCAACACATTCATCATATAAAATAAAAAAAAAACCCAAATCCCCACCCCCACCCCCACCCCCACCCCGTGACTTCCCTCAACTTCCCCTTCTGGTTCTTTAAATATTTGCTACTTCTGCTTAAATTGTTTTTCCTTAATTTTGTAATCTTTTAACTAAATGCTCTTATATTCTTATCATTTTATATCATGTTTTCTTTCAAATTACATCTTACACTTGATTAATTTCCAAATTATTATTTCTTAACCTTTACATTTGTTTTCTTAGTTGTATGTGTTTACTCAAACCCTGCTAGTGAGTCCATTTCTTTTACAATGTTTCTGTAAATAAAGCATGAACAGTTCCCAATCTTTTAAAAAGTCTCTATTGTCATTGTCTTTGAGTCATCCCGTAAGTTTCGCCATTTCTGCGTATTCCATAAGTTTAACTTGCCATTCTTCTTTCATTGGCATCTTGGCATCTTTCCATTTTTGGGCTAGTAGAATCCTAGCTGGGCTATTCTGAAATTATAATGTTAGCTGATGACCAGTCTCATCATCTGCATCATTAAAGGAGCATAATTTTTAATGGGAGTTGAATTGAGCCAGGAAATATAATCAGGAAGAAATAATGATGCCTTGGAGGTTGAAGAAGAATTTTCAACTTTTCGATGATGTGTCACTTCCTAGAGGAAGGGCGACTTGAGATGTATAAATAAGGTCCGCCATCCCGCAGAACTTCATCCAATCCACTTGGGTTCATCGTTACCGGCTGCTTCTGCTAACTAAGGTAGGAATTATTCCATTGATGTTCAACTTTGGGTGGACTTCTCATTGGTTATTTACTGATTGCATGGAAGGCTATTACCCTCGTGCCCTCCTTGCAGGCTCTGACTGCCATGGGAAACCTTTATGATAAGTCTAGATGGACTTCTCCAGCAAGACTCTTCCTGTGTTCTAATGAAGGAGGGTGAGGTTAGGGAGGTGAGAGATTAATCCTTGCAAACCTCCCTCTCTCTGGTTGAAGAGCCATAGCTCACTGGAAAAGCACCAGCTTTGCATGCAGAAGGATCCAGGTTCAATTCACAACATCTCCAGAAAGTATTGGGGATTCCCTTCTGCCAGAAACCCTAGAGAGACACTACCAGCCAGTATCGTAGACAGTATTGAGCTAGATGGATCACTGGTCTGACTCAAAATGAGGTAACTTCATATGTTCCTAGGAGACCAAAGTGTGTATGTGTTGGGGGGAGAGGGGTGTGTGGATTCCACCCTCTTCCTTCTCCTCCAGACCCACTTGATCCCAATCTCCCCATTTGGTCCCAGAGACTTTTCCCAGCCACACCCCATCTTCCCAGCACACTCCTCACCAGTCCTATTTTGAATCCTTCTTGAGTGTTTTTGCCTGGCTGGAATGTGTCCTTAAACTCTGATCATGCCCCTTGTTTGCTTGGATGGAGGACAAAGTTGGAGTGCGCGAGTAGAAATTAACCTGCTGTACAAAGCTAAAATTCACATGTGTTGCTCCATCCACTTTTCCCTTTCGCCTACTGCCATGTGGCCCCCATAAGGTTTCTCAGAAGGGAATGTGGCCCTTGAAATGAAAAAAAAAATAGTTCACCCTCCCTGGACCAGAAGGATACCCATTTTCAACCAGCAAGTGTCTCTTTTTTGTTTCTTATAGTAACCATACCTAACTGAGGTGTTTTATCTTCCAGCTTTTCATTCGCTCAACAAAGATGAGCTGTTGTGGCTGTTGTGGTGGCTCCTGCGGTGGCAGCGGAAGTGGGGCAACCATCATTTATTGCCCAATGCCCATGGCACCCCAGCCATGCTATGCGCCCCAGTGTATCCCTGTCCAAAGCTACTATCCTCCCATGCAATCTTGTTGCCAGTCTCTGCAATCCGCCTGTGCCCCTGCGAAGGCCTGCTACCAGTCTCTGCAATCCGCCTGTGCACCCGTGAAATACAAGGGTGGCGCCATTCCCCTTCAGCAGAGCTCGGGTTCGGCCAAGATTTGTTAATGGAACATCTGTGGATATAAAACCCGGCCTCCAAGTTGCTCGATCATCAGATGGATTTGGAGTATCATCAGCTGAAGACTGCCTGGTGTATCTTCTGCCTGCAACTGGCAAAGGCTATCCGCTCTCTCACCCTCCTTTGCTAAGCATCTCTTCTTTTCTTTGCTGGAATTAGTACAATATTTATCACAGCTGTTATTAAGAAACAGAAGCTTCGCTGCTGAATAGTCTTCTTGATATTTTCCCTTGATGGGTGAGCTAAATTGCTTTCAAATTCTTCTCCTCTATAGCTTCCTTCTTGGTTGAGGTACCTAGAGTACAATAAAGCTTACATGCAATTTGCACAAGTTCCTGTTTGTTTTGGTTTTTTGTTGCAAATCACTTTGCTTGAAATGCTCTCACTTCCCTTCCAGATGAATTTCTGCTACTTGGGGGATATGGGTCAGGGTGGAGATAATTCTGGAGATAAAAGGTCCCTACAAACTAGTGTTTTATTACAGTGTATTCTACAACATGCTCTTGACTTAGCAGCATGCACACAGTCTCTAATCTTGTGGATACAGTGGTACCTCAGGTTAAGTACTTAATTCGTTTCAGAGCTCCGTATTTAACCTGAAACTGTTCTTAACCTGAACCACTACTTTAGCTTATGGGGCCTCCTCCTGCTGCCGCGCCGCCAGAGCACGATTTCTGTTCTCATTCTGAAGCTAAGTTCTTAACCCGCGGTAATATTTCTGGGTCTGTAACCTGAAGCGTATGTAACCTGAAGCATATGTAACCTGAGGTACCACTGTATTCTAAATGCATTGTGATTTACCAATGATAATCATTTTTAAAAAATAACAATGGATGCTGAGAGACCCAGTGACACCTAGAAGGCCTTGAATTGGGCCTGGAACTGAACTCGCAGCAGAGCATCAGTCATGGATTTATTCAGCTTTAGTTTCTTCTGTGATGCTTCCCCAATGCTGTACCTCATTATTGCTGCCTGGAAGGTCTACAGTGCAACAAAAGCAGGTCAGAAATAAACCAGAGTATCTGTGGCATAAAAAGTCTCAACAGCCAGTGTGGTACAGTGGTTAGAGTGTCAGACTAGGACCTGAAGAAGACCAGAGTTCAAATCCTCACTTGTCTGTGAAGCTCACTGGGTCAGTCACTACTTCTCAGCCTGATCTACCTCACATGGTTATGGTGAGGATTACACGAGGAAGGGGAGAGCTATGCACATTACCTTGAGCAATTTGAAGGGGGGGGGGACATAGGATGTAAATGCAATACAGTGGTACCTCAGGTTAAGTACTTAATTCATTCCGGAGGTCCGTTCTTAACCTGAAACTGTTCTTAACCTGAAGCACCACTTTAGCTAATGGGGCCTCCCACTGCTGCCCCACGATTTCTGTTCTCATCCTGAAGCAAAGTTCTTAAACCGAGGTACTATTTCTGGGTTAGCAGAGTCTGTAACCTGAAGCGTATGTAACCTGAAGTGTATGTAACCCGAGGTACCACTGTAAATATGTAAAATAAATAAATGGATTCAGCTTGACATTTGGGTCTAGGAAAGAATAAGGATTCTATCTGAATAGTGCTTCTGTGATGGCTTGCATTTTCTGTGGGAGAAGAGTTAGAATTTCTTGTTGTCCAAATGATGTTCGTGTCCCTCAGGCCAGCTGGCTAATGGGCTCTTAATTTCCCCAAGCAATTACAACAATCAAAGGGGTGATCTAATTGGCTGAGGGTGTTCCTTGAACCCATTGGTCACAAATAAAATTATAAAGAATTCTCCACCAAGAATCAGGGAAGGCCTGCAGGGAGGGTGGGGATGCTGTAGTCCTCCCCATGTTGCTAGACTGAAACTCCCATCATTCCTGATCATTGGGGCTAGGTTGGGAGAGCTGAGAGGGGAGAAAGAAAGGCGTGACTGGGCCTGGAGGCTGCCTCCTCTCAGCACATGTTGGGCCACCCTAAGGCTTGCTTGGAAGGGCAGAGAGTTTAGGATGGTGTGGCCACCTGGGAAGGGCCATAGCTCAGTGGTAGAGCACTGGCTTTGCATGCAGGAAGTCCCAGATTCAATCCCTGACATCTCCATGTGGGACTGGGAACGGTCCACTGCCTAAAACCCTGGAGAACTACTGACAGTGTGGACAATACTGAGCTAGATGCATCAATGACCTGACTTCGTATAAGGCAGCTTTCTACATTCCTGAGTCATTTGGGATTGGAGGATGTTGGAATCTAGCAACATCTTAAGGGCTGCAAGTTCCCCATCAAAGACCGAAAAGGCCGATTGAAACATTTGTGAAAGTGTCTACCTTTAGTAGGGATGGAAAAATCTGTCAGTTTCACTTCTCTCACCCCCCCCCCCCATTTTTGCAATCTTAATTTCAGCTCCTTACATTTCAGCCGTAACTTGCTGCTTTTATGTTAATAATGTCTTGTGGAAATTCACCAGCATATTAATGTAAATATCCCATAATAAGCACATTCTGTGTGCAGTTTGGACTGGTCCACTCACCCTCTCTGGTGGCCACCATTGCGTGGTAGCATCCCCCCGCATGCTGGGATCCGATGTGGGAAGTCCCAGGGACTGTTTCCCAGACAGCAAAGGAAGCCTCTGGGCTCAGCTTGCTACCTGGGTAAATTGGTCCCACCTGCTCACCTAATCAGCGAATCATGAGCAGGCATGGGCCACTCGGGGCTGGCTTGGCCCACCCCTCTCGTATATAACATAGGCCTCTGCATTGCTCTGCAGCCACTTTTCATTGGATCTCCCCCTCCCACCCTTTATATATTGCTGCTGCATGTTGTTCTCCTTGACCTTGTTATGGCATAATTGCTTGGTGTATTCAGGGCCAGGTTGGCATTTTCCCAGTTGGCAAATTGGCTCCATTCCTCTGGTTTTCTCCACCCTCATAGCAATTGTCACAATTTTAGCAGTTTAGGCATTGGATAGGCATAGTCTTGGTCAGAGGGTAGGTTGAAGCCTCTGCCTGGCCCATCCGAAATAGGGTATTTAGGGTAGATGCTTCTATCTAGATGCCCATGTAGGGGCGAGGTGCCACAGCACTCCCCAGGTGCAACATAGTGGAAGAGTTACCTCTGGATGTAGGTCAGGGACTCCCTCATTTCTGGTTGACCCCAAAATGCAAGTTCTTCGGACAGGTGGTCCAGAAGGGGTAGGGCCTACCCAATGCCCATGCCAAACCTCTTACATCTGTTATCAATCAAGTTGTGGCCTGATTTCTCCCAGATATTGGATGTCATGTGTCTTATTCTTTGTATTGGGGGAGGGGGACTGAAGAGTAGGGGGGGGGGCCTTGCCACATAAGCGTCATTTCTTTCTGTATTCAATTTTGACAGATGTGCATATTTTAAAAAGCCATTTCCTCTAATACAATGCTTTTTGTATCTTATTTTCACTAATATATTCATTTTTATGCACACTTTCCCTTGATATATGCAACTTTTGTAAATACTGGGTTTTTTGGAGGGGGAGTGCACCACAAAATTCAGATACATGTGCATTTCGAAGGGTGGGTGTGTTTTGGTTCTAATATTGTTTTGGAAGGTGTGAATTTGATAGATTTGCCTTTAAATGCAAACTGGGTTGGATTTTTCTCCCATCCCTAACCACTGGGCAAAGGAGGTATAACCAGTGTGAATGCAGACAGCAGAAAGCCAGTGTGGTGCAGTGGTTAAGAGCGGTGGACTCGTAATCTGGTGAACCGGGTTCGCGTCTCCGCTCCTCCACATGCAGCTGCTGGGTGACCTTGGGCTAGTCACACTTCTCTAAAGTTTCTCAGCCCCACTCACCTCACAGAGTGTTTATTGTGGGGGAGGAAGGGAAAGGAGAATGTTAGCCGCTTTGAGACTCCTTTGGGTAGTGGTAAAGCGGGATATCAAATCCAAACTCCTCCTCCTCCTCCTCCTCCTCTTCTTCTTCTTCTTTTTTTTTCTCTTCTTCTTCTTCTTCTTCATTTACCAAATGGTGTCTTGCCCCACTATTCAGATATACTCACTTCATCCATTCTCCTGCATTCTCCTGATCAGTGTTGCTGGAAATCCTATCCCTACACAATATCCAAATTAGATTTGTTTAATTAGTTGGACACAGGACAACAAATGAAAGGTGTTTAGAAATTCTGGCCACATCTGCAGCATACATTTAAAGCAGTAGCATAGCACTTCAAACAGACACAGCTTCCCCCCAAGAATCCTGGGAACTGTAGTTTGTTAAGGGTGCTGAGAGTTGTCAGGAGACTTCCTCATCCTTCTCAACAGAGCTGAATTCCAAGAGTTGTTTAACCATAGATCCCTCTTCATGAGGAACTCTGAAAGGGATTCAGATTGGTGGATCCGTGGGAGTTAATAATCTTTATAAGAGGTCTATTGGGCGGCATTGGTAACAGAGGGGCGGAGTATAGTGAACCATAAAATGTCCAGATATGACCCATGAGCTGCAGTTATCCTCACCCCATGTTGCTGCGATGGCTACCAGGTCAACAACCATTAGAGGACCACAGGCTTCCCATCCCTGCTTCAGATGTACACCAGGGATGGGCAATATATGGTCCTCCCAAATTCTTCTAGGCTCTAGTTCCCATTATCCTTGACCATTGGACCTGGGGGTTGAATCCTGACAAGTCAGAAGTACTGTTTTTGGGGGACAGGAGGTGGGCAGGTGTGGAGGACTCCCTGGTCCTGAATGGGGTCACTGTGCCCCTGAAGGACCAGGTGTGCAGCCTGGGAGTCTTTTGGACTCACAGCTGTCCATGGAGGTACAGGTTCTGTGTCCAGGGCAGCTGTCTACCAGCTCCATCTGATACGCAGGCTGAGACCTTACCTGTCCGTGGACTGTCTCGCCAGAGTGGTGCATGCTCTAGTTATCTCCCCCTTAGACTACTGCAATGCACTCTATGTGGGGTTACCTTTGAAGGTGACCCAGAAACTACAACTAATCCAGAATGCAGCAGCTAGACTGGTGACTTGAGTGGCACCGAGACCACATAACACTGGTCTTGAAAGACCTACATTGGCTCCCAGTACGTTTCCGAGCACAATTCAAACTGTTGGTGCTGACCTTTAAAGCCCTAAATGGCCTCTGCCCAATATACCTGAAGGAGCATCTCCACCCCCATCGTTCTGCCCAGACACCGAGGTCCAGCACCAAAGACCTTCTGGCAGTTCTCTCACTACAAGAAGTGAGATTGCAAGGAACCAGGCAGAGGGCCTTCTCGGTAGTGGCATCCGCCCTGTGGAACACGCCCTCCCACCAGATGTCAAAGGAAAAAACTACCTGACTTTTAGAAGACATCTGAAGGCAGCCCTGTTTAGGGAAGCTTTTAATATCTGAAGGACTATTGTATTTTAATATTTCGTTGGAAGCTGCTCAGAGTGGCTATAGTACTACTGGAGGCTGATGGGAGTTGGAGTCTGACAACATGTGGACGACTGCAGTTTCCCCCATCTTTCACAGAGGTGGGATTCCTAGAGTTGAGTTCCCTGGGAAGAGGGATTGATTGTTCAACCACTCTGAGAGGGTAATCAGAGCTGGAGTCAGTGTAAGACAGTGCTGAGCGAGGCAGTCCAATGAGCTGATTCAGTAGAAGGTGTCTTCCTTCAGTGATGCCTAATTAGCTCAGTGCCTAATGCCTAATTTGCACAGTGCATTGGCCATACCAGTTAAACACACACACACACACACACACACACACACACACACGAGAGAGAGAGAGAGAATTCACCACAAACCAAACCACAGCAGCTAAATCAGCTCGTTATCCATTCACCTGTCATTTCAATGATAGCATTATTAACATTCACATCCATATTTTTACTATAATTATTGGTATTATTTCTGGCATTCCTGTTGATCTAATTGTTGTAATTTATTAGATATATGTTCTGCCCTTCCTCCCAAAGGAGCCGCTCGTGGTATTTCAGTTGCTGAAAAATCCAGACCTTGACAGTCAACTTCAGACTTGATGGCAAATAAGAAATTTAAAATTTGTGTAGCGCATGGTTTTTGTTATTTTTTGTTTCAACCGAAGATGTTAAATCCTGAAGTTTTGAATTGAAGTCTTTGAATTTATGGTGTTGGGGTGCTGCAGTGCTTGAAATGGTAGTTTATTCAGCCTTTGGTATGAACCGGTTCTGGGGAATACATGTCATGGTGTTTATAATGCATGGGTGCTGAAGGGTAAGGTTGAACAGGGTAATTCTGCCTTGCTGGAGAAGGTCCAGAATGCTCCAACTCATGGTGGGCAGGTCGTGGTTTGCTGCAGCAGCAGCAGCAGCCACCACCACTATGATGGCCTCTGGGCTGCTTTGGCACACACGCTGCCTGTCTACGAGTTTCATGCCATCTTCTTTCGTCATCATTCCTCATACCACTTCCACAACAGCCCATCTTTCCTGTAGCTGCGGTGATGCTGAAAAGGGATTAAAAGCATTTGAGAAAGGAGCAGTTATGGCACTCAGTATCTCCCACATGACTCTTTCCTGTCTCTGCAGAAGTTGTCATAAATTTCAAAACTGGCAAACAGAGGCTGCCGGCCACTTTTGAGGGACCTTCCAACTCATGAGTAATGCAGATGCCTATCTGAATGCTTGAGCTGTTTCAGTTGGGTTTGCCACCCACAGCCTCACACATCTCCACTGGAGGTCAGTCTTGTCCACCTAAAGGCTTGAGATATGGAAGGCTAATTGCAGCTTCCTATTCCTCTGCCCGGTCTTGCTACTTCAGAGGTGAGGAATGGAGGTGCCTCACCTCCTCAGCCACCTCCTACTAATGACCGTATCTGACATAGCCAACATAGTGCCCTTCAGAAGTTGTTACGGACTATCAGCTCCCATCAGCCCCAGCCAGCATGGCCAAAGGTCAAAAATGGTGTGAGCTATAGTCCAATGACATCTGGAGTGCACCACAGTAGGTACTCCTGAGCTAGATGCAGGTAGTATGAGTCTTCCAGCCAGAGTCTTCCAGCCACTTGAGCCATCTTACAGAGCTTCTCAGGAGTTTAAAAGCCACTCATTCTTTTACAGAAATGCCATTTTGAAACAACAACAGCCATTGTTTCCTGATACAGTAACAAACCAAAACAAGTTCAGAAATGAAACCTAGTGTGCCCAGTTGAAGTCTCACACCTGTTACTTTGAGCATTTAGCATGGTGGTCTCTCAGAACCAAGCCAAGCCCCTTGACTTTTCAAGGGGCTTTCTGTCTGGATATAAGCAAAGACACAAATTTGCATTCATGGCTGACAGGTGGAATCCAGCACTTCCTTTTTTCCCCAACAGAAGGTGCTATTCCACTAGAACACAGTCAGTGCTATTTTTCTAGAAAGAGAGGTACCGGAGCTCACCATGAGCTCCCTTGTTCTCTTATATTGGCAATGGTGACCACCTAAGAGGTGCTAGAACTGAGTTCTGGCAAGTTTTGCCTTTAAAAAAGCCCTGGAACACACATAGGGGGAATCTCTGTCCTTCCAGATGTTGCTGAACTTCCATTTCCCAACTCTCACCATCACTTATCAGGCAGGGATGGGGAACCAGTGGCCCTCCAGACATTACTGGATTACAGTTCCTGTCATCCTTCATCATTGGCCATGCTGGCTAGGGCTGATGAGATCTGGAGTCCATCTACATCTGGAATGACAAAGGTCCCTTGCCCTAGTGAATGGTCAGAGATGTCTGATGAGAGTTGGAGCCCAGCTGCATCTGCAAGGTACATCAGGTTCCCTGTCTCTGCATCAAAAGAAGACTCCTACCAGAAACAGAGAATATTTGGATGCAATCCAATGTACATTGGGTTGGATGCAAACACATGCAAGTGTGCGCGCGCACACACACACACATGGTAGGGGCTTCCACCCTTGCTTGCCAGACCATCTACCCCTCCCTTTACACATCACCCAAACCCCATTTCCTCACAGCTTCTCCAAGCCTCTCACCCCCCAACAGCAACTTTGAGCCTCCCCCACCCCGTATCTTCAAATATAATAAAATCCATTCATGCTCACCCTTTATGGCAGCTGTGCAGCAGAAGGCCAAAGTGCTCTGAGTGAATTATTTAGACCATAGGACAGACATCATTTTATACGGTGCCATGTACCTCCCCCAGGACGTGAGGCATAGCCCCAAATTGGAAAAGACATCATGCGTCTTAACCCGAACCACAACAGTCTTTTTGTGCCTTCATCCAACATCTGATCTTGGGCTCATTATTTTAAATGGAATGGCAATTTAGACCTTATTATGAAGAAAGAGATTGTTTGTGCTACCTAGCACTGAGAATATTCATATTTCGTGCTACAGAATGCTACTGCTTTTGTTTGTTTGTTTGGGTGTCTGTGAAACTTGCAAGAAGATATGGAATAGAATATCCTGGAAGAAGGCATGGCTTGTTGGGATACTGCTGGGGAGATGGGGGCATTTGGCAGGCCCCCAGCTGGCTCCAGCCACTGGCCGGCAGCTGGGCGACCTGCGGTACAGCATCAATCAGCAACACGAGCCTCAGAAACGTTCAGAAGCTGTGCACACTCTTATCAGCAGAGTGAATAAATCCTCACAATGGAACTGGCGGACAGAGACATGTGTAAGCATTATTTACAGGTATTTATTCAGCATAGTTCAGGAACAAAGGAAAAACATGTCTGCTTCCCTTCGTGTCTAGCAAAACTGCAGTAAAGCCAAAGCAATATACAAACGGAAGTTCCCAGCAGACTGTGCTGGAAGTAAACAGGCATGTGACACACAACAGTCATGCCTGTTCCTTTTAAGGTGGAACGGAACTATATCCTAACATGGCTGTAGTACTTAACACTCCATCCTGCAGCATCTATAGTTGGAGGCAGAATGCCTCTGAATGCCAGTTGTTGGAAATCACAATTTGGGAGAGTTGCTATTGACCTGCTATTGTTCCTGCTTGTGGGCTTCCCATTTGAGCACCTGGCTTGCTGCTCTGAGAACAAGGTAGTGAACTGGACAGGCCTATAGCCAAATTCAACAGGGATGTGAACATCACTTATTGGGATTCACAAGTGAGAAGAGTTGCTGTTGTGCTCACATTCTGCTTGCAGTCTTCCCACTGGGGCACTGGTTGGCCACTGTAAGAACAGAATCCTAGATAGGCCACCCTTGGTCTGATCCAGCAGAACCCTGCTTGTGTTCCTATGCTGAAAGCCCTATTTGTCTCAGTTAATACATCATTTGCAGGACTGCTGCCCAGAAGGGTTGGATTTGGGAAGGGCCATCTTAAGCATATCCAGCACCGTGGTGCAAAGAGCCAGTGTGGTGTAGTGGTTAAGAGCGGTAGACTCATAATCTGGTGAACCGGGTTCGTGTCTCCGCTCCTCCACATGCAGCTGCTGGGAGACGTTGGGCTAGTCACACTTCTCTGAAGTCTCTCAGCCCCACTCACCTCACAGAGTGTTTGTTGTGGGGGAGGAAGGGAAAGGAGATTGTTAGCTGCTTTGAGACTCCTTTGGGTAGTGATAAAGCGGGATATCAAATCCAAACTCCTCCTCCTCCTCCTCCTCCTCCTCCTCCTCCTCCTCCTCCTCCTCCCCCCCTTCTTCTTCTTCTTCTTCTTCTTCTTCTTCTTCTTCTTCTTCTTCTTCTTCTTCTTCTTCTTCTTCTTCTTCTTCTCCTCCTCCTCCTCCTCCTCCTCCTCCTCTGGCACCCCCCCAACAACTCCAAAACAAGGGAGGGGGTGGTGAAAAATGTCTTCTGCCTCCCCCACCGCCCCAATCCCTGGCGTGGTGGTGGCAATCAAGCAGGAAAACGTGATGGCGGACATGCTCTCCAGTGTCGGGGCGCCGGAGAAGGCAGCCCAGGAAGGCTGCGCGCTGCATTTCACCAGGAAGCAGGAGGAGGACAACAACTAGGAGCAGGGCTGTCTTTAGCAGATGCAGATGCTTGAGAGGGAAGCTCCTAAGCCTCTACTGGGATCGTTCTCCTCCTACGGAGGCTTGGGAAAGAAGCTGCATGCCCACCAGCCATATAGTTGGCAGGGCGGGGCACAGCTGGCGGGTGTGCACGGAAAGGGGAGGCTGCTGGCAAAGCCGTGCAGCTCCCCCACTCACTAGGGCACCCCTGAGAGACCGGCGCCCTGGCGCAACAAGCCACTTACACCAATGGGAAAGACGGCTCTGGATTTGGGGGCAATCTCATCACGTGTGGAGGTATGTGCCTATAGAGGTGCAGCCTCCCCAGCATTTTGGTGAGCTTCTTGGGCATATCAGCACCAATTTTCATGGTGTTGGGTACCAACTATTGGTAAGTTACAATACTACCTCCCTCTGCCCCCCCTCCCTACCTCTCTTCCCCCCTCCCAACCTTATACAGTATACAACATCATTGTCTCACATAGAATGTAAGTGATCTGTAGAAAAAACTCTACAACCTGAAAATAGAGACAATGTGTGTATGCTTGTAAGCCAAGAAAACCTTTAATAAAAACTATTTTGAAAAAAGAAAATACATTATTTGAAGAAGAAGAAAATCATTCCTGGGTACAAATCACAAAAGGTCCCTGATTCAATTTCTGGCATCTCCAGGTCAGGCAGGAAAGACCTCTGTCTAAAATCCTGGAGAGTCATCTCAATTTAGTGTTGACAAGACTGAACCAGAAGGACCAGTGGTCTGACTTGGAATAAGGCAACTTCCTGTGTTTGTTATTAAGTCATTTTCCTGTTCACAAGCCCAGCAAGCATTATATTGGAATTCAGGAATTTATCACATCATTCTACTACCAACTCACTTCTTGATCATGTTTGGATGAGTCCACATGTCTTCTAAAAACTTGTAGAAAAGCACCTGAACTTCTTAAGTAATCACACACACATGGCAAACACACAAACCTGTTCTATTTTCTAATATTACATAATGAGATAAATGGTGTGAGAAAAGAACACGACGGAACAGTTGGTTTACCACAAAGGCACAAGCCAGGAATGGTTGGATTCTAAACATGGTCACCACATCATCACCCAGTCACGAGAGGTGGTTCTGAAACCAATGTGCCTCAAATTTGATCACCTCCAGTGCTAAACTAATATGGTTGCTACCAGTATCACTGTGGAATAAAACACAAATAAAAAGGCAATGTAGGTTAGCTCAGTTGTAAACCTCTGGTTTTTTATGGTGCTCAGGTTGTCATTATGTAGGAATGGAAGCGGATTGAAAATGTGCGAGTCAATGTGTTGAATGTTGTATCAAGGGAACACCAAATTACCGGGGCTGACATGAGGAATGAAAGGCCTATATACAGCAGAGTCTCTCATTATTGAGGAGCTCCTGAGCTTTATAAAAAGGCCATGGGTCCCTCATACGTTCGCCCTTGCATCGCCTCACAGAGCCTTGACTATCCACAGGGTAAGTCAGACCACACCAAGAAAGCTTTAGTCCAAGGATGGAGAGTCTTTTTGGATTCCAACTTCCATTAGCTCCAGTCATCATGGCCAGTGGTCAGGGATGATGGCATTTGGATGTTCCATAAATTCCCCACCCCTGTCCTAGAAGCATGTCCCAATCAATCAGGGAGCACATTTAATGCACTTGCAGAGTTGGGGAATCCATGGCTCTCCAGAAAGTGTCTGGCACACTAACCAAGCTGAGTTTCCTATGGAAACAACTGAAGTAAACTTTATTGGCATGGCCAATGGTCAGGGATAGCAGTGGCTGCCTGGAGAAATGAGGAGAGATGTTGAGAATCTCTGCAGTTTGCAGATTCTGGGTTTCCTGGACATGTGGCAGGATGTAAGACAGAGAAGGGAAGCTTGTGGCTCTTCAAGATATTGTATGGAGGGTCCTTATACAGGAGCTCCATAACAAGATTGAGCATCTACGTAGGATCTTCTCTCCCAAATTCTCCAAGTCCTGACTCTAAATTTCATCTCATAACATGCAAACAACATGCAAACATGTCTTCCAGTGAGGTTTAAACAGCTTGGAGAGGGTCACAACAGAGTGGTTATAATCCAATGGGTGTGCAATGGGTGTGCAGAAATCCAAGTGGATTGTTTTGCCAGAGAAATAAGACAATGGCTTCTGAGTGTCAGAAAAAGCTCTTCCAGAAGGGAGAAGGTAGGGTTAACTTTCAGGTATGCTCAGTATGCTGGCAAATGGAAATCATTTTAAGACACTTCTTGAAAGTAGCATCACAATTAACTTTCCGCACATCAAAGTGTTGCTGGTAATTATTCTAGCAGCTGTGAGTCATGTGCAGTTGTAACAATCCATGGGAGATGAGGATAGCTTGGACTTCATGATTCAGTCATAGGGAAGGTTTTTCTCCCTTTCTCATAAAACTAGAAGTGCTTTCATATAACCTGTTTATTGAGGAATATTGTTTAATGAGTTTCTGTGTTTTTTAAAAAATTGACACTATATATTATAGTTCGTTGATTTTATTGTTGGCATTTGTTGATCCATCTGGCCATGGGATAGAAGATTTTTTATCAATCATCTCTCTCTCTTTCTCTCTCTTTCATCAAACTTGGCAGGTTGTGTCACCACCAATAGGTAGCCTTGCCAACTCCAGTATGACATATAGGAAGAGTTTATGTGTTTCTTTCTTAATTGAGAGGGGAGAGCACATCACAGAACAGCTTAGCATGCCATTCTGTGAAGCACTCCTCCTCAATCAAGTGTTGCTGTAGTGAGGTTAAATGGAGGGAGGGAGACACTTCACACAGCAGTTTAGCAAGTGACTGTGGGAAGCATCTCCTCCCTCCTTGAAAAGGGGCTGGGAGTTGAAGTGAGCTGGGAGAGGAGGGGCAGAGGCTTGGGGGAACTGTGGGTGGAAGGGGTGGGACAAGGTGTAATGGGAGGAGGGCCTGTGTCGGGGAAGGGGCATTGGCAAAAATGTTGGCAGGTAGGAGGGTTGGCAAGTGAAGTGAGCAAGAGCAGCAGCTCCTAGTATGTGTATATATAGATATATGGTGTAGAAATATATGGTATTGAGTTTATTTTTTTACACTTACTAGTTCAACCTATCTTCAAGGTTTGCTGTGTCTATTGAGCACCCAACCAGATTTGTTTGAAAGGAGATTAGATGCCATGTTGGCTAGTTGGGACAAGGGATGATGGAGAAATTTGTTTCAGCTTGCATTGAAAAATCAACTTACCAAATTTGCACTTTCAGAATTGCTACTTGAACTGAAGCACTGCCATACTTTGAAATTTGCACTTTTCTGATTTTTGTAATGCCATTCTCCAAGTAACGTACACCCAAAAAGGGGGCATATGCTGGGGGAAAGTGTTTCTATACCAGAGGGGGGGGGCAGGGAAGCCTCACCTAGCATAATCGATCACATGATGTGGTGCGAGCACGCCATTTGAATGGCAATGCCCATTAATTTTGGGGGGCCCTGGCCCCTTCAAATATTTTATGGTGGGGGGCAAAGACCCCTCAACCCCCAGGAGTTGGATCCTATGTTCTACACATTTATATATTAGTAAAAAAAAAAAAAAACTTTATATGGGGGAAATTGCTTTGCAAAAATGTACGTATAAGGGGAAAATGCATTAAAAATGTGTAATTTAGCAGAAATTCACACTAGAATGGTGATGAATTTTCAGGAGGATTCTTTTTTTTTTTTTTTTTAAAGGAAAATGGAGGTTAGCAATTTACCCTAATAAAAAGTGTTTGGTATGTTATTTTCTCCAATACATGCATTTTTATGTACACTGCAGCCTATGCATTTTTACGAACTGCATTGCAAAGTTCAGAAATGTGCAAATTTCAAAGGATTGCTGTCATTTGGTTTGCATATTGTTTCAGAAAATGCAGATTTGGCAGCTTTGCCTTTAAAGACAAACTGAAATCAATTTCTTTCCCATCCCTATGTCAGCCACAGGTCCACCATTGCCTTGTGGGGCAGAGGCATTGTAAAGTGTGAATTGGAGGGAGGCATTGACCATGCAATAAATATGTTGGCCACTCTGAGAACGGGATGCTGGACTAGGTAGGACTCTATGGTTTGTAGAAGCAAAGCTATGCTGGACTATCTTTTGGACCACTTGCCAATTTGTTTTCTATTCTTCCAGCCCCTCCTCCTCTTCTGGATACATAATGACCTGCTCTTCTGGGAGAGAGTCATACTTCAACTTGAACTCAGTATGGTACGACCCTGCAGGTTCTTGGCTGGATACCCGCCGCACGCCATTTTGCTATGGGAATAACACTTGTTGTATGACTTGTTGTGACAAAGATCTGCCCATCAGAGGAGGCCACAATTACCGCTGCTATGGCAGCCGATGTCTCTGCACTGGTACAGCCACAGAGTACTGCTGCCAAAGAGGGTCGTGCTGTGTCCGCAGGCCCTCAGGAGGCTGTCGGGATTATTGGGGCCGTCCTGCTGGAGAATGTCAAAATGGCGGGGGATTGGCTTGTGCCGAGAGCTGCCATGGAGGAGGATGCAGCACTGAAGGACCAGTCTGCAAAGAAGAATGCAACAGTAGGGCATAAGAAGAGACCTTCTGGATCAGGCTAAAGGCTCAGCATAGTCCAACATGTCATGGAATTCTACTCAATATTGATCCAGGGTAGATTCCAATGTGGAGCTAGCAGAGTAACAACTCAAACACATTGCAAGATTCCCAAAAAATATACCAGAGGCAATTAATATTTCATCCAGCAGAGCTTTACTGCTACTGAAGGCAAATGAGCATAATGGTCACAAATCCAATACATTCAGGATTGGCACTGTCCATAAGAAATCTAGTTGCAGCAGACTTAGCTTAAACTTACAATAACTTATAAAAAGTCTGAACCTTAACCCTAAGCATGCTATGTACAGAACACCACGCCAGAAGGAAAAGAAATAGAAAGAGTGAAATCCGGGCTCCTTCTGGCCTTACTTTTATCGTCAGCATGACCTTGAAGAAGAGAACAGAAACAGAACCAGTTTAAGCCAGCTGTACTTAGCTTCTCTGAAGGAATAACCCAAACATCATGAACCTTCTGCTTGTTTCTTTCACACAAAGCAGCTTCCAGAACCCTTTTGAATTAATTAGAATAGGAAAGATCTCTCCACATCAGATCAATACTTTCTGCACTAAGAAATGCAAACTGACATCTCATCCAGCTTTGTGTTCTCACAGAGGAACTGGGCTAGAACTATGGGAACTCTGCAAGCACAATCTGAACGCAACAGTCCTCTCCCCACATGTGATTCCCAATAACTGGCTTCACATTCAGAGGCTTCTTGCTTCTGACAGTGGAAATAGAACGTAGCCATTGTGTCTAGTAGGCACTTATAGCCTTATACGTCATGTGTTTATCCAATCTTCTTTAAAGCCAAGTTAGTGGCCATTACTATCTTTTGTGGGAATAAATTCCATAGTTTCACTGTGTACTGCACAGTTTGTTATTGTTTGTTAATTTTTGTGTGTTTATATTGTAAGCCACCCTGTGATCCTCAGAGAAAGGGCAGTATAGAAATGTTAGCAGCAGCAATAATAATCCATTCTTAATGGATGACTAATCCTGCTTAAAGATATCCAGCAAGGGAGAGTCCTCTATAGGCCACTGGTTGCATTGCCAAACTGCTGTGTCTGCCAATCAGTGGCGTAGCATGGAGGGTGCAGGGGGGCCGGCCGCACCGGGCGCAACATCTGGGGGTTAGGGTTAGGGGTGCAAATCCACGGGTTAGGGGGCACAAATTACTTACCTTGCCCCGGGTGCTGACAACCCACGCTTCGCCACTGCTGCCAATAGGTTTTCCTTAATGTTCAAATGGAATCTGAACTCCCCTGTCCATTGTGCCGATCAGACCCAGTCTCCACCCTCTGGGACAGCAGAAAATATATATTTGCCTTGTATTCATCATGTATTTCTATGGCTTGAAAAAGTTTCACTGCCACTGAAGCATAGGGGATGCCGAAGAGGAAACCCACTTGTATTCATATTGTGTTTCCTCTTCTCCTTATACCATTCAGGAACAAAAACAAAGCATTGTTCTTTCCTGATCAGTGAATTGCAGACTGCATATAGACAATGAAAGCAGTGCTGCGAGTGACATGCAAATGCTGTCGATGCCTCCGGGCCATTGCAAGCAGCTCAGGGTTATTACAGGCAACCAAAGGTTATAGGCAACTTGCTGTACAGGCTGGAGCCTGCAACACCTGGATATCAGCAGCCCAGGCCAGATCTCTGGCCCAGTTTCCAGTGGTGCTGATTTTACCATTCCTGGGTTCATGCTTGCAGTAGAAGGGAAATAGGACTCTCTGTGAAAGGTATGATTTTGCACCCCAAGAGATTATATTGAATAACCAAGGGGCCCACTTAAATGTGGATGGGGAAGATTATATATGTCACCTTGAGCTCTTTGGAGAAAAGGTGGACTATAGATGATACCTCGGATTACAGATGCTTCAGGTTACAGACTCTGCTAACCCAGAAATAGTATCTTGGGTTAAGAACTTTGCTTCAGGATGAGAACAGAAATCGGGCTCCGGTGGCGCAGCAGCAGCAGGAGGCCCCATTAGCTAAAGTGGTACCTCAGGTTAAGAACAGTTTCAGGTTAAGAACGGACCTCCAGAATGAATTAAGTTCTTAACACGAGGCACCACTGTACTACTACTAATAATAATCACAATCACAATACTAAATATAGAGAGAGGCCCACTCCAATTGTGTTTATGAATTGTTTTAAGCTGTTTTAATGCTGTATTTTATATAGCAGTAACCCACCCCAGGACTTTCTAGTTTTTACTAGGTAGTAAATCAATAATCTCACCAGTATTATTTTTCTAGCATCTGAGAATGAAGTATCGATTAGAGAAGATCACTGGCAAACTTCCAGGAAACAACATAAGTAAACGTCAGGGGCACAGGAGTTGCATGCTGGGAAATTCAGCATTGCTGGCACCCACAAATGCAATATATTTTGTAGGGGTTAAGTCAATCTATTCTTCTTTAGTATACTGGAGGTACAAACAGTCATCCTGGCTACATTATTTTACAGTATATTCCTTCTCACCATAGGCAAGTGGCAATATGCAATATTCTAAAGCCACAGGGCTGTGGTAGACATACTTTGGAGACGCATTATGAGATGTGTGGCTAGATAGCACATCCTTCTTGCATGGTTTATGGCTCCCTCTCCTCCATACTTCATAGTGCTGCTCCCTCACTTTACATGGCACCCATGCATATGGATGGATTTTTAATTATTCTGAATGTAATGGATTGGTTTATATGTTTTCTAATATTCTTGGAAGCAATCTTGGCATTAAACAGAGCAACAACAAACAATGCCCTGTGAAAGGCTAAATTGCAGGGTTAGTCTCCTTGAAATTCAACCACTTAAATAGTTTAACATTTCCTAGAGCAGCAGTTCTCAACCTGTGGGTCCCCAGATGTTGTTGGAGTACAACTCACATCATCCCTGAGCTCTGGCCTTGCTAGCTAGTGATGATGGGAGTTGTAGTCCAACATCTGGGGACCCACAGGTTGAGAACTGCTGTCCTAGAGTCTTCATGTGATGACTGACCCATCTTGAGGGTACAACCAAGGTTAACAGGTCCAGGAGCTCAAACGAAAAGCCATTACACTTACACACACACACACACACAATTTATTTTAAAAAGCAAGGGTCATTAGAGAAAGAGAATTTCAAAGGACAACACAACTCAGAAGCAAAGTGTGGTGTAGTGGTTAAGAACGGTAGTCTCGTAATCTGGGGAACCGGGTTCGCGTCTCCGCTCCTCCACGTGCAGCTGCTGGGTGACCTTGGGCTAGTCACACTTCTCCGAAGTCTCTCAGCCCCACTCACCTCACAGAGTGTTTGTTGTGGGGAAGGAAGGGAAAGGAGAATGTTAGCCGCTTTGAGACTCCTTAAAGGGAGTGAAAGGCAGGATATCAAATCCAAACTCTTCTTCTTCTTCTTCTTCAAAGAAAACAACAAAACTGTCTTATCCGGCTAAAGACTAACAACACTTACACAAAATACAGGAAGTTGAGCAGGAAGGCGAACTTCAATCTGGCATCATGTCAAGCAACTACACCTTCACAATGAACATTTAAGGGAATACTGGTCCAAGTCTCATAACCAGAGGCAGTCAATCAGGAAATACAGGTGGTTAAGCCTTTGAGAAAATGGGCATTCAGTCCTTCTATCATAAAGCAGCAAACACCTGTTTGCACCACAAGTTCTTAATTAACTAATTTTCCTTAGAGCTGGCCTTGAGAGCCTAATAAAGAACACCTGCACTCAGATTCAATACGCTGGGATTTCTAGCGGCTTCTAACACAAATTAACAAATTAGGCTTGGGGGGGGGGAGGGAGAGACTGTTTCTCCACACTTAATTGGAATGTTCTCCCCATCTCTGAAAGTTGAGCTGGCCTGTTTCCCCTGTGGTGCAACAATTTGTGTTCACTGCATCTGTGACTGGGTTTAACGAGGCAAGGTAAATCTATTCACTTGTTTCCTTGCATTAGAAACTTCCAGACCAGGTAGTCTCTGAAAGCTGTTTGCGATCAAATAAGCATATGACATTTTTAAACACACACACACACAAGCATTTATAATCTCCTATTATGCCTGCAAAATAGAAAAACTATTAAAGGCCAAATGGTCTGCTGAACTCTACCGCATGATACCCAGCTGCATTCACCATTGGGGGGAGAACAAGGAACTGGAGTCAAATTCATTTGCAGGAGCATTCCGAGGTGGGGTGGCGGTCCGTCCTGGGTGTCATTCCAAAGGGGGGGGTGACGAAATGCTGACCCCCGATTGGTGGTACCCCCGGGGCATGCAGCGTACCCCCGGATCTGCGCCAAGCCCCTGGGACACGTGCCAGGCCCCCCAGGATGCACACCATGCCCCCCATGGGTGGTGTGCCACGCCCTTCGGGATGCACACCACACCCCAGGAGGAGTGTCGCTCCAGGTATCGGAGCAGGATGCTTCTCCTATGTCCATTTGCAAGAAAGGTGTCTGGCTGAATGGTTACAGAAAGAAAAGAAAAATGAAATTGGGGAAAAAGGCTTACTGTAAACACAGAGAAGGCACTTCTGTCACTGGAAGCAACTGAATGGGGAGCACAGTGGTGGGGTAGGTTTATATACCACCTGCCAAGCCCTGTTCTGCTTCTGATATCTAGTCATGACCAGCATCTTTACAAAGAAATGCTTCCACTTAATGCTTTCATCACTCAGAGCAATTATCTCCTGAGTCACCTCTTCTGATGTTTATCTCATCTTGTATGTCATTTGTCCTCTGCATGTTAGTCCAAAACGAATTAAAGGGCGGTCCCCGCCTTTGAAACTTTTAATAGCACTCTAAATGAATTTTCTGGAAACGGTAGCCTTGCACTGCAGAGCTTTCCGTCAATAGGGCATGGAAACAAGGGGCCCAGATCAGCAAAGAGATAAAACAAAACAAAGGAGAATCATTCCAAAGCAGAATGAACCACCCTCAAAACAATTGCAAGCATCTAAAAGCAGTTGCGGTTAAAATAATTTTAAGTGCAATTGCAATTAGAAACATGCTCCCATCCAGCGATCTTGAGATTTGCCAGGAACAGCCCACAAAATTCCCGCTTAAACAGGAATATTTTAAAATTCTTCCTGAAAGGTAATAATCATGCAGATTGGAGCAGCTTACTGGAGAGGGCATTCCACAACGAGAAGGACTATTTGATATGGCAATATAATTGGGGAAGATCCAAACACATTGCTGCATGATCGTATCAGCTTCATTGCTAATGAGAACATTCCATTAGAATGAAGAAGCCAACTCTAAGTCTGTCTATTTGCTCCTCCCTCCCAGCCTGCTTTCCTTTTATGAGCCCGTCAAGATCCTGAGATCATAAGCACAGACCCTTCTCTTTATGCTTAACCTCCAGGGAAGGTCCAGGAGTTGTCAATGGGAGAATGGGCCATCTCTGCAGAAGCATTCTGCATTCTCTGCAGAATGCTCTCCCCAGGGAGACTCACCTGGCGCTACGCCTGTCATCAATTCAGTGCCAGGTGAATACCCATTTGTATTTAATAATAAATAATAATAATAATTTTTAATTTATATCCCGCCCTCCTCAGGGCGGCTAACAACAATAAAATAATACAACATGCTAAAATCATTTCATTATAAAATTAATTCAAAACAAACTGATGGCAACCATTGGGCTAGATTGCCAAAGGAGGGAGTCAGGCTGTGCCCTGACCAAAGGCCTGGTGGAACAGCTCTGTCTTGCAGGCCCTGCGGAAAGATGTCAAGTCCCGCAGGGCCCTAGTCTCTCGTGGCAGAGCGTTCCACCAGATCGGAGCCACAGCCGAAAAAGCCCTGGCTCTGGTTGAGGCCAGCCTAACCTCTCTGTGGCCTGGTACCTCCAAGATGTTTTTGTTTGAAGATCGTAAGTTCCTCCGTGGGACATACCAGGAGAGGCGGTCCCGTAGGTACGAGGGTCCTAGGCCGTATAGGGCTTTAAAGGTTAAAACCAGCACCTTAAACCTGATCCTGTACTCCACCGGGAGCCACTGCAGTTGGTATAGCATCGGTTGAATGTGATCTCGTAGCGAGGACCCCATAAGGAGTCTTGCCGCGGCATTCTGCACCCATTGGAGTTTTTTTTTAATAACATTCACACAATTTCATTACAAATGACTATAAATCACTTTTTCTTTAGTGGGAAATGATGTATGGATTTAATAAACTAAACCTTTAAATTTTATTTTATTTTATATTTTTTTAAAATACTTTTATTTTGCTTTAAACAAATACAGATAAACATAAACAACCAAAATTACAAGAGAAAAATCTTTAATAATAATAATGGGAAAAAAACTATTTAAAAAACTACAAAAAATATCGAAGTACATGGCATAGAACATAAGCCATTATGGGAAAGAAGAAAGGAAAAAGGAAAGGAGGAGGAGGAGGGGGGGGAGAGAAAAAGAAAAAAAGGGGGGAGAGAGGAAATAGACGAGCCTTCTTGTGTTTTGGCTCATTTTCCTCTTTATTTACATTTTTATTATTTTCCAGCGCTTTGAAAACTGTTTTTGCACACATTATTGTTTGAACACAAATAATCAACAATGAACACAAATAATCAACAATCAACTCCACCAGCTGAGGTTCTGAAGACCCCTATAGGATACCAACAGCAATCCTCTTACAGCTGTAGCTTATTACTTAACTTCCATGTTTGCTTATTTCATTTATATCCCACCTTCTTTTTTTTATCGAAGTCATTTTAATAATACAAAGGACTTCTGAGCAATGAGTTGAAAACAGTGCAATGAGCATGCATGCCTGATATCAACTTGAGCTGCCTGACACCACTGCTGCTTCCTTGCTTACCAGTCTGCTTGCTGTTCTGTCTTCACACTGGAGTTGCACGACAACCTTGCATTTTTATTATATAGTAAAATTTATTTGGCAGATTTGTAAACTGTTTTAAAGTCCTAAATGGCCTCAGCCCAGTATACCTGAAGGAGCGTCTCCACCCACATCGTTCAACCCGGACACTGAGGTACAGCTCTGAGGGTCTTCTACTGGCTCCCTCACTGCGAGAAGTGTGGTTGCAGGGAACCAGGCAGAGGGCCTTCTTGGTGGTTGCACCCGCCCTGTGGAACGTCCTCCCAACCTTCAGATATCTTCTAATACTCAGGTGGTTGTTTGTCTCCTTGATGACAAACAACCATCTGACTTTTAGAAGATATCTGAAGGCAGCCCTGTTTAGAGAAGAATACATCACAGGGTTGTCATAAGCCAGTGTAAAGCCATCTCTCCATCTCTCAGCCTCATCTCCTCCACACTGCAATATGTGGATAATGAGCTCCATTAGCATTGGAATCCACAGACACACAGGGCTTTCTCAGCACCTGAAGTGCAGTCTCTAACGACAAAATCATATTGCATGCCAATGTAAATATTTCTGTTCCCGTCTCCCCAAATCCCTTGCAGTGCCAAGGAGGATATTGGCATACCACGAAGAGAGCCATTATTCCTGTTCTTCACAGAAAACATAGATAGAGGCATGACATCATCCTTATGAGAGATTATTGGATGAGGAGACACCTCAGTTCATTTCCGGTTACAGACGCTTTTCGAATTTAGGTATTGGTCCCAATGTGCAGATACCATGATATTGTGTGGGCAGGTTGTCTTGCTCGATCTCCTTTATTTGCAAAAAGAGTTTGTTTTTTGTTGTCTCTTGAATTTGGGGAGCAAGGCTCTCAGTTCTAGGGTTGCCATACGTCCGGAGTCATACTTTAACAGTGTCTGGGTAGAAATCAGCCAAATGTCCAGAAAAATCTGGACATATGGCAGCTCATGTTGGAAATGCCAATTTCCCCTTAAAATAGCTCAAAAAAAAAAAATATTCAGAAACTTTGCCTTCCCCCAAAAAACCTCAACAAATTTTCTGTCCAGATTTTCACTGTTTGAAATATGGTGACCCTATGCAGCTAGCCACTATGGATGGACTCTGCCTCCACTGTCAAAGGCAGTAGCCCTTTGAATGCCATTTGCTGGAAATCTGCTGGGCAGAGTGCTCTGGTACCCATGCCTTGCTTGTAGGCTCACCCCAAACATCAGAATGCTGGACTAGATGGGCCATTTGCCTGATCCAGCAGGGGACTTCTTATGTTCTTTCCACTGTGGATTAGCTTTCACTCCATCTGCACCTTACATTTAAAGCAATCGTGATCCAACTTTAACCATTTGTGGTTCTCATCAAAGAATCCTGGGGACTTGCTTGGTCCCTGCTCCTGCCAACCTAGCAGTTCAAAAGCACGTCAAAGTGCAAGTGCATAAATAGGTACCGCTCTGGCGGGAAGGTAAACAGCATTTCCATGCGCTGCTCTGGTTTGCCAGAAGCAGCTTAGTCCTGCTGGCCACATGACCCGGAAGCTGCACGCCGGCTCCCTTGGCCAATAAAGCGAGATGAGTGCCGCAACCCCAGAGTTGGCCACAACTGGACCTAATGGTCAGGGGTCCCTTTACCTTTATAAGATGCTAACATAGGTCTGGGGAAATGTTGGCCCTTGAGATGTTGCAGAATCACATGCCCCAGCATTCCTGGCCATGCTGCAAGGGGTTGATGGAATCTGTCATTCAGTAACATCTGGAGTGCCAATGGTTCCCCTTTAGCTCACAAATGCATGCACAAAGAAAATGTTGAGGTGCACCAGATGTAAAAAGGAACACCAGTGTAAAGAATAATTGAACTGCAGAATACAGTCTTAGCTTAGCATATGATTTTATTGATTACTATTGTCCAAATAGGGACCAAAGCAGAAAAGGGATATATATATATATATATATATATATATATATATATATCTTTTTCAGATCACATTTCAGGATGAATGAAAGACGCTGGAATTTCCATTCCAGATGGAGAAAACATGTGATACATTTTTATGCAGGGAGTAAGACATGCAATAGGTGCAGGGGGGCGGGGAGGGTGTTCCGCTTCTTTCAGCCAGAGGCGACTCAAGAGAATATGTTGACCCTTCAGACACCAAACAGGCCTTCCTTGGGAGACATGTCTCCTTTACTTCTGCTGGCCTGGCCACTGGGGAGTTTGCTTCGTCTGCTGCTGGCAAGGGGGTGGGACAACCACAGGAGGAATGCATGGAGGTGGGATGACCACAGGAGGTTGTTTTGGGCACCGTGGTGGGACAACCTGAGGAGGGTTGCATGGAGGTGGAGTAACCACAGGAGGTTGCTGATGGCAGGAGTCCTGTGGTTTGTTGCAGCATCCTCTATTGTTGCGGGAGCACATCTTGATATCGGTCAAATTTGGAGTCCTGTGAGAAATGAAGAAATAGCATTTCAAGGAAGGTCCAGCACAAGCATATCTTTCTTAGCCTTCCACTCAAAGCAGCTCACAATATGGTGGCCTTCCCTCCCTGTAGGAGGCATCTATAATGTTCTGTTTGTGTTAGAAGCTGAAATCGATTTCTAAATGGAGCCAGTGTGGCTTAGTGGCTAGAGCACCAGGCTAAGATCTAGGAGACTTGAGTTTAAATCCCTACCCAGCCACCAATCTTACTGGGTGACCTTGAGCCGGTCAAGTCCTCTCAGGCTAACCTACTCCACAGAGTTGTGAAGATAAAATGTATAGGACGAAAACTACGTATCTTGAGCTCCTTGGAGGAATGATGACGCAATTCAAATGTAAGTAAATAAATCCATATTTTAACTGTTGTGGGTCTCACCCAGTGTACACCCAATGTACACTGGATATCTAATTTTGTAAAACAGGAACATATAAAGCTTCCTTTTTCTGAATCAAACTATTAGTCAATCTAGCATCTCCTGGTAGACTTGGGATTATCCCCTTTCTAATCCCTAGAAAACCACTGCCAATCAATGCTAACAATTCTAATCAAGACTAGTCAGTGGTACCTGACTCAGCGTAAGGCAGCTTTCTGCGCTCCTAGTAGCTGAGGCCAACGTGTACCTATATTGAGGTTCAGAATAGGGGAAACCATCACCCCCTTTGTTGCTCCTTGACTGAAAATACAGTATGCTCATCTGGCAAAGCAAGTGATCCAGACTAAAGGAGCTCCTGCTCCCTAACCTCTTTAAGGGAGAAAATATGCCTTGGACTCTAGTGCCTTCAAGACTAGCCTATACATGAACGTAGGAAGTGGCCACATGCTGAGTCAGATCATTGATCACTGAGCCATTTCTACATTGTCTACACAGTGATTGGCAGTGGCTTTCCAGGGGGTGATTTCAGCCCTACCTGGAGATGTTAGGAGCTGAAACTAGGATCTTTTGTATGCAAAGTAGATGCTCTGCTACCAAGTTAAGAACATTGCCAGAGATTCTCTTGACTCCTTCATTCACCAATGCCTATAATCTGTCAATTACTTGCTAGCACATTTCACTTAAAATCTCTGCCCAGAGATGGTTTTCAAAGCCCATGCTAGTTTTACTCAGAGGATACCCATAGGGACAATAGACGTGGCTAACAAAGCTTCATTCATTTCATTGTGTCTATTCTAAGTAGAATGCAGTTAAATCCAACCCAAAGACACCTAATCTGGAAACTAGGTTATACCCATGCATCTTGAATAATCAAAGTTCAGACCTCCCACAAATATAATCAATAGAGTGGGTGGTATCTCCAGACTTACCCCAAATGCCAACTGGAAAAACTGCAATAGTGAAGATCCGAAGTGTATGTCTGGATCCTTGGAGGGTGAGACCTTTTATACGGTCCCCTTGCCTTACTTCTGGAAATGAATTTCCCCTCTTGCGCAATATTGCCCTTCAAGCCATGAGCAAATCTTCGATGGATGGGCCCCACCCCTTGGAAAAGTGCCACCAGGAAATAATAGGATCATGTATGCAATACAGCAGGCGCCGGATCGCGTTCCAGGGGGTGATTCTGTGCCGTGTAACTTAATTAATTGCCTTTGTCGGAAACCTGCAGATCAACAAACATTGGGCAACTTTTGGGATAAATAAATACAATGCCTGGCAGGAGAAACCTATCACAGGATGTCTTCCTAGATTATTTGAAGACAGATCATGGGGAAGATAACAGTCATTGATAAAGAAAGGCAATATCCGGTAGGATAATCACTTTGGGTTATGTTTTACAGTATGTTTTGAAGACACATCATGGAGATGATTGTTTCTTAGAACTATGTTTGATATTTTACAGGGACAGTCCTGGATTTGCAGAAGCTGTCCCAGTTTCTGATTTGATCCCGGAATGTTCCACTTTTCCTTGGGACATCCCTACTTTCATCAGAGAAATGTTGGAGAGAATGGAATTGTTGTTGTTTAGTCGTTCAGTCGTGTCCGACGCTTTGTGACCCCATGGACCAGAGCACGCCAGGCACTCCTGTCTTCCACTGCCACCCGCAGTTTGGTCAGACTCATGTTTGTAGCTTCGAGAACACTGTCTAACCATCTCGTCCTCTGTCTTCCCCTTCTCCTTGTGCCCTCCATCTTTCCCAGCATCAGGGTCTTTTCCAGGGAGTCTTCTCTTCTCATGAGGTGGCCAAAGTATTGGAGCCTCAGCTTCAGGATCTGTCCTTCCAGTGAGCACTCAGGGCTGATTTCCTTAAGAATGGATGCGTTTGATCTTCTTGCAGTCCATGGGACTCTCAAGAGTCTCCTCCAGCAGGAGAGAATGGAATAGGATGTCCCTATTTTCATCAGAGAAATGTTGGAGGGCATGCTGCTAGAGAGCATGATGTGGTGCAGGAGCCTCTCAATTCCCGGAATAGGGACACATCTGACACCAAAGAACACTAACACTTACGCAGTGCGTTCTGGGTGTAAGAGTCAACAAAGGGTTTTTAGCCATTGTTTTTATTTCTGCTTCATTGCACATATATAAAAAATGTGTATTTCAGCTTTTTGTTTCTGAAGCGAGACCCCACAATGCCTTTGGAATGATGGTTAAGTGGGGTTGGTGAGCAGCACAAGTGCAGGGAGTGGAGGCCCTAGTGCATTTAAAGCACTATGATGCCATGGCTTCCCTCAAAGTATCTTGGGAGATGTAGTTTCTTAAGGGAGCTGAGACCCCGATTCCTCCTAAACAGCAACAATTTTCAGAGTAGTTGAACAATCAATCCCTCTTCCCAGGGAAACCTAGGAACTATAACACTGGAAATGGAAGAGGGTATCCTCCTGATAACTCTCATCACTCTGAATGGACCACAGTGCCTATCTCTGTGGACACACAGAGCGTTGCCCTTGTGCAGTTAATGGCTCCTTGCTGGGAGTTCCTGGGCGTTCTGTCCACGTTGCGAGATGGGCTGTCCTCCCCTCCTACTCCAGGATTGGGACTCATTCTTCCTGGCAACAGCACAGCGATCGGTGAGTGGGGACAGGCCGTCAATCATTCAAGAGCACTCAGTCTCTCCCATTCATGCCTCCCCCCCGTTCCATCTGACCGCAACCTCAGATCAGACGCAGCAACCCACTGAATTTAAGCATATTAGTCAGTAGAGGAAAAGAAACTAGCTAGGATTCCCTCAGTCGGCGGCGGCTGTGGTGGCGGGGGAAGAGTTTCAACTTTTAAAGTGTTATCATAATGGTTTATGTGTGTGGTGTGGCATTGGCCAGGTCCTCATTAATTGATTAATTAATTTTATAATAGCCATACAACACTTGATGGTAAAAAAACAAACAAATGAAGCATTTTACGGAAAAGATAAAGCGATAAAATCATCAATAAGAACCCCCCCAAAAAAAATAATAATAGTAATTTAAGAGTTTCAAAAAGTGAAAATAACATTAGTCTAAAACAAGCACCCATAGGAGAACAATGGTCAGAGAGAGTGTGTTTAGCTGAACTGAAAGCAGGTTGGAAGCTGGAGGCACAGAGACATGCTTGATCCAAAGCTACAGTGGTACCTCAAGTTAAGTACTTTATTCATTCCGGAGGTCCATTCTTAACCTGAAACTGTGCTTAACCTGAAGCACCACTTTAGCTAATGGGGCCTCCTGCTGCTGCTGCGCCGCTGGAGCATGATTTCTGTTCTCATCCTGAAGCAAAGTTCTTAACCCGAGGTAATATTTCTGGGTTAGCGGAGTCTGTAACCTGAAGTGTATGTAATGCTGCATCATCACTAGGCTGTTCCTGTCTGGTGCAAGAAATGACTCCATTGGCTAAAGTTACTGTCTGTGAGTCTATGCAGTCTGGGGCAAGCTTTTGTGGGGTGTTAATGCTGTGAGCTCCTCCATCCTATGCTCCAGTTATGTACATGTGTAAACACCCCAGTCGCCACTGAAGTTCATTCCAAGGAAACTGAACCTGGGTAAGCACCTAGAACCAAGGGATTCTCTCACCACTTGCAGATTGGGATGCTTTGTGACACTACATATCAAGTGAGAATGTCCATAGTCAAGAAGTGTTTCTTCAGCATATGATGAAAACTATACAATGAAGGCACCAGAGGCACTTCTGTGGGAAAGGAATTCCACAACTTAAAAGCTGCCACAGAGAATGCCCTTCCCTGGGTCACACATCCCCAACTTCTGAGGGTGGTAGAGCTACCACAACAGGCCCTCCTCTGCTGATCTGAACACCTGAGACTGTTTCTATGGAAGGGGGTGGTCTTTCTGGGGCCTAAGTCATTTGTGGCTTTAAACAGGAATGTGAACTCTTTGAGTTGGACCTGGAAACAAGCTGGAAGCCAATGCAGCTGCTGGTCCCAAAACTACGAAAAGAACACAGCCCCATTAAGATCTCCTGAAATGTCTTCTTGCTGGTGTGTATGTGGTAAATGCAGTGGAATTCTAAGAATGTAATGTAATTGCTTTTGCATTAACAGAAGCTTCTTCATTGGGGATCATCTCACAGAGAACCTGAATCCCAACTGAGGGCATTCAGAGTGTGATACGCTTGCGGATTAATTTTGCCCTGAGAAAACGCCATGCATTCCATTCCAGTTCACAAGTCAGGGCATGAACTGTGTGCGAGTAGTTTGCATGGGGAAAGTAACGAAGGAAAATAGGAAACTGCCTTCTACCTAGTTTCCGACTCACAGAGGTACAATTCCGGAGCCCCTTAACAAACTACAGCCTCCATTATTCTTTAGAGAAAGTCGTATATTTGAAAGATACTATACAGATCTCCCCACACTCAGACCAATTGATCCATCTAGTTCAGACTGTACAGACTGATCAGCAGCCCTTAGCCAGGATTTCAGACGGAAATTTATGGAGACCTGGAGATTCTTTTTTAAATAATAATAATAATAATAATAATAATAATAATAATAATAATTTATTAGTTTTTACACATATTTTCCAGCATAACATCCTTTCAAACATCATTTCGAAATTTTTGGCTATCACAGCCTAAGACTTCCTTCAACCTCGACTGATGGTTTTCTAAAGTCTTTCTAATTACCGGTATGCATTTTGTAACTATAATTCTTGCTATGAACTCAGATTTCCAATACATCTATTCTTAATTCTTTCCACAATAATTTATAAATTACTGAGACCTGGAGGTTCTAGGGCAGGAAATCATCTAAAACATGCAGAGCATCTGTAAACATCTAAACATCTGAAACACCACCCACCCTCTTTTAAACACTGCTTCAGTCATGTTTAATCAAGCCATTGTGAAGCCATCTATCTCTTTATCGCTGAGCCTCATCTTCTCCACCCTGCAATAGGTGGACAATGAAGTCCATTAGCATTGGAATTTACACACAGCAGCAGCAGAAGCAGCCCCATGCAATCTCTAACGATAAAATCATATTTCCTGCCAATGCAAATTCTGTTTTGATTTGTTTATGTCTCCCCAAATCCCTTGCAGCAGCAAGGAGGATATTGGAATACAACGAAGAGAATCATCATTCATTCCCTTCACAGGTATAACAGGAAATACAGGTAGAGGCGTGACATCATCCTTACGAGATATTATGGGATGAGGAGACCTCAGTTCATTTTCATGCAGAGAGAATGTTGAGGTGAAAACGGAGGTGCTGGGTTTAACCCAACATCCTATGCCCTTTTAAAATGTGTCTTTGGGGGAGGGCAATTGGGAGTTGCTTTTATTTTTATTATGTATTTTGTGGTTTTATATCATGATTTTATTCTGTGAACCGTGCTGAGACCCCCGGGTGTAGTGTGGTACAGTGGTACCTTGGGTTAAGTACTTAATTCGTTCCGAAAAGACCCTGATGCTGGGGAAGATGGAGGGCACAAGGAGAAGGGGACAACAGAGGACGAGATGGTTGGACAGTGTTCTTGAAGCTACCAGCATGAGTTTGACCAAACTGCGGGAGGCAGTGGAAGACAGGGGTGCCTGGCGTGCTCTGGTCCAGGGGGTCACGAAGAGGCGGACACGACTAAATGACTCAACAACAACATTCTAAAACAGCAAGCAATGCATTGAATTGAACTGAACTGAATTTATTACTGTCCCAGACCAGACTCACATACCGTACCAAACAAATCAGAAACACAATAAAATGAAGTTTGAATTAACAATCAATATAACGATAAACAATACAGTTATGGCAGCAGTTGAAATATAGTTTAAGTCTTAATCTCTACAATATTATCTATAATTTGCTTCTAAGCCCTTAGTCTTTATAGTAGCACAGCTTGTGCTGCGAGCCCCAAAACCCATCCCCCATGGAAATAAAGACACAGTGGAGACAGAATTCAGTTTAAATGTTAATGGGCAAATTTTGGCCACAACTTTATTAAAATACACAAATGTGCCTGGTATTGATGTAGGCATTGGTATCAAACTATATCTGGCTCCTGCCCTACCCTGCAGGAAGTCTGGAAGGGTAAACAACCAGCAGGGGGAATTCCATCAATATATATAGACTGGTGCTCACCCATGGGGTTCCTAGAGGTCCTGGAATGGCCCTAGCCCCTCTCTGGGCTTCAGACGAGATCCAGACCCCTGGATTCCTTTAACGGAATACCCTGTTCATTGGAGGGGCAGGAGATGGCTGCAACTCCCCTCCCCACATTCCCCTAAACCAATGCCTAACCTCCAAACCTTACAAAGTTGTGACGATTGCTAAGAGGTAGGCAAAAACCAAGTGGCCACATTGGAAAAAATTCCTACCCGGACCCCATTCCAAAACAGGTGACCAACCGAAGTAAGTCCAAAGCAAGGCCAAACACGACCCAATTAATGCGTGGGCGCGTGTTCGGCAACGTGAAGCAAAAGAAGGTAACCTACGTCGCGCTGCCAAATAAATACCCCCAACCTTGCCACGCTGCTGATTGACTAAAGGCCATTGGCGTAACTGTGGCACCCCACTTCTTTCAGCCATCTTTTAATCATGTATTCATCTACACATTTCCATTCCTGTTTGAGATTTTGGTTAGATTGCATTCTAACTGTTGCTGTCATTTTTGCTAATTCAATCATTTCAAAAAAATTATGTTGACAATCGGCCACTGATGGTACTTCTTCTGATTCGCAATTTTTAGCAACCAATAACCTAGCAGTGGTTGTTGCATGTAGGAAAATTCTTTTCATGTCCCAAAAAGTTTTACAATGATTTTTTAAAGCCTGAATTTTAGCCTCTCCCAAACAAAGCGCCTTTGTTCTCTTATTCTGAGAATCATTCCTCCTCCTTCCCATGAAGCCAGGCATTTTTTTCTTCTTCTGTTGGCCATTTCTGAGATATTTTTCCTGCTATAACTTTGATTCTTTTTGGCATTTTAAAATTGTTTTTACAATGGATATTCAAAATCCCATTGCTGCTCATAGCCCCAGACTGCATAGACTCACAGACAGTAACTTTAGCCAATGGAGTCGTTTCTTGCACCAGACAGGAACAGCCTAGTGATGATGCAGCATTAATATGCAAATGGGAACAGCAGGATGACTCAGCTGTTATTATGGATAGACTTTCAGACTCTCGGCTACTTCAAACCAACAATTATGAGACAGCTGCTCAGATGACTGACAGTTTACAGGAAGCCTTTGGATTTACAATTAAGTGTTTTCGGCGACTATTCAAAATAAAGTTTGAGTCCAAGAAAGACCGCAACAGTCATGTGACGCAGTTTCTAGCTATTATTGAGAATCTGGTACTAGCAAATTTTACACTTGCTGATGAACTGAAAGTCTGCAATTTTGGGGGTCACTTGGGCTAAAGTTTGAGACAATTGCCGCTGTCATGGCAACAGCCTGTAGGCCCACATTTTTCTTTGCTGCCTATTTTGTGATTTTACCTGTAAATTCCCCCTGAGTTTCTCTCACCAAAGAGTACATGCCCCAAACCTAGGGTTTGCCATATTTTGAAGTGCAAAAAAGAGGATGCTATGACAGCTATTCAAAGCAAATAAATGCAATTTGTCTTAAATTTTACCCCTGAAAAAGAGGAAGCATCCTCGAAAAAGAGGACACATGGCAACCCTACATCTGGATCTTGACATCCCGGGAATTCTCCTTTTTTATATATACACACACCTGGGCAAACCCTTTAGGCCACAAATGCACAAATAAAATGAAATGTTGAGGTGATGGAGATGCAGGATTTAAGCACAAATGTAAAAAGGGACACCAGTGTGCCTAGAAAACGCATTTGGGTAGGGTTGCCATATGTCTGGGTTTCCCCGGACATTAGTGAGAATTCAGTGGTGTAAGTGATATATGGGAGGGGACGCGGGTGGCGCTGTGGGTTAAAGCCTCAGCGCCTAGGGCTTGCCGATCGAAAGGTCGGCGGTTCGAATCCCCGCGGCGGGGTGCGCTCCCATCGTTCGGTCCCAGCGCCTGCCAACCTAGCAGTTCGAAAGCACTCTCGGGTGCAAGTAGATAAATAGGGACCGCTTACTAGCGGGAAGGTAAACGGCGTTTCTGTGTGCAGCTCTGGCTTGCCAGAGCAGCGATGTCACGCTGGCCACGTGACCCGGAAGTGTCTGCAGACAGCCCTAGCCCCCGGCCTCTTGAGTGAGATGGGCGCACAACCCTAGAGTCTGTCAAGACTGGCCCATATGGACAGGGGTACCTTTACCTTTACTTTAAGTGATATATGGGTGGAATTTCCCCAAAGCAGCAGTTCGTCCTGGATATTTTGGCAACATACCAAAAAATTGAGGGTTTTGTGCATTTGGAGATCGTCTTTAAAAAGCTCAACAATTTTGGTGTTTTTCTAAAGAAAAAAGAAATGCTCAACAAACATATATATATATATATATATATATATATATATATAGAGTTCTACAATTTGTTTGTGTCTGGATTTTCATACCCTCCAACATTTCTCTGGTGAAAATAGAGACATCCCATTCCATAATGCTAACTTTGCTATTTATACCCCACACATCTTACTGGGTTGCCCCAGCCACTCTGGGCAGCTTTCAAGATATATGAAAACATAATAAAACATTAAACGTTTTTTTTTTAAAAAAAATAATAATAATCCAGGATTGCCTTCAGATAGTTCAGGGGTTAATAACTCCATGCCCTCCAACATTTCTCCAATGAAAATAGGGATATCCTAAGGAAAAGTGGACATTCCAGGATCAAATCAGAAACTGGGATGGTTTCTCTAAATCAGGGACGTCGCTGGAAAATAGGGACACTTGGAGGGTAGCCCTATGTAAAACTGCAGCAAAAAGTTAATATTTTGCACATTGCATACTAAGGGGAGTAAAAGGCCAGAGTATTTCTGTGCCATTGAGGAAAGATGATTTTTGTTTGAGGAAGATGTGTATCAATATTTTTCTTTCTTTTAGCCAATCGCAGCTAAGAAGCCAATATTGTCCTTTCACCCACTAAACACATTGTTCAAAGTCCTTATGGACTGGAAACCTTACTTTCTCTTTAAAACAAAAAAAAGTTCAAGGTTCTCAATAGGCCATCTCGTTAAGCCACAAATATACAAAAGAAACAGTGCATGGTGTCTTATTTTTGCATATGATTTTAATTATTACTGTTGCCCAAACAGAGGCCAAAACAGAAAACAGTTAACTTTCTTCCCCAAATTATGTTTCTTGGTGGGGAAAAGATACTGGAATTTCAATGTTAGACAGAGAAAATATTTGAATCAATTTTATGTAGAGAGAAAAGCATTCAATAAGCTATCCCCCATCCTTCATCCGCTTCTTTTAGCTAATGATGACTCAGAGCAGAAGATGGTGACCCTTCAGCCAACAAACACATCTTCCTCAGGAGTCTCATGTTCTCTACTTCTGCTGCTGTGGCCACTGAGGGGTTTGCTTCGTCTGCTGTTGGCAAGAGGGTGGGATGACCACAGGAGGGATGCATGGAGCTGGGACGACCACGGGAGGTTGTTTGGGGCACTGAGCTGGGATGACCACAGGAGGAATGCAAGGAGCTGGGATGACCACGGGAGGTTGTTGTTGGCAGCCTCTGTCCTCATGGCAGGAACTTCCACCCCTGTGGCAGGAGTCCTGTGGTTTGTTGTGGCAGGAGTCCTGTGGTTTGTTGTGGCAGGAGTCCTGTGGTTTGTTGTGGCATCCTCTATCGTTGCGGGAGCACATCTTGATATCGGTCAAATCTGGAGTCCTGTGAGAAATGAAGAAACAGGCTTTCAGAGAAGGTTCAGCAGAAGCATACCTTTCTTAGTCTTCCACTCAAAGCAGCTCACAATATAGTGGCCTTCCCTTCCTGTAGTAGGCATCTATAATGTTCTGTCTGTGTTAGAAAATGACATCCATTCCTAAATGGAGCCGGTGTGGTATAGTGGTTAGAGTGTTGGACTAGGACCTGGGAGACTCAGATTGAATCCCCGCTTACCTATGGAGCTCACTGAGTGACCTCCGGCCTACAAATTGGTTGTGAGAATAAGATGGGGAACAGAAATATGTACACCACCTTGAGCTCCTTGGAGGAAAAGTGGTGGGATACAAATGTTAAGTAAATAAATCAACTTTTTAACTGTTGTGGGGCTCACCCAACGTACCCCGGGTTTGTAACATTCTACTCATCCTGCAAAGCAAGAAATCCAGACTAAAGAAACTCCTGTCTTAGTTGACAGTGCTCCCTAATATCTTTAGGGGAAAACATATACCTTGAACCCTAGTTCTTTCAGGGCCATTTTCAGACAGGAGGCCATTTCAGCTGTACCTTGAGTTGCTGGGAGTTTACCTTGAAATGCTCGAATTGTTTAATTCGTTTTTTAATAATTGGCTCTGTTTTTAATTGGATTGTGAATTGGTATTGTGACAATGCGGCTTTTATTGGATTTGTATTAAAATTAATAAAAGTATTATTAAAAAAAGAGGTGCTGGGAGTTGAGTGTGGGACCTTCTGCAGGCAAAACAGATGTTCTGCCACCGAGCTGTGACTCTTCATATGTCCCTGTTTATGCCACTCAAACTGTTGACTAGATGCATTCTCTTTGTGATAACTCAGCTCTAACTTAGTCAAAGATTCTTTTGATTCCTTAGTTCATCAATGCCTACAGTTTGTTGGTTTTCAAATATTTGTACCCAATGCAAATCGTCCTCAGAGTAGAGCCAGTGAAGTCAATAGATATGGCTAACAAAGGTTCATTCATTTCATTGTGTCTATTCTAAGTCGAATACATTTAGATGCAACCCAAAGACACCTAATCTGGAAACTAGGTTATCCCCATGCATCTTGAATAATCAACATTCAAACCTCCCACAAATACAATCAATAGAGCAGGTGGTATCTCCAGACTTACCCCAAATGCCAACTGGAAAAGCTGCAGTAGAGAAGATCAGAAGTGTATGTCTGGATCCTTGGAGGGTGAGACCTTTTATACGGTCCCCTTGCCTTACTTCTGGGAATGAAATCCCTCTCTTGAGCAAGTGTGAGCAATATCACCCTTCAAGCCATGAGCAACTCTTCGATGGATGGGCCCCACCCTTTGGAAAAGTGTCACCAGGAAATAATGGGATCACTTTTGTAATACTGCAGGCACCTGACCATGTTCTGGGGCTGATTCTGTGCTGTGTAACGTAATTAATTGCCTTTGTTGGAAACCTGCAGATCAACAAACATTGGGCAACTTTTGGGAGAAAGAAAGGCAGCGTCCAGTAGGACAACCCTTTTGAACAATGTCTTTCTGGATGCCTTTAAGACACATCATGGGGAAGGTGATTCCATCCAACGTTTCCACACACCTTCCATTTTAGAACTATGTGTGACTAAACCATTTGGCTACAACCCCTAGCAGGCCCACAGGCCTAAATCAATAGTGTGGGTGCTAGAATCTTTGATGATCCAGGAAACTGTAAAACCATGAAATATGGACCCCCTTGCTGTCGGAATTAGATAGCTGTGAAGGTACAGCAGTGCGGAGAGACTGTGTGTAAGAGTCAACAAAGGGATTTAACTTACCATTTTTATTTCTGCTTTATTGTTTATATCAGGGGTTGTCAACCTGGTCCCTACCTCCCACTAGTGGACGTTTCAGGATTCTAGGTGGGCAGTAGGGGGTTCTATGACACAAGCTGAGTCCTCCTTCCATCGAGCACCGGTGGGAGGTAAGGAAATTTTACCATCAAGAAAAATGCATTAGTGGGAGGGAGGTATAAAAAGGTTGACTACCCCTGGTGTATATGTTGAAATGTTGTATTTTAACTTACACAGTATGTTGTGTAGCAACACACTATGATGCCATTGGGATGATAGGTGGCTAAGAAATGTAATAAATAATGGAGAGTAATTAATGAGCAATATGAGCCAGGGGGGCAGCCCCTTGTACATTTAGAGCAATATATTGCCATTTTAAACAGGCATGGCTTTCCCCCAAATAATTCTGGGAAATGTGGTTTGTTCAAGGTGCTGAGAGTTGTTAGGAGACTCCTATTCCCCTCACAGAGCTACTATTAACAGAGTAGTTTAACAATCAATCCCTTTTCACAGGGAACCTGGACTTTTGTACAGAAAGGCTCTCAGACTGATGGGTTAGTATGTCTAGCTATTGACAAGAAGGTTGGTGGTTTGAGTCCATCCAGGGATGGCTGTGAGATTCCTGCGTTGTAGGGGGTTGGACTAGATGACCCCCCAGGTCCATTCCAACTCTACAATTGTATGTTCAAGCAGGAGTTCTTTAATTTACAGGGTTGCGTCCCACTAAAGCTACATTCACATTTGATAAGGATGTTGGGAATTGTAGCTCAGTGAGGGGGGAAATTCAGTTCCGATGATTCTTTGGGGAAAGACATGCGCTTTAATAGGACTGCCATTAGCAGGATTTGGCTCCCCGCCCCTGAAAAAAGGTCAACAATTTGTTTGTGTCCGAATTTTCACTTCTTGAAATATGGCAACCCTAGCTTTAAAAACGTGTTGGATGAGCTTTCAATGTATGATGATCATTCCTTTATTTCCCTACAATTGACTATAGGGGAAGAGAGGGGGAGGGAGGGAGGGAGAGAACAAGCTTTTGGCAGAAGTGGGTGACATTTGCATATTCTACTTTGGGACTATTCTCCATTCTTCTCCAAAAGATGACTTTTAAGAATCCAGTAAGAAGACCCTGAAAAGGATTGTTCTGTTGGACCACACCTTTCATTACCCCCCCCAGATTGATCAATGTGTGTGATTGTTGATACATAGGAATTCTAAGGGCAATTACATTACGCAGTGCAGGATCAGACCCTGACTTGTCATGAGTTGCACGCTGCATTGCAAAAGTAATCTCATTATGTTCCGGTGATACCTTTTCCCTGGGGTGGGGCCCATCCAGTAACACATACAAATCATCGCATGAAAGTCCAGCTTGGCTCACTCTTGCCCAAGAGGGGAATTTCATTTCCGGAAGGCAGGTGAGGGACTGTATAAAAAGTATCTCACCTCAAGGATCCAGACAAGACTCCGGTGATCATTCCTATTCTAAGGATTCCAGTTTACATTTTCAGTAAGTTTGGGGATTCTACCTGTTCTGTGGCTAGAATTGGAGGGCAGGGGTTGGAACTGATCTTCTGAAATTGATGGATGGGGTGATTTATGTCAAGGGAAGCCATCTTGGTGTCCCTCAGATGACAATGGACAACAACTCCCATCATTCCTGTTCATTAGATGAGCCACCAGCTGGGGCTGGTGGGAGTTGTAGTCCAATGTTCTGGAAAGCACCACTTTGTCCATCCTTGGAGCTGTGCAACTCTGAGTCCCTTTAAAGGGGAACGTTGTGAACCTAAGCCAAGGGTAGCCAAGGTGGTATCTTCTAGATGTTTCAGACTACAAATTCCACCAGCCTCAGATAGCATAGCCACTGATCCAGGAAGATGAGTCTATAACAGCTAGAGGATATTTTTCAAACTGTGTTTTTGTTGAACCTTCTTGTGAGATATTTTTTCTAGTTCACTTGAATAATGTTCTTTGCCTAAAAATGTCTAGAAGGTTTGAGAAGCCACCCTAATCTACTTAAAATGTGAAGTCTTAAGAAACAGACATTTGCATTGGACCTTTGCTCCATAGGACTCTAGATCTGACCGACATCAATATGTGCTCCATTTAGGAATGGATTTCATTTTGTAACACAGACAGAACATGATAGCTGCCACTCACGGGAAAGAAAGGCTGCTAAATAGTACACTGCTTAGAGTGAAGGAATAAGGAAGGTATGCTCCTACTGGACCTTCTCCGAAAGGTTGTCTCTTCATTTCTCACAGGACTCCAGATTTGACCAATATCAAGATGTGCTCCCGCAACGATAGAGGATGCCACAACAAACCACAGGACTCCTGCCACAACAAACCACAGGACTCCTGCCACAGGGGTGGAAGTTCCTGCCATGAGGACAGAGGCTGCCAACAACAACCTCCCGTGGTCATCCCAGCTCCTTGCATTCCTCCCGTGGTCATCCCAGCTCAGTGCCCCAAACAACCTCCCGTGGTCGTCCCAGCTCCATGCATCCCTCCTGTGGTCATCCCACCCTCTTGCCAACAGCAGACGAAGCAAACCCCTCAGTGGCCACAGCAGCAGAAGTAGAGAACATGAGACTCCTGAGGAAGATGTGTTTGTTGGCTGAAGGGTCACCATCTTCTGCTCTGAGTCATCATTGGCCAAAAGAAGCGGATGAAGGATGGGGGATAGCTTATTGAATGCTTGCCTCTCTACATAAAATTGTTTCAAATATTTTCTCTGTCTAGCACTGAAATTCCAGTATCTTTCCCCCATCCAGAAACATAAATTGTGGAGGAATGTTAACTGTTTTCTGTTTTGGCCTCTGTTTGGGCAACAGTAATAATTAAAATCATATACAAAAATAAGACATGGTGCACTGTTTTCTTTATATATCTGTAGCCTAAAGGGCAGGCCTGTTGAGATCCTTGAACTCTTCTTTGTTTTGATGAGAAAAACAGGTTTCCAGTCCACAAAGACATTAGGTGTTTGGTCATCAAAGGGCAAGATTGAAGGAAGGAAGTAAAAGAAACCTTGATGAACGTCTTCTTCCTTAAACAAAAACAATCTTCTCTGATTGGTACTGAGATACTGTTACCTTTTACTGAGCTTGACATGTCATGTATAAAATATTAACTGTTTGCTGCAATTATGTTACAAATTTAACATTTCACATTCTTTTTCTGGGCACATTGGAGTTTCTTTTTACAACTGTGGTTGTGAGGGTTGAATTTGGGGTAATAGGGAAAAAATCTGCCAAGGGGATTTAACTGGATGCACCAGTCCTAACCAGCTGCTGCAGCTGTAGACACAGCTGTTGGTGGAAGGAATAAGGTGCTTAACAAAGGCATCAAAGAGGTGAAGAGAGGCTTCATCGAAATCCAGGCTCAGGAGTTGGAGGGGAGATGGTCTGGGTGTGTCACATGAGGTTCCAGGACTTGGAGAAGATCATGGATCCAAACTTCAAGAAAGAAGATTCCACCTAAACATTAGGAAGAACTTCCTGACAATAAGAGCTGTTTGACAGTGGAATTTGCTGCCAAGGAGTGTGGTGGAGTCTCCTTCTTTGGAGGTCTTTAAGCAGAGGCTTGACAACCATATGACAGGAGTGCTCTGATGGTGTTTCCTGCTTGGCAGGGGGTTGGACTCGATGGCCCTTGTGGTCTATTCCAACTCTATGATTCTATGATTCTATGTGTCACTTTGTCACATGAGATTCCTGGCAGACATGCCAAAGGCTGTATCAACGCAGGTTGGGTGTGGAGGTTGCCAGGTACTCCTTTTTGGCACACCCGAAAGTGCGTGGGCCATGGAAAAAGCATGCCACTGTGCTGAGGCCAGGGTGGGGTAGGAAGGGAGGCAAGAAGAAACTGTGAACCCCTCCCTCTCGCTCAATACTAGAAATCTAGGCAGCTGGGTGTCAGGAGATCCAGAGCAGACAAAATTATATATAGTTCAGATTCAAGGCCTTCGACTGATTGTTGATGTCTCACCAATCAGTCGATGTCTCACCTTAGCTATCAATGCTATGAGTCAAGGTGTTTAGTTAAAGCATTGATTTTAATTTTTATGTTATGCAAAAACTAGTCATTAAGACTACAGTCTTATGCCTACTTACTAAAGTCTTAGAGCAGTAGTTCTCAAAGTGGGTGGCACTGCTTTTTTGGGTGGGGCAGTGGGATTACACTAAGAGGCAAGGGGGAAGCAGAGGGTGAGGGAAACTGGAGGTTTTATTTATTTTCCATTCTTTATAATCACACTTTCATCCAGGGATGTCGAATAACTTACAGAAAAATAATTCAGTCGAAAATCTAACAATAACATGCATCAAAATCATCCTCCTATTTGTTATGCGTAACAGTATACAGTGGTACCTTGGGTTACATATGCTTCAGGTTATATACACTTCAGGTTACAGACTCCGCTAATCCAGAAATAGTACCTCAGGTTAAGAAGTTTGCTTCAGGATGAGAACAGAAATTGTGCTCCGGCGGCGCGGCAGCAGCGGGAGGCCCCATTAGCTAAAGTGGTGCTTCAGCTTAAGAACGGTTTCAGGTTAAGAATGGACCTCCGGAACAAATTAAGTTCTTAACCCGAGGTACCACTGTATACTTTTGTCCCTACTCATTTATCCTAATTTTTTTCCCTCCCTCCCTCCCTCCCCTTTAACCCCCTGCCCAAAATGTCCTCTCTTCCAATCTTTAACCATGTGCAGATTATTCATTCTAATTTGGATGCTTGGGTTGGCTTCTGCCTGTGCTATCCAATTCCTATAACTTGTCCATTTATTCAAAATCTTTTGGCATTTGTTTTCCCATGTATCTTCTGTCATTACCTATTCAAATATATCAGATTGTATGTATTCAAAATGTTAATGACTGAAAGGCTGGCATCACTGTATCAAGTTAATCATTTTCTTCTGAATTAATTAAACTAAATAGTTTTCAATGTGCAATTAATTGCTACTGTTTTGAATTTTGTGTTTTTTTTTCCTTCCTTCTGGTCACACAACCTGCTGTTCTGAATAATACTTTTCAGAGTAGGGAAAAGGGCACAAGGGATTAGTCTGTGGAACCAAATGGATGGTGGCTGCAAAACTTTTGGGAACCCTTGTCTTAGAGAAAAGGTGTATGATAGAGGGGCATGAAATTATGAGCTGTGTGGAGACAGTGAATAGGTTTCCCTCTCTCTCTCATAGTTCTGGAACTCAAGAACATCCAATGAGGCTGAATTTTGGTAGATTTGGGACAAACTGATGGTATGGAGAACGTGGATCCACTCTCATAATCACAGATGCCATTGGGGCTATCCATCGAATCTGAATGAATCTGGAATATTCAGGACAGACAAAAAAGAAAGCTCTTCTGCATACAGAGTATAGTAGTGACAGTCACCCACTTGGACAGCTTTCAAAGTGGATTCCATAAATTCAGGGCCCAAAGGGTATGACTGCATGACACGGGCCTTTAGGTAATGGTGTTAAGAAGATAATTTTCCTGCTACTGAATGTCAGGTTTCTGTCAGCGGCTCCTGGCTGGTTGCCCAAAAACTGTTAAGACAAGGAAAAGTTTCTTACTGCCCTTTATTATTTCAGACTTTACAGAGAGAGGCTATACGATCCGATAATCTTTATTGTCATTGTCCCATACAGAACAACGAAACTGAAAAAAATCTACATCAGACATCCAAAAACCCACAAGCCTGCTACCCCAGCTATCCCAGCCTGCTTAGCCCCCTAAAAACTCTGATACCCCATAATTAAATACAATCTACTCCCATAGAGACTACCTTGCACTGCATTTAAAACCAAAATCTCATTTGGATAGAAACCTACAAAGGACTCTATAAGGGCTCTTGTGTCCCCCATAAGGGAATAAGGGCAGATTTTTGTTTATTCCACTTACATCCTTGTGCTTGACTGAAGGGAAGGTAGAGAGGGGTTTGTGGGTGAAATGAGCCTATGGAGCAAAGATAACACAGGACAGGCAAATCAATACCATACATTTAAAGTACATTCAATGTGCATTTAAAGCACCTGACTTCCCCTAAAGAATCATGGTGACTGTAGCTTGATTCTTTAGGCAAAGCCATGTGCTTTAAATAGGCTGCTCCTTTTTTTTTTTTTTGGAACAGAGTCCATGTTGTGATGCAACAGGCGCCCTCTAGCAGTACTTTCCAGATTGTTGTTTGGAGGAACATTTCCAGCGGCATGAAAAGGTGTCTGAGGACTGGAATCATGCTCTATTTTCAGGGGACGAATTGTAGCTCAGCGATCGAGCCAGTGCCGGATTTACGTATAAGCTAAACAAGCTATAGCTTAGGGCCCCACTCTCATGGGGGCCCCCAAAAAGTTTAAAGGGGAAAAAACCCACGATGTACATTTCCAAAATATAAGATAAAAAACAAATAAAATATAACCTACATACGCAACAGTGTTTTGTGTTGTGTAGGCTCCTATGATGTAAGTCATGGGCCCTGCCTGCTAGTCTGCTCCCTAAAATATCACTGGTTTGCTACAATTATTTCATGTTATAGCAAGTTTCTAGATTATGAGTCTTTGTCAATTGTGTTTCTAAAGGAACTTTTGTTATTGCCAAATGTGCCAATGTGTTTGCATTATTAAGTTTGTTATGAATAAAAAAAATCATTTTAAGTTAGAGCTGAATAATTATTTCACTATTAATATACTTCTTCTTAATTGTATTTCACTTTTAATATACTTCTTAATTGTATTTCAGT